>NC_137954.1:46638599-47849433 GCF_963924665.1 Micromys minutus | reverse complement strand
ATTTTTATTCCTTGCAAGAAAATTTTTATCAAGTAAAAACAAAATCTTATTTGGTTCAGCTGTTTAATATCCTGAGATTTTTATAAAAAAACAAATACTATGTTATCTTACTTTTATTTTAACATTATATACTGAATATGTTGATGATTTTTCCCACAGAACTATGAATATCATTCACAAGGGGAGCTATAAACAAGATTGCTAAATATCTTTAAAAAGGAAATACAAAATTTACATGATAGTAGCAAGTATTGGCCTTAGACATCAACAAATAAAATCAATTAATTAAACATCAGGCTCTAAACTGGGCTCCTTATTTTTGGATATATCTGCACTCTGTGAGAGATTACCCTGCTTATTCTGGTTTATCTCTTATTTTAAAACAATGCAACCAAGGTACTACAGTCAGTGGAATTTATATTGAAATTTAAAGGAAAAAAAAACAGTTATTTTATTTTATTTATTTTTTAATTGAACAACTTTATTTTGAAAAAATAAAGATAAATGTACAGATTTTAAAAGCATTTTTGCATAACAGTATGTGAATACATTTTTGTCAATACTTGATTTTTAGAAATGTTTGATAGTATGCATTAAAATCTTTTTTTTGTTTTTTTAACCTTATTTTGAAAAAACAAAGATAAAAGTACAGATTTTTAAGCATTTTTGCATAAAAGTATAAGAATACATTTTATAAGGTTGTAATTAACTATTTCTGGGTACATATTACATACAACTATGTATATATGTAACAATAATATAGGAAAAGAGGTTATTCATTTGAGGAGATAGGAGAGAAACTGGAAGAGGCTGTAGAAAGGAAAGGGGGATGTGATACAGTTCTATTTTAATTAAAATCTATTCTTTTTTTTTTTTGCTTTTTTCTTGAACTTCACACAGTCTGTGAATTGTTTCTGGGGTGTTTAGAGCTTTCTGGGGTGAGTATCCCATTATCAGTGACTGCATATTATGTCTGTTTTTTTGTGAGTGGTTTATCTCCCTCAGGATGATATTCTCTAGATGCATCCATTTTCTTAAAAATTTGGTTAAGTCATTGTTTCTGACAGCTGAATAGTACTTCATTGTGTAAATGTACCACAATTTTTGTATCCATTCTTCCACTGAAGGACATCTGTGTTCTTTCCAGCTTCTGGCTATTATAAATAGAGCTGCTATGAACATTGTGGTGCATGTATCTTTGTTGTTTGTTGGAGCTTCTCTGGGGTAAATGCCCAGAAGTGGAATAACTGGGTCTTCAGGTAGTACTATGTCCATATTTCTAAGGAACCGCCAGACTGATTTCCAAAGTGGTTGTATCAGTTTACAACCCCACCAGCAGGGGAGAAATGTTCCTCTTTCTCCACATCCTCTTGGAAATTGACCAATCTGACTGGTGTGAGGTGGAATATCAGGGTTGTTTGGATTTGCATTTCCCTGATGGCTAAGGATGGTGAGAACTTCCTTAGATGTTTCTCAGCCATTCAATATTCCTCAATTGAGAACTTTTTGTTTAAGTCTGTACCGCATTTTTTAATAGGGTTGTTTGATTCTCTTGGTATCTCGCTTATTGAGTTCTTTGTATACCTTGGATATTAGGGCTCTATCTGATAGGGGGTTGGTAAGAATCTTTTCCCACTCTGTTGGCTGCTGTTTGTTTTCTTGACAGTGTCTTTAGCCTTAAAGAAACTTTGCAATCTCATTAAGTCTCATTTGTCAATTTTTGACCTTAGACCTCAAGCCATTGGTGTTCTATTCAGGAAATTTTCTCCTGTGCCTATGAGTTCTAAGGTTTTCCCTAATTTCTCATATAATAGTTTCAGTGTACCTGGTTTAATGTGGAGATCTTTGATTCACTTGCACTTGAGCTTTGTACAAGGAGATAAGAAAGGGTCCATTTAAAGTCTTCTGCATGCTAAGTGCCAGTTGGACCAACACCATTTGTTGAATAGACTGTCCTTTTTCCATTTAATGTTTACAGCTCCTTTGTAAAAAATCAGGTGGTCATATACGTAAGATCTGATTTCTGGATATTTTGTCCTATTCCATTGATCCACATGCATATTTCTGTACCAGTACCATGCAGTTTTTAGCACAATTGCCTTGTAATATAGCTTGAGGTCAGGGATGGTGATTCCAGCAAATGTTTTCTTGTTGTTGAGGATGGTTTTTGCTATTCTAGGTCTTTTGTTATTTGAGATGAAATTGCACATTGCTCTTTCAAACTCAATGAAGAACTGGGTTTGAATTTTGATGGGAATAGCATTGAATCTGTAGATTGCTTTTGGTAAGATGGCCATTTTTAAAATGTTGATCCTTCTAATCCATGAGCATGAGAGATCTTTCTATTTTCTGAGATCTTCCTCTATTTCCATCTTTAGAGGTTTGAAGTTCTTGTCATACAGGTCCATCACTTGCTTAGTTAGAGTTGCACCAATGTATATCATAGTTTTTGTGACTATTTTGAAGCATATCTTTTCTCTAATTTCTTTCTCCACATGTTTTCCTTTGAATATAGGAAGGCTACTGATTTTTTTGAGTTAATTTTATATCCAGTCACTCTGCTGAACTTGTTTATCAGCTGTAGGAGTTCTCTGGTGGAAGTTGTTGGGTTGCTTAAGTGTACTATCATGTCATCTGCAAATAGTGATGTTTTTACTTCTTTCTTTCCAATTTGTATCCCTTTGATTTCCTTTTGGTGTCTAATTGCTCTGGCCAAGACATCCATTTCTATGTTTTATAGGTAGGGGGAGTGTGGGCAGCCTTGTTGAGTCCCTGATTTTAGTGGGATTGCTTCAAGTTTCCCACTGTTAAGTTGATGCTGGCTGTTGGTTTGCTGTATATTGTTTTTATTATGTTTATGTATTGGCCTTGGATTCCTCTTCTTTCCAAGACTTTTAACATGAGGTGATGTTGGATTTTTTCAAATGCTTTCTTAGCATCTAGTGAGATAACCATGTGTTTTTTTTTTTCTTTGAGTTTGTTTATATGGCATATTACATTGATAGATTTCCTTATATTAAACCATCCCTGCATCCCAGTGATGAATCCTACTTGATCATGGTGAATGATCCTTTTGATGTGTTCTTGGATTCAGTTTGCAAGGGTTTTGTTGAGTATTTTTGCATCAGTGTTCATCAGTGAGATTGGTCTGAAGTTCTCTATCCTTGTAGGGTCTTTGTGTGGTTTAGGAATTAGGGTTATTGTAATCTCAAAAATGAGTTAGGTAGTGTTCCATGGGATTCTATTTTATGAAATAGTTTGGAGAGTATTGGTATTATGCTATCAGTAAATGTCTGATAAAACTCTGCACTGAACCCATCTGGACCTGGGCCTTTTCTGGTTGGGAGGCTTTTGATGACTGCTTCTATTTCTTTAGGTGTTATAGGATTATTTAGATGGTTTACCTGGTTCTGGTTTAACTTTGGGATCTTGTATCTGTCTAGGAATTCATCCATTTCCTCCAGATTTTCCTGCTTTGTTGAGTATAGCCTTTTGTAGTAGGGTCTGATGATTTCCTGAATTTCCTCCGTTTCACTCATTATTTCTCCTCTTTTCTTTCTGATTTTGTTAATTTGAATACTCTCTCTTTGCCCTCTAGTTAGTCTGGCTAAGGGTTTATCATTCTTGTTGATTTTCTCAACTAACCATCTCTCAGTTTTGTTGATTCTTTGAATGGTTATTTTTGTTTCTATTTGGTCTATTTCTACCCTAAGTTTGATTATTTCTTGCTGTCTACTTCTCTTGGGTGTATCTGCTTCCATTTGTTCTAGAGTTTTTAACTGTGCTGTAAAATTGCTAGTGTATGCTTTCTCCAGTTTCTTTTTGATGCACTCATAGCTACGTGTTTTTCTCTCAGTTCTGAAATGCAGGTATTTAATTTCTTTTGGCTTTTAATATTTTAATAAAATTGTACTCTTTTCTTTATTCCTTTGCTTCACTTTAAAACTTTCTATTACTTCCTCTTGCTCTTCTTTATATTCATGGCTTTTTAAATTAACTCTTTTAAATGCATTTTTGTATATGTGTATACACAAATTCTTATATATAACTTATTCAATCTTCATTATGTTGCTTGTAAATATGTCTTCCCTTAACAATTTATTTATTATATATATATATGTACACTGTAGCTGTCTTCAGACACACCAGAAGAGGGCATCAGATCTCATTACAGATGATTGTTATCCATTATTTGGTTGCTGGGAATTGAACTCAGTATCTCTGGAAGAGCAGTCAGTACTCCTATCCACTATGCCATCTCCCTAGACTTTAAGTATATTTTTAGAATATGACCTTCTGGCACCGGACAACCAGTTTTGTACTTTTTTCCTAAAAAATATATATATATATATATTTTTTCTTCCACTTTCAGCTTTTTTTAGTTGCTCGTAGTACTTTGTGTAGGGTTGGGGGTCTCTTGATTTTACCCTGTCTACATTAGCTTGCTTATATGGTCACAGATGTTCAGTTCATGTGTAGGCTGTCATGTTATTGAGACTTTATGAGTATGGTTTCTAACTTTCCTAGGAAACACAATGATAGCAACTCAATGTTTCTCTGTCTTTTATATTATTTCCACTAGCCATAGGTACAGATTAGTTTGTAAATGTGTCTTTCTACTGAAATGCACAACTCAGTGTTTGTATTGTTTGTGAATTTCTAAGTTAGACAATTTTTTAATATTTTGTGATTACAGAAGCTCCTGTATTTCTTTCAGATATAAAGAGTAGCTGGTTTGTGTAGCTTTGTGCCTCCTCTATTATGAGGAGACTATACTGTCATGGCCACATGTTAAACACACATATCCTTGCACCAGCTATATAAGGGTGAAGGTTCCACATTCAACTCTATTTACCCCAGAATAATCTGACTGGACAAACCCTTTTAATTTTTAACTTCTCAATATAATCTGTTATCTTATATTTCTACACTATTTATAGAAAATAGGAAAGTTAAGTAACAGTTATGTAATATTTCCTTTGTTACCAATGAAGGTTTTGTAGTTACTCATTCTTCCTTCCTTCCTTCCTTCATTCCTTCTTCTCTCTTTTTTCTCTCTCTTTCTCTCTGTTTCTCTGTCTCTGTCTTTGTCTTTCTTTCTTTCTTTGTTTTTTTTTTTTTTTTTTTTCTTTTTTGAACGATCTTACCATGCTTCTGTAATGGTTCTTCAGCTAAGAGCTCAGGCCATAGTTTCACCTGACTTCCTGAACAAATGAAACTTTAAGAAGCAGACATCATAGACTGCTGCTATTATGTTTAAAACATTTCAGTTCAGAAAATGTCGTCACAGGATCTTGTAATTTTGTATTAGCTCGAAATTCTTTATCTCCTTCTAGTCTTTAAATCTGAACCTTAGAAAAGAGATCAACTGAAAGTATTTCATTAACCTATAATTTCAATTGAGCAGGTGGTGGTGTTCCTGAAAATAGCAAACAGATCAACAATACCAATAACAACAACAAAAGTCTTGTATTTGGTTCATAGATAAATAAACTTTATGTAATGTTGTAAGCTGAAACTGAAGACTTGTTTGCAACAACCAATTATAAACAAAATGCCAAAATGCAGTGTTCAAAGAAAACTTACCTCCATTTCAATTCAATTTGAACAGGTGCATTTGCACTCACCTTCCTTTGATCAAGGTAGTTTCTGGGTCATGTGTGTCACAGTCTCAGCAGCATTGTCATGGCATCAATTGCAAATGTTTATTAAAAAGGAATGCATTTATTAAAATATAATGAAAACATCAGAAATTATAATCTGTAAGGAGAGGTTTAGATATCTATAGATCGACAGTTATCTGCACATGAGTAAGTCTAAGTTTTGTGACCTCTTCTTAAGCTATATTCTTAAATAACCATTTCAGATATTATGAGCTCATGCAAGTTTAGCGAGATACTATCTGTACAGTTCCTCCCTCTCAAACAATATATGTCCATGTACTAGTCTTCATATTCTGTTTATGTTAATTAATTTTTTTAAAAAAAGTTTTTTTGAAGGTATAAAAATCTTGAGAACTCATAACTCTTTTGGCTGTGGATAAACCCTCGTAAGAAACATAAGAGGGAAAGATGCAAAAAGAAGTCAGTGTAAAAATTAGAGGTGCTGGAGCAGAAACAATGAGGCTAGTGTGATGGGAGTAGTATTCATCGAACACTTAAATTTATCTCATTACAAATAATTAAATAAATAAACAAAATACAAAAAGTCATAACACCCATTGAGAAGTAAGTGAGTGCTGAATGAAAGACTGCCAATAATCTGTCCTAGTTTTGTTCCCTGGTCCCTGTTTCTATGTTCAAAAATGTTTTACATATGTGTATTCGAGTTAAAACCACTTCTTTGCCTAGAATAACTTACCTATAGGAAAACAATATATATACTTATGATTTTGAATAAAACATGGAGATATTTTCAAAACACTGAGCAGATATACACTGCACTTTTATCATAGTCACTTTTTTCCCCAAATTCTCCAGAATCTAACCCATTTCTATGACCACCCAATTAACTTGTCTGCTGTATTTCAGAATTATTTTTTTCCCAAATAGCATTCAGTCCAGTTTTTGTTGTCCAAACCTTCTTGGGTATGTCACTTTCCTTGGTGCCTAGGCCACAGTCTTCAGTTAGATACCAGTAACTAATCAGACATGGGCGGGGCTTCATGCCAGCCTCCCTTCACAATGCTGAGATTTTTGTCTGCTTTGTGCTTGACTATGGCTTGTGGTTGCAATCACTGTGACTTTATATGCATGTGTGCCCAGTTATTTTAAGAAAATGTTCTTTTCTTGTAGCCACCCACCATCTCTGGCTCTTACCTTCATGCTGCAGACCCTTCCCGGACAAGTCCTATGTTAAGGGAAGAATGCGGTAATGAAATATCATTCAGTATTCAGTGCTCAGGAGGCTACTAATCTCTCAGGGTTGACCAGTTGTGCCCTCCCTGCTAATAGCCATCTTTGAATCAAATTACTCTGATGAGAGAGAGTAAGAGAGATGGACTAGTCGATGGGCTTAATGTGAGAAATTGGTAATGTAATAGCTAGGTATTACTATACTTCCAATATGATATTGCAAGTTACACTTTAGAATTATATAAGAAAATATGGATTCTAAAAAAATTGTTTAAATTTTATGCAGATATTTTGATTTCTTTCTTTTATATGTAGAGATATTGCATCCTCATGTTTCTGTAAAATCCTTCTCTCAAATTATTTTCATCACAAAAATATTTAAAAAGTGAATAATTCAAAATATCCTACTCCAATAGCTATGGTGATCAGTTTAAATATTAGTAAATTGTGTCTATGTGTAAAAGAATATTAACTAAAATTGGAGGACCATGAGATCAGTCATTCCATTGAGAAGGAGAATATTTCTGCCTATTTTGTGGTTCGAGTTTTCTTTGGAATTTCTTTCTTGGCATTGGCCTTTTAGTCCTCTCTCTCTGTATAATTATTTAGATTACAAGGACCCTTGAGTTGGTATATTTGTGGAGTTTTTCATAAAGAATTTTATAACCACTTCATAATTGTAATACTTGCTTAATTCAGGTGTGAGTATATGACTTTAAAAATGTCTCAGATAACAGAAAAAAATGCTTGTTAGTAGAGAGCACAAAATAATTATGCTACTTTAGGTTTAGTATGTGTAGATGAGGGAATATTAAAAGCACTATCAAAGGTAATTGCCATAATACAGTACACTCAAAATATTTTATAAGAAAAAAACATTTTCTAGTCATAAAATGTACTTTTATCATCAATAGTGAACAATAATTTTTCAAAAGTGTCTTAGCCAAGTCTGAATTGATTTACTACACATGGCAACATAGCCTTATGAATTAGTTAATTATAAGTGTGAACTTTTAATGGAAGCAAATGACAAGACACTACAAAATGTACAAAGGCAATTAAGGTTTAAGTGATGATAGCCTAACCATAGAAATCTTATTACTGTTCTTGAAATCACAACACCATTAATTCTACTGTTTGTGAATCATCATTAAAGATTAAAGGTAGAAAAACAAGCATAAAAAGTTTTTAAAATGTCAGTAAACCAAAAATGATCTTTCTGAAGAAGATATATGGCAAAAGATTATCTTCAAAATATTCTCATAACAATAAAATACCTAGCATTCAATGAAAGAAATGAAAGACTTGTTCAATGAGCCTCAGTACTCCTGGATAATTCTAATCAATGTGAGTAGAATGGAAATATACAGATATAGTATACATTAATGTACTTTACAACACAATCCTCATCAAAATTCCAAACAATTCATCACCAACCTAGAAAAGTAATCTTAAATGTCACATGACAATAAAATACCAGGGTATCCAAAGCAATAGTAATCAGAGAGAACATTGTTTCTGATATAACGAGCCATGGCTGTAAATCCTACTGCAGAGTCATAGTGAGAAAACATGACAGTACTAACACCAAATCTTGGCTCTAGATTGAAGTCATAACACATAGGTCACAGAAATAAACCTATAGAGTTATAAAGATCCAAATTGTTGACAAAGTTTGTGAAACACACAGGAAACTAGCAAAATGAGATGAATGAAAACCTGTTTAACAAATTGTTATGGACTTGATATCTGTATGCATAAGAAGGAATTCAGAAGAGTTTTCCCTGAGCAGAATCAATTTTAAATATATAATTCAAATATAGAGTTAGAGTGAGGTCATAGCAGTTAAAAGGTCACTGTTTCTGCAAGGTAAGTGTTTGGTTCACAACAGCCTTATAAAGTGATTTCCAACTTTTTGTAATGCCAGCCCCAGGGTATATGGGGCATTATTTTGGCCATAGTGAGCAACTACATTTATGTGCATGTGTTCCTGCATAGACAAATACTTATACATATATAAATATAACAGTAAATATAAAGGAAATAAACCTAAATAAGAAGACCACTACAGGAAAACAATTTCAAGATACAGAAAACTCCTAATAGTTTCTGAGAAGGATTTCAGCAGTGCAACTTACATTCCCAAAACTTTGCAAATGCTATTGACATAATAAAATAAAATTTTATTTATAGAAACTATATGTATTGCTTGTGGGTTCACAGAAGTTGGACTTCTCTATCATTAGGGTATGGAAGAAGAATTGGCTCACTAGGTCCTACCACTTACCACTAATGTGTGGAAAACTAATAGATTCTAGAATAGGTTGAGGTGCAATCTGCCCTGGCTGTTCCACTGACATCTCATGGTTAGTTCCAAACTCAGGATCATAGAAATGACTCAAGGAAAACCCAGAAGGACAGTACACAAAGCAAAAGCCAGTAAATAAGAGAATGAAATTTTTAAAGAGGACACAGAGCTAAATTAAGGGAAGACAATTCTGTATTGATTAATGATGTTAAACATTTGGTGGATTTAACAAAAAGGTCAGAAAGCAGAGGCATGCAAGCTCCCTGCATCTTACTTTGAGACAATCTTATCAGATCACATCATTGCCAGCTGAGCCCATTAATCTTATTGCAAATGTTCAGTTCTATATTTTTAAAAGATTACATAAGGTCAAGTTATTTATTACATGATAATATACTTTCCAAATTCTGCAAAACATAACTTGAATGCCACTTAAAGCTGACTATAAAAGCTGATGTGTGGAAGTAATGTGTCTCTCCTGTGGAAACATAATCTGCAGTGCACCAGGTAGGACCTTGAATGTGTTTGGATGGAAGTGCTCTGATAAATGACAGTCAGTCTTCATACAGTTACCGATGAAAAATTCTGGTGTTGTTTTACAGCACTAGCATGTGAGAGCACACAGGAGGTGTGCTCTGCAATTCTCTAAATCTGGTGGAAAGTACACTGCACTCCCAGGATTTAGAACTGTGAGAAATAAATTTGCATTCTTTAAATTTGCATTCTTTCAACATTCCTCACACTAGAGGTTTCAAAACAGCTCTTTTCACATGGTAGATTAATTGAATAATTATAAATCTAACTAGTAGAGATATCATCCTACAAGTGACAAATTTCATGTTTTTAATTGGAGGCTCTAACAACTATTGGATTATTTACACCAGTCTTGAGTTACACCTACTGTTTTCTATTTCTTCTTCCATTCATTTTGAATTTTCGGATTCACAGGATGTAGGTATTAGATGAAAAAGTATATAAAATTGGGTTCTAAGTGAGTAAAGAATTTTCTCATTAATATTCCCTAAATCTTTCTTATTTTCTTTTTTCACCAGCATGATGTAATAACTCCGGACATTTCTTATTGTGGCTTATCTTAGTTAGGGTTGTACTGTTGTGAACAGACACCATGACAAAGGCAACCCTTAAAAGGACAACATTTAATTGGGGCTGGCTTTCAGGATCATAGGTTCAGTCTGTTATTATTAAGGTGCGAGCATGGCAGCATACAGGCAGGCACAGTGCGGGAGGAATTGAGAGTTCTAGAAATTTATTAGAAGGCTGCTAGTGGAAGACTGGCTTCCAGGCAGCTAGGATGAGGATCTCAAAACCCACACTCACAGTGACAAGCCTACTCCAAAAAGATCACAGCTTCTAATAGTGTCGCTCTCTGGGTCAAGCATACACAAACTATAACAGGGCTATCATAGAATGATCTGCTGCAGTAGATGTAGATATTTTCTTATGCTAGCTACTGTAGTTTATCAGAATTTCTATAATTCATTCTAACCAATATATGTGCAATTTATTATGTTTGAAATTTTGTTTTGAAACTGTTTTTATTTTATTCAATATGCCAGTTATATATATATATATAAACTTCAATGAGACTCAAGTCACTATAATACTTTACACCATTTATGAGTCTTTTTCTTTACTAGTTTAACTAAAATATTCTGGTAGTTTACATTGTTTAAGTTTACAAACCAAAATTTTTAAAATATATCTTAACAAATCATTGAAAATGTTCAATCTAACATATAGCCATTATTTTTAGGAAATATTTATTTTAGCATTATTTTAAGTATCTACTTTCCTTTTTATATTACATTTATTAATTTGTTTTTACTACTGTGTGCACATAAAACAGACAAAGCTTCATTGGTAATTTTGTTCAAGACACTTAAGGAACATTTAATATACACTAGTTATTTATAGGTGATATTTCTCTCTTTGTTATCATAAATAATATTTGTACCTGGTGAAAAAATCTTCACACTTACTGGTGAATTTTTTTCCATTGTTGTTATAAACTTTTAGCTTCATATTTTCCCTGTTACCTAACAATGCCTCAATATGTAAGAATATAGGATTCCAAAGAGTGTATTCTCAGAGAGATCTATTACTTTGCGTATCTGGAATTATCTTTGCCTTCTGATGATTTTCTTCTTGATGATACTTGTATTCGTTGAGTTCTGAGGAACTTAGTTTGGAGTTTCCCTAGTCCTCATTTTATTGCTCTGATGAAATATCATGAACAAGGCATCCTATCAAGAAAGTACTTAATTGTGGGATTGTTTATAGTTCCATGTCATCTAGATGGAGCACAGTTGCAGACAGGCAGGTGTGACTCTAGAGTGTTAGCTACAATTTTGCATCTAATCCAAACATTGCAAGCCAAGAGAGCAAGTCTATTTCTGCCGAATGATTTTGAAATCTCATAGCCCATTCCCAGTATCACAGACTCTCGATCAAGATCATACCTTTCTATTCTTGCTCAACAGTTCTAAACTGAAGATGAAACTCTCAAATGTTATCCTCTTGAGGCCATTCTCATTCAACTGCCACCAGCTCAGTGTTATTTTTCTCTGACTCTTTCTTTTTTGTTTTTAAACATTTTTATTGGATAATTTTTGTATTTACATTTCAGATGTTATCCTCTTCTCCCTACACCTATTCTCCTTCTCCCTCTACTTGTTTCCATGAAGGTGTTCCCTCTCCCAACCTCCATCTCCACCTCAGTATGCTGGCAATCGGCTAAACTAGAGAAACATATCTTCATTGGACCAAAGGCCTCTTCTCACATTGATGTCAAATAATTCCATCCTCTGCTACATATGCAACAGGAACCATGGGTCTCTCTATGTGTAATCATTGCTTGGTGTTTTAGTGCCTGAAAGTTCTGGAAGGTTTAGTTGGCTGATAATTTTGTTCTTCCCATGGGGTTGCAGACCTTTCAGCTCCTCAGTCCTTTCTGTAGCTTCTTCATTGGGGATCCCGCGTTCAGTCTTATGGTTAGCTGAAAGCATCCCCCAAATAAAACTGAGCAGAGAGTCCAAGGAAGCATCCATATCTGGCTCCTGCCAGTAAGCACTTCTTGGATTCAGCAACAGTGATTAGGTTTGGTGGCTGCATATAACTTTTCATGGCATGTTAGTCTTTACTTTTAAATTAGCTTTGGCAAATTTCAAATTATTAGTTTTCTCAAATGTATTTCCATTTTATATCCCTTTCCATCTTCAGGTGCATATCACACAAAAAAGTTTATGATTGCTTCACAGTTATTCTATGTTAAAAGTTTTTGCAAGGAAGTGACTTTTCTCTTAATTTTATTCTTAAAATTTTATTATATAACTATATTATTATTTTGTTCCTTATTTTCCTTTGAATCTTTTCTTTAGCTCATCCCTAATTCCAATATTAACAACTTATTTTTTGGGTATTTATTGATTCTTTCATTTGGAAAAGTAATCTAATTGTTATATATTCTTTTTACTATTTGTTATTGTATACCACATTTCCCTCTCCTATTTGCTATTTTCTCATTGTTAGATTTTAGTTTTATTATCTTGTATTTGCTTGTTGTTGGTAAACATATTTTCTATCTCCAGTTAGTTCAGATTTTCACATAACTGATTTTTTTCATTATTCCTAGTTTTAGGCCTTGTCTCATATCCATCCAGTGTCTGCTTTTATTAATTTAGTTTTGAATTTTTTTAGGTCTCCTGGTTCTTTTTCCTAGAAATCCAAATATTTGTAGAACATAAGGGGCATTGTGATGCTAAATATTGTGAATATTATGTTACTTATGGTGTCTATTTATATAACCTTCTTAAAAGACTGGTAGATTGTGCCAGCAGGAAGTTCAGTCAGTCTCTTGATTCTGTTATCCCTCCTTATATTGGTAAGTAAGCCCTTAATATGAGTTAAGTTCTTCCGAAATAACCACAGAATATCTTGCATAGCTCCAGAACTGCTTCATTATAAGATCAGTGCTCAGGAACTACCATATTCATCCGAGCTTTGGAAATTGTTAAATTTATAATGTCCTGCCATCTTTTGAAGCCTACTACTGGAAGTTTTGCTTTAAATATGAATGCCTTACTACTGGACAAGGAGTGAAATTTAAGTTGAAAGTATCCTGTCCTATGCAACTCCCCTCCTTATAAAACATGTATCTCTATGATCAGCAGCATCCTTGACCCATGCAATCTCAAAGGCCCTTCTCTGGAATCAGCCTGCTGCCAAGATAACCTTTGCTTTTATGCCCCCTAGGCTGCACAGGGCATCATGTCCATGAAGAATCCTAAGCTTATCTGGAAGCTTGCCTCTTGATTTTCTCTCAGGAACCAACCCTGCTCAGTGCTTCAAAAACCTTTCTTTGCCTCTGTTTCCACAATATCTGGCAATGTGAATAAAAATTTACTTCTGTTGCTGTCTAGAGGAAGTAATAGTTCTGGTAACAGGAGTGCTAACTTTAATTCTCACCTTCACATAGAAAATAACTCATTAGCACATACAAGGTCAGATGTGAACTATGAAACAAACTCTATCAACTATAACTCATAGCAGATCTAAATAATATAGTATTTTTACAGACCTGTATTAATGTAGGAAAGACAACTCTTTAATTTTCATTTTTCAATATTAACATCTATACTATAGATATTTAAAGGAGATATTTAAATTTTCATTCTTAGTTGTTCATTTTATACTACTATGTATATATACATATATATATGAAATATTAGCTTTGCATATGCAATGATATAGCATCTATATTTTATAGTATACATGGTGTATAGTATAGTATATATATATATATATATATATATATATATATATATATATATATATATATCATACCTAAATAAACATGTAGAATATATGTAGAAAACATATTCTAAAGATGAAGAAAATTGCATTACTAGAGTTCTCAGAATTCTGAAAATACATACCATAGTTCAATTTGAAGATAACACAATTTTAAGAAAATGATTAGATAGAATTTTATTTTTTTCTTACCCTTCTCATATGAAAGATTAATGGAAAATTGTCACTGATTGTTTAATAAAAGTTAATAAAAATTTGAATTTCTCTTGCATTATATTATTCACAACTTCAGAATACATATATTTATCACCAAATAAACTCTCTAGTATGACATTCCTCAGCATACACACTTGTTTCTGCATGCATTCAGTTCTAATTTATAATCAAGTATCAGTGCCTCTGTAATTTGCTATTGCATTAATTTTTTATTTTTTTGGAGTAAGTCTAAGAGAATTCAAGAGAAATTTCTTAGATAATATACAACATTTTCAGAAACAGGACTTAAAATTTAGCTCTTTATTGTCAGCCATTGCAATAACAAAGATGCTCAATTTATTTTCAGCCACATTGTCATGTAAATGTATGATGAGTTCAAAAATTTAAATCTTTCTCAGACAGCTGTTTGACCTGTTGTTGAAATGTGTTTCTTTTATTTTCTCCCATCAGGGGGAACTCACCTACTTTACATTTGATAATATAATATATTAGCATCTTATTGTCATTTTAGCAAAGAAAGCAAAACTCATCATTAAAAAAACAGCATATCAAAAAAAGAGTAGAGCTTTCTGAAAAGTAATTTGGATTGGGTACGGTCCCTTAAAGCTCTAAAATCGTTAAGTTGTGAGGCTTTTTCTAATTAATTATTTTACTTATTTATAATCCAAATCTCCTTCCTCTCCATGATTCCACCTCCACCTCTGCCTCAACTCTATTCTTCTTTGCTTGAGAGAGTGCTCCCCGACCCATCTACCCACCTCTACCCTACCTTCTCCCTAGAATTTGCCTTCCCTGGGATATCAAGTTTCTATAGGATTAAGCACATCATTTCCTACTAAGGCAAGAAAAGGAAGTCCTCTGCTATACCAAGGGGTGCAGGACAGGAAACAGCCCATGTATGCTCTTTGGTTGGGAGCTTAGCCTCAGAGGGATCTAGGTTATTTGACACTGTTGTTCCTTGATGCTCCAGTTCCTTCAGTCATGCCCCCAACTTTTTTATAGGAGTCACTAACTTCAATCCAATGATTTGCTGTAAGTGTTTACATGTGTCTCAGTCAACAGCTGGTATAGCCCCTCAGAGGGCAGTTGTGCTAGGCTCTTGTCTACAAGCACAGCATGGCATCAGTAATAGAAAACAGATTTGGTGTCTAAAAATGGAATGGATCCCAAGTTAGGCCAGAATCTGGATGGCCTTTCCTTCAGTCTCTACACCATTTTTATCTCTGCATTTCCTTTAGACAGAAACAATTCTGGGTCAAGAATTTTGAAGATGGATGGGTGGCCCCATAATTCAAACGTGGGCTATGTCTATCTACCGAAGGCAGTCTCTTTATTTCCCAGCTCCTCACTGCTGGTTATTTTGGCTAAGGTCATCTCCATTGGGTTCTGGGATCCTTTCCCATGCCTTGTGGCTTGGACATTTAGAGGTTCCCCTGTCCTTGACCCCATATTGCTACAATTTTCTATTCATTCTCCTGGAACTCTGAGCTTCTCTCTTGTTTCCAACTTCTGTGTTATTTTTATTTTTTATTTTTTTTCAGGAACATGAAGTTTTTGTCATATAGATCTTTCATTTGCTTGGTCAGATTTACACCAAGATATTTTACATTGTTTGTAACTATTGTGAAAAGATTTGTGTTGCTAGTTTCTTTCTTGCTTCATTTATCCCTTGATAAATGAAGACTAGTGATTTGTATAAGTTAACTTTATACCCTACTACTTTGCATAAGTTATTTGTAAACTGTAGGAGCACTATGGTAACATTTTGGAGGTCATTTATAAAAATTGTCTAGACATTCATAAATAGTGATACCTTCCTTGATTTCTTCCCTTCCTTTTTCCACTTTTCACTCATTTTTATTAGATACTCTGTATTTACATTTAGAATGATATTACCTTTTCCCTGCTCTACTCCCTTCCCCCTCCATTTGCCTTCACAAAGATGCATTTTTTCCTAATCCCCCTCTCTACCCCATTGCCTTGGCATTCCCCTACATTGGGAAAACATGCCATCCCTTGACCAAAAGCAACTTATCATATTGATACCAGACACTAATATTTTCAGCTACATATGCAACTGGATCAATAGGTCTCTCAATCTGAGCTCAAAGGTTGGTATTTTAGTCCATGGAAGTTTTGGAGGGTTTGATTGGTTAATAATTATATGCTTTCTTTGAGGTTGTAATCCTTTTCAGCTCCTTTAGTCCTTTCTTTAGCACCTTCATTGGGGTCCCCATGTTCAGTTGAATGGTTGGTTAAAGACATTTTCAACTGTATCTATATGACTCTGACATATTCCCTGAGGAGGTGTCTCTCTCTGTCTCCTGCCAGTAATTACTTCTTGGCATCAGGTTTAGTGCTTGGATTTGGTGGCTGCATATGTAGTAGATTCCCAGGTGAGGCAGCTTCAGAATGATCTTTTCTTCAATCATTGTTCTTGTATTTGACCTTGCATTTTCTCCCCAGAGTGTTTTGTTCTCCCTCCTAAGAAAGTCTGAGGTATCCCCATTTTAGACTTCCTTCTTCTTGAGCTTCATAAAGTCTGTGAATTGTTTCTTGGGTATTCAAAGCTTTCTGGCACTAGTATCCACTTATCAGTGAGTACATACCATGTGTATTATTTAGAGACTTAGTTACCTCACTCAGGATGACAATCTCTATTTCCATAGAATTGCCTACAAATTTCATGAAGTCACTGTTTTAATATCTGAGTAGTACTTCATTATGTAAATGTACCATACTTTAAGTATCCATTTATCTGTTGAAGGACATCTGGATTCATTCTAGCTTCTGGCTATTATAAACGAGGCTGTTATAAACATGGTGGAGCATGTGTCTTTGTTGTATGTTGGAGTATCCTTGGGGAATATGCCAAGGAGTAGAATAGTTGACTCTTCAGAATGTATTATGTCCAATTTTCTGTGGAACTGCCAGACTAATTTGCAGAGTGGTTCTACTAGTTTAGGACCCCACCAAAAGTGGAGGTGTGTTTCTCTTTGTTAACATCCTCACCAGACTCTGCTGGCATCTGAGTTTTTGATCTTAGCCATTCTGACTGGTATGAGGTGGAATCTCAGGGTTGTTTTGATTTGCAATTTTCTGATGACTAGAGATGTTTAGCATTTCTTAGTTGTTTTGCAGCCATTCAGTGTTCCTGTATTGGGAATTTTTTGTTTAGCTCTGTATACCATTTTAATAGGATTATTTAATTCTCTATAGTATAGCTTATATTATTCTTTGTATATATTGGATTCTAGCACTCTATCAGATGTAGAATTGGTAAAGATCCCTTCCCAATCTGGTGGCTGGTGTTTTGTCTTCTTAACAGTTTATTTAGTCTTACAGAAGCTTTGCAATTACATGAGGTCCCATTTGTCGATTCTTGATCTTAGAACATAAGCCATTAGTGATATGTTCAAAAAATTTTTCCCAGTGCCAATGTGTTCTAACCTCTTCTCCAGTTTCTCTTCTAATAATTTCAATATACTTGGTTTTATGTGGAAGTCTTTGATCCACCTGGACTTGAGTTTTGTACAAGGAGATAGGAAAGGATCAATTAGTATTATAAGGCATTATGACTGTCAATTGAAGACCATTTTTCAAGAGGCTGTCCTTTTTCCATTGAATGTTTTTAGCTCCTTTGTCAAAGATCAAGTGACCATAGGTGTCTGGGTTCATTTCTGGGTTGTCAATTTTGTTCCATTGATCTACCTGCCTGTCTCTGTAACCATATCATGTGGTTTTTGTCCCAATTGCTTTGTAGTATAGCTTGTAGCATATCTTATAGTATATAAGATCAGGGATGGTAATTCTCCCAGTAGTGTTGTTTTTTTTTTTTTTTATTGTTGAGAATAGATTTCACTATTCTAGTTTTTGTTATTCCAGATGGATTTGTAAATTGCTATTTCCACCTTTATGAAGAATTGAGTTGGAATTTTCATGGGAGTTGCATTGGATCTGTAGATTATATTTGGCAAGATGGCCATTTTTACTATGTTAATCTTTTCAATCCATGAGTGTGGGACGTCTTTTTATCTTCTGAGATCTTCAATTTTCTCCTTTAGCTTTTTGAAGTTCTTGTCATACAGATCTTTCACTTGCTTGGTTAGGGTCACCCCTAGTTATTTGATATTCTCTGTAACTATTCTGAAGGGTGCTGATTCTCTAATTTCTTTCTCGGCATGTTTATCCTTTGAGTATAAGATGGCGGTTGATTTGTTTGAGTTAATTTTATATGCAAACATTTTGCCAAAGTTGTTTATCAGCTGTAAAAAAAATCTCTCTATACCCATCATCCTTAGGTTTGGTGTGTTTATTGTGTCTTGGATATCCTGGGTTTTTTGGGTTAGGAGCATTTTGGTTTCTGCATTTTCTCTGATTGTTTTGTCAATGTTTTCTACTGTTGTCTTCTGATCTTGAGATCATCTCTTCCATCACTTGTTGTCTGTTGGTGATGCTTGCACCTATGACTCCTGATTTCTTTCTTAGATTTTTCTATCTCCATGGTTGTATCTCTTTGTGATTTCTTTATTGTTTCTATTTCTGTTTTCAATTCCTTCACCTGTTTGGTTGTGTTTTTCTGTAGTTCTTTGAGTAATTTTTGTGTTAGCTCTTAAGTAGTTTTTATTTGTTTATGTGTATTTTCTTTTCTTTTTTAAAAGGAGTTAACTGCTCTCTTCTCAAAGATCTTCATCATCATCATGAATTATGATTTCAAGTTTAAGTCATGTTTTTCTGGTTTGTATGGCAATACCTTACTGGCTCTGGTGGGAGAGATATGTTTTGATGTTTCTAATAGCTGAGTAGTACTTCCTTATGTAAATAAACCATAATTTTTGTATCCATTCCTCTACTGAAGGACATCTGGGTTCTTTCAAGCTCTGGTTATTATAAATAAGGCTGCTATGAACATGGTGGAGCATGTGTCCTTATTATATGTTGGAGCATCTTTGGGGTATATGCTAAGAAGTAGAATAACTAGATATTCAGGAAGTACTATGTCCAATTTTTTGAGGAACTGCCAGGATGATTTCCAGAGTGGTTGTACAGCATACTACCCCACGAACCATGGAGGAGTGTTACTCTTTTTCCACATCCTTGCCAGAATCTGCTGTCACCTGAGATTTTATGTTAACCATTCTGACTGGTGTGAAGTGGAATCTTATAGTAGTTTTGATTTGCATTTTTCTCATGACTAGGGATGTCCAGCATTTCCTTAGGTGCTTCTCAGCTATACAATATTCCTCAAATAAGAAATCATTTGTTAGCTCTATATCCCAATTTTAATAGGATTATTTGATTCTCTAGAGTCTAACTTCTTGAGTTCTTTTTGTATATTGGATATTAGAACTCTATCTGATGTGGAGTTGGTAAAGATCTTTTCCCATTCTTTTGGCTGCCATTTTGTTTTCTTGACAATGTCCTTAGCCTTACAGAAACTTTGTAATCTCATTAAGTCCCAACTGTAAAGCTTTGACCTTAGAGATTGAGCCATTGGTGTTTTGTTCAGAAAATTTTCTCCTGTACCTATGTGGTCTAAGGTTTTCCCTACTTTCTTATCTTATAGTTTCAGTACATCTGATTTAATGTGGATATCTTTGATCCACTTACACTTGAGCTATGTACAATGAGATAAGAAAGAATCTATTTTCATTCTTTTGCATGCTGAGTACCAGTTGGACCAGCACCATTTGTTGAATATGCTGTCCTTTTTCATGGAATGTTTACAGCTTTTTTTGTCAAAAATCAGGTGACTATATGCGTAAGAGCTCATTTCTGGATCTTATATTCTATTCCATTGATCCACGTGACTATTTCTGTACTGGTACCATGCAGTTTTCAGGAAAATTGCCTTGTAATATAGCTTGAAGTCAGGGATAGTGATTCCTGCAGATATTTTCTTGTTGTTGTGGATGGATTTTGCTATTCTAGGTCTTTTATTATTGCAGATGAAATTGCACATTGATCTTTCCAACTCAATGAAGAACTGGGTTGGAATTTTGATGGGAATTGCATTGAATCTGTAGATTGCTTTTGGTAGAATGGCCATTTTTCAAAAGTTGATCCTTCCAATCCATTAGCATGGGAGATATTTCCATTTTCTGAGATCTTCTTCAATTTCCTTCTTTAGAGGTTTGAAGTTCTTGTCATACAGGTCCTTCACTTGCTTAGTTAGAGTCACACCAAGCTATTTCATACTTTTTGTGACTATTTTGAAGCATATCTTTTCTCTAATGTCTTTCTCCACATGTTTGTCCTTTGAATATAGGAAGGACACTGATTTGTTGAGTTAATTTTGTATCCAGCCACTTTGCCAAACTTGTTTATCAGCTGTAGGAGTTCTCTGGTGGAATTTGTGAGGTCACTTAAGTACATTATCATGTCATCTGCAAAGAGTGATGTTCTTATTTCTTTTTTCTGATTTGTATCCCCTTGATCTCCTTCTGCTGTCTAATTGCTCCATCCAGGACTTCCAGTACTATGTTGAATAGGTAGGGGGACTGTGGGCAGCCTTGTCGAGTCCCTGATTTTAGTGGGATTGCTTCAAGTTTCCCACCATTAAGTTTGATGTTGGCTGTTGGTTTGGTGTATATTGCTTTCATAATGTTTAGGTATGGCCCTTGGAATTCCTGTTCTTTCCAGGACTTTTAACATGTAGGGGGTGTTGAATTTTGTCAAATGCTTTCTGAGGATCTAATGAGATGACCATGAGATTTTGTTCTTGGAGTTGGTTTGTACGGTGGATTACATTGATGGATTTCCTTATGTTAAACCATGCCTGCATCCCAGGGATGAAGCCTACTTGGTCATGCTGAATGATGGTTTTGAAGTGTTCTAGGATTCAGTTTGCAAGGAATTTGTTGAGTATTTTTGAATCAATATTCATAAGTAAGATTGGTCTGAATTTCCCTTTCCTTGTAGGGTCTGTGTGTGGTTTAGGAACGAAGGGTATTGTAGCCTCAAAAAATGAGTTAGGTAGTATTTCATGTGATTCTATCTTGTGGAATAGTTTGGAGAGTATTGGTGTTATGTCTGCAATAAATGTCTGATAAAATTCTGCACTGAACCTGTATGGACCTGGGCTTTTTGTTTTTGGTTGGGAGGGTTTTGATGACTTTTTCTATTTCTTTAGGTGTTATGGAATTATTTAGATGGTTTACCTGGTCCTGGTTTAACTTCAGGATCTTGTATCTGTCTAGGAATTCATCCATTTCCTCTAGATATTCCAACTTTGTTGAGTATAGGCTTTTGTAGTAGGATCTGAATGATTTCTTGAATTTCCTCAGTTTTAGTTGTTATGTCGCCAATTTCCTTTCTGATTTTGTTAATTTGGATACTCTCTCTTTGCCCTTTAGTTACTCTGGCTAGGGGTTTATCAATCTTGTTGATTTTCTCAAAGAACCAGCTCTTGGTTGTGTTGATTCTTTTGATGGTTCTTTTTTGTCTATTTGGTTTATTTCTGTGCTAATTTTAATTATTTCTTGCTGTCTATTCATCTTGGGTGTATCTGTTTCCTTTTGTTCTAGGGCTTTTAGCTGTGCTGTCAGGTTGCTGATGTAAGCTTTCTCCAGTTTCTTTTTGGATGCACTCATGGCTATGTTTTTTCCTTTCTATACTGCTTTCATTTCTTCCCATATGTTTGGGTATGTTGTGTTTTTGTTTTCATTGAATTCTAGAAAATCCTTAATTTCTTTCTTTATTTCTCCTTTGACCCTGCTATCATTTAACACAGCATTGTTTAGTTTCCATGTGTATGTGGGCGTTTTGTTGTCTTTGTTGTTGTTAAAGTCCAGCCTTAGACCATGGTGATCTGAAAGGATGCATGGAAGCATTTCAATCTTCTTATATCGATTGACGCTTTTTCTGTATCCAATTATATCTTCAATTTTCGAGAAGGTGTCATGAGGTGCTAAGAAGGTGCATTCTTTTACTTTAGGATGATATGTTCTGAAGATATTTATTAATTCCATTTGGTTCATAGTCTTTGCTAGTTTTACAGTGTCCTTGTTCAGTTTCTGTTTTCATAATCTCTCCATTGGTGAGAGTGGGGTATTAAAGTCTCCCACTATTATTGTGTGGGGTGAAATGCATTTTTTGTGCTTTAATAGGGTTTCTTTTATGAATGTGGGTGCTTCTGTATTTGGAGCATATATGTTAAGGATTGAGTGTTCCTCCTGACAGATTTCCCCTGTAATGAGTCAAAAGTGTCCTTCCTTATATTTTTTGAAAACTTTTGGTTGGAAATTTACTTTATTCGATATTAGAATAGCCACTGAAGCTTGATTCTTGGGGCTGTTTGCTTGAAAGTTTTTTTCCCACCCTTTTACTCTGAGATAGTTTCTGTCTTTGTCTCTGAGATGAGTTTCCTGTATGCAGAAAAATGCTGGATTTTGTTTTTTTTATCCAGTCTGATAGCTTATATCTTATTGGGTAGTTGAGTCCATTTATGTTAATAGATATCAAGGAATAGTGGTTTTTGTTTCCTGCTATTATTGCTTTTGTAGGTTTAGTTATGTCTGTGTCTCTTTCTTCTTTTGGTTTTCTTGCTTAGGATTTTTTTTTGCTTTTACTGAGATGTAGTTCCCCTCATTTTATTGGGTTTTCCACCTATAATTCATTGTAGTGCTGGGTTTGTGGTCAAATATTGTGTAAATTTAGATTTGTCTTGAAATATCTTCATCTCTCCATCTATGATGATTGAAAATGAGAACACAACATACCCAAACCTATACCCAAACCTATGGAATGCTATGGAAGCCGTACTGAGAAGAAAATGCATAGCTCTGAGTGATTCCAAAAAGAAACTGGAGGGAGCAGACCTCAACAACTTGACAGCACAGCTGAAAGCTCTAGAACAAAAGAAAGCATATACACCCAAGAAGAATAGACCTTAAGAAATAATCAAACGTAGCACAGAAATAGACCAAATACAAACAAAAAGAACTATTGAAAGAATCAACAAAACCAAAAGCTGGTTCTTTGAGAAAATCAACAAGATTGATAAACTAGAGGACAAAGAGAGAGTATCCAAATTAAGAAAGTCAGAAAGGAAAGTGTGGAACTGAAATTGAGGAAATTCAAGAAATCATCAGATCCTTCTACAAAAGCCTATACTCACCAAAGCTGGAAAATCTGAAAAAAAATGGATGAATTCCTAGACAGATACAAGATACTAAAGTTAAATCACGACCAGGTAAACTATCTAAATAATCCCATAACACTTAAAGCAATAGAGGCAGTCATCCAAAGCCTCCCAACCTAAAAAAGCCCAGGTCCAGACAAGTTCAGTGCAGAATTTTATCAGACATTTATTGACGAAATAATACCAATACTCTCCAAATTATTCCTCAAAATATAATTAGATGGAAAACTACCAAAGTCATTTTGTGAGGCTACAATAACCCTCATTCCTAAACCACACAGTGACCCTATAAGGAAAGAGAATCTCAGACCAATCTCACTTATGAACCTTGATGCAAAAATATTCAACATAATCCTTGCAAACCGAATCCAAGAACACATCAAAACGATCATTCACCATGATCAAGTAGGCTTCATCCCTGGCATGAAGGGATGGTTTAATATAAGGAAATCCATCAATGTAATCCACCATATAAACAAACTCAAAGAAAAAAAACCACATGGTCATCTCACTAGATGCTGAGAAAGCATTTGACAAAATTCAACAGCCCTTCATCTTAAAAGCCTTGGAAAGAACAGGAATCAAAGGCCCATACCTAAACATAATAAAAGCAATATACAGTAAACCAACAGCAAATATCAAACTTAATGGTGTGAAAATTGAAGTAATCCCACTCAAATCAGGGACTCGACAAGGCTTCCCACTCTCCCTCTACCTATTCAACATAGTACTGGAAGTCCTGCATGGAACAATTTGACAGCAAAAGGAAATCAAAGGAATATAAATTGGAAAGGAAGAAGTAAAAACATCACTATTTGCAGATGACATGATAGTATTCTTAAGCGACCCCAAAATTTCACCAGAGAACTCCTACAGCTTATAAACAAGTTCAGCAAAGTGTCTGTATATAAAATTAATTCAAACAAATCAGTAGCCTTCCTATATTCAAAGGACAAACATGTGGAGAAAGAAACTAGAGAAAAGATACCCTTCACAATAGTCACAGAAACTATGAAATACCTTGGTGTGACTCTAACTAAGCAAGTGAAGGACCTGTATGACAAGAACTTCAAACCTCTAAAGAAGAAAATCAAGGAAGACTTTAGAAAATGGAAAGATCTTCCATGCTTATGGATTGAAAGGATCAACATTTTAAAAACCGCCATCTTACCAAAACCAATCTACAGATTCAACGCAATCCACATCAAAATTCCAACCCAGTTTTTCACTCAGTTGGAAAGAGTAATGTGCACTTTCGTTTCCAATAACAAAAGTCCTAGAATAGGAAGATCCGTCCTCCTCAACAAGAAAACATCTGTGGAAATCACTTTCCCTGACCTCAAGCTATATTACAAGGCAACTGTGCTGAAAACAGCATGGTTCTGATACAGAAGTAGACACGTGTATCAATGGAATAGAAAGGAAGACCCAGAAATGAGCCCTCAAGTATATGGTCAACTGATTTTTGACAAAGGAGCTATAAACATGCAATGAAAAAGGGACAGCCTATTTAACAAATGGTGTTGGTCCACCTAGCACTCAGCATGCAGAAGAATGAAAATAGACCCTTTCTTATCTCCTTGTACAAAGCTCAAGTGCAAGTGGATCAAAGATCACATCAAACCAGGTAATCTGAATTGATTAGATGAGAAAAACCTTAGAACTCATAGACATAAGAGAATATTCCCTAAACAGTACACCAAAAGCTTGAGCTCTAAGGTCAAATATTGACAAATGGGACTTAATGAGATTTCAAAGTTTTTGTAAGGCTAAAGACACTATCATGAAAATAAAAAGAAAGCCAACAGTGTGGGCAAAGTTATTTACCAACTCTACATCAGATAGAGGCCTAATATCCAAGGTATACAAAGAACTCAAAAAGCAAGATACTAGTGAATCAGACAGCCCTATTAAAAATGGAGTACAGGCTTAAACAAAAAGTTCTCAACTGAGGAACTTCTAATGTCTGAGAAACCTCTAAGGAAGTCCTCAACATCCTTACCCATCAGGAAATGCAAATCAAAACAACCCTGAGATTGCACCTCACACCAGTCAGATTGGCCAAGATCCAAAACTCAGATGACAGCAGATGCTGGCAATGATGTGGAGTATGAGGAACCATTCTACATTGTTGGTGGGTTGTAAACTGATACAACCACTCTGGAAATCAGTCTGGCGGTTCCTCTGAAAATTGGCCATATTCCTACCTGAAGACCCAGTTATTCCACTTCTGGGCATTTACCCCAGAGATGCTCAAATATACAACAAAGATACATGCACCACAATGTTCATTGTAGCTCTATTTATAATAGCCATAAGCTGGAAAGAACCCAGATGTCCTTCAGTAGATGAATTTATACAAAAATTGTGGTACATTTACACAGTGGAATCCTACTCAGCTATCAGAAACAATGGCTGATGGAAATTCTTATGAAAATGTATGCATCTAGAGAATATCATCCTGAGTGAGGTAACCCAGCCACAAAAGAAGAGACATAATATGCAGTCTCTGATAATGGGATACAAACCCCAGAAAGCTCTGAACACCCCAGAAACAGCTCACAGACTGTGTGAAGTTCAACAAAAAAAAAGAAAATATTTTAATTAAAATAGAACTGTATCACATCCCCTTTCCTCCCTACAGCCCCTCCCAGTTTCTATCATATTCCCTCAATTTAATAACCTCTTTTCCTATATTATTGTTCCATATATACATATGTGTATGTATATGTACCCACAAATACTTAATTGCAACCTTACAAAATGTATTCATATACTTTTATGCAAAAATGCTTAAAAATTTGTACATTTATCTTTGTTTTTTAAAATAAAGTTTAAAAAATAAATAAATAACCTCTATTTCTTTATACTTTTCTCTCCGTTTTTGTTTAAGGATCTCTATCATCATCTTGAAGTTTGATTTTGGGTCTGAGACTTCTTTTTCTGGAGAGTTTGTCATTCTGCTATTTGCTGTGATGGGAGAGCTGGGTTCTGGTGTTTCTAATTTCTCTTAGTTTCCATTGGGTAAGTTTTTCGCTTTCCTCTTGTCATCTTGTTGTCTGTGATTATACTTGGTCTTGTTGTCAGTGATAGCTTCTTGTCTCTCTCATGTACCTTGCCTGTGTCCATGGTTCCCTGCTGTTTCTGGTGGGAAATGTCCTGAAGGTTTGGTCTGAACACAAGGGTCCTTCAGTTGGAAACCGCATACCTATGGCAGAGTTCCTGCTTCCCTGAACCAATGGGGGGGCATGTTTTCTGCTTGTTCGGCCAGACCTCTCTGTGCCCCCGGCTACTAGCAGTGCAGTCTCACCAGGTCTGCATCTCTGAACACTGAGTTTAATTTTTTGTTGCTATCTACTTTCTTGCAGGTGTTATTTCTTCTCTCTCTTTGAGAGCATCAAGTGTGCTGTAGAGTTCCTAGTATTAAATCATTCCATTTATTAATTGCATTTTAATTTACTTTATGTAAATACTAAATTCTGTGTACTTGCCTCTTAGTACTGCTTTGTTTCCCATAATTTGGGGTATGCTGTGTATTTATTTTCATTCAATTATAAATTTTTTAAATTTATTTCTCTCTCAACTCATTTCTTTTATTCAGTAGAAAGTTTTTTAGTTTCTATGAGTTCATAAGTCTTGTAATATTCCTGTTGTTGTTGATATCTGGTTAAAAATCTGTGCTGGTCTATTAGGGCACAAAGAATTATTTTAAGTCTGTTGTGTGTGTTGAGACTTGCTTTGTATTCAAGTATGTGAAAAAAGTTCCATGATGTTCATTGAGGAGTTCTCCTTGGATTAAAATTCTGCTTTCCAGGACCCAATAGGAAGGACTTTAGCCAAAACACCCAACAAATGGTAGATAGAAACTGTAGAGACTAAATCCAGTGGATCCGCATGGCCCCCATTTGAGGGATGTAGACAACCATCCACCTCAAAAACACTAATTCAGAATTCCTCCTTCTAACTGGAAATGCAGAGACAAAGAGTGGAGCAGGAGCTGAAGGAAAGGCTCTCCAGAGACTGCCCCACCTAAGGATCAATCCTATCTGCTATCACCAAACCCAGACACTCTTACTGATGCCAAGAAGTGCTTACTAACAGGAGCCTAGTATAGCTGTTGCCAGAGAGGCTCTGCCAGACCAATGCAGATGCAGAAGTACACGGCCTAACATTGGACTGAGTGTGGGGACCCCAATCAGGGAAGTTAGGGAAAGGACTGTAGGAGCTGAAGGGTTTTGCAACCTTATAGGAAAAGCAACAATATCAACCAACCAGACACCCTTCCCCCCAGAGCTCCCAGGGACTAAAGGGTACAAAGGGGAAATTTATGGCTCCAGCTTGATATGTAGCAGAGGATGGCATTGTCTGGCATCAATAGGAGAAGCTCTTGGTCCTTTGGAGGCTTGATAACTCAGGATAGAGGAACATTAGGCCACTGAGCCTGGACTGGGTGAGCACCCTCATACAGGTAGGGAGAGGGAGGAGGGAATAGGAGGCTTGTGGGTGGAAAATTGGGAATGAGAATAACATTTGAAATGCAAATAGATAAAATAATCAACAACAATAAAAAAAAATTTCAGCTTCAATGTTGCTTGGATTGAAGTTCCACATTCTATGCGATATATCATTGATGCTTCTTTAATGTGTCAGAAGGAAATATCTTTTTTTAAAATTGGATATTGTCTGTATTTACATTTCAGATGTTATTGCTTTCCCACAATCCCATCCCCACTCCCTTTTCCATTGCCTCCATGAAGATGCTCTCTTTCTCAACCACCCTCTCCCACCTCAGCAACTTGGCATTATTCTGCACTGGGGAAATGAGCCTTCACTGGACCAAAGGCCTCTCCTCCCATTGATGTCAGAAAGTACTTCTCTCTGCTGAATATGCACCAGGGACCATGAGTCTCTCCGTAAGAACTCATTCGTTGGTTTGGGTAGTTGTTCTTCCCATGTGGTTGCAGAACTTTCAGCTCCAAAAGGACACATCTTGTTTGTCCATCCATTTAGTTAGACTTGGTCTTTTTATTAGGGAATTCAGACTATTTATTTTGAGAGTTACCACTAAGCACTGTTTGTTGATTCCTGGTATTTTGCAGTGATGTGGAGTATGAGTGTGTGTATGTGTGTGTGTGTGTGTGTGTGTGTGTGCGTGCGTGCATGTGTGTATGCATTGGCATTCATGGTTTTTTCCCTCTTTGATTTGTTTGTCTGGATTTATTTATTTCTTGAGTTATCTTCGGTATAGTTAGCCTTTTTAGGCAGAAGGTTTCCTTCTTGTACCTTCTGCAATGCTGCATTTTCAAACAGACACTGCTTGAAGTTTAAATTAACATGAGATATCTTATATTCCCACTTATTGTGATTGAATCTTTTGTTAGATACAGTGGTCTGTCATGGCCTCTTTGGTATCTTATGGTTGTAGAACATCTAGAATCTTCTATGTTTCTGAGAGTCTTCAGTGAGAAAGCAAGTGCTGATCAAACATGGTTGCATGCATGGTTGTTACCTGGCCTTTTTTTACCTTGCCACTTTTAATATCCATTCCCAGTTTTGCGCTTAGTATTTTTTTTTTTTTTTTTTTTTTTTTTTTTTTTTTTTTTTTTTTTTTTTTTTTAGGTTTTGAGTTTTATTTCAGCTTTTTTTTTTTGGTTTTCAATTTATTTATTTATTTTTTTAAACGACTTTATTTTACAAAACAAAGATAAATGTACAGATTTTAAACATTTTTTGCTTAAAATTATACATTTTTGTCAGTAATGTTTTTTCAGACATTGAAATAATTTTTACATAAAACCATGTGAATATATTTTTTTCGTCAGAACTTGATTTTTTTCAAGGGCTTGACAGTATGCATTGAAAACCTAATAGTTACAATAAGCGTAAAGTACATGCAAAACAAAACGGAACATGGGAATAGTCAAAGTCTACTTGTTTTGTAAATATATGTATATATTTTTTTCTTTATTTCTTGGACTTCATACAGTCTGTGAGTTGTTTCTGGGGGAGTGCAAGCCTCTGGTCATCTCACTAGGCGCTTAGTGTTTTGATAATTATTTGACATGATGAATTTCTTTTCTGATCCAGTCTGCTTGGTTTTCTGTGTGCTGATGGTTGCTTCATAGGCATCTCCTTTTTGCAGGGGATTTGGAAATTTTTTTCTTTATAATTTTATTGAAAATATTTTCTGTGTTTTTACTTGGGTTTCTTTCCTTTCTTTTCTATCTATTATTTAGAGATTTGATTTTTTTTTTCACTGTATCGAGTTTTCTGAATTTTTTGTGTCTGGATTTTTTTTAAAGCATTTTTATTCCTGACATTTCTGCCCTGTTTTTAAATCCCAAGGTCCTCTCTTTCATCTCTTATTTTGTGGATAATGTTTGCCTAGGAGGCTTCTCCACCGTAGTCTTGTTATGAGACTTAGAACATTGTTTTTTTTTTTTTTTTTTTTTTTATAGTGAAATGGAAGCCAGTATTAAATCAGAGTACTATATATAATAATAAAATCAGTGAATTTATTATAGGAACTATTTTGTAAATTTTATGAATACTACTCTAAAGAGAAATATACATGAAATATATTAGCTTCATTTTAGGAAGTATGAAATGTTTGCATGTCACTGTTTTTATACATTATTTGTTACCATCTATTGATAAAATATAAATTCCATGAGAAAATGTTATACCATTTTTATATGTATTTTGTAAATCTTTCATCACTACCAGCATCCAATACTATTGATTTCATCATGTCCCAATTCAGCAATTCTCAGATTAACATAAATGTTGACTAAGTAAGTGTCCAAAATATTATCATTGAAATATATTATAGTTTTAAAAAAAGTATATAATACTATAGTTCACACAATACCATATATATTTAAATTCTAGTTAAAATAAAAAATGCTAGATGGTTTTTATAAGCATTGGCTATATGCACATTATTTTAAAGTTTTATTTTATTTCAGTGAGAGAGAATGGCATGGTTTCAATATGCTTGGTTCAGGGACAGGAACTATTTGGAAGTGTGGCCTTGTTAGAATGGTTGTGTCACTGTGGGCCTGGGCTCAAGACCCTCAGCCTAACTGCCTGAAAACCAGTGTTCAGCTGACAGCTCTCAGATGAAGAGGTAGAACTCTCTCTCTGCCTGCACCATGCCTGCCTACATGATAATAAACTGAATCTCTGAATCTGTAGGCCAGCCCCCATTAAATTTTGTCCTTATAAGACTTGCCTTATTTGTGTTGTCTATTCACAGCATAAAACCTTAAGACAGAGGAGGAATAATGAATAGTATTCCACAACAGAAATGAATAGAGTTGATTATAAAAATATTTTTCAAACAATTCTTTAATCCATGTAACTCTTATTTATAAATAAAAATATTTAGTTTCAAGAGGGTAGTAAATTCATACAAATGTTGTTAATACCTATTTAATTCTAATATATATATATATATATATATATATATATATATATATATGGTAAATACATATGTATAGATATGTAATAAAATCATAATTAAGAACTAGTAGTTATTATAGATATATAGTTGGTAAATATCAAAATTGAATATTTATTCCATGTAGCAATTACATGCATATTATGACTATATTAGTTTTTCTTGATCTTAGTTTTGTTTTGTTGTGTTTTTACATTTTGGATTGAAAATAAATGTTGAAAATTATAAGATAAACTTGAGTTAATTGGTGAGCAGGTTATGAACAAAAGTGTTCAACGCATGATAAAACATTGTTGAAAACAGAAATCAATAAATACAGTACTATGAATCCCTGAATAATGAGATGTGGGGAAAATCAATGTTGACTAGCAAGATAAACTCTTAATGGGTCAACCTAGGAACAAAACAGCTATCTAATGTATGTTAGATTAGAAAAGTATTAGAGTTTACACAGAGAGGCTACTATTATGTAAAGGCAATGGAGTATAAATAGATGGAAAGAGGACTTTAGATCAATTGTCATGGGAGCAAGTTGAGGGGGAGGAGGGGCGATAGTGGGGGGAAGGGTATAATATTTGAAATGTAAATACAGAGAATATCCAATAAAATTGAAATAAAAGAAATACAGACACTGAGAATCACCCTTTGAACACATTGAAAATCCAAAAAACTAATATCAGAAAACGTTATCAAAAGCAATATAGTTACAAGGTTAGAAAACAAAGAAAAATAAAACTTTAAAATTATTACCGAGATAATTTTAGTTACCTGTCTACCTGTGCATTCCCTTTACAGTTGTTGGCATACCCAGCAAGACACTGTGGAAGATGCTATTTTTCCCTTGTAAGAAGCTGGCCACTGAAGATTGCTGTGAAGGCTGTGTGCACTCACTCCCCTACCAGCACCGCTGAGTCCATCCTGCTCAGACATGTGGAACCCTGAGCATGTTGCCACTCTTTCTGTGAGTCTATATGTGTGTCAACCTGTATCTGTAAGGCCTTATTTCCTTGGTGTCTTACATCCTCACTGACTCTCACACTCTTTCTCTCTCATCTTCTACAGAGTTCCCTTGGCTTTTAGGAGAGGATTTGATGGAGACATCCAGTTTTAAAATGACAGTTCCAAGGTCTTTTACTTTATGGACATTTTTCACTGTGGGATCTCTATATATGTTTCCATCTACTACAGAGCCAAGGTTCTCTGTTAATGGATGAGCAAGACATTGATCTATGGATGTAAGCAAAATAGTGTTAAGTGTCATATTGTTGCCTTGTTCCTTCATCATACATGAGTATTTTGTCATCCCTGAGTTCTACAGCCTCTGTATTTCCTGGTTTTTTAGCTTACTGAGCACTGCTGATCATGGATTCTAATTTAAATTTTGATGAACTAGTGGGTGGTTGCTCCCACAAGTTTTGTGGCATTATTGCACCAGGATATTTTATATACAAGTTACTTATATAGTGTAGGTCACATGTTCTTTTCTTGAGTAAAACATACCTTTCTCCTGTGGTAGTATGTCAAGCTCGTGTATTGTTAGTGGTAGAGAATATACTGTAGAATTTGACTTACCTATGTTTTATGTAGATTTCTTCTCAGAATACAGATATAAAATATCATTAGTTGTTTTATTTTGTAATACAATTTGTGGATAGACAAATAAAGATTAAAATGTAGACCAGGCTCTTTTTGTGTCAATACTAATTATGAACTTGGTAAAATGTCTAGAATCAACTAGGACAAGGAAATCTCTGTGCATGTCTATGGGGGAATTATTTTGGTGCCATTAGTTGAGGTGGGAAGATGTAGGAATCACAGGTGACTGGATCTGATTCCCTGACTTGACCCTGAATTGTATTAAAAAGAGAAATGTGTCTAGAATGCATGCATTAAGTGCTCTTGCTTTTTGATTATGGATTTGAGCAGCTTCCTCAAGTTCTTGTTGCTTTGACTATTCTGCCATGATCGACAGTGACAAAGAACTACAAGTAAACTACATTGTTGGTCCCTTAAATTGCTTCTAGTTGAGATATTTTATTACAACAAGAAAAGAAACAATAATAGATTATGTAGAATGAGACAACATAATGGCCTTGACAAATATGCACACTCTATTTCTACTAATGATAAGGCATAGTTTTTTAAACTACTGGCTGGGCTTTGTATAAATAATTGCATTAATGGTTTCATTAAATAATTTACCCAAATAAATTATTTATAATGAGAGGGTTTTATCTATTCATCTTATTTTATAGTTCAGTTTTTTATCTAATCATGTAAACTAATATAAGCCTACAATAATGAATCCTATCCAATAGCAGTTCATGTTTTTATAAAATTTCCAGGTTTGAATTCATTTTATATCCTGAAGAAATATTTATACATTCCTACTTTGCTCTTTTTAATGTTATATATTGTGTACTTTAGCCAATGAAGACTAAGATGCTTCAATTTTTATCTGACAGATTTTATTTATGTGTAGTAAGAAAGAGAGATACCTTTAATCCAAGTATCTTTACATCATGCATATTATTAAAGTAATTTATGGCCATATTATTTTATTAATTGAATATTAGGTAAGTTATTGAGTATTTTAATATCTATGATTGAAGCATATAATACAAAGATCTTGTGAGATATGGATAACTATAAATAAATATAGGAAAAGAAAAACAGATGAACAAAGATAAAGATTAGACCCAAATGGGCTGTATTTATCTCAGTTTGTCTTAGGAGCATGTCTATCTAGCAAAGTTAAGTCAGATTTTGTAGACTTTAAGAACAGTGATGATACAATGAAGAGGTATACAATACTTGAGACAAAGCACTTCATAAACTGTTTTACTCCATTCACTTCAGAGTCTGTCTCCTGTTCTCTCTTATGTGTGTGTTTGTCAGATATGTTTAAAATACAGAAAAGGCTCAATTTGATTTTTATAGTTATCTTTAATAGAGCAAATATTCATAAGAAATTGCCTGTCTTGACTGAACTTGAGGACCTCATATTTTGAAGGCTAGTCAAACTATCATTGTGACTTTGGAATGAGGTGGGGCACGGTGTGTAAACACCCAACATCTGCACCAAGGGCAGGCATAAAATTCATGCCCAATGGTGAACTTAAAATAATAGCATTGTTAATATTTTTGATCACAATATACATGCCATGGCTGTAACATATATCTTTATTCTTTGACATTTATCATTTATTGTCAATTAAGATTATTCTAAAACAAGATGCAGAGCAATAATAAACATTGAGAAGTTCAAGATTATTATTTTTTTCTTCTATGTAACTTAATTTTTTACTGGTATTCCTCAAAACTCTCTTTCTTGAGTGAATCTTTGTACAATTCCTAGTAATGGGTCAAGTAATATCAACAGAAAAAATATATGAGTAATATATTGCCCAATTTTATATCCTTGCTGAATATCTTCAATTATAAAATTCAGATGTATCCAATTTTTTAACTTTTTAGTGAAATGAAGGAAACCTAGTCACACAACTTTTCCTTTCTCTTTGAAATTGTTGTAAGAAAGTATGCAAGCAGCGTAATTCCTAAATGAAACTTGCATATGAACATCAAGTTGCTGTCCTTGTTTCATTTTCAGCATTCATGAAAAGTAACTAAAGACTTTTGCATATTAAGTAACCAAAAGTTTTATTTTGGATTTATCATCATCATGTTTCCAAGTAAGTATAATTGACTAGCTTTCTCAGTGAAAAGCATCATGCTTAATTGTAGGGTCATATAAATATAAAACCTTATGAGATAGCAATTTTATTTCTTTGGCTCATCTGATATTTTGTATTGTTAACAGTATAAAATTAATTTCCTAAAACTTAAATACATTCTAATTAAAAATTGTTTAAAAACATCAGATAACAAATATATCAATTTTATCTGACTGTACTTTAGAGCTTTTCATTTGTGGTGTACAGAGAAAATTAGATTCCTATGATAGAAGAATATCAAATATTGCTGTGCATTTGAAACAAGCTCAGAAATACAAAATCCACTGTTTCCAAGAAGCATTTGAAAATATACACCACAAACACACACACACACACACACACAGACACACACACACACACACACACACAACTGGCAACCGCTCAGTGGGCTGTCACCTTCAAAATATATGTGACACCACAGCAGTTGGTGGGCAATGTTTTGCTTCTTAATCATTCCTGGAAGAGCTTGAACATTTATGGGAATGATAGTGCTGTGTCATTCCAAATTGATTGAATCTGTGACATGTTCCTGGAAGTCACTTCATGGCACACGGTTATAGCAGAGATGAAGGAAAATTACTATAGGAGAGAGAGGAAATCAGCTCATTGTGCTGGACAACAGTGATCATTTCAAATGTCATAAAAGATGTCACTTATTTCTGCTTCAGTGAAACTTCCTTTGTATCAAGATTATTAAGCTAAACTCTTGAAAGAACTGACTTACTTCTAAGAAATATTTGTAGACAATATCAAAAGTCAATTGACTTTTTCTAAACATTATTACATCAGTGCATCACATATCTATATAAAGCAATACACACAAATGCATCCACACACACACACACACACACACACACACACACACACACACACACACTAAATAATTTTGATGGACCAGAATGGGGGATAAATCAGACTAAAAAAATGATTATAGAATTTAAAAAATTGACTATGCACTCTGCTTGAATCGTTTTAGTTCATTTGTGTTATGTTTTTTCTAATATTGGTGTCTTACAAATGCTTTAAGCTGGAACAATACTTAGTAATATTAAATAATACTTTTTGGGTTCCTGAGGGTATAAATGAGTGGATCTCTGTGTCTCTGTTTTCTTTGCATTTTCTTTGGGTTTTTTCTTTGGTTTGTTCTAGAGTGATGTGTAATTTTATGTTTTATGTTCTATATTGTATTATATATATATATATATATATATATATATATATATATATATATATATATTTACTATATCATATTTCTATTCCTTGTATTTACCATATCATATTTCTATTCCTTGTAACAACAATGTATTGATCTAGATATAAGAGACGTGGGGATAAACTAGGAATAGTAGAAGAAGCCATAATTATAATGTTATTTAAATATATTTTTATAAAAGGTATATATATGTATATATATACATCTATATACACAAACATATATGTACATGTATATATAAATATACATACAAACATAATTATATAGTGTGTGCATATGTATTCATATTCACTATTTTCAACAGTCTATATTTTATAACTAGTCCACATGAGGTATACCACAAATTTAAATAATTGTGATGAATACACAGAGATCAGTTTTAAAGAATATAATACATTTTGACTTTCATATTGTTGGGAAACTTTATTCCATATTTTAAGGTCTTACTAGTGTTTGCTACAAAATTATAAGAAGGATCATTTTTCTGAGCAACTGCAGTCATTTCTGGTACAAAATATGTTCTGTTATTGAAATCTTTTTGCCTTTTGCTTCAACAATTTACTGGCCTCCAAAACTTTCAAGTGTTTTTCCAAGGACACTGCAAGATTTGTTTAGTACAAGATAATATTTTCAAAATAATTTGATGTATATTTTTATAAGATCAGAATTTATATCTCTTGTGCTCACATTGCCTATAAATTCAAAGTGCATCAGTTTCAAGAAGATTTAAATGAGAACTGATCTTCTCCCCAAGAAAATCCAAAAGAACTGGTTTCAATAAGAATGATATTTCGTTATTATTTTTCCAATCCCCAATTCATAAATCCTTCAATTTTTGTCCAGAGTAGTAATAGAGTGTTGTCATAAAACCTCACAGCTTGTGTCAGACTAACCTCTGAGCAACAGTTCATCTTCCTCCTGGAACTTACATTTGTATATCTTCTGTGGTGTCACGTTTCTCTATGGTCTTGTCAGAAGCTTCATTTCCTCCTTTGAAATAACCAAGCCCTTTTAGAGTTTCATGCTATAATCATCTAAAATATGCTTCTTGCCACTGCCAAATTTATATTCCATCAAAGCAGAAGGTTTGAATTATACACCTATACCAGCATCACCTACTTTTTTAAAAAAAATTTATTGGATATTCTCTGTATTTACATTTCAAATTTTATCCTTTTTCCTCCACACACATTCCACCTCCCCTCCGCTTGTCTCTATGAAGGTGCTCCCTCTCCTAACCACCCTCTCGGACCTCAGTGCCTCGGTGTAAGGAGCTGCTCAGCCGCCCTGAAAAAATGGCGCCGACATCCGGCTTGGTTAGAAATAAACAACCTGACTGTATATATACATAACCGCTTCTGGCGCCAAACACGCCTGCATGGCACTATGCTAATAAGGTGATCCCCGGAGGACAAGTCACATAACCTCAGTCCAAGAAGGATAAAAGGAGGGTGCTCTCGGCACTCAGGGTCCCCGTATCAGCATTGAGGTGTTCCTGAATAAAGACTATTGAGAAGAATCCGGAGTGTCATGATTTCCTGGCTGGTCGAGTTGGGAGCGACACCTTGGCATTCCCCTATACTGGAAAAACCAGCCTCTACTGGGTCAAAAGCCTCTCTTCCCATGATGCCAGCTAATGCTTTCCTTGGCTACATATGCAACTGGAGTCATGAGTCTCTCCATGTGTATTTATTGTTGGTGTTTTAGTCTCTGGGAGCTCTGGAGGGTTTGGTTGGTTGGTAATGTTGTTCTTCCCATGATGTTGCAAATCTTTTCAGCTCCTTGAGTCTTTCTCCAGCGCTTTCATGAGGATCCCCATGTTCAGTCCAATAGTTAACTACATTCACCCTCGTCTCTATCTGTATGACATTGGCAGAGCCGCAGGAGGAGGGCATCCACATTAGGTACCTGACAATAAGCACTTCTTGGCATCAGGAATAGTACATGGGATTGGTGGCTGCATATAGGATGGATCCCAAGGTGAAGAAGTCTCTGGATGACCTTTTCTTCAATCCCTGCCCCTCTATTTGTCCCTGTATTTCTTCCCCTGAGTGTTTTGTTCTTCCATCTAAGAAGGACTGAGGCAGCCACATTCTGGCCTTCCCTCTTTTTGAGCTCCATAAAGTCTATGAACTGGATATTCTGAGATTTTCTGTGCTAGTATCAACTTATCAGTGTCTGCATGCTATGTGTGTTCTCTTGTGCCAGGGTTACTTCACTCAGGATGATAACTTCTAGTTCCATCCATTTGCCTAGGAATTTTATGAAGTCATTGTTTTTAAGAGCTGAGCTAGCATTCCATTATGTAGATATACCATATTTTCTGTATCCATTTATTTGTTGAAGGACATCTGGGTTCTTCCAGGTTCTGGTTATTATAAATAACATTGATATTAACATGGTAGAGCATGTATCTTTGTTATATGTTGGGGAGTCTTTTGGGTATATGCCCAGGAGTGGTATAGCAAGTTCCTCAGGTAGTAAAATGTCCAATTTTCTAAGGAACAGCCAGACTGATTTCCAGAGTGGTTGTACCAGTTTGTAATCCCACCAAGAGTGGAAGAAATATTTTTCTTTCTTTGAATTCTCCCCAGCATCTGCTGTTATCTGAGTTTTTGATTTTAGCCATTCTGACAGGTATGAGGTGAAATCTCATGGTTGTTTTGATTTGCATTTCCCTGATGATTAGGGATATTGAACATTTCTTTAAGTGCTTTTCTGCCCTTTGATATTCCTCAGTTGAGAATTTTTGTTTAGCTTTGTATGTCATTTTAAATAGGATTATTTGATTCTCTAGAGTCTAAAGTCTTGAGTTCTTTCTATTTATTGGAAATTAGCTCTCTATCAGATGTAGGATTGTTAAAGATCTTTTCCCAATCTGTTGTTTGCCATTTTGTCCTATTGACTGTGTCTTTTGCCTTACAGAAGCTTTGCAATTTTACAAATGCCCATTTGCTGATTTTTGATCTTAGAAAATAAGCCATTGGTGTTCTGTTCAGGAAATTTTGCCTGTGCCTATGTGTTCTAAGATTTTTCTCACTTTTTCTTTCATTAGTTTCCCTGTACCTGGTTTTATGTGGAGGTCTTTAATCCAATTGTACTTGAGCTTTTGACAGGAAGATAAGAGTCAATTGATTTACATTCTTCTGCATGCTGACTGCCTTTTTAACCATCTTTCTCAGGAACAACTTTAGTACCCAGCTTATACATTATCTTCTATCTCTGGCTTATACTCTATCATAATATGTGTTATCATATGTCAATATCATTATCTTTAGGAATGATCCACAACATACCATCTCTCCCTTTCCTTGTCTTCACTTCCCTTGCTTCTCCTACATTAAAAGTCCAAGATGGTGCCCTAATTCTTGTCATTACAACAAAGGTAACATCTCCCATGTCTTAATTTCATGTTGAAACATTCCTCCCTTTAGATCTCTCACATATCTTCTAGCTGATTTTTGTTAAGTTTTCTAGTTACTTAGTAATCACATTTTCCTATGTGAAATGTGGAATTAGTTTTTAATCCCAGTCCAAAAGTCTCCACTTCTAGTCTCCACATAAAAGCTTCTGAACTCAATTCCTTTCCTCTTGTCATCACTCAAGACAGTTGGTATTTTGTAGTTAGCAGTGTAATCAGTATTCTGCTGGTGCTCTGATGAGATCATGAAGGGAGGTTTGGTTGTTTGCTGTGTGTTTTGTACTATGTTCTCCTTTCTTCCCCACACCACTATAGATTTCTGATGCTGTTCTATTCCAACTGCTGTGCTATCTAGAAATCATAAAGGGCAATATGATACTGCAGGTCAAGTGATGAGGAGTCTAAAACCTGTAGTCAATTTATTTTTATTGTCACTATGAAAGCATTCTCTTCTCTCTTTTACTTGGATTTCTTTGGTTGTTTAGTTGGTTTTGTTTGGTTGGTTTTGTTTGTTCAGTATGAGAAACAAAATCAACCATAAGATTTATCTTCTTATTTCTGTAGTAGAGTTATACTTTTTTGATATAGAACACACATTCCCTAAAATTGTTTGTTTATTTATTTTTTTATTTTTATTTTTTACTTATACCTAGAATAGACTAAATCTTTAAATGTTGTATTGTCTCTCAGCTCATGTGACTGAAGCACACTCTTACCATGTAAAATGTTTCTCTCATCTTTCCTATGTCACTAATACTATCTACATCCTTATGTGATTTAGATCATATACCTTGCATCATTTTTCAGCCTTAAAGAAGAAAAAACAGCAACACAATTTTCCTTAGATTTTATCCTATTGTCAGATATTTTCTCTTTCAAACCGAATTGCATCAATAAATAATATATGCACAAACTCTATTCATCAATTTTTATTATTATTTAGTTTTATCCAATTGCCACCATAACTCTTTCAAGAAATTATTATGAAAGTAAATAGTCACTTCCATATCTTCTTTGCTGTTGAATATTTTTTTATCTATATCGTCTTTTTTATGATCTGATATTCTCAACTATTATTGTTACTTTATAAAACTACTCTCATTAAGTTCTGTAGCAGGTTTCTTTTTATGATTTCTTCTTGGATTTTATTCTTCTTTAGTTAATCTCATTTACTGATATACAATTTACAACAAGTAATCCAGTATCTGTTCTGAGCACATATTTTATTTTGTGAGATAATTCCTTGGATTTCTTATTTGGACCAGTTTTATTATATAAATTAAAGAATACAACAATACCATCAGTATTTTGATATCTTCTTTTCAACAACATATTTCCATTAGGTATAATGGTGTGTGTGTGTGTGTGTGTGTGTGTGTGTGAGAGAGAGAGAGAGAGAGAGAGAGAGAGAAAGAGAGAGAGAGAGAGAGAGAGAGAGAGAGAGAGAGAGAGAGAGAGAGAGAGACATCTGAGATTTTATCATTATAAAATTCTGTGTAAACCAAGGTTCATTTCATCTATGATGATGCAAATAAAATTTCCCAGATTCATATTCTAGATGACTTCCTGTAAATTTGTGTTCTTCTTAGACAGTGACAGGATATTACAAGTTGGCAGGAGTTACAAACAATTTTATAGCTTCCCATACTGTCTTATGCAATGACAAAGTTACAGAAACAACTTACTGAACTTGAAAAGCAGCAGTATTTAACTAAGATACCTTGCATGCTTTTATGAAATTGTTCAAAGTTAAAGTTGAAAATATTCTTTTAAAATATCCAGTAAATTTAAATCTCAGTTAACAATAAAAAAGCAGAAAAGCAGCAATAACAGTACAAGTATCAACAGACTTGGCTATCATTAATTAGGGACCTTGAAAACAGAGTTCCTAAAAGTAACCCCACTGCTTTAGGTTGAGCCTGTGTAAACTCAGCAGCAGAGACTGTTATAAAAAATCTCTCTGGTTTATTGCAGTCACCCAAGCCTTTCCACCATCCTATGTGGTGGAATAGCCTTATTAAAGAACCATATCTTGAAGTTCTATGAAACACCAAATTCTGTAAACTCAATAAAATTGACTTCCATTCATACAATAGACTTTGTTTACATGGTTCTTATTTACTGAATGGGACTGTGAAGAAATTCAACCTTTGAAGTTAATGTACTGACTTAATAGAGATTAAAACATGATGCCCTCGTTATCAATTATCGATGGACAACAACACTGAAAGAGTGTTTGGTGGTGTTAGAACATATTTTGAGTGACTGATAACATTGGTATCACTTTTTCATAGTTAGGAACAAATTTTGCTTTGTATAAAATAACAATAGTCTTTTGGGGAAAAAAAGTAAGTAGTTATTTGTTGTTTGTTTGTTTTGTAATCCAAGTGGTGTGAGGAGGCTTGGGAGGTTATTTTGTTTTGTTTTATCACTCAGTTAACATTCTTCCTTTATATTTTCTTTCCATCATCAAGATACAAAACCTATAATGCATATGCAAAAGTATCTCGTCCCCCAAAAGCATGCATTTTTCATTCTTTTAGTGTAAGTGACAAGCAAAAACGTTAAATACAAGAAGAAAGGAAAGAAAAAAAATCAGACTAGTTTTTTTTTTGTTGTTGTTGTTTCTTTGTTTGTTATTATCTTGCTAGAGTGACAAATCTGTAAATAACTACCACTTCTTGGTTAAATGATCTTCGGTGCTGTAATAACAAACACAATATACTGTTTTATTATTAAATTCTCCTTAGGTTTCTGAATGCTTAGTTATATAGCTCACGGTGCAAAACTATCCCTCATTTTAAATGTAGCATTTATTAGATAGATGCAGTTTTTCTCTTGGAGGACAAAGCTTACATCTTCCAGCTCTTTTTGATTCAGCTCTGGCTGCTTAGCTCAGTTATCCTTTCCATAATAACTGATTCAAACTGGCTTCCTTAGGCTTCTCAATCAATTGCTCTGGTTAGACTCAGTCTAACTGGCAATTTGTTCTAATCTTCTTGCTTATTCTGACTTCATCTACAGCCTATTTCTATAAATCTCTAGGAGCATAACTGCCTATCTCTGTTAATTCAACTCCAATGCCAGCAGTGTTCCCCCTCCTGCCCTCTTAAGTAGTCTTTCATTACTCACCGTTATTATGAAAAGTTGCACATATCCTATCTATGACTAATTCTGTCAAGTCTTTCTCTGATTCATTACTTTATGTACCTCTCACTTAGGCATCAAGTTTAAACATAGGGGATTCCTTCTGCAAATGACCTTTTCTTTAATTGTTTGTGATTAAGATTTTTACTAAAGGCATGTGTGCGTTCTTGCTAGAGTGAATACAAGTATGTCGGTCCCACTGGATTACATTGACCCACAAGGTATTTGGATATAATCTCTAGCCAGAGTAACCAAGTTGCTGGATTAAAATTCCACTAAACTTCATATGCCATATTATTGTCTCAGTATAGTATAATCATGTGATCAAATACTACTCTGTTTTTTATGTAATCGTCTTGCGATGAAAAATACTAAAAGTGATATTCTGCTGTCTAGAGACAATTTTCACACACAAACACACACACGTGTATATATATATATATATATATATATATATATATATATATATATATATATATATATATATTGGCATTTTGGTATACTACTCTATAATGATATTAGATGTTTCCTTGGATAAAGTTATTAATAAGCTCTAGAGCTACATACCCTCATAATATTTACAACTGCACATAATCTCTTGTATTAAAAAAGTCACTAAAATAGATAAGAGAAAAGAGAATTTTGTAGGTCCTTATTAGCCTTGTTACTAGTAATTAATTATTGGGAAATTTTTAACTCAACAACACAGCTATTTCAGCCAGAGGTAGCATCCTATGGCTTTCTAGGTCTTTATGACATGCCCAGGAATATAGTATGATTAGGCTACAATATAGAAATGTCTTTATTATATACCTTTAATACCAAGCAGGGAAGGTAAAGTTCGTTTGTAGAAGCAAACAGCCACATTGTAAGTGAATTCTAATTGAGGTGCAGAAAAAGTGGTGAAGCAGAGAAATATTTGATACAAAAAGTGAGAAATACAACATGCCCAACTTCATGAGAACACACAGGAAAAATAAGCTACTTGAGAATAGGCAGAAAGAGTTGGGATTAAAGGGCAGTTCAGTTCATTTCGTGTAGCTGAGTTCATTTTTAAGTCATGTTCAGTTTGTGTAGTCTGTGCCCTGCAGGTAAGTAGAAGTATTTGAAGCCAGAGAATTAGAAGAAATCAGAAGATTAGAACAGATTTAATTTGAGGCCAAGAAGAATGACTCAGTGGGAAGCTGAGAGAAGCCAGTTTAAATCAGCTTGGAGAGCCCTTTGAGACAGAACAACTGAGTTGAAGCAGCCAGCCAGAGTTCTGATAAAAACTAGAAACAGTGAGCTTATTCATCAGTAAGCCTCAAAGATGATAATTACATCTGGTGATGTAACACAATTAAAGGAAGTCTCCATTTTAAATCACATCTTTCTCCATAATTTCTCATGAAGCAAGTACCATACCTCCTAGTTTTTAAATATAAATACCATAAAACACACCACTTTTTCACATTACACAATTACATGTATAAACAGTAAAAAAAAAAGGCTATTTTCCAAAACCTTTCCAGAACTGTTACTATTCTGATTGGAGGAAGCATCACTTCTTATTCCTGGCAGGGGAAAATCAAGTTACTAACTGTATTTCTTGGATCTCTATTCTGTGGATTCTAACTAGAGGTCCTCACTCACGAATCCACCAACTCACTTTTTTTTGCCAATAAAATGTATAAAAAATATATTCATAAACATTTTCTAATTTACTTGTATAATATCACATTTGCATTGTCATCTAATTATCACATATATAAGTTTAAACGGGTAAGATTTATTTTCACATAAGCACATTCATGAAAACAGGAATTTTAATTTTTACAGATATGTGTGTTCATTTCATGTTATTATTGAATGCTACATTAAAAGCAGAATATAAAATTATATGTGGTATAAGTAAAACCACCATTACCTTATTTATTTATTTATTTTGCTAACAACATTATTCTCTTAAATAAATATTATTCATATGTGTAAGAGAATGGAAAAATAACTTTCACTGAGACTCTTGCTATGAAATAGTTGAAAACATTTTGCTATGAACACTGTGTGTGGATGATAATGCTTTTAGAACAATGATAAATGCGAAATATCCTTGCAGCCAGACCAAATGATGCCAGGTGGAAAGAGCAAAAGTACCACCAAAGAAGGGCAATGACTGGCTTTTGAAAATGACTCTTGATATGAAAACTCCAGAGTACACAGAGTATACTGCAGTGCCAGTGTATGCCAGTGTGATATACTCAGTAGTTTCAAGTTCTCTCGACCACACCAGCTCATACTAGGACAGATGGCAAATAATGCTTCTGCTTTTGCAATGAGAGAGATTTCTCAGAAAGTAAACCTCACTTTGCCAGAGTTCAAGGGGCTTCCTTTGGTGATGTGTAAGTGTCCTGAATAGCCTGAATGTTCTGTCACTGTGGAAGAATCTTCACAATAGTTAATGCCACAATACAATATTGATATTTTAAAGATCAAACGGTGTAGAAAATGTTTCAGCTGTTTAAAGTGTGACACTTTTATTATACCTATTCCTTCATTATATACAATTATTCATGGTGATGTTTTAAAAGCATATCTAATTATATCAATGAACTCTGAGCAAAGAGTTTTGCTGCCTGAACATAATCACAGTGTAGATTTACTTTTTATGTGCCTGTATTTTAAGCTGAAATACTCAATCTGCATCTTTTGAATATAATGTCCTGTCAGCTTTATATCAAAGTAACCTATAGTAAAAACGTTGCATTCTTACTAAGCATTTTTCCTTCACATATGTACCAGAACATCTGATGTAAATACTAAATGTAATCATCTTTGACGAAATTAATATTAACAGACAAATATAGAGTAGTGGCGACTTATAAAATATCCTCAATACCAACTCTAGAGAATTGCTTTACTATGTTGGATACAAATATTGCAAAGACAAATTAACAGCATAGTTCTAAAATATTAATTAATTAATTATATAACAAATTAACCAGTAATTGTGTTTCTTTAACACCTGAAACAAAATACTTTAATGTAGGGTTACAGGGTCCTATGTCCACTCAGCCACAGGGCAACCTCACTGGTGTGTCAGGACACAGAGAGGTGACTGCACTTACCCATGCCATCACCGGGCAAGTGTTAGGTGGTAGAAGCCCCCAGACACTGCTTGGAGGTGGGGCAGAGGGGTCTGAGGTGTAATAATCTGACAGTGGAGCTGGCTTGGCAGTCCCTGGGCATACAATGGGGCTGGGGCGGTCTGGTTCTCAGGCTCTTGGACATCCAGGTGCTCATGGACGCTGTGGAAGATATGAGAACTGGAATTGCAGAGGCCTTCTATGGAAGATTAGATCATAGCTCTGTAGGCAATGGCCTTCTCTATGGCTCTCATGGCAGATCTGATAAAAAGAAGCAGTCCATGGTTTCACGGCAATTATTGTCATGGCAGAAAGTGAATGTGTAAAACCATACCCTACTTCTCAGGGTGACCCTGAGATTAAATACCTTTTGCAGAGAGGAATGTTTGAGAAGGAAAGCTTATTGGCTAAGCCCTCCATACCTGTAGCTACCTCACTAAACTCAAGATCCATCTTGAGCCTTCCTTACCACAGGCCATATCCTTTACATATGGAAGGGCCTGGGGTATTGCCCTTATATGATGGATGGCCACAAATCTATGGGGGCTGGAGCTAATGATACCCAGTAACAGATGAAGCAGCTAACATCCTTTCAGGGCTTCTGAGGCTTCTAACCGTAGCTCAACCAGGATCCAAGGTACCCTTCATGTTCCCACACTTTAAGTTGTTTAATGCTAATAGTCTGTGTACTACGGTAAAGACCAGATAATTTCTAAGATTCTAGATAGATTGCAATAATATAAAATATTCTTTTCGACTAGATCTCTCCTTCCCTCTAGAGCAGATAAAGATCCAGGATTGAAGGGGCTGTGTAGAGAACTTGGTGCGCCTCTGTATTAATTACTCATTACTACATCAAGAAGCTTTTTTTTGAGACCTGAGTTGTGCACTACTCTACAGTATAATGATTGAATCTGTGTAAGTCAATTTAATACCACATTCTTTAAGTAAAGTTGATGTTGAGTGATATGTCTAACCATGGGTTGTTAGCTCTACCACAATGCCAGTAACATGGTGTATCTTACTGAACAGGTTTTTTTTTTTTCAGTCAAAATATTTAATATAAAAAGTAATACAACAAAATGGTAAACTAATTGCAGCCAAACAATCTATAATAAGCTACCCTAGGTTTAAACATAGTTCCAAACTCCGAGCTTTTTTACTATGGTACTTTTAGAACTCACTTTGCCTTTGATATGCTAAATCTCACAAATATTGTGTCAATGAGAGACGCAAAGAGAGCTAATAAGTAATTGTAGTTAGTTTCTCATAGTGGTAATGAGTATTTATTATTGAAATTAATTGAGTAGGATGTACCAAATCCTTTTTTTTTTTTTTAATGATTCCAAGGGTATGTGCTTTTATTTAGGCATGTGCAATAATTGCTAAATATGCATTATGGGCAATTCAGACTTAAACACTAATATATATAATCTATATGATATAGGCCAATTCTTTATTATAATGAGATAAACTAAACAACTTTACTGATGAATTACAACTATTTAAAATTGTTTGACTTTTAAATTATTAATATTAATCCTTCTGCTCTCAATGTTTTTATAGCATGCTTCCCCCAAATCTAAGCAGTTCATTATCATTATATTGGTTAATTCACCATTAGTAATTATTGTCTGCACTTTGTTTTTTTTTTAAACGACTTTATTTTACAAAACAAAGATAAATGTACAGATTTTAAACATTTTTTGCTTAAAATTATACTTTTTTGTCAGTACTGTTTTTTCAGACATTAAAATAATTTTTCACATAAAACCGTGTGAATATATTCTTTTTAGTCAGTACTTAATTTTTTTCAAGGGCCCGACAGTACACATTGAAAACCCAATAGTTACAATAAGCGTAAAGTACATGCAAAACAAAACGAAACATGGAAACAGTCAAAGTCTTCTTGTTTGTAAATATATGTATATTTTTTTGTTATCTTTATTTCTTGTACTTCATACAGTCTGTGAGTTGTTTCTGGGGGAGTGCAAGCCTCTGGGGTTAGCATCCCGCTATCAGTGACTGCATATTATGTCTGTTCTTTTGTGACTGGTTTTAACTCCAAGCAGAAAGTAGTTACCTACACATATACTATTCCTTCTATTCTTACATCTGGATCAAATATTCTTGCTAATATGACCTTGATTTCTCAATTTCTTATGAATCAAGTAATAAGCAATATCTACATTATGGTCTTATTACCAAGTTCTAGAGGGTAAGTAAGAGGATTGTCCAAAGCCTCTAGTTTAAGGGGGTCTATGAGACCTTGGTGTCCAGAGATTTCATAAATGGTTCTATTTTTCAGCATATAGTGTCTAGCAAAGACAGTATCAATAAAAAAGAGGAATTAACTTTCAACTCTTTTTTTGTAATCATGCATGTTTAAATTTTAAGGAAAATATGAATTAATGGTTTTTCATGGCTTTTTCTAAATATATTTAGTATTGTCCCTACCTGTATTCTATTTTCTTCCATGCTCTCCCACTTCCTCCTTGTAAGTCCTGCCTGTATTCCACATTCCCCCTTCATATTAACATGTTCTTTTAGAAGTCTAACATTAAAACATAACCTAGAAATTTCTATGCTCCCATAAAAAACAAATAGTAATGCTATATCCAGTTTCAAGTTAAATTCTTTTGCTCTGGCATTTTAAACTATGTTCCATTTGTTCTTTAGTTGGACAAGGCTTTTCCCTGCTCAGTAGCCTTATGAACTATTTATATTGATATGTTGATTATTCAGTTAACTTTTTTATATTTATCTGGAATTTCAACTTATAGACTTAATCCTAAACCAGAGATCTGGCTTCAGTTACACTGTTCAAATAGATAAAGATATTACAGATGTTAAATGTAATTAAAGGATTCATGACCAAAGGGCCAGATTCTCCCTAGCTAAGCTTCCATCTTGGGAAAGAAATTAATTAAAAGCTTAGGTTCGGGCATGGTTGTACATATTTTTAATCATAGAACTCAGGAGACCAATGCATGCGCACTTCCAAGTTTAAGGCCAGTAATGCCTACAGGACAAGTTTCAGGACAGCCAGTCTTAGACTGTGTACAGGCTAGCTTTGTGTCCAACACCTTTAGAGGAGCCCACAAGTTCAGAAGTGAATCCCAGACATTGATTTTGCTTTTGATTGTGACTGTGTCCAGGTATTTTCCCCTGAAATTTCTTAGAAATCTGAAAAGCATTTCAACATCAAAGTGGGGGTGGGGGTTGGGAGATTGCCCAGAAGGTTTTTAATCTTGCATTAGTTCAGTAAGAATTTCCTGTCTATAGTTCCTTTCATTCATGTTGGAATGGTGTTGTATATCCTGTGGCATTGTATATTGAAAATATGTGATTTTTTAATATATTTTATCAGGGATTACTGTTATGAGTTTGCATGAGTCTCAGAAGAGACTTTGAACTTTAGAACCTTAAAAACAGTTTGATGCTGCTTTTGATATTGGTGACTTTAGTTGTTAGACTGAATGTATTTTGCTGTGTTATGTTATGACTACAAGCCAAGGGAGGCCAGAAGGTGTACTGCTGTGTTTTGAATAGATATGGACCCTGTAGTTTTGAATGCATGGCCATGTGGAGTGGTCCTATCTGGAGGTATGACTTTGTTGGAGGACAGATGACAATGCTGTAGGAAGTGTGTCACTATGGTGGTAAGATTGGAGTTTACATACACTCAAGATATGCCCAGTGGGAGATACGGTATCCCTTTGATACCTGCAGATCAAGATTTTTTTTTTTTTTTCTTTCTCCTTCCCTAGCATCATGTCTGCCTGCATACCACTATGCTTCTTTTTATGCTGATAATGGATTAAACCTCTGGAATTGTATTTCAAACCCAATTAAATATGTTTCTTTATAAGTGCTACCTTGGTCCTGGTGTCTCTTCACACTAATAAAACACTAACTAAAACATACTCAGAGTAATTTTCAGTGATTTTCAAAACCTCAGGTGACAGCAGATGCTGGCGAGGATGTGAAGAAACAGGAACATTCCTCCATTGTTAGTGGCATTGCAGGCTTGAACAACACTCTGGAAATCATTCTGGTTGTCCCTCAGAAAATTGGGCATAGAACTACCTGAAGACTCATGTATAACACCTTTGGCCATATAGCCCCCATTTACCTTTACACATAAAGTACTATTCAGCTACTAGAAACAATGACTTTAGGAAATTCCTGGGCACATTGATGGAACTAGAAGCTGTCATCCTGAGCAAGGCAACAGCAACAAAAGAATACACATGGTCCACACTCACTGATAAACAAATGCTAGCCAAAAACGCTCTGAATTGCACAGACCTCTTGAAGCTCAAAAACAAAACAAAACAAACAAACAAACAAACAAAAACAGGTAGGCCTGAATGTGAATGCATCTCTCAGTCCTACTTACAAGGTAGAACAAAGCACTAATGGGAGAAAATTCAGGAAAAAAATAGAAAACTGCATCACCTGGGGACCAATCCCATATGCAGCCACCAATCCCAAGCACTATTGCTGATACCTAGAAGTGTTTACTGGCAGGAGCCAGATATGGATGCCTCCTCAGAGGCTCTGCCAGAGCTTTATTGATAGAGATGAAGATGTTTGCAGCTAACTAACAGACTGAACACAGAGACTCCATTGAAGGAGCAATGGAGTCTCTTTAGCAAAGACTAAAGAAGCAGAAAGGGTCTGCAACCCAATGGGAAGAAAAAGAAATATCAGCCAACCAAAACCTCCAGAGCTCCCAGGGAGTAAAACACCAACCATTAAGAACCCACGGAGAGACCCATGGTGCCAGTTGCACATGTAGCAGAGGATGACATTACTGTCATCAGTGGGAGAAGAGGCCTTTGATCTAGTGAAGGTGAATTTTCCAAGTGTAAGGAAATGCCAATGTGCTGAGTTGGGAGACTTGTTGGGAGAAGGAGCACCTTCATGGAAAAAAGTAGGGGAGTGATGGTAGTAGGGGGAATGACAATAACATATGAAAGGTAAATACAGAGAACACCCTAAAAATGTTAAGTCATAGGAGGAAAAGGAAAATAACTGAGTAGCACTCCATTTTGTAAATTAAGCACAATTTCTATACCCATTCCTCTGTTCAAGGACATCTGGGTTCCTTCCATCTTCTGGCTATTTTAAATAAGGCTGCATGGGCATGTTGGAGCATGTGTCTTGGTTACATGTTGGAGCTCAGTAGTGATAAAGCTGGGTTCTCAGGTAGTAATATGTACAATTTTCTAAAGAACAGCCAGACTCACTTCCAGAGTGATTCTACCAGCATGCAATCTCTCCAACAATGGAGGAGTGTCCTCTTGCTCCACATCCTTACCAGCATCTGCTGTCACCTGAAATTTTGATCTTATCCATTCTGACTGGTGTAAGGTAGAATCTCAGGGCTGTTTTGATTCGCATTTCCCTGATAACTAGGGGTGTTGAATATTTCTTTAGGTACTTCTCAGCCATTTCGTATTCTTTGTTTAGCTCTGTACCCCATTTTTAATAGAATTATTTTATTCTCTGGAGTCTAACTTCTTTAGTTCTTTGTACATATTTGATAGTACCCCTCTATCAGATGTAGGATTGGTAAAGATCCTTGTTCAATCTGTTGGTTGTTGTTCTGTCCTCTTGTCAGTGTCCTTTGCCTTACAGAAGCTTTGCAATTTCATGAGGTCTGATTTGTCAATGCTTGATCTTAGATCATTAGTGATTGGTCTTTCTTCAGTAAATTTTTCTCTGTGCCTTTGTGTTCTAAGCTTTTTCCCACTTTCTTTTATATTGGTTTCATTGTGCTTGGTTTTATGTGGGGGGTCTGTGATCCAATTTTACTTGAGCTTTGAACAAGGAGATAAGTATGGACTTGCATTCTTCTACATACTGACTACCAGTTGAAACAGTATCATTTGTTGCAGATGGTGTCCTTTTTCTATTCAATGTAGCTTTCTTTAATTTATTATTTTATGTGCATGGATGGTTAGTGGTAATAAATAGCAACATTATTCTAAGGGCTTGATTATCATAAAGTACATTTAATCATCACTAAAGGAAAGTTAGGAAAGATTTTATTACTTTGATTTTATGTGTTAGGTAATTTAAGCATGGGGAAATAACACCTTTTCTATGACTCTGTCAAAGTAGACACTGATTGTCAGGTTCTAGAGCATCAACTGAGAAACAGAATGTTACATTATTTCTGAAAACAGATACATGTTTATTTTGTCTTCTCATAATCATTATTTCATACTTACTTTTTCCTGAGCTTATTCCAATTTTTTTTAGTATTCTTCTAATAATTTAAAGAGTTCACACATATTTTATGCAATGTGTCTTTCAGATTCTCTTTCCCTTTTATTTTTTTATTTTTTAATTAAACAATTTTATTTTAAAAAACAATGATAAATGTACAGATTTAAGGATATTTGCATTAAAGTATACTATTACATTTTTGTCAGTGTTTGGTTTTTTGAAAGGTTTGATAGTGTGCGTTAAGATCTTACAAGTTACAATGAGCATAAGTACATGTAAATCAAGATGTAACCTGGAATTAGTCAAAGTTTTCTTGGTGTATAAAGATTGAGCATAACGGTCTTTTATTTTTTTTATTTTTCTTCCTTTTTTTGAACTTCATATAGTCTCTGAGTTGTTTCTGGGATGTTCAGAGATTTCTGGGGTTAGTATCCAATTATAAGTGACTGCATATTATGTCTGTTCTTTGTTACTGGCTTATTTCACTCAGGATGATATTATCCAGATACATCCATTTTCTTAAGAATTTGACAAAGTCATTGTTTCTGATAGCTGAGTAGTACTCCATTATGTAAATATACCACAATTTTTGTATACATTCACCTACTGAAGGACATCTGGGTTCTTTCCAGTTTCTGGCTATTATAAATAGGGCTGCTATAAACATTGTGGTGCATAAGTCTTTGATGTATGTTGGAGCTTGTCTGGGGTATATGCCCAAAAGTGGAAAAACTGGTCTTTAGGTAGTACAATGTCCAATTTTCCGAGGAGTCACCAAATTGATTTCTAGAGTGGTTATACCAGTTTACAACCCCACGAACAGTGGAGAAGTGTTCCCCTTTCTCCACATCCTCGCCAGCATGTGCTGTCATCTGAATTTTTGATCTTAGCCAATATGACTGGTATGAAGGCGAATCTCAGTGTTCTTTTGATTTGAATTTAACTAATGGCTAAGGATGTCCAGCACTTCCTTAGAAGCTTCTCAGCCATTCGATATTCCTCAATTGAGAACTATTTGTTTAGCTCTGTACCCCATTTTTTAATAGGGTTGTTTGATTTTCTGTTGTCTAGCTTCTTGAGTTCTTTATATACATTGGTTATAAAGCCTTTATCTGATGTGGGGTTGGTAAAGATCTTTTCCTACTCTGTTGGCTACTGTTTGGTTTTCTTGACAGTATCCTTAGCCTTACAGAAACTTTGCCATCTCATTAAGTCCCATTTGTCAATATTTAACATTGGAGCAGCCATTGGTGTTCTGTTCAGGAAATTTTCTCCTGTGCCTATGTGTTCTAAGGTTTTCCCTACTTTCTCATTTAATAGTTTCAGTGTACCTGGTTTAATGTGAAAATCTTTGATCCACTTGCACTTGAGCTTTGTACAAGGAGATAAGAAAGGGTCTGTTTTCATTCTTCTGCATGCTGAGTGCCACATGGACCATCTTCATTTGTTGAAGAGGTTGTCCTTTTTTCATTGAATATTTTCAGCTCCTTTGTTAAAAATCAAGTAACCATATATGAGAGGGATAATTTCTGGATCTTCTATTCTATTCCATTTATCCATGTGAAAATCTCTGTACCACTACCATGCAGTTTTTATCACAATTGCCTTGTAATATAGCTTGAGATAAGGGATAGTGATTCTTACAGATGTTGAGGATAGATTTTGCTATTCTAGGTCTTTTGTTATTCCAGATGAAATTGCACATTGCTCTTTCCAACTCTTTGAAGAATTGGATTGGAATTTTTATGAGGATTGCATTGAATCTGTATATTACTTTTGGTAAGATGGCCATTTTTTACAATGTTGATCCTTCCAATACATGAGCATGGGAAATCTTTCCATTTTCTGAGATCTACCTTGATTTCCTTCTTTAGAGGTTTAAAGTTCTTGTCATACAGGTTCTTCACTTGGTTAGAGTCACACCAAGATATTTTATATTTTTATGACTATTGTGAAGGGTATCTTTTCCCTAATTTATTTCTCCACATGGTTTTCCTTTGAGTTGTGGAAAGCTACTGATTTATTTGAGTTAATTTTATATCCAGTCACTTTGCTGAATTGTTTGTCAGATGTAGAAGTTCTCTTGTGGAATTTTTGGGGTCAATTAAGTACATTATCATGTCATTTGCAAACAGTGATGCTTGACTACTTCCTTTCCAATTTGTATCCCTTTGATTTCCTTTTGCTTTCTAATTGCTCTGGCCAGGACATTGAGTACTATGTTGAATAAGTAGGGGGGAGAGTTGACAGCCTTGTCATGTCCCTGATTTTAGTTGGGTTGCTTCAAGTTTCTGTTCTAAGTTTGATTATTTATTGACCTCTACTCCTCTTGGTTGTATCTGCTTCCTTTTGTTCTACAACTTTCATCTGTGCTGTCAAGTTGCTAGTGTATGCTCTTTACAGTTTCCTTTTGGAAGCACTCAGAGCTATGAGTTTTCCTCTCAGAAATGTTTTCATTGCATCCCATAAGTTTGGATATGTTGTGTTTTTGTTTTCATTAAATCCTAGAAAATCCTCAATTTTGTTCTTTATTTCTTCTTTGACCCCAATGTTGTTTAATAAAGCATTGTTTAGTTTCAATGTGTATATGGGCATTTCATTGTCTTCGTTGTTATTAAAGACCAGCCTTAAACCATGGTGTTTTTATCAGATGTATGGGAGTATTTCAATCTTTTTATATCTATTGTGGCTCATTTTGTGACTGATCATATAGTCAGTTTTGGAGAAGGTGCCATGAGGTGCTGGGAAGAAGTTGTATTTTTTTGTTTAGAATGATATGGTCTGTAGATATCTATTGATTCCAGTTGGTTCATAACCTTTGCTAGTTTTACTGTGACCTTGTTCAGTTTCTGTTTCCAAGATCTGTCTATTGGTGAGAGTGGGGTGTTGAGGTCTTCCATTATTATTTTGTGGGGTGCAATATATTTTTTGAGCTTTAGTAGGGTTTCTTTTATGAATATAGGTGCTCTTGTATTTGGAGCATATATGTTAAGGATTGAGAGTTCCTCCTGACAAATTTTTCCTATAATTAGGAAAAAGTCTCCTTTCTTTTCTTTTTTGATAACTTGTGGTTGAAAATATATTGGATATTAGAATGGCCACACCAGCTTGCTTCCTGGGGCCCTTAGCTTGGAAGGTATTCTCCCAACATTTTACTCTGAGATAGTATCTGGTTTTTTCTCTAAGCTGAGTTTCCTGTATGCAGCAAAATGCTGAGTTTTGTTTATATATCTAGTCTGATAGCCTACATCTTTTTATTGGCAAATTGAGTCCATTTATGTTAACAGTTATCAAGGAATAGTGTTTGCTGTTTCCTGCTATTTTTGCCATTGTAGGTATTATTGTGCCTGTGTGTCTTTTTTCTTCTGGTTTTGTTGCTTAGGAGTTTTCTTGTAGTTGCTAGAATGTAGGTCCCCTCCTTGTATTGGGTTTTCCACCTATAATTCATTGTAGTGCTTGGATTGTGGTCAGATATTGTGTAAATTTAGTTTTGTCTTGGAATATTTTGTTCTCTCAATCTATGGTGATTGATAGTTTTGCTGGGTATAGCAGCTTGGGCTCACACTTGTGTTCTCTTAGGGTCTGCATGGTATCTGTCCAGGCTCTTCTAGCTTTCATAGTAATTTGAGAAATTGGGTGTGATTCTGATTGGTCTTTCTTTATATGTTACATGACTTTTTTCCCTTACTGTTTTTTTGTATTCTTTCTTTTCTTTGGGCACTTGGAGTTTTGACTATTATGTGTTAGGAGGAATTTCTTCTCTGGTCCACTATATCTAGAGTTCTGTAGGCTTGTTTTATGTTCATGGTCATCTCATTCTTAAGTATAGGGAAGTTTTCCTCTATGATTTTGTTGAAGATATTTACTGTGCCTCTTAGTCGACATTCTTTGCCCTCTTCTATTCCTATTATTCTTAGGTTTGTTCTTCTTACTGTATTCTGGATCTCCTCGACATTTGGGTTAGGAACTTTTTGGTTTTGCATCTTCTGACTGTTTTGTGTATGCTTTCAATGTTGTCTTTGGCCTCCAAGATTCTCTTTTCCAACTATTGTAGTCTGTTCGAGATGCTTGCATCTGTGACTCCTGATTTCTTTTTTGGCTTTCTACCTATAAGGTTGTCTCTTTTAGTGTTACCTTTATTGTTTCCATTTCTGTTTTAAATTCCTTCTTCCATTCCTTCATTTCTTTGGTTTTGTTTTCCTCTAGTTCTTTGAGTTCTTTGAGTGTTTTGCTTGTTTCCTCTTTAAAAGCTTCTAATTGTTTATGCTTTTCCTCTCTTTCTTGTTTAAGGATCTCTATCATCATCTTGAGATTTGATTTTGGGTCAGAGTCTTCTTTTTCTGGAAAGTTTGGCATTCTTCTGTTTGCTGTGTTGGAAGAGCTGGGTTCTGGTTTTCCAGGTTGTCTTGGTTTCCCTGGGGTATGTTCTTACTCTTTCCTCTTGCCATCTTGTTGTCTGTGATTATATGTGGTCTTGTTGTCCGTGATTGTTTCTCATCTCTCCCTTGTACTTGGCCTGTGTACTGGATATCAGCAGTTCTTGGTGGTAGAGGGCCTGAGTGCCTGTTCCCTATGCACAGGGAAAACAGACACCCTAAGGCAGGATTTCTGCTCCCCTGAACTAATCAGGTGTTGGAGGCACATTCCAAGCACTCAGCACAGACCTCTCTGTTCCCTGGCTAGTTGGAGCACTGTCTCACCAGGACTGTAACCCTGGATCTCCCTTTGTTTCTTTTTTAAAATATAATTTCTACTGGCGTTTTTTGATGATGAGCAGATCTTTAAAAGAGTGTCATCTTTTTATTGCCAGTAATTTTTCTTGCACATAAAGTTAACAAATTAAGCATGGCTATTAAAACATTTTAAAGAAGTGATCAGTCTTTTTGAGGTGTTTGCAATGCATTTTTTCTGCTTGTTCTCACTTTTCTATGATTGTCCTACATAAGCAACTGCTATTACCATTTCAGGACACATTGCAGTGGATGGTTCAACTGTTTCTACTTCTACAATTTTATTTATAGTTTACCTCTTTCTCTAGACATATGCAAACTTGAATATAGACCACTGATACTGTATCACTACAAACATTATCAGCCTATCAACTTTAGTTTTACTATCAACTTCCTCTCACATATATCTAATAATAGGAAGTCCACACAGGGCACCTGACTTTGTTTATATAGTACAACTTCCTTGCTGTTATTTTGTTCTTATGTGGGGTCATAGTATTCTAATATGTAACCTTGACTCAACTGGAACACATTAGGTAAACTGGGCATACTTCAAGCTCTAAAAGATATTTCTGCCACTGTCTGTGGAGTACTGTGATTAAAAGAGAATACTATCATGCCCAGTACAAATTCACCTTAAGTATGAATCTCATAATTTCAAAATTAAGCCTTGTCATAGAAAATACACATAAAATATTCTTCTGAGGCAAAGGATAATGAAGTCTACTTTTGAATAGTTGAAGAGAGAAAAGTAAATGGTAGATAAAAGATATTATTTTTATCAATTGGAAATTATTTGTTTCCCTCAATGTTAAAAGATTTTAAGTATAAACAAATCAAAACAAAATAAGTTATAAAATTTTATTTAAAAATAAAAATCCAATTTTATAGATCTTATTTTCTGCTATATGTATCAGAGCTTGATACATAAGATAAATAAATAAGCACTAATTTTCTATGTTAAGTAATATAATTGTAGATTTATCAGAAACATGAAATAAAACTATGTGTATATTGTTCAATTTTCTTAATTATTATTGAAAAATCATAATGGATATCAGAATGTTACATTAAAATATAATATGCCTTATGATGATAAACTTATATAAATCTAATATTATAAATAGAAAGTCATACCTAGACAATATGTATATTCTTTAAAAGCTCTGAGGTTTGAACTTGGGAATCCAAATGTGGTTGCTAAAGAAAGGACCTAAGGAGTTGCAACCTCTTGGGAAGATAACAACATTATCCACCAACCAAACCCTCCAAATCTCCCATGGAGTAAAACACCAACCTTTGTGTGCACTTTGAGAGACCTATTGATCCAGTTACATGTGTAGCTGAAGATAGCAGTGTCTGGCATTAATGCGAAAAGAGGCTTTTGTTCCAGAGAAGGCACATTTTCCCAATGTAGGGGAATGCCAAGGAAATGGAGCGGAGATGGGTCTCAAAAGGGATGCACCTTTGTGAAGGCAAATGGAGGGGGAGGGGGACGGGAGTGTGGCCGGGTAAAAGGATACCATCTCAAACTCAAACTTAAATAAAGAGTATCTAATAAAAAAGAAAGAAAGTAAAAGTAAAGGAGCATCACTTGGGGCCAGCACTGCAGTTTCAGTGGTCAAATAATTTTCATTTATTTTCAGGACCTTAAGTTATATGCCATGTGTGTAAAGTCTAATTAACTGCTCCTCCATGCCTGACTACCTGCTTCCACGTTACTCACAGTGACAGCCTCCATTTCATACCTTATGAATCTGTAACTTTGCCTTGGTCATGATGTTTTATCACGGGAAGAAAAAAGTTTCTCAAGAAAGTGTTTTGAAATCTTCTTCAGGTGGAATGAGTTAATGGGAGAGACAGGAATCAGCTGTCACATAGCATTGTTGCTTCATTTGCACTTTGTGGTGGGATGGTCAAAAAATTGTAGTCTTCTGGTACAGCTAGGAATGTCAATTGAAAACATCACTATCTACTGAAAGAATATGTGACAGGTTCTTAATGCAAAATCCGAATGACCTGTTTTGGGATCTCAACAGTTGAAAAATTTTGAATTTTCTTTTTAAATATTATGTTTCTGTTTCCAGAAGGTATTTAACTTTACATTGAACAGGTTTGTGTTCAGTAAAATATCAAATATTTTATAATATAGGCTATTTTGAGTATTAGAAATGGTAATGTTATCAAAACATGTATATTTTTCTTGATATAATTTCAAAACAGGACAACATAGATATAAATAGATTTTAACTTTTCATGTAAATTAAGCTTCAATTTAATTAAAATATGCAACTGTAAGAGGTTTTTAAACAACAATAACACAATAATATTTTTGTCTAAGTAAATGTGTTGTTCTTAGTAGTGTTGTATAATCCTCAAAACTGTACCAGGAAGTAAATTATTTCAGTCTGGACATAGACCACGATAATATAAAGACTGTCTAAAGAAAGTCACCTGAGTAAGGTGGGTAGAAACCTGTTTCCTTTGTTGTGAATGCAAAAATACTATTATGGATATTACATTCTGCCTCTCTTTTATTCATCTTAATAGTATTTTCAAAAGCTGAGGTGAGTTTACTGAAGGTTTAGAATTTAACTACTGCTGGGTAGAAAATAGCCTCACATGGAAATATTGCAACTATTTTGTACCATTTCTAAAATTTTTTATGAAAGTGTTTGCTCTGTAAAAGAATCAACAGTATTTTAAAGAGAGCATCCCGTAGAATGAGAAGTACTAGAAAGTCTAGTGTGTGACATGTGGCATAAGCCTGAAAGCACAGTTGTTCAAGTATAATGTTTGCTCCTAGTCGGCTGCACATAGTGTCAACAGGAAATAGACGGACGCACATGCCACTGAGAAAAAAAAAACAAAAAAACAAAAAAAAAAAAAACAATGGGACAAACATCTGGCTTCATTAACTCAGAATACCCAAAGAAGATGAAGATTATTATTAAGTTGACCTTTGGATTTATTTTCGATTTTTATACCATAGAATATTTACTGGTGGAGATTAATCCTACAAAATTCTACGGCTTTGAAAATCAAGTACTAAATAAGTTTCTTTTTCAGAAACACAAAAGGTGTTATATCCTGTGTTTATAGCTGATTAATTGTTTATTAGCTAAATAAATAGATGGTATTTGAAATTCATATGGGGCCTATACTCTGGGCATTGTTTAGTAATTCAAAGGAAACAGTGATAAAGAGAGCTACTCTCTGGATGGATTGCATATTAATTGTGTTAATAGAATTTAATGAAGGGACTTGGTAGTATAATAGATAACATGTATTTTAATAACATTAGTTTTATCTGAGTAATTAACGTTAAATGTATCTATCATGAGATAAAGTATTATTTATATTTAGGTTAGCCATGAATTTATAAATGGTGTTTGTGTGGTTTAGCAGCTTAAGTAATGATATGGCATGTCTCTAAAGAATACAGACTCAGCAAGTAACGAAAATAAATAATAATGCACATGGATAACCTTCCTCAGTGAGCCGGACAGCTTCATTGACCCTGGACAAAAGGTACTTCTAGGTACTTCAAAACTGGGAGTCTTTTCACCTTCTCTCCATCATTGGTTCCATTGTGCTCATTAGAATTAATATTAATGTTAAATATGTTTCCATTGATAAAATTTCTTTATGTATTTTGCACGTTTTCAACGGTCAGTTTAGTCAGACATAGACTATCAGACTGTATAAATGAACAGGATCCAGCATTTTACTGCAAACAGGAAACTCTTCTCAGAGACAAAGACAGACACAACATCAAAGTAAAAGAGTAGGAAAAATCCAAGCAAATTGTCCCAAGAAACAAGCTGAAGTAGCCATTCAAATAGCGAATAAAATAAATTTTCAACTAAACGTTATCAAATAAGATAAGTAGGACACATTTTCCACATTACAAAAAAAAAATTATCAGGATAAATTATCAATCCTGAATATCTATGTTCCAAATACAAGAGCACCCACATTCATAAAAGAAACCCTACGCAAGCTCAAAGCATATATTGCACCACACACAATAATAGTGGGAGAACTCAATACCCCACTCTCATCAATGGACAGATCACGAAAGCAGAAACTAAATAGAGCCACAATGAAACTAGCAGAGGTTATGAACCAATTAAAATTAACAGACATTTACAGAACATTTCATACAAAAACAAAAGAATATACCTTCTTCTCAGCACCTCATTGTACCTTCTCCAAAACTGAGCATATAGTTGGTCACAAAACACAGCTCAACAGATACAAGAATTTTGAAATACTCCCACACATCCTTACAGATCACAATGCAATAAGGCTGTTCTTTAATAACAAAAGAGAACAAAAAGCCCACATAATTCATGGAAGCTGAACAATGTTCTATTCAAAAATAACATGGTCAAGGAAAAAATACAGAAAAAAATTAAGCAGATTTTAGAATTTAAGGAAAATGAAAGCACAATATACCAAACTTATGAAATGTAGTGAAAGCAGTAGTAAGAGGAAAACTAATAGCTCTGAGTGACTCCAAAAAAAAAAAAAAAAAAAAAAAAAAAAAAAAAATTGAAGTATTATTAGCAACTTGACAGCACAGCTGAAAGCTCTAGAACAAAGATAGCAGATACACCCAAGAGGAGTAGATATCAGGACATAATTAAACACAGAGCAGAAATCAAACAAACAGGAACAAAAAGAACTATACAAAGAATCACCAAAACCAAGAGCTTGTTTTTTTGAGAAAATCAACAAGATAAATAAACTCTTAGCCAGACTATTTTGAGGGCAGAGAGAGAGAGAGAGAGAGAGAGAATCCAAATTAACAAAATCAGAAATGAAAGGGAGACAACAGAAACAGAGGAGAGTTCAGAAATCATCAGATCCTACTACAAAACTTATTCTCAAGAAAACTGGAAAATCGGCAGGAAATGGAAAAATTTCTAGACTGATACCAGATACCAAAGTTAAATCAGAATCAGAAAACCATCTCAGCAATCCTATAACACCTACAGAAATAGAAATAGTCAAGAAAAGCTTTCTACCCCCCCCCCAAAAAAAAATCAGGATTGGTTCACTGCAGAATTATCTCAGACCTTTATTGAAGACCGAATACTAATATTATATAAACTGTTCCACAAAATAAAGTTGGAGTGAACACTATCCAACTCATTCTTCAAAGCCACAACAATTATTCAGATTCCTAAACCACACAAAGATCCTACAAGAAAAGAGAACTTTTAACCAATCCTCCTCATGAACAAAAAAAAAAAAAAAAAAAACTCAATAAAATTCTAGCAAACTGAATCTAAGAACACTCCAAAAGGATCATTAACCAAGATCAAGTAGGCTGAGATGTAGAGATGGTTCAATATATGGAAATCCATCAACATAATCCATTATATAAATAAACTCAAAAGAAATCCCACATGATCATCTTACTAGATGCTGAGAGAACATTTGACAAAATTCAACATTTCTTCATGGTAAAAGTCTTGGAAAGAACAGGAATCCAAGGCCCATACCTAAATACAGTAAAAGCAATATTCGACAAACCAGTAGCTAACATCAAACTAAACAGTGAGAAACTTGAAGCAATCCTACTAAAATCAGTGACTAGACAAGGCTGCCCACTCTCCCTCTACCTATTCAATATAGTACTGGAAGTCCTCGCCAGAGCAATTAGACAGCAAAAGGAAATCAAAGGGATACAAATCAGAAAGGAAGAAGTCAAAATATCACTATTTTCCATTGATATACCTAAGGGACCCCAAAAATTCCACCAGAAAAGTTTTACAGCCTATAAACAACCACGGAAAAAAGGCTGGTTATTAAATTAACTCAAACAAATAAGTAGCCTTCGTGTACTCATAGAATAAACATGCTGAGAAAGAAATTAGGGAAAGGATACTTTTCAAAATAGTCACAAACAATATGAAATACCTTGGGGTGACCCAGCTAAACAAGTGAAATATCTGTACAAGAACATCAACTCTCTGAAGAAGGAATTTGAAGATGATATCAGAAGATAGAAAGATCTTCAATGACCATGAATTGGAAGGATTAACACTGTAAAAATTGACATTTTACCAAAAACAATATAAAGCTTTAATGCAATCTTTATCAAAATTCCAACTCAATTTTTCATAGAGTTGGAAAAAGCAATTTGCAAATTCATCTGGAATAAAAAAGAAAACCTAGAATCTGGAAATCTTTAGATTTTCCTGAAACTGTTTGTATTTTAATGTTAATTCCACTTCCCCCAAAAGGGCCGACTGTCAGTTATTCAAGAGATGACTTCATCTGAACCTTCCCATTTTAATTAGCAAAATAAAGGAAAGCCAGTGGGGAGAAAAGAGGTCTGAGAGGTTAGGAGACAGTGGAGGTCATTGCAACATAGAGGTTCACAAGTACCAGCTAGACCCATTGAGATTGATTGGCATTAACTAGCTATTAACAGTAAGGATTTTATAGGTCTAACATCTCATATAGAAGTGCAGTTTATATCTTTGTCTATTTGATGTAACCTTGTTGTATGGAGGGTTTGTGGATTGAGAGTTGAATATATATACCTATATAAAAAGCTGTAGAGTTGCATTTATGTGGGATTTTGGGGTAGAAAAACACCCCGGGGCAGAGGCAGAAAACAGGCATTGGTAACCACCAAGGAAGGGAGTTGTGCAGACAAGATGGGCCATGATGCTGACTCAGACCATGGGACAGAGTAGCGAGAGGCTCTGAACTAAAAATGGCCTGAGGAGTGAGACCTCAGAGCTGATAGTGAGATAAGAATTTATGATTTTTAATATTTACTGCAACAAAATCTATTCTCAACAACAAAAAAACTTCTGCGGGAATCACCATCCCAGTTCTCAAGGTATATTATAAAGCAGTTGTGATAAAATCTGCATTTTGTTGGTACTGAAATAAGCATGTAGATCAATGGAACAAAACTGAAGACCAAGAAATGAACAATCACACATATGGTCACTTGATCTTTGACAAAGGAGCTAAAAACATTCGATGAAACAAGTACAGTCTCTTCAACAAATGGTGTTGTTTCAACTGGCAGTCAGCATGCAGAAGAATGCAAATGGATACGTTCTTATCTCCTTGTACAAAGCTCAAGTGCAAGTGGATCAAAAACCTCCATATCAAACCAAATGCACTGAAACTACCAAAAGAGAACGTGAGGAAAAGTTTGGAATACAGAGGCACGAGGAAAAATTTTCTGAAAAGTACACAAATGGCCTGTGTTCTAAGATGAAGAATATATAAATGGAACCTCAGGAGATTGTAACGTTTATGTAAGGCTAAGGACACTTTTAAGAAAACAAAGCTGCAGCCAACAGAAGGGGAAAGATTTTTTACCAATCCCACATCTGATAGAGGTCTAATATCCAACATATACAAAGAACTCAAAATGTTAGACTTCAGAAAAATCAAACAATCCTATTAAAAATGGGGTACAGAGCTAAACAAGAAATTCTTAATTGAGGAATACAGAATGCCCAAGAAGCATCTAAAGAAATGTTCCACATCCCTACTCATCAAGGAAATACAAATCAAAACAACCCTGAGATTCTACCTCACACAAGTTAAAATGGCTAAGATCAAAAACTTAGGTGACAGCAAATACTGGCAAGGGAGTGGAGAAAGAGAAACACCCTTCCACTGTTGGTGGGGTTGTAGGCTTGTACAAACACTCTGGAAATCAGTCTGACTGTTCCTCAGAAAATTGGATATAGTGTTACCTGAAAACCCAGCTATTCCACTTCTGAACATATACTGTAAAGATGGTCCATCATATAGCAAGGACACATGTTCCAACATGCCCTTAACAGCCTTATTTATAATAGCCAGAAGCTGGAAAGAACCCAGATGGCCTTCAAAAGAGGAATGGATACAGAAATTGTGGCACATTTACACACATTTACTCAGCCATTAGAAACAATGACTTTAGGAAATTCCTAGGCAAATAGTTGGAACTAGAGGTTATCATCCTGAGTGAGGTAACCCAATCACAAGAGAACACACAGGATATGTTAACTGAAAATTGGATACTAGAAAGCCCCAGAAAGATCTGAATACGGAAGAAACAACTCACAAATCTTATGAAGCTCAAAAAGAAAGACGGTCAAAATGTGGAAGCCTCAGTCCTTCTTAGTAAAAGTAAAAGAAAAATTATATATTCATCTTTTATTATTGTTTAACAAATTTTGTGAGCTATAATATTTTATAAAATAAATAAAAATTTAAAAAAAAATTTAAATGATGAATAAAGATAAAGGAGATCCCTGGGGCAATACATAGTTATTTCTGAAGAACAATAATGAGATAATTTTTTTTCTCTTAAATATAAAAACACCACAGGATTCATTAATTCAATGACTTTTTGGTTTTGACCAAAGGATTGAAAATGAAATCAGTGTTTTTAGGAGAAGTAAACACTACAAGGATACTAATGCACTGTGTGAGGATGATGAGGTGGTTTAATAGCCATATGTCTTAATGATAAATGGACAAAAAGATAATGACATGTTTGCTCAATGGAGTAAGTATTACCTTGGAGAGATAAGAGTTGAGGTGACTGTAATAATTGAAATAATGTGAGTGTGGTTATTGTGTGTGAGTGTGTGTTTCTTTGTCTCTCTGTCTCTCTCTCTCTCTCTCTCTCTCTCTCTGTGTGTGTGTGTCATGTGAATGTGTATATATATATTATGTATGCATATTGGAATGTGCACCCATCTAAAGGAACAAACAATGGTGTTATGCGTTTTCTTCAATCATGTCACACCTTATAGTTGATCCACAGTCATTTTGCTGGCACTAAGAAACATCATTTGAGGACAGTTGCCTGGCCAGTGAGTTCTGGATTCTTACTGACTCTTCCCTTCTCTGCTGCTGTCCCAGCTGTTCAAGCTGTTGCAGGTGACTCTTCACCGTTAACTTAGGGCTCGCCGTCTCAGCCCAAATCCTTATACATGCACAGCAAATCTCTGATTCACTTATTAATCCCCCAGACACTCTAGGTGTTTCTAAAAGTCTTTACAAGTTTTCTATTAAATGAATCTGAGCATAAGCAATCTCTGTAATATGAATTCAGATACCCTCACAAGCTGGTCAAAAGGAGAAATTTTCACCTTTGCTCACCAGTGTATATACTTATTTTTTTATTTTTCTTTTGTTGTTTTGGTAACATCTTCTGTAATTCTCACCATGAAATGAACATTTGATCAAAGTATTTAGGAAACACACAAACACACACACATTATATATATATGTCTGATAATATAATTTTTATGACAAATAAACCATGATGTTCTATTATATATGACTATTTTACAAACAAAATTAAACAGTGACCCAAAATAAATGCAACTAGGCTCTGGACATCAGACATTCCAATAAATCCACAAACTTTGAAATCTGACAGATTTCAAAGTTTGGAGAAAGTTCAGTGTGAGGAGCAGTTCCTTAATGAGGAGCATTTCTTCAAATAGCTAATGCTAAATAAACCTTGATAGATCCATGAGAAGTTTCTAATAAACCATCAAATAGAGTATGGGTTCATTTGTATTATATAAACTCACCACTTGAAGCATATAATTGAGATTATATAATGGAATATGGCATTGGAAATAACATAATTTCATGACTACAAATGTTATGTCATCAGAAAAACCAATGATATAAATTTTCCTCTATAATGAAGGTTTTTGATAGTATAGTCAGTGTAAGGAATTAGTGGGATATTTAGAGTTCTGAAGAAAAAATAAATAAATAGCATTATTTGCATTTCTGTCCCAGTTTGTACTTTGAGATGACCTTGTCATCATATTCTCCCTAATGCTCAAGCCTATTATAAAAAAAAAGTGGTTAATTTCCCATCAGTCTCTCTGTGTGGCATCAAAAACAGTGCCAGGGCAATGGGGCAATGACATTTCTACAAGATTAGCAACCCCTGATTTGAGAATAATCGTCCTTTACACCTCATTCAGGCTTGTAACTTTATGAGCCTTCATTCCTCGTTTCAGAAGAAGAAAGTATTTCCTGATGGTGTTCAATGTCATTTATGTGTCATATTTAATGATCACAAAAGTACATAATAATTCTCTTTCATCTCTAAGATTATACAACAGTAAAGAATCTAAAGAGCTTAATGAATTAGAAACAGTTTGAAAAATAAGGAAGCTGACTTTGATTAATCACTGCTATTTATGCATTTGGAGATTATTCTTAAATCCAAAGAAATTCCTCTTAATCATAAAATACACTCAAATTTCATTACCCCCTGATGTTTGCCGGTGGGACATATCCTATGATCCCCGTACTACACTGATTTTGTAACAACAAATAAAAAACTGTTAAGATGTATGCAATAACATTGAAGAGTTGCTAAGATTCCTACAGAGTGAGACAGCTGGAAAATGAAGCATTGAGACAGAAAAGATTATGCAGAACATTGAACCTGGCCAGAGAGATTCCTGATGGAAGTGTTAAGCCCCAGAAAGATATGAATACCCAAAAAACAACTCACAAACCATATGAAGCTCAAAAAAAAGTAAAAGAAAGGCCAAAAAGTGGAAGCCTTAGCCTTCTTAGAAAAAAACAAAAACAAAAAAAACAATAAATGTATAGCACCCTCTCAGTGTGGGGTACACCTTGACCTTAAATCATTAATACCTCAAGAGCTAAGAAGATAGCCTGGTAGCAATTTTTGGTATTTAAAAATCATTATGTTTAATCTATACACACTAAGAAAACTTTGACTATTTCCATGTTACGTTTTGTTTTACATATACTTTATGCTCATTGTAACTAGTAAGATTTCAATTCATACTATCAAACCTTTAAAAAATAAAGTACTGACAAAAATATATTCATATTGTTTCATGCCAAAATGGCTTTAAATGTTGTAAGAATAAAAAAAAAAAAAAAAAAAAAAAAAAAAAAAAAAACCTCAAAAGCTTCTATTTTTTTTTTTTTTAACTACTGGGAAGGAACAAAGCAATTAATGGTAAGACATTGTCATTAGGCTTTGGCGTTTGGGGCCCATTCCACTACTAAACATAAAAGAAAATCCAGTTGAGATTGCTGACATCAGATTCAAGCAACTAGCAACCAGACAGATTTTGCTAGCTACCTTTGCTTAGCACTCATTTTATTTCCCAGAGTACTGAGTGACATCGTATTTCAAAGTGTTTACCAACAGGCTCATTGCATATATTACATTAAGATTATTAAAATGGATATACTTGGTTTGTATGTTGCACCCACTTACAAATAAATGTGATATTTATGTTTTAAAAATTCTATTTTCTTGAGCATGAAGAAACAATTCAGCTCTTAAAGGCGTATATAATGCTCTGGCAGAGAATTTCAGTTTGATTCTCAGTACCCAGGACATGAGGTTCCCAGTGCCTTGATCTATAGCTCCAAGAGAATTAATGACATTTTGGCTTCAGAAAGCACACACTTACTCACATACATAAATACACTCACTCACACACACACACACACACACACACACACACACACACACACATGGGAGTAGGAGGGGAGTTAGAGATAAAGACAGAGACAGAGAGAAAGACAGAGAGAGTCTTACAGCAACATTCAATCTTATATGTAGATGGTACTTAACACAGAGACCCAAATTTGGACTGAGCACTCAGTCCACATTTGGAGCACCCAGGCAACATGGAATGTCCTCATGCTCAAACTCCTCTCTTGAGATCTCAGGAAGCACTGCGGAAGAATAAAAAGAACAACCAATAGAGCTAGAACTGGTGGGTGGACTCAGGACAACAGTGACTTCCAGACATAATATGAGGAACATATAGGAACTCACAGAAAATATAAGAGTATGCACAAGATATGCACAGGGTCAAACCAGATAAAAATATCAGCTCTGTGAAGGGGAAGGAGACACAAATCTCATGCCAATCAAGAAATTGTTTATGATTGTAAATGCTAAGCAAGTCAAAATCAATTTTCTTCATGTTCAGGAGTAGTTGTCCCACACAAGAAAGATTAGATGAGAGTTTACTTTAGTTTTTGTTCACTTTTATTCTATTTTTTTCTTATTTTTTAAATATTGTATATTTTGTTTATATTGATTTACATTGTTTTTTTTCTTTCTTCTACTTTTTATTTAACTTTGAGATGTTATTGCTTTCTCCTTCCCCACTCCCATCCCCCCTCCCCTTACATTTGCTTTCACAAGGGTACACTCTCTCCTGATCACCCTCTCCACTCATTGTCCTCGTCATTCACCTACATTGGGAAAACTTGCCCTCTCTGGAACAAAAGAATCTTCTCATATTGAAGCCAGAAACTGCTATCTTCAACTACATATGCAACTGGATCAATATGTCTCTCCATGTGTGCACAAAGTTTGTTGTTTTAGTCCATGGAAGTTTGAAGGGTTTGTTTGGTTGATAATGTTGTTCTTCCCATGATCTTAAAACACTCTTCAGCTTCTTAGGTCCTTACTTTAGCATCCTCACTGGGATCCCTGAATTCAGACTGGTTGTTAGCTACAAGCATGCTCAGCCATATATATATGTATATGTATGTGTATGTGTATGTGTATGTGTATGTATATGTATATGTATATGTATATATATATATATATATATATATATATATATATATATATATATATGACTCTAGCATAGTCCCAGAGATGGCATCTGTATTTGCTTATTGCCAGTAAGTACTTCTTGGGATCAGCTCTAGTGCTTGGATTTGGTGACTGAATATGTGGTAGATCCCCAGGTGAGTCAGCTTCTTTGTGATCTTTTCTTTAACCCCTGATACTCTATTTGACCTGGCATTTCCTCCAATGAGAACTTTGTTCTTCCTTCTATGAATGACTGAAGCATCCCCATTTTGGTCTTCCTTATTTGTGAGCTTCATAATGTCTGTGAATTGTTTCTTGGGTCTTCAGATCTTTCTGGGGCTAGTATCTGCTTATCAGTGAGTACAGACCATGTGTGTCCTATTGTGACTGGGTTACCTCACTCAAGATGATAGTCTCTAGTTTCATCCATTTGCCAATGAATTTAATGAAGTCTTTGTTTCTAAGAGCTGTACCACACTTTCTGTATCCATTTCTCTGTTGAAGGACATCTGGATTATTTCCAGCTTCTGGCTATTATAAATGAGACTGATATGGGCATGTTGGCTCATGTGTCCTTGTTATATGTTGGAACATTTTTGGGGTATATGCCCAGGAGTGAAATAGCTGGGTTTTCAGATAGTATTATGTCCAATTTTCTCAGGCACCACCATACTGGTTTCCAGAATGGTTGTACCATCTGAAAACCCCTCCAACAGTGGAGAAGTGTTCCTCTTTCTCCATATCTTCAGCAGCATCTGCTGTCACCTGAGATTTTATCTTAGCCATTCTAACTGGTGTGAGGTAGAATATCAGCGTTGTTTTGATATGCATTTCTGTGATGTCTAGGGACGTTGAACATTTCTTTAGGTGCTTCTCAGCCATTTGATATTCCTCAGCTAGAAATTCTTTGTTTAGCTCTGTACCCCATTTTTAAATAGGATTATTTGATCCTCTATAGTCTAGCTTCCTGAGTTCTTTGTATATATTGGATATTATGTCTATAGCTATATATAAAAAATATTAACCAAATATATTGTTAAGAATGTTGGTGAAAAAAAACCTTTAGATTTTACATAACAATAATCCAAACAAGGAAATTACAAATCGACACATATAGTTGAATCATTACATTTTGTATTAAAATGGATATAAAATAATAATGAATGTTTATTTTAATACAGATCTTTTAGTTAAATAAAATTTTGCCGGGAGGGATATCATATGACTTAAATAAATTTTAGACTTTGAATTTTACTATCAAATAGAATGGGAATGTTCACCTGTGAATCATTAATCAATGGAGGAATTTAATTACTTTTAACCTATGAGCCATAAAATAGTAGATAGCATGGCCTGATTTAGCCCATAAGCTATGGCTTTCTAAAATTAAAATAACTGTGCCATTTGGATAATTAATAAAGTAAATATAGAATTAAAATACAATGAGATGGACTATCAGAAAAAATATGGTATATGTACATAAAGCAAATTTATTCAGACATAAAAATGAAATCACAATAGTATAAAAAATCCAAATGCAATTAGAGATTAATGTATTCATTGAGATAATGTAGACTTTGAGAAATAAGTATGGCATGACTTTACTCAGATCAGAATATACAGCAAAAGTAAAGGCATGAATTGAGAAATAAAACCAAAGATTTAGGAAAAAGAGGAGAACAATAAAAAATATTAGAGGAAGTATCAACTAATATTTTATGGATCAAGTTTGAATTGCTGGCACCAAAATAGTACTCAGAACGGTTTTCAACACTCTTCGGGGAATCCAACCATCTGTTCTGACCTCCAAGGCAAAAAAACTATGTATATAGTGCACAAAAAAAATCAGAGAAAACACACATGTAAAGTATATTTAAAAAACAATTCTGAAAACAGCTCTTTAAAAAATAATAATAGAGATTAATATCAAGGAATAATATAAGAAATTGCATTGTAAGCATATTTTAAAGAGTCGTGGAAACCCCTTAGTTTGTACAATAAATACATATTAAAATCAGTTTTCCTTTTTGGGGAGTTATTACTTACCCGAGAAACCTACAAAATTGAGTAAGATCTGAAGGGAAGCACTAGTTTTTCATCATGATCATAATAAAGATGTCTTTAAAAATGCACTGTAGATGTTCCCATAGCTGGATGACCATTTATGATTTTCACCATGAAGTATAAAATATTTACACAATAACTGAATTTAAGAAATAATAGCATTAAATGATGATTTCCGAATTACATTATAAAATTATCTAAAAAATTTTTCAATATACATATTAAGAATCTCTTGAATTTCCTTACTTTGACATAAGTAAGCTTGATATTTTCCAAGGTATTTGTACTTTTACAGTGGAAAATTTAAAAAAATACAATTTTGAACCTGGCTGTATAAAATATAATTTGTGCATTTATAGATTGAGAGCATCAAGTATTGTCAAGTTAAAGTGAAGAAATGCTTAACATTTTCTACATATTGTAATATAAGTGCTTTCAGTGAATAGATGTTTGGTCATTTAGGTTTTATAAAAAATTTGACTATTTAAAACTGTCATTATGACTTCATTCAACTTTACCAATGTAAATGCAGAGAATGTCCAATAAAAAGCAATATACAATGTTGAATTAATATAATTACATGTAGCACTGAAAATTTTCTTAAGCTATCATGAACTGAATTTTGACAATGACATCTTATTTGTAGCAATTAATCATGAGAATGCTATGTTCCATTTTTGAATAAAAATAACAAAATGTTCTAATAAATAAATCAAGAGATTAAAGTCATATAGGCTTAGGATTTAAGTGAAACACATGTAAACTTCATTCAAAAAAAACTTGAAGACATGAACTGGGTCACCGCCATCGGGACTCATGGCCTGTCCAAAGTCTGCTGAGCACCCCAAAGAGACTCAGAAGTGCTCTCTCACATGATCCCACAAGTGAGAATCCAACAAACTCTCCATTTAGTATTCTAGTATAGAATACCTGGAACTCTCAGGGCACAGGGGAAGTGGTGTTCCCTGGGAACAAGTCAGTTACAGCTCAGAGAGAGAGAGAGAGAGAGAGAGAGAGAGAGAGAGAGGTCAGGGCCTGTCCACAGACTGTTAAGCACCCAGAAGAACTTAGGAAGCACTCTTCCACTGGCCCTTAGACCCAGAGGAGAGACAATCTCCAGTCAAAGTCAAGATACGTAACACCACAAACAACAAGATGGCAACAGGCAAGTGCAAGGACCAAAGCAATGGAAACCAAGACAACCTGGCAACATCAGGACCCATTGTCCCATTACAGCAAGTAGTGGATATGCCAAAATATAAGAAAAACAAAATATGGACTAAAAATGATATTTCATGATGATAATGGATGTCCTTAAGAAGTACATGAATAACTCTGTTAAAGAATTACAGGAGAACCAGGATAACTCACATAAGCAAGTAGAAACACTTAAAGAAACACAAAAATTACTTAAAGAGCTACAGAAAACATAACCAAACAGGTGAAGGAATTGAAGATGTAAATAGAAACAATAAAAAAAATCAAAAAAGGAAACAACCTTGGAGATACAAAACTTAGGAAAGAGATCAGGAGTCATAGATGCAATCTTCACCAACAGAATACAAGAGATGGAAGACAGAATCTCAGGGGCAGATATAAAATATTGACACAACTGTTAGAAAAAATGCAAAAATCCAAAAGCTCCTAACCCAAAACATCCAGGAAATTCAAGACACAATAAGAAGACCAAACCTAAGGATAATGAGGTGTAGAAGAGAGCGGAGACTCCCAACTAAAAGGCCCAGTATATATCTTCAACAAAATTATTGAAGAAGACTTCATTAACCTAAAGAAAAAGACCATGAACATACAAAAAACCTACACAACCCCAGATAGAAAAGAATGTCTTCCCAACACATAATAGTCAAAACAACAAATATTCAAAATAAAGAAACATTCCTAAGAGCCGTAAGGGAAAAGGGACAGATAACATATGAAGGCCGACTGATCGAAATTACACCAGCCTTTTCAGCAGAGATTGTGAAAGATAAGAGATCTTGAACCAACATCATACAGACCTTAAGAGAAATCAAAAGCCACCTCAGGTTACTAACCCTCCACATAAAACCAGACACACTGAAACTATTAGAAAAGTAAGTGTGGAAGAGCTTAGAACACATAATCACAGGAAAAATTTTCTTGAACAGAACACTTATGCTCTAAGATCAAGAATCGAAAAATTGGACCTCATAAAATTCCAAAGTGTCTGTAAGCCTAAGGACACTGTCCAAAAGATAAAATGGCAACCCACAGATTGTAAAAAGATCTTTACCAATCCTACATTTGATAGAATGCTCATATCCGATATATACAAAGAACTCAAGAATGTAATCTCCAAGAGAATCAAATAATTCTTTTTAAAAAATGGGAAAGAGGAAAAATAAAGAATTCTCAAGTGAAGAATATGGAATGGCTAAGAAGCACCTAAACAAATGCTCAACATCCTTAATTATCAAGAAAATGCAAATGAAAACAACCCTGAGATTCCACTTCACACCAGTCAGAATGGATAAGATCAAAAACTCATGTGACAGCAGATTCTGGCAAGGATATGGAAAAAGAGCAATACTCCTCTATTGTTGTTGGGCTTGCAAGCTGGTACAACCACTGTGAAAATCAGCCTGGCAGTTTCTCAGAAAATTGTTCATAGCCCTACCTGAAGACCCAGATATTCCACTCCTAGGACTATACCCAAAAGTTGCTCCACTTTGTTTATAGCAGTTTTTTTTTTTTTTTATTATAGACAGAAGCTAGAAAGAACCCAGATGTCCTTCAATAGAGGAATGAATACAGAAATTGTGGTACATTTACACAATGTATTCCTAACTCAACTATTAGAAACAAGGACTTCTTAGGCAAATGAGTGGAACTAAGAACTATTATCCTGAGTGAGGTAACCCAGTCATAAAAGAACACAAACTGTATATACTCAGTGATAAGCAGATACTAGCCCTCAAAAGTTCTGAATACCCAAGAAACAATTCATAGAACTTATGAAGTTCATCAAAAGGAAGGCCAGTATGTGGATGCCTCACTCCTTCTTAGAAAGAAGATCAAAACATTCATGGGAGGAAATACCAGGTCAAATAGAGGAGAAGGAATTTAAGAAAAAAAATCAGAGACTGCCTCACCTGGGATCCATCCCATATGCAGCCACCAAACCTAAGCACTATTGCTGATTTCAAGAAGTGTTTACTGGCAGGAACTAGATACAGCTGCCTCTTCAAAGGCTCTACCAACCAGAGTCATTGAGATACTGCTGAACATGCTTGCAGCTAACAATCAAACTGAAAATGCAGACACCAATGATGGTGCTAGGAAAAAATATTAATGGAGCTGAAAGGGTTTGCAACCTCATGGAAATAAAATTACCAAACAAACAAACCCTCCAGGATTCCCATGGCCTAAAACACCAACCATTTAGCAGTCTTAGAGAGACCCAGAAGATAGCATTCTCTGTCATCAATGGGAGAAGAGGACCTTAGTACAGTGAAGGCACTTTTTGCTAGTAAGAGGAGTGCCTAGGCACTTAGTTGGAGAGTTGATTGGGAGAGTATGTTCTTTCATGGGAAAAAGTGGAGGGGGAGGGGGAATGGGAGTTGGGGGAGTTGGAAGGGAATAATATTTGAAATGTAAACACAAAGATTATCAAATGAAATTACTAAAAATATAAAGTAATAATATTTATTTTTTGACAAAAATAGCAAATCAACTCTGTAAATGTTAAAAAAAAGGTTTGAAGACATTATGTATTTTTTCCAGTTATAACTGGTTAACTCTGGATGCATAACAACTTATCACAAATTTCACAGGTTCAATCAATATCTATTTACTCTGTCACAGCTGGATAAATCTAAAATCCAGGTGGAACTGACTGGTTTCTCTGTTTTTATGAAGTCCAAGTCTGAAATCAAACTGTGTTCGAGATGGACTTTTATTTGGAGCCTTTGAGTAAAATGGATATGTTCACTCCCAAGCTCAGGTCGTTTGTTGGTAGGTTTATAATTTCACTATTTGTATGTCTCCTTTATTTGCTTGCCAGTCCTCAGGCAAGGAACGCACTTGTCTCTGAGATGGTATTGTCAGTGTTTATCTAACTCATCAGCACGTTGTCCTTCCTTGAATATAGTGATCAGGTGACATCAGTCTCCAGCCTCAGATCTTTTATTTCCTTTGTGCTAAACTAATGAATACAAAGAAAAATCACAAATTCAATAGATAATTTTTATTAATGTATATATTTACTTTATATTTTGTTCTTAGCTTTCCCTCCCTCCTTTCCTCCCAGTTCCTCCCTGTCAGTTCACCTCTCCACTCTCCTCTTATTTCTCCTCCAGAGAAGTGAAGGCCTCCCATGTGTCAACTGTTCTTGGGAGATCAAGATGAAGTAGGACCTGTTGCAAATTCTCCAGTAAAGCATAGATAAAGCAGCTAGGGGCAAGGGGTACAAAGACAGACAGCAGAGTCAGAGACAGAGGAAGACCAAGTTCTACCTTCCTTACATATGCATGCAGAGCCTAAGGCTATCTGATTCTTGCTCTTCATCGGTGGTTCAGTCTCTGTGAGTCTTTGTGGGAGGGCCAACTATTTTAAATGTCCTCACCCTTATTATTATACATAAGATGATTCTATAAAGGTTATGTTGTCTTGCAGTGCTTGCTTTCTATATCCAACTTATCTCTTCATATTTGTTATGAGAAGAGAACTTTGGAGACATGTTATATTTAAATTTCTAATGTAGAACTTGTTTAAAGAAACTTGATGTACATTAGTTCTCCAAAGAATAATGGGTCAATGTATAGGAAAAACAATATAGGCCAGCAGATCATATAATGCTAATGATGTAAGTATATTATGTATAAATATTTCAAAATTAAAAACTGTTATGTAATATGTAGCATATTCCTTAGTGACAAGGAGAAATACAGTTAAATTAAATGGAGCAGTCAAGCTTTTAATTGCTTGAGAAAATAATTCTCATTTGATATAATAAATAAATTAATATTATAGTATTTATAGGTAGCTTATTTCCACTGTTGGAACTCACTAGTAAAACACATTTATTTCCATAACTTACATTAACATTAGCATTATTTTCTGATTTCAACAATACCTACACTGGTACATGAGCAAAGGAGGGATAATCCAATAAACCCAACGCACAAAAGTTCAGTGGAACTTAGATGGTATACTTGGAACTTCCAGATTTATTAGGCTAAAATACTTTGAGACACTTCATCAATAATGAAAAAAGACATGATAATTTGACATGTTTACTCAAAAGCCTTTCTTCAAATATTATGGTGATTATTTCAGATTTCCCGAGAACTTCACTTGATTGTGGCATACGTTTGAGTAGGCACATATATAAATGTACAAATATAGTGAATAAGCTGCAGAATCACTAATAGGTCAGAATAAAGGCTAAAAGCACAAGAGAGTGTCACCTAGGATCATCATATTTTTCCACACTTCTTCATCCAGGAACTTTGTTTGATACTATCAAGCAAACTGTTTTGAATATTAATATAATAGAGATATATCTGTTTAAGATTTGTAATGACATTGTCTCATAAGGCTATTCAAAAAGGCCAGCTCCTAGGAGAACACTTTTGAGTGACCGAAGAGCAGTGGTAACCCTTGAATCCCACTCATGTTGCCCTAAATCATATTTGACAAACGATTGTGGGTATTATGTAGGCAGTGTAATGCAAACTATCTATGAGGTCTTTTCTTTCCCCATTCTTCCAGATACTCAGAAAAAGTTAGGAAGGAATGGGAAGAGGTGAGAGAGAGAGAGAGAGAGAGAGAGAGAGAGAGAGAGAGAGAGAGAGAGAGAGAGAGAGAGCCCACTCTATGAATCTAAAATTCAACCTTCCTAATTACTCTTTTCAGTATTTTGTTTGGGAACTTTAAAACGATATTGTAGTTCACTACACCATCTAGTTAGTTATATGAGAACAAAGGTGGATTATCCTGTGTCCTGAACATAACAAAAAAAGATCATCCAGAGATTATCCAAAACATGCCAGTTTATCCTCTACCATTAACGGCAAAGCTTCTACTTTCATAAACATTTTTATGTTGTAGAAATTATATAAATTCTGGCACAGTATTGTTACCTTTTCTTTGTTTATTGAGTTCCTGCATGAAATACATACATACAGCCTTTATATTTATAAACATTCTTAAACAACACAAAAGCTGGGCAACAGCTTACCCTTCATCTTGTTAGAATCTGTTTTCTTGTTAATAATCTCAAGTTATTACTTACTGTTTACTATGATCCAACTGGGCTGCTCTTAACTCCAAGAAGACACTCCTCAGGGTCCTGCTCTTTTTACCATAAACACATAACTGTTACTCCTTCCTCTTCTGACCCCAAGCCAAAGAAGCCTAAACACCACCTATTTAGAAATAACATGGGGACAGGGACACTCAGAGTATAAGAGGAGAACTCTTGTCTATGGGATAATATTAGGGGCCCCAAATTAGCATTAGAATACAAGCAGCATTAGATCAGGAAAGCCATGATACCATTTACCAATAGATGTTCATTTTGTTTTTAATATTTAGTTTTACAAACACTTGTGTTTCACTTAATATCTTTATGTTTAAACTGTTTACAAACATGTTGATTAAATACTGCTACAAAAATGGGTCATATTAAATATTCTGTTCCTGAGAGCAATATACAAATATGTCATTTAAGATTCACTCAACAATGTGTTTACATAGTTCTTAAAGCTAATCATTACTTCTGTGGAGAACATATATTTGAAAAGGCAATAGGATTTTTTATTTTTACATACTATTTCATGAAACCAGAAAATACCTCCTCAAATTAGCTGCTTTAGTTGTTTGAACTCTGGCCAATTGTCAATGAATTTTTAAGTCATTCTTAAAAACTATGACTCATCATAAAATAGGAAAAACTATTACTACCTAAGGCTTCATACCAACATAACGAATTACTGTGAATAATATGCATAGAAATTCTATAATAGCAATGAGCTATATGTTTCAAACAAATAATTGGAAGAATTGAGTTGACAAAAATTATGAGTGCAATAACAGCCCATATTTGGATAGTTGACATAACATTTTAAATTAGCATAGCTCTGGCTCCATTCCCTTACTGATTAATTCGGTATATTGATAGCTCTGGAATATGAAGCCGAGTACATTTATATCTCTCTAAATAGATATGCTGCATCAATCAATTCATATTTTTAAAGGATTGGTATATAGTCAACTAACTCCAAAATGCTGCTTGAATAATTTTTGTACATTATATTTTTAAACTTGGAAATTATGCTCACAATTTTTATTTGATTCATTGCCTCACAAATTGTGTTTGAGCTCTTTTTTTATTATCACCACCATCACAATCTCAGACTCCTTTTTATTACAGTTGAATCTGGGCTATATTTCATTTCATCATAACCTTCTTACTTGTGCAAATGTCATCTATTCCTACCTTCAGTTTCAGCTTGCTAATAAAAGAATAAAAAGTGTCATTTGTTTTACATATGGAAAATACAAGTCCACGAAAACAGCAATAAATAAATACATTTTGTATGTGTTATCACTGAAGACGTATGACTTTACTTCTATCATTCACGAGCTCAAGGGTAACAAGATCTGTACATAGGATTTCAGACCAGTCATGAAATCAAAGAGAGACCTTGTGTCAAAAAATACTATTAGACATTAACTTGGTGAGTTTAGACTCATGAAGAATATCAAGATGGGTTGCTGGGAGGATCTTTAGGAGAAAAAGAAGAAAAAGGCGATATAATTCCATTTCAATTAAGATCTAATTTATTTTTTAACAGGTCAATAATTATCTAAATGTCAATGTAATTTAAATTGTCTTAAATGTTTGTGAGTCTTTCATTTAAAATAAACTCTAAATGAATAGGTTCTTGCATGCTGAAAGAAAGTGGGGATTTTTATGGATTATTTGAAAAGGTATAGCAAAAGTAAAAATTTAAGTGAATATTATAGGTTCACATGGGACATGAAAATTCAACGAATTATCTCTTAACATTAGATAAATATTGTATCTCAACACTATTGTACAAATCTCATTGTTTTGAACTGCTCAACTACTTTTCCTCCTTTTTTCTAATTAAATATTGGTACTAAGAAATCTTATTTTTGACAGCTTTATATATGGTGCTGGTTATTCTTCCAAACCTTTCTTTTCACCCTTCTACCTCTGTTAACTTCATCCTCTCATTGCCAACCACACCTACTCAGGATTCTTCACTTTTGTTTGGTTGTGTGACTCATTCAGTTTAATCGAGTCGTTTGTGTGGCTGTTTGGTTGGGACAATTCCTTGAAATCATGTGAGGTTGACAAGTGATGGTTCTTACTCTTTATTCTTAATTTATTCATCAAAATACTTAAGTAATGAGAAATATGCCTGTGAGTTTTCTTCAGCTTCATCCAACTCAATCCATCCCTTCTTCTCCAGTCCCAATAGTCGTCCATAGTTGTTGAAAGTTCTTTTCAGCATGTGGACAAGCAGATGGCACTCATTTATCTTTACCTTCCCCAACCTTTTTGATTCTACTAAATATTACATTACCTCAGCTTTCTTCTCCATGCTCCCTGAGTTTCAGCTTGGACTGCAAAATAGATTTTTTGGTCTGATTACTCAAATGTTACTTATTCTCATGTGCTTTGTAAAGTCGTAAGACTGCCTTGACTGTTCATTAGAAAAAAGAATCCTTACTGCAGAAAAACTCAGAAGGGTAATTGTTTATTGCTTCCTCTCTCTCTCTCTCTCTCTCTCTCTCTCTCTCTCTCTCTCTCTCTCTCTCTCTCTTTTCTCTCTCTCTCCTTCTCTCTCTTTCTCTCTCCTTCCATCCCTTCCTCTCTACCTCCCTTTTTCTTCCTCAGTCTCTGTTTCTTTCTCTCTCTCTCTCCCTCTATCTCCCCTCTCTCTCTGAGTTGCCATAAGTGTTTTTTCTTCTTTTGACTATTTTGACTATTTACATTTCAAATGTTATTCCCTTTCCTGGTTTGACCCTACCCCATCCCCCTTCCTCTGCTTTTATGAAGATGTTCCCACTTCCACCTTACTGCACTGGCATTCTCCTGCACTGGGAATCCAGCCTTCACAGGACCAAGCACTTGTCTTCCAATTGATGCCAGACAATGCTATTCTCTGCTACATATGCAGCTAGGGAAATGGGTTCCTCCATTTATACTCATTGGTTGGTGGTTCAGTCCCTGGAAGTTCAGGGGTTGATTGGTTGATATTGTTGTTATTCCTGAGTGGTTTTAAACCGCTTTATCTCCTTCAGTCCATTCCCTAACTACTCCGTTGTGATCCCTGTGCTCAAGATGATGGCTGGCTGTGAGCATCATCATTTTTATCCGTAAAAATATTGCAGAACCTCTCAAGAGACATATCAGGATTCTGTCAGCAAGCCCTTCCTGGCATCATCAATAGTGTCCAGGTTGGTGCCCATTTGTGGGAATGGATTCCCAGGTAGGGCAATCTCTGGGATGTCCCGCGCAACCATCTCGCCTGCAAGAACGACGCGGCACACGAAATAGGATTCTTCTGCGGTAAACTTTAATGCTCTCGAGAGGCAGAGCATAAGCATACATCAAGTAGAAGTGAAGACCATGAACTATCTAGCCCGTCCCCTTATAAAGGGATCAGTCCTTGCCTTGGACGTGGAGCCCCCTGATGGTTGAAATTCATTAGGCCCTATGACGCCACGGGAGAGGCAGAGCTCAAGGAGTGGAAAGTTACCCAGCATGGGCACACATGACTTGTTTACTGCTAACTCCAGCCGGATGTTAGCGTCATCTTGTAATGGAGAATGTGCAGGCGGCGCCCCACACTGGGTAGCCTTTTCTTCAGTTTCTGCTCCACTCTTTGTCCCTATATTTCCTTTAGGCAGGAAAAATTCTTGGATAAAACTTTGAGAATGGTGGGTGGCATCATCTCTCAACAAGGGACCTTGCCTAAAATCTGGATATTGTCTCTACATGTTCTGCTTCCCCTTTGTTGGGTGTTCAAGCTAATCTCATCTTTGTTGGGTCCTGGGAGGCTGCTTCTTGCCTGGCTTCTGGAACTTGCCAGTGGTTACGCTCAGTTCCCCATCTGCTATTGCTACACTCCTCTATTCAAATTTCTGATCCTATGTATATCATCTCTGTCTGCTCCCATTACTAATCCTGCCCTTATTTTTTCCCCTCCTGCTCCTCCCTTCTTCCCAAATTCCTCCCACTCTCTACCTACCATGAGTATTTTCTTTTCTAAGAAGAACTGAAGCATCCACATTTTGGTCATCCTTCTTGAGCTTCATATTGTCTTTGAATTTTATCTTGGTTAATCCTATCTTTTGGGATAATATCCACTTATCAGTGAGTGCATACCATGTGTATTCTTCTGTGACTGGCTTACCTCACTCAGGACGATATTTTCTAGTTCCATCTATTTGCTTAAGAACTTCATGTAGTCATTGTTTTTAATAGCTGAGTAATATTCCATTATGTAAATTCACTAAAATTTCTGTATCCATTCCTCTGTTGAAGAACATCTGGGTACTTCCTAGCTTCTGGCTATTATAAATAAGGTTGCTATGAACATGGTGGAGCATGTGTCCTTGTAATATGTTGGAGCATCTTTTGGGTATATGCCCAGGAGTGTTATAGCTGGGTCCTCAAGTAGCACAATATCCAATTTTCTGAGGAAACAACAGACTGATTTCCAGAGTGATTGTTCCAGCTTGCAATTCCAGCAAAACTGGAGGAGTGATCTTCCTTCTGTACATCTTTGTGAGCATCTGCTGTGACCTAAGTTTTTTATCATAGCAATTGTGACTGGTGTGAGGTAAAATTTCAGGATTGTTTTGATTTCCATTTCCCTTATGGTTAAGGATGCTGATCATGTCTTTAGTTGTTTTTCAGCCATTCAATATTATTCAGTTGAGAACTCATTGTTTAGCTCCGTACCCCATGTGTAGATAGGGTTATTTAATTTTCTGAGTTCTAACTTTCTGAGTTCTTTGTGCATATTAGATATTAGCCTACCATTGGATAAATGATTAAAAGGATATTTTCTCAATCTGTTTGTTGCCATTTTGTCCTATTGACAGTGTCCTTTGCCTTGAAGAAGCTTTGTAATTTAATGAGGTCCCATTCGTCCATTGTGGATCATAGAGCATAAGCCATTGGTGTTCTATTCAGTAAATTGCCCCTATACCCATGTATTCAAGGCTCTTCCTCACTTTATCTTCTATTAGCTTCATTGTATCTTGTTTTACATAGAGGTCCTTGATCCACTTGGACTTGGGCATTGTCCAAGGAGATAAGAATGAATTGATGTTATTATTAATATGCCTATAGAACTTTAAGGTAGTTTGTACCTGTCAATTTAGAAGAAAAATCCAAAATTAAATTCATGCTAATGTTCTTTGCTTCATTGTGCTTCAGATCAGGTTTACAGTAAAATTTCCTTAAGTGGAGTTACAATTTGATCCAATTGCTACACTTCCTGGCACTGTTAGATCTAACAAATACTGGTTAATTTCTGTGTATCATTATACCAATAATTCTGAGGTCATCATTAATATGATATTGTTATCTACATCTGATCAGCAATCAAGAATATTAAATAATTTATATTGATTCCTGAGAATTTGAGGCCTCCAAGAACATAAACCCATAGATGTTAGCCAACTCTTGGCACTACGAAGTTTGTCTTAAGGAGGAGATTTCTTCAATTGTGTATGTTGTCTCTAGTTTTGATCTCAATTTTTGTCTTAATTTTTTGTGGAGCCTAGTATTAAATGTCTAATTCTAAAGGTTCAACTTAAAAGTTTTCCTTTTAGAAATCATAAATCTATAAAGAAATCACTGAAAGGAAAATTTATTAGGCATGGTAGACAACTGATCATAGGAAATGTCAAAGAATAAAGAATAAAAACAGGGTAAATAGGTTTAAGCAAGAATAGATAATAAGAGAGGGTAGATATGGGATGAGGAGATTGTCAGCCATAGTGAAAAAGCACATGAAAAACTATATATACATTTGGTAACTTTGGAAAATAAGTTTTATAGCCTTATGTTTTATATGTAATGCAAATGGCTTGAATATCTCATTCTCCTGACTCCACACCCTCGGTACTGTGATTACAGGCATGTTTCTTCATTCTTTCTCTATGATGTAATGTAGATCAATCCTAGAGCCCCAAAGCTACCTGTCAAACCTTGAATTCTCAATGCATGACACCCACTCTTCCTATGAAGAATAGCTCATATATTATATAACTTTCACTAAAAAGATATTAGAAACTAGATTGTCCAGTGTATTTTATAATTATGTTATGTATGTATTTTTATGAATATTTGGGACTAATCAATGAGTTGATATATTTCTGGATAACTTTTTGGTAAGGTCATGTGATTTTTTTTTTTTTTTGTTTTTTTTTTTAGTTGTAATGTCTAATTAAAAATAGTGTTATCCAAAGAGATAATCTGGCAAAAATATTAGTAGCTTTATGCTATATTAATTAAAAATGCAGACTACCCAGCATATGTTCTCTAATTGGTGTGGAATGTCTGCTTCCCATTGTTTTACCATGTTAATATCTAACCATCTTATTTTGCAGTCTCAGATTCTTATCACTATTTCATTCCATGCTGTAGTAGCTATTCCTGGTTGTCAACTTGATTATATTTGGAATGAGGTACAATCCAGAATTGGAAGACTCACCTGTGATCCTGATCTTGAAGCTGGGAGAGACAAGTATCTGATCTTGTCTTAAATATTTTGAGGCATAGTGGCTATGGATCCAAGGAGACTAAGGCCAGGAGATCTCTGAGTTCAAGGTCATCTGGGATAAAGCAAGTCCCAGATCCAGAACTGGTGGTCTCTAATCTTTTATCTGGGTCATACCTTCTGCTAGATATCTATAAAGACATCTAAAGAAGGAAGACTTACTCTTCTTGGCATGCTCCCCTTGAGGGACTGAGCAACTGCTAGATACTTGGACTTCCATTCACAGCCGCTGTTGACCATTGTTTTGGAGTTGGACTACAGACTTAAGTCACCAATAAACTCTCTTACTATATAGATACTAACCATAAGTTCAGTGACTTTAGAGAACCTTGACTAATGCACATGCCTATAGTTTGTGCTAATTTTGAGACTATGTGTTGGATACTCTTTCTTCCTCAAACTATTGTTGGATGGCTTGGACCACAATCACTAATGTAAAATGAACTCAATTATTTGAACCCCCACAGATACCTTCATTGTTTGTGGTTGCTATGAAAATAAATATTGTGTGTATAGGTCAAATTATTCAGGTGAAATAAAGCTATACATATGCTAATGGAAATACATTTTTCACCTTTCCATAGTACCCCTATAGCATTTACACATGAATTCTGATAGTAGTATTTCTAAGTAAAATAAAATTTATACCTAAAATATTAAAAAGAAACTTGTATATTCACAATGATAGTTTTTAAGTGTAAAAGAAACATTTGGTTCATAAATAAAATTTTCCAAATTGCCAAATTTATGTATTTCTGCTTAAATTTTTCCATAATTTATATTTGCTCATATTTGAATATGTATTTAAGAATTTCCAAAAAGTGGAAACATTGAAGAGAAATATTTTCAAGTGTAATCTTGTATCTTGAGAAGCATATAGACTGGTTGAGTTTTGGTCTTTCTCTATGTATTGTAATGCTAAATACTGACCTATAGACTGGTTGTCCCCAGGGATGAGAGTATGCATGTATACAAATGATGCTAAGGAACTCCCCCCCCCCCATTTATCCATGATAGCTGAATAAAAATGTTTACAATCTTTACTTGACTAAAAAATTGATAGGGAAAGTTATAACTACCATTTTTGGAGTCTGAAGAGAACCAAAAAGGAAAGAGTAGAAGTTGGAAAATGAGAAGATGCCATTGGAAAAGAGATTGTAGGTTAAACAGTTGGACTAAACCATTTCATGTGGTTCCTAACAAGTCATTTGTAAGAGTAATATGGAGAGAGGTGGGAAATATAGCCTAGAGGTTAGATACCTGCCTAACTCTAGTGCATTAAAGGCATATTAAAAATATAAAGGTAGTGTGTCTTTTATCTGAGAACCAAATGGTGGAAGAAGGGGTAGAAATCCCAGTTAAGAATACTTGTATTCATTAATTTCACTCTACTTATGATGAGTATGAAAAGATTGAAACAAACATATGGTGGAAACACTTTTTCTTTTTTTATCTGCTATCACTTTAGGGATAAGTGGCTGTTGGAACTGTAAATTCCATAAAGTACTTTCTAGGCTTCCTTGTTAAATCCCTATTGGATTTTTTTTAATTCAAAATAATCCCTTGTTTAAAAGAGAAACAGGTGAATATAGATGCCAGATTCAACTTATCCAAGAGTAGATATGCTCAGAGGTCATAAACTGAGTCTCATTGAACTTCTACACATACACCTTCATAAACTCTGTGCTCAAGAATCTGTGAGGTATGGGCACAGAAAGTCGTATTCTCTGTCATAGAGGACTTTCTCAGGATACATAGTTTTAAAGATAACATAGAAATATATAGGCACAGAACTTGGGAAAATTATACTAATGTGGCATATCTTCTAATATTGAGACAACTTGTAGCATATTCTCCCACATTAACATTCTACTTTCCAATTCTCTGAATTATGGTGAATAAATTTGAGTGCTCTAAACCCCAGCAATCTTGAATAAAATCATTGGAAGGGGTAGAAACAAGAATTTTTAAAAAAGATAGCAGAGCATATTAAATACAAAAAAACAAGCATTTTAGAAACCTGGACAAAAAGACCTTAGCAGTAGTGGGATCAGGAACATGGGCTAGAGATAAACCTCAAGAAGACTACATTAAATTAAAGATGTAGGAAGATCTTCACAAATTTCTACTATCTTCTCATTAAAATCATAATTTTTAGAAAGTTCTGAAGGAAGATACCTCTCATGGGTAGATAAAAGCCAAAGATTTTAAATGTCCCCAATGTCAGAAGTGGGATACTTGAAATGTCAAGACAGTAATTGACACCCACAAAACATTATAGGTCATTGTCAGTATGTTCCAGAAATACATATGAAACTGTTTCTGAAGACAGTACCTATTTAGACTGTATGCTATTGGAAATAATACAGGATCTGAACTGGAAATTTTCTCCTTCTTTGTTAGCTTTCTTAGTGTGAAATGATACTGTGCTGGGAGGGAAAGCTGATCTAAGGATGCTCTTCCACAGTGTAAACCACAAGCTAACAATAATGGCCTGACTGTTTCCCACAAGAGCAGTAGTAAAATGACTATTTTAGGGTAAGTGCCTGATATCTTATTGGATTTTTTCCTTTTTCCACAGGAGTAAGCTCATGCATGGTATTTTAAACTAGCTGATTATTACTGCTAGGCAACCATGTTGTCAAACTGTCTTCTCATTACTTTACTTCCTAATCATAGATCTTGGAGATGTTCAGCCTCCAGCAAAGAAGGTATTTCTTTCCTCTCTTCTTGTTTTATTTATTTATTTATTTATTTATTTATTTATTTATTTATTTATTTAATTTATTTTGTTGTAGTGGGTTGGAATTGGTAGTACAGAGACTCACGGCTTGTCTGGACAGAAAGTAGCTGTGGAGTGCTGGATTGTAAATTGGATACAAATATCTTGCTCTCCTAAGGTTAGAAAGAAAGAATATGAAACAACAATTCTGGAGACATCTCATAGCCATTGCAATGAACTCATTGTACCTGTGCTGTGGTTAACTCTACATGATCCAAACAGACAAGATTGAGCCCATTATCATATCATCACATGTGAGGTAAGAGCCTTTGAGGTTCAACTTTCTCTGTGGAAGTGAGTATTGAGGGAAGAGCTATCTTTTTTTCCAGTAGTATATGTACTAAATATTACCAATGTTCCAGAAAATAAAACTACATTTATGCAAATGCAAGCAAATTTGATGACACTGATGGGTCAAAATCAACAGAAAGCCTTTACGGAAAAGGCACACTAATTAGAGAGGATGGATGTTAGCTGAATAGATGATGCTAGTGACAGAGGGAAATAGCTAGTGCACAAACTCGCTGTTTATGCATACAAAATTCTCAAAAAATAATAAAACGTTAAATAAAGAACTCAAGATGGTGGGTGTCTATTATAACATTCTTACTAACTTTTCATTGTGAGAAATGTTCTAACATATAAAAATATTTACACAAATCAGCTTTTCAACACTGAAAGTGAAGGGACCATATGATAGTGGTTAAAAGTTAAACTCAGTGCAGGGCCCTGTAGAAGTTAGTGTCCCTGTGTTCACATCCTACATTAACCAAAATTATATGACGTGTCAAATTGTTCAAATTCTTAATCATATCCAACAAATGGTTATGAGGCATTCCATATTTGACAGATTGATTTGATTTGCTGAGAAATATCTTAGTTGCTTTATTGTTCTAGTATATACGTGTGTAAAGTGTCTACCATGTCAATTTTTACTTGATAATTTTATTTTAATTCATTGACACTTGCATTTCTATTATAAATAATGTTTTGTGTTTTCATACATTATATTTTGGCTATTTCTCTGAAAGTCTTTTTAATGTTTGGAATAATTTCTGTATGATCATTACTTCATGAATTCTTAGCAATAAGTGCTGATAGCCTTGAAAATATTAACTATTCAACTTTAGTTTGTTTATTAGATATAACATGCACATGTTAAATAGGAGTAAAATTTTTACCTTTAGTTATCTATCATGAAAAAGAATAAAAGAAAAACCTAGTAATTTTCACATGTAGTCCAATAGGGTTTTAAAAATATATTCATTAATATAAATAAATGTTATGAGACAGCATTTGCCATCTTATGAATTAAAATCAAGATATTTTTCACATACAATTTATAGCCTTGTTTTATTTATCTTATTAAAATATAAGATTTTTTAATTCTTACTATTTTGAGAAAAGTATTTCATTAATTATTTTTAATAATCTCCTTTCAAAAATAATTAAGAGTGTGGTAACTTAAATAAAATGTGATCTGTTTAAACATTCACAGCATAATCTGCTGATCTGGGTAAATAAAACTATAATTGAAAATGAGTTGTGATATTTTACTATGATTTAAATAATCATTTTAATTAGTTCCGAAGAAGATTATTGTTTTGATTCTTTGTAAAAGATAGGTAACGAAATATTTTTATCATTTATGACCATTAAGAAATTACAGAAGATGTACTTATTTATTTAGTTGATTACATTCTTACAAAGTTTGAATTATTTGAATAAGAATACATCTCCTGAAAAAAATGTGAAAACTCAAATTTCTTTGAGTTTGGAATTATAATACTTTACACACAATGAATCTTAAGTGTAATAATTCGTCTGGCCTAAAGAAATGCCTCCAATCTAGAACTGATTCACCAACACTATCTTTTTGCTATTTTTTGGTAACTAAAGAATTGCAACTATGTATGACTAGAAAGAAAAGAACCAGAATTGGAATTTTATCATTTTTTCTAATAAGCAATTTACAAACACCGAGTATTAAATAAGACTATGTATATTTCCTAAAAGTTAATTATGTTACTGTTAACTTTTTGATTCTTAGTAAAAATTATATATCCTATTATACATCCATATCCTCAATATCATATTAAATCCTATTAAAATCTTTTAAAATTATCTTTAGTCATTTTTTTTACAGTTCAGCTGTTATCCATCTCCTTCCCTCCAACAGCTCCTTATCTCGTTCCTCTTCCCCTGTCTCTAAGAGGACGTCCCCACTCCCTGCCTACTCCACCAGGCCTGAGGCCTTATGTCTTTTAGGGGTTACATGCATCTTTTCTCACTGAGGCCAGACCAGGTAGTTTTCTGTTGTTTATGTGTGAATTCAAAATCCTACATCTTTTATACACATATATGCTCAGTGTCAGAATGGATTCTATTAAAAATATTTTAACTCAAAGTACTTTTCTCTGAACAAAATTATGTACTTTATTATAAATGTATGTGTTGATATAATTATCTTCTTTACAGAATGCATTGACCTAGGTAGTTCAGCACTTGAAAAAGGTGCATAGTGATTAGGGAAATAGGAGGATGGTGACTTTTTCACATGCATTAAACTCAACATCAAATAATTTTAAGATTTGTACAGTTTTCACAGAAGATTTAGAATATTCCATGGCTAAAATTGGCATTGTGAAATGTTACACAATAGGAATATCTAAACTTGGGACTTACATACACGTTTGTGAATCTGTCTTTCTCTCGGTCTTTCTCTTTGTCTCTGTCTCTGTCTCAGTCTCTGTCTCTGTCTCTCTCTCTCTCTCTCTCTCTCTCTCTCTCTCTCTCTCTCTCTCTCTCTCTCTCTGTGTGTGTGTGTGTGTGTGTATGTGTGTGTGTGTATTCAAATATTCATTTTGATATTTGATATTTGGTCTTTTACCAAAACACTTTCTGTGCCATTCCTATCACCCTCTTTCTCAAAACCAAAGTAAAGGAATCCAAATTAACAAACTAACCAAAAACAAATAAAAACTATCAGAAAATCAAAACAAAACAAAAAGCCCCCCTCCCTCAAAATTCAACTCATAGTGAAATAAGTGTATTTGAACATGATGCTTTTTCTTTGCTAGTCAATTATTCCTAAGCATGAGCGCTGCATTAGAGATTAGAGGATGGCAAGGATGTACAGAAAGAGGAACACTCCTCCACTGTTTGTGGGGTTGTAAGCTGGTACAGATACTCTGGAAATCAGTCTGATGGTTCCTATGAAAATTGGACATAGTAATACCTGAGGACCCAGCTATATAACTCTTGGGTATATATCCAAAAGTACCTCTAACATCTTACAAAAAAACACATGCTCAACCTGTTCATTGCAGCCTTATTTATAATACCCAGAAGCTGGAATGAACCCAGATTTCCTTCAACAAAGGAATGGATACAGACATTGTGATACATATATACAATGGAGTACTACTCAGCTATTAGAAACAAGTTCATGAAATTCCTAGGCAAATGGATGGAACTTGAAGCTATCACCCTGAGTAATGTAACCCAGTAACAAAAGAGCACTCATGGAATGTACTCACTTATAAACGGATAGTAGCCCCACCAAAAAGTTGAGAATACCCAAGAAACCCTCCACAGAACTTATGAAGCTTATTTTTTCTTTAAGAAGTGAGAACAAAACAGGGGAGGAAAATACTAGGTCAAATAGAGGAGTAGAGATTGAAGAAAAGATCTACTGAGGCTTCCTTACCTGGAGAACTGCCCCATATGCAGCCACAAAACCCTACTACTGATGCCAAGAAGTGTTTACTGGCAGGAACCAAACATGGATGTCTCCTCAGAGGCTCTCCCAGAGACATATAGATATAGATGATGATGCTTGCAACTAAACATCAGATTGAACACAAAGACCCCAGTAAAAGAGCTAGAGGAAGGACTGAAAGAGCTGAAAGATTTGTAACCTCATGGGAAGAACAACATCATCAACCAGCCAAGGCATGGATGTGGAGAGGGCTTTTGGGAGAGGGGACACCTTCATGGAAGCAAGTTGAGAGGGAGGAGGAAGGGGAGTGGCAGGGGCAGGGTATAACATTTAAAGTGTAAATACAGAGCATATACAATAAAATTGAAAAAACACTTAAAAAAGAACTCTTCCAGACTATGAAGTCAGATTTTACTTAATTATATCATAAGAGGAAGGAAACTCATCATTTAACTAGTTGAATTTCTAAGTGATACATTTCCTCTAAACTCCATCAAGTTGGCTGAGAATTTTCTCAGTGCACATTCATCTCTTTTCCTTTCTTGAGTTTTTTTGGCTTTATTTTTTTTCTTCCTTCACCCATTCATTTAGAACACTAAATATATAGTGAATTACTCTGACAATGCACATTTTTAGAAGAAAATATGTTTCAAAGACTTTGTCTTGGTTAATTTATATTTCTTACTTCTCCAGTCCAGGCTTTGTTGCCATGTGAATGGATGTTGTAACTACTTTAACATTCTAAATGAGAATGTAGGTACATTGATTTCCATCTCTACCATGATGCAGTATTGAAGTTTACCTACCCATTGTACTGGGAAACCTAGAATAGTTTCCTCTCTTTACTTGTGTCTGTGAATAAACGACCAGTCAAAATGAAACCAAACCTGAGACTTCACAAAAGAAGGACATGTGTTGAGAATTCAGAATACCATTCAAATATCTGTAAATTCAGACTAACTTTACTTATATATTGTTTTATAATTGAAAGTGGGTGGTTATTGCAAAGCATAAAATAGATATCCTTATTTTTTAGTTATATTTATATATGACTTTAAAATAGATGATGAATATACAGATCAACATAATTATCAAGAGACAAGGCAATGAGTACCTGAGAATCTTGTTTAAAAAACTAAAAATAATTTAGCAAATGAAGTACCTGTACATTAATATAGGAAAGTTAACTTAAATATAAATATAAAATACTTGTCACATCAATCATTAATTAAACAAGACAAGAGATAATATCCATACATCAGTAATTAAAAAACAGGAAAAACAGTAGTGATGATGGTATTTCATAATAAAGATGAAATTACAATTGTATGAGAGAAAAACTAGCTGGATGTGGTATCACAGGTCTGTAAACCTCAGAAGACATGAGGTAAACTGAGTTCTAAAGCCAGCTGTGACACTTTGTATAAAAACAAACCAAACCAGAAAATCAAAACATAAATGTACAAAAAAGCTATCAAAGAAACATTGAGATGAGAAGTCCTTGGTCCTGTAAAGGCTTTTTCCCCAGTGTAGGGAAATGCCATGGTAGTGAGGTAGGTGTGAGGGGTGGCAGGAGGAGCATCCTCATAGAAACTTGGGTAGGAGTGATAGGAGAGAGGGACCAGGAAAACGGATAACATTTGAAATGTAAATACATAAACTATCCAATTTTTAAAAATTAAAGAAACATGGGAAGGGAGAGAGGAAGACAGGAGGGGAAGAAGGGAGGGAGGCAGGGAGACAGAAAGGGAGAGGGGTAGGGGAGAGGGAAGGAGAAAGGGCAGGGAATAGAGATAGGCAAGCAGAAAAAGAAGAGGTAGGAGAGAAGGGCAGGAAAAGGGGAGGGAGAAAAAGTGTACTTTGAAGACAAAAATAGAAAATATTAAGTACAAATGACTGGCACTGAGGAATACACAGAGCAATTCAGTTAGAACACAATTATAGTAGGTGCTGACAGTGCCCTTAGTACACTGAGATAAGATGCACATCTTACTCTTTTCAAACATTTTAAGAAACTTCTTGATATACATGTGATGTTTATCTGATTCCTAAGAAAGTATTATTTCTAAGTATGAAGCTTTAATTAATGATTAATTGAAGATTTCTTTGCAGCCTATTGAGTCCTTCTGAAGGTCCAGTTCCCATGCCCATTACTAGTTTTAAGTCTTTCAAAAATGATATCCCATGTTAAATATAATAATTAAAACACTCACATTGTTCTTTATGCTGCTATTACTTTGTAAATTCATTCTTTTCTTTACAGTAACCTATTGCAAAAGTAGTCTCCTCTTTAAACTTTCTACATTAAATTCTGCTGCCTATTTCAACAGTATTTTATCTAATTTATTAATATTATATATAATTAAAACAGTATATATTGTAATGTGTGATTATATATTTATTGTTTTATATATATAATAGATTTTAAGAGCTTTCATCACTGTGGTACATGTGGGTACTGGTTGAAATCCCATGTCCTATAGTATTATCATTATACTAAATTTTGCCTATGACTATCTGATGTATTTCACATGTACAAACACTATTTAGAGCTTGTTTCTAGTAATAAATATGTAATCAGTGAAATCTATAAGTATGAAGAGTTGGTTATTTGTCACTATTGAAGTACCAAGTAAAGAAAATTATAACCTCAAAAGAGGCACTGTTAGGTCAATATTAGTGTGGATGTTGAAGAGTGTCCAGAGTTTTATAAGGAGAAACTGTATCAAGAGCAAGTTTAGCTGAGAATGTTGGCTCTAGCTGATTTATTGCGTTGGGCCTTGAACATTTTGCTTCATAAGCCTGGCAGCCTTCCTAATCACCCTGTTAATAATTAGAAGCAATTATTCATTCTGTAAATGGTATCATCTAATATTCAAGAAAGTCTACAAGTGTTTGCTTCATTCCTAGTAATTACAGTTTGAAAGTTAAATGTTCTGTCCTTTCCTTAGAGCAGAAGTCCAGTCAAGCTGATTTCACTATACACACCATATCATGCCTGAGTACTGTATTTCTAGAAGTTATACCTCTTTTGAACTAATTGTATGAGAATATGCTCCTGGTTAAATAATGCATATGACATTCAAACAGAAGTAGAAAGACAGCATGCCGCAATGATTATTTGTCCTTGACAGTTATCTGAAATGAGAGTTTTCTATAGCTTCAAGATTGGGTTAAAGTAAAATAGATTTGCCAATAATACAACAATACACCTATTCAAAAACATGGTAAAAGTATCAGTAAGCTTGGTTATGATCTATGATGTGGGAACTTTGTTTGCCAAGAAACCAGAAATGTATAACCCACCATGCATCAAAATCAAGAATTGATATTGTGATCATTAAGTGTTGATGAACTTGCTTACTGAGAGTCACTGATTGTGGTCAAAGAAGGACATCTGTATTCATTACATTAAGACATTTACATAGAAGTACTACATCTCTACTTAATATTAGCTTTCCTTGTATTTATTTTGTATAAAACAACTTAAACTGAGTACTTAAAAACAAATTCAAATACCACTTACCTACTGTCTGTCTATCTGGGAAGTATAAGTAAACTGATATGCATCCAGATGCAGTAACAGCATAGTCTCAGTAGCAATTATTTACACACTGAAGTAACCATGTGTATTTTCTAACAAAATCTCATAGTTAGGCACTTACACAACTGTTGTAACATCTGCAAAATATTATCTAACAATATATTGATTAAACAATCTAATCATGTGTGTCTTCTTGGTGATAAGTAGATATTTTAGAATTAAATTATTTAGTCCTGAATATTGAATCATTCTAGAGATAATTACAAAAAATATCAGGCATAAAGAATATGAATGATCACCATCCTATGACACAGTATCATTATGTCTTGATAGATATATGTCTTACTCATTATTCAAGTTACTTCTCATAAATAAACTGCATATACCCTTACATTTGAAATTTGATCACAAATTAAAACTAGGTTTACTAGCAACTTTTAGCTTTGAGTAATTACAGAAAAACTATATCTCTATGGTAATTTGAATATAGATGGTGACAATTTAAAAATAAAATTTGGCTCTTGATGTAATCCACTCTAAACATAAATTTACAAATGGAAATTTGTGACACTAATAAAGAAATCACAAATTAAAATATAAATTTTAAATGTAATAGAGCTGGTAAATAAGTATCTAAAGAATGGTTAGGTTAATTTTCTTTTGTTTATAAATACATTATCAATAAAACTAATTTTATGGTCTCAACATGATGTAAGTAGCACATGGTTATGTGTTCTGCTATTACTGCTATTAACTCTTTTAAGATGAGAATATAAAAGCATGTGTAATTTGTACAGAATAAATATCGAAAGAGATATGTAATGAATGTTTATGTTAACATATTTGATTTATTTAATATACACTTAAAATAAGATTCTTAATTGCTGCTTCTTCAAGCAGATTAGCTCTTCAAACAAATCAATTGCAGAAGTCTTGGAGTTTCACTCATATGTATATTATAGAAAAAGATTCTTCTGCTTTAAATGTCTTCATGTAATAATTGAAGCAATATTAAAGTAAAGGTTATTAGTATTACAGTTCCAATGCAATGTTATTCACAATGCGACTCCACACATTATAAAGTGTGACAGGCAACCGTGCCTCCATGTATAACTACAGAGACCTTGGCCATTTGCCATATCTGTGTATTTCTTGTTCCATCTGATGGAGTTCATTGATAAATGAAACGGTGGGAAATGTTTAGCAGAGAAAGAGCCTCATATGATGTCTTTGTTTCTTTATGTTTGACTTCAGGAGAAGTAAATGTGAAAACAACCATACATCCTTTCTTTTTTTTGCTTCCCTATTTAAAGATGATAATTTGTTCTACCAGGTTCCAATCATTTGAATCTTCCAGATGTCCTCATCAAAGCCAAGAAATGCTCTTGATTCACTATAAGTTTAAACTAATACAATTGTTTTGAAGTTACATTTCTCAGAAACCTAATTACATGAGTTCTAATACTCCAATTCCTTCCCTAAATATTTTCACTAAGTGTATTTTTGTTTTCATTTCTAAATGACTTTTTTAATTTAAATTTTGTGGCACTTTGTGCCTTCACACATGCTAAGGGAAACCATCAAACCTGAAATATGGAAAAAGCAGAAAAGACATATCTGTAAGAAAAACTATGCTACTGCATTTGAACATCATGTTCAACCACTGTTCAGAAATGTGAAGAGGCAGAATAGGGTGAAGTGCTTGGCCACCCAGTTTAGACTCTATCTCAAAGAAAATTATACTGAGAAATTCTGTGACAATGGTTAAAGGTAGACTTTTTTTCCATATCGAATTATAGTAGCAAATTATCACTCTTCTTAATGAGGAAATTGTCTATGGTTAGGCTAGGTCTACATTTTATTCTTGGGTAAACTAAGGCACAATATTATGATAGTATCAGGTTAGGCACATGATGAAGAAAGACTCAGTAACTATAAAATCTGAGAGCTATGAGGAAAACAATGACCCAAATAAGTATATTGCTCACCAAGTGCTACCTACGTAAGAACTTCTGAATTCAAAGGGGAGATTATGTACATGTCTTCCACTCAAGTAGGCTAATCTATATATGCTTCTATATTGATCTATTCATAACTGTCACATACTATTATAGCAGAATTCCCTTTCATAGAATTAAGTGCATTTCTTGAATTTGTTTAGCCACTATTTGAAACAATTCAAAGTGAATTTTATTTGATCTTTGACAGATTTGCACCACATTTTTAATATAAAAATAATTGTTTCATTTAAATATATTTTAAATGTTATAAACCTACTAACCTCGAAGACATAATTGATAATCTGATTGTTTTATCTATTAAAGATTTCAAGCAATTAAAGGTCATCATTCTTTCTACATTATATCTTTTTAGATCCTAGGGTCCATTGTCCATCTTACTTCTAATTTAAACCAATATAATCTAATTTTAAACTTCATAACATCAAAAGTGGCATCATGTAATCTTATGGCTGCATTGCTGCTGAAATTATTTTGTGCAAGTCATGCAATTTGTAAAGAATCAAGCCATATGGATGATTGACAAGGAATCACAGGCAAAGCTGTTCTAGATGCCTGTAGTCCTCTGGAATAAAAAGCTGTTCTAGATGCCTGTGGTCCTCTGGAATACAAAGCTGTTCTAGATGCCTGTGGTCCTCTGGAATACAAAGCTGTTCTAGATGCCTGTGGTCCTCTGGAATACAAAGCTGTTCTAGATGCCTGTGGTCATCTGGAATACAAAGCTGTTCTAGATGCCTGTGGTCCTCTGGAATACAAAGCTGTTCTAGATGCCTGTGGTCCTCTGGAATACAAAGCTGTTCTAGATGCCTGTGGTCCTCTGGACTACAAAGCTGTTCTAGATGCCTGTGGTCCTCTGAAATACAAAGCTGTTCTAGATGCCTGTAGTCCTCTGGAATACAGACATGCTCTGGATCGTAGTACACTCTAGCTATAATTGAGACAAGCCCTTAATACAAACTCAAAGAATTAAGTAATCTCTAAAAATGTAACTAAACTAGGTTTGTAGGAAAAGCTGCCATGTATGAAAGTGACATAAAATGAAGAGACAGACAATTTAAAGAATCAGGGGAAGTTTTGATAGAATGAGTCACATATAGCCTGTTCTCAAATGCCAGGAGAACAGCACAGGAAAGATGGGTGACACAGGAACAGCACACGGAGAGAAGTAATGTGAATGTGTGGCAATTTTACTGAGACGGCTGTATAGAGACAGGCTAATCCTGAGACTTATAATAGCAATCTGTCTGCCACATACATTAGTGCACAAGTGGCACAGATGTGATGAGAACAACCACTTTTGCTAAAGTGCATTTAACCATCAGTGTATGAGGAAGAACTTGTACTTGGCACCTTTAATAAAACCAAGAATCTGAAATTAGAAGAATCATGGACCCCAGGGTTAAATGTCCTGTGTGATAGCTATAGAGGGCTAAGTAAAAATTTAAGAAAGTATGCATATAGTTTTGAGTGATACAGTTGAGTCAAAGGCCAGTGCCTCAAACCCATGAGAAATGAACAAAGCCTTACCCATACAGATCTGCTGTGGTAAAATTTTTAAAAGGTGGCGCCCAGTTTCTGCCTGTTATCTCTCTATGTTTAGAGGACTTTCTCTGACCAGGGCACATCCTGCTCTGAGCTGTCAGCCTTGGCTCCCATGCGTAGAGCTCCATGCACCCCGCCCTTCCCTGCCGCTTCTGACCTAGGCAGTCAGGGTGCCTCTCCACCATCGCACTCTGCCATATAACTCTCACTCACTCCTCCCTTGGCAGGCTGCCACCACGCCAGTTCCGCACATCCCAATTCAGAGGTGGTACGCCCCACCACTATACTCTCTTTTGAACCCAGTTAAGTTTCCATGTGAAAGAACACACAAAAAGAACACACATAACAACCTGAATATGCACAAAGAACCTTAACATCTGCTTCCCTGCTTGTGCTTAAGTTTTACCCTCTTCTTCACCCTTGCTCCTCCCTCTCTTTCTAAAACTTTGTTTCCATCCTTGCTTCCTTTTCCAGTAACAGGCCTTGTACCAGCCCGCTTTAATTTTAACCATGCAGTTCAAACTCAGAATCAACAAACCTTATTCTTGTCCATGTACAAATTATATATATACAAATACCTAGCAATTGAAGCTTCTTTCATTCAGATGTTTATATCACAACACTGCTTCCCTACAGACCCTGCTCTACAATGTAGATAATCAACATGCTTGGGTTTTTTACTTGTTATGAGACTTGGTGCTCCTCCATCAAAATGCACACATCCCATCTGACCTCAGATTCCTGTGTAAATCCTTTATTTTCTTCATTGGCATTTCCCTTTCTTCTATCACTTTTTGACTCTGTTAAGATTTCAGAACTAAATCAGGCTGGTGAGAGCATATAATCTATTAAATGTAAATCGCTCTAAAGTGACATTTATTGACACACAATAGGTCAGTACAGCACTCAGTTTTATTACAGAAGTTTTTCTACTAGTAGATGATTATTGACAAAAACAAGTACAACCACAGCTTAACACTGTGCAGAAATGAGAGATCTTAGACAACTGAACCCTAAATGACGTATTTATATTAAATCACTCTTCTCAAGGCTAATTTGTCTATGCAGAAGGGGAAGCAGAATGATTAACAACAGACATAGTAAATTACTCCATGAAAACTGCATTTTCCAGATGCAAGACCAATATATATATATATAAGCCCATAGAGGGTGTAACAGCATGCAAAAGACCTGTACAAATTTAAGGCAAACAAATCAAAGCACTGAGAAAGTAAAGAGGAAAAGAAGTCCCATATCTAACTAAGATATTGTTTGGGACTAATAACATGTTTTCAAATTGTCCCAATTTTATGTTCTATTAGTAAAGGTGTAACTGGTTTTAGGTGGAGGTCTTTGATCCACTTGATCTTGAGTTTCATACAAGTAGATAACAAGGGATTGATTTACATTCTGTTGCATACTCTCTGCCAGTTGAACCAACACCATTTGTTGGAGACGCTGTCCTGTTTCCATTGAATGCTTTTAGCTAGTTTTTCAAAGATCAAGTCACCATAGGAGTAGGTTTATTTCTGGGTCTACCATTCTATTTCATTGGTCTACCTACCTGTCTCTTTACCATTGCCTGGGAGTTTTTATGACAATTGATCTAAGATATAGCTTGAGGTCAGGGATGGTGATTTCCCTGGAATTTTTTTTTTAGAATGTTTTTTTGCTATCCTGCGTTTTTTATTATTCCAAATAAATTTGAAAATTGCTCTTTTTAATTCTATGAAGTGTTGAGTTGGAATTTTGATAGGGATTGAGTTGATTTTGTACATTGCCTTAGGCAAAATGGCCATTTCTATAATGTTGATATGTTCAATCTATGAGCATGGGAGATATTTCTATCTTCTGAGATCTTCTTTAATTTTCTTTTTCAGAGATTTGAAGTTTTTGTCATGCAGATGCTTCACTTTCTTGGTTAGCATTACAAGAAGGTATTTTATATTCTTTGTGACTATTGTGAATGGTGTCGATTGTCTAACTTTTTTTTCAGCCTGTTTAACCTTTGAGTAGAGGAAAGGTACTGATTTTTATTTTTGAGTTAATTTTATATCTAGCCACTTTGCTGAAGTTTTTTGTTTGCTTTTAAATTTCCCCGTTGACATTTTTGCGGTCACTTAAATATACTATCATATCATCTGCACATAGTAATATTTTGACTTCTTTCTTTCCATTTGTATCCCTTTGACAACTTTTTGCTGTTTGATTGCTCTGGCTAATTCTTCCATTACTATATTGAATAAGTATGCAGAGAGTGGACACCTTTGTGTAGTTCCTGATTTTAGTGGGATTACTTCAATTTTTCTCACTATTTAGCTTGATGTTGGCTACTGGTTTGCTGTATATTATTTTTACGATATTCAAGTATGGGCCTTGAATTTCTGATGTTTCCACGACTTTTATTTTTATTTTTTATAAAACAACTTTATTTTACAAAACAAAGATAAATGTACAGATTTTAAACATTTTTTGCTTAAAATTATACATTTTTGTCAGTACTTTTTTTCAGATTATAACATAAATTTTTACATAAAACTATATGAATATATTTTTTTAGTCAGTACTTGATTTTTTTCAAGGTTTGATTGTATGCCTTGAAAACTTAATAGTTACAATGAGCATAAAGTACATGTAAAACAAAATGTAACATGGAAATAGTTAAAGTTTTCTTCTTTTGTAAATATTTTTTTTATTTTATTTTGTTTTCTTTATTTCTTGGACTTCATACAGTCTGTGAGTTGTTTCTGGGGGAGTGCAAGCCTCTGGGGTTTGCATCCCAATATCAGTGACTGCATATTATGTCTGTTCTTTTGTGACTGGGTTATCTCACTCAGGATGATATTCTCTAGATGCAGCCATTTTCTTAAGAATTTGGTTAAGTCATTGTTTCTGGTAGCAGAGTAGTATTCCATTGTGTATATGTACCACAATTTTTGTATCCATTCATCTTCTGAAGGACATCTGGGTTCCTTCCAGCTTCTGGCTATTATAAATAGAGCCGCTATGAACATTGTGGTGCATATATCTTTGTTGTGTATTAAAGTGTCTCTGGGATATATGCCCAGAAGTGGAATAGCTGGGTCTTCAGGTAGTACTATATCCAATTTTCTGAGGTATCACCAGACAGAATTCCAGAGTGGTTGTATTAGCTTGCAACCCCACCAACAGTGGAGAAGTGTTCCTATTATTCCGCAGCCTCGCCAGCATCTGCTGTCATCTGAGTTTTGGATCTTGGCCAATCTGACTGGTGTGAGGTGGAATCTCAGGGTTGTTTTGATTTGCATTTCCCTGATGGCTAAGGATGTGGAACACTTCCTCAGATGTTTCTTGGCCAGTCGGTGTTCCTCAACTGAAAACGTTTTGCTTAGCTCTGTACCCCATTTTTTAATAGGGTTATTTGATTCTCTGGAGTTTAGCTTTTTGAGTTTCTTGTACACCTTGGAAATTAGGCCTCTATCTGATGTGGTGTTGGTAAAGATCTTTTCCCATTCTGTTGGTTGCCGTTTTGTTTTCTTGACGATGTTCTTAGCCTTACAGAAATTTTGCAATCTTATTAAGTCCCATTTGTTAATCTTTGACCTTAGAGCTTGAGCCATTGGTGTTTTGTTCAGGAAATTTTCTCCTGTGCCTATGTGTTCTAAGGTTTTCCCTACTTTCTCATCTAATAGTTTCAGTGTATCTGGTTTAATGTGGAGATCTTTGATCCACTTACACTTGAGCTTTGTACAAGGAGATAAGAAAGGTTCTATTTTCATTCTTTTGCATGCTGAGTGCCAGTTGGACCAGCACCATTTGTTGAATAGGCTGTCCTTTTTCCATTGAATGTTTACTGCTCCTTTGTCAAAAATAAGGTGACCATATACATGAGGGCTCATTTCTGGATCTTCTATTCTATTCCATTGATCCACATGCCTATTTCTGTACCAGTACCATGCAGTTTTCAGCACAATTGCCTTGTAATATAGCTTGAGGTCAGGGATAGTGATTCCAGCAGATTTTTTTTTTGGTTGTTGAGGATGGATTTCGCTATTCTAGGTCTTTTGTTATTCCATATGAAATTGCACATTGATCTTTCCAATTCCATGAAGAACTGGGTTGGAATTTTCATGGGGATTGCATTGAATCTGTAGATTGCTTTTGGTAGGATGGCCATTTTTAAGATGTTGATTTTTCCAATCCATGAGCATGGGAGATCTTTCCATTTTCTGAGATCCTCCTCAATTTCTTTCTTTAGAGGTTTGAAGTTCTTGTCATACAGGTCCTTCACTTGCTTAGTTAGAGTCAAACAAAGGTATTTCATAGTTTTTGTCACTATTGTGAAGGGTACCTTTTCCCTAATTTCTTTCTCCACATGTTTGTCCTTTGAGTATAGGAAGGCTACTGATTTGTTTGAGTTAATATTGTATCCAGCCACTTTGCTGAACTTGTTTATCAGCTGTAGGAGTTCTCTGGTCGAATTTTTGGGGTCACTCAAGTACACTATTATGTCATTGGCAAAGAGTGATGTTTTTATCTCTTCCTTTCTGATTTGTATCCCTTTGATCTCCTTTTGCTCTGTAATTGCTCCAGCCAAGACTTCCAGTACTATGTTGAATAGGTAGGGGGAGAGTGGGCAGCCTTGTCGAGTCCCTGATTTTAGGGGGATTGCTTCAAGTTTCTTGCCATTAAGTTTGATTTTGGCTGTTGGTTTGCTGTATATTGCTTTTATTATGTTTAGGTATGGGCCTTGGATTCCTGTTCTTTCCAGGACTTTTAACATGAAGGTGTGTTGGAATTTGTCGAATGATTTCTCAGCGTCTAGTGAGATGACCATGTGATTTTGGTATTTGAGTTTGTTTATATGGTGCAATAAGTTGATGGATTTCCTTATGTTAAACCATCCCTGCATCCCAGGGATGAAGCCTACTTGGTCATGATGAATGATCGTTTTGATGTGTTCTTGGATTCGGTTTGCAAAGATTTTGTTGAGTATTTTTGCATCAATGTTCATAAGTGAGATTGGTCTGAAGTTCTCTTTCCTTGTAGGGTGTTTGTGTGGTTTAGGTACGAGGGTTATTGTAGCCTCAAAAAATGAGTTGGGTAATAGTCCATCTGATTCTATCTTTTTGAATAGTTTGGCGAGTATTGGTGTTATATCCCCAATAAAGGTCTGATAAAATTCTGCACTGAACTAGTCTGGACCTGGGCTTTTTTTGGTTGGGAGGCTTTTGATGACATCTTCTATTTCTTTAGGTGTTATAGGGTTATTTAGATGGTTTACTTGGTCCTGGTTTAAGTTTTGGACCTTGTATCTGTATAGGAATTTGTCTATTTCCTCCAGATTTTCCAATTTTTGGCGTATAAGTTTTTGTAGTAGGATCTGATGATTTCTTGAATTTCCTCACTTTCAGTTGTCATGTCACCACTTTCCTTTCTGATTTTGTTAATTTGGATACTCTCTCTTTGCCCTTTAGTTAGTCTGGCTAGGGGTTTATCAATCTTGTTGATTTTCTCAAAGAATCAACACTTGGTTTTGTTGATTTTTTTCAATGGTTCTTTTTGATTCTATTTGGTCTATTTCTGCCCTAATTTTGATTATTTCTTGCCATCTACTCTTTTTGGGTATATCTGCTTCCTTTTGTTCTAGGGCTTTTAGCTGTGCTGTCAGGTTGCTGATGTGAGCTCTCTCCAGTTTCTTTTTGGAAGCACTTAGGGCTATGAGATTTCCTCTCAATACTGCTTTTATTGCATCCCATAGGTTTGGGTATGTTGTGTTTTCGTTGAATTCTAGAAAATCCTTAATTTCTTTCTTTATTTCATCTTTGACCCTGCTATCCTTTAACAGAGCGTTGTTTAGTTTCCATGTGTATGTGGGCTTTTTGTTGTCTTTATTGTTGTTAAAGACCAGCCACAGACCATGGTGATCTGAGAGGATGCGTGGGAGTATTTCAATCTTCTTATATCAATGGAGGCTCGTTCTGTGTCCAATTATGTGGTCAATTTTTGAGAAGGTGCCATAGGGTGGTGAGAAGAAGGTGTATTCTTTTACTTTAGGATAGTCTTTTCTGTATATATCTATTAATTCTAGTTGGTTCAAAGTCACTGCTAGTTTTGCAGTGTCCTTGTTCAGTTTCTGTTTCTCTGATCTGTCCATTGGTGAGAGTGGGGTGTTAAAGTCTCCCACTATTATTGTGTGGGGTGAAATGTATTTTTTGAGCTTTAGTAGGGTTTCTTTTATGAATGTGGGTGATTTTTTATTTGGAGCATATATGTTAACAAAAGAGAGTTCCTCCTCACAGATTTCCCCGTTAATGAGTAAAAGGTGTTATTCCTTATCTTTTTTGATAACTTTTGGTTGGAATTTTACTTTATTCGATATTAGAATAGCCACTCCAGCTTGCTTCTTGGAGCTGTTTGCTTGGAAGTTTTTTTCTCACCCTTTTACTCTGAGATAGTGTCTGTCTCTGTCTCTGAGATGAGTTTCCTGTATGTAGCAAAAGGCTGGATTTTGTTTATGTATCCAGTCTGATAGTCTATGTCTCTTTTTTGGAGAATTGAGACCATTTATGTCAATAGATATCAAGGAATAGTTGTTTCTGTTTCCTACAATTATTGCTTTTTTGGGTTGAGTTGTGTCTGTGTTTTTTTCTTCTTTTTGTTTTTTTATTTAGGAGTTTTCTTGTTTTTACTAGGCTGTATTTTCCCTCATTTTATTGGGTTTTACACCTATTATTCGTTGTAGTGCTGGGTTTGTGGTCAGATATTGTGTCAATTTTGATTTGTCTTGAAATATCTTCATCTCTCCATCGATGGTGAGTGATAGTTTTGCTCTGTATAGCAGCTTGGGCTGGCACTTGTGCTCTCTTAAGGAGTGCATGATGTCTGTCCAGGATCTTCTAGCTTTCATAGTCACTGTTGAGAAATCGGGTGTGGGTCTGATTGGTCTGCCTTTATATGTTAACTGACCGTTTTCTCTTACTGCTTTTAGTATTTTTTTCTTTTCTTTGTGCACTTGATGTTTTTACTATTATGTGTCTGGAAGTATTTCTTTTCTGGTCCAACCTATTTGGAGTTCTGAAGGCTTCTTTTATGCTCCTAGTCATCTCATTCTTGATGGTAGGGAAGTTTTTTTCTATGATTTTGTCGAAGATATTTACTGTGCCTATTAGTTGATACTCTTCTCACTCTTCTATTCCTATTATCCTTAGGTTCGGTCTTCTCATTGTGTCTTGGATTTCCTGGACATATGGGTTAGGAGCTTTTTGTGTTTTGCATCTTCTCTGGCTGTTTTGTTTATGTTTGCAATGTTGTCTTCTGCCCCTGAGATTCTCTCTTCGATCTCTTGTAATCTATTGGAAATGCTTGCTTCTGTGACCCCCTGATTTCTTTTTTTGGTGTTCTGACTCAAGGGTTATCTCTTTTAGCGTTTTCTTTATTGTGTCAATTTCTGTTTTAATTTTCCTCTTCCATTCCTTTATTTCTTTGGTTCTGCTTTCCTCTAGTTCTTTGAGTTCTTTGAGTGTTTTTCTTGTTTCTTCCTTAACAGCTTCTAAATCTTTTTGCTTTTCCTCCCTTTCTTCTTTAAGTATCTCTATCAGCGTCTTGAGGTATGATTTCAGGTCTGCGTCTTCTTTTTCTGGAGTGTTTGTAATTCCGATGTTTGCTGTTATAGGAGAGTTGGGTTCTGGTGTTGCTAGATTGTCTTGGTTTCTTTGGGATATACTCTTTCTCTTTCCTCTTGCCATTTTGTTGTCAGTGATATGTTTTTGCCTTTCCCTTGTCTCTGGTCTGTGACCCTGGTTCTCCACTGGACCAGGTGTCAGATGGGCCAAGCCCTGTTTGATGCCTCAGAGTCGTCGGGTGTGAGCAGAAGTTTCAATGTTCTGTTTCTGGTTGCTGGATCGGGCAAGGTAGGGCTGGACAAGTTAGGGTGTGCACTTTCCATGTGCACTCCGAAGAGATCTCTCTGCTCCCCTGCATCCCAGGTCTCCCACCCACCAGTTTCTCAGCCTCTATGCACTGCCGTTCTGGGTGGCAGATGGCCATGCTCTGCTCTGCGTCCTGAAGTCGCCTCTGGGTGGAAACAGAAGTTTTAATTTTCTGTTCCCAATTGCTGGATCTGGCAAGGCAGGGCTGGGCAATTTAGGGTGTGCACTTTCCGTGTGCACTCCGCCGAGATCTCTCTGCTCCCCTGCAGCCTAGGTCTCCCACTCACCAGTTGCTCAGCCTCTATGAGTCGCCGTTCGGGTGGCAGATCTCCACGACTTTTAACATGAATTGGTATAGATTTTTTTCAAATGCTTTCTTATCATCTAAAGAGATGATCATGTGATTTTTGTTGTTGTTGGTTTTTTTGAGTTTGTTTATATACTGGATTACATTGATAGATTTCTTTATATTACATCACCCTTGCATTCCTGGAATGAAGCCTACTTAATTATGGTGAATAAGAGTTTTGATGTGTTCTGGGATTCTCAAATGTAGTATTAGGCTTTTTCATAGATGAAATCAAATTAAAATAGACATAAAAACTACATAAGATGTGAATTTTTTTCCACCTGAATATCCTCTTTCCCTTCTAACTTTACCTATTTTTTTTATGCTTTCCTTTCTAGTATTTAAAAACTTTACTCATTTAGCTCTATATTTTGGTGTTTATATTGTATTTATAATCCATGTATAGAAGTGTTTTGACTGAAATGTGCATGTGGGCTATCTGTGAGTAGAACTTATCTAAACAGTCCCACAACCCCTAAGGAAACAGAAGTATTTATTAAAAACCTCAGGGTCAGACAACATTAGTGCAGAATACTTCCATGCCTTCAAAGAAGAGCTAATGTTAATACTTCTCAAAATATTGCAGCAAATAGAAACAGAAGGCAAACTAATTCGTCTTCTATTAATCCACAATTAATTCAACACCAAAACCAAACAAAGACTCAACAAATAAAGAAAACTACAATCCAATATCATTATGAATATTAATTCAAAAATACTTTGAAATTTTCACAAACATCAAAACCATTATTCACCACTATTAAGTATGATTCATCCCAGGGATGCAGGGAAAATTTAAAATCTATTAATATAATTTAATATATAAACATATTTAAAAATATGATCATCTCATTATATGCTAAAAGAAAAAAGGAAAAAAACTTTAACATACAACTCCCTTCAGGATAGCCAAAACAATTCTTAACAATCAATGAACTTCTTGAGGAATAAGCATCCCTGATCGCAAGCTTCACTACAATCTAATAGTGATAAATATGACATAGTATTGGTAAAGAAACAGACAGGAAAATCAATGAAAAAGAATGGAAGACCCAGAAATAAATTTACACACCTATGGTTTCTTGATCTTTGACAAAGAAGTCAAAAATATACAATGGAAAGAAATCAACTTCAATAAATGGTGATGGTCTATCTGGCAATCTGTATGTAGAGAAAATGAAAATAGATTCATATTCATCACCTTACATAAAGCTCAAGTCAAAGGAGATAAAGACCTCAACATAAAACCAGATACAATGAATCTAATAGAAGAGAAAATGGTAAAGAGCCTCCAACTGGTACTGCGAAATTTCCTGAATAGAAGTCCAGTGTCTCAAGAACTAACAGTTGTTAAATGGGATGTCAAGAAACTGAAAAGCTTCTGTAAAGCAAAATATGCAGTCAATAGGGCAAATAGTCAAATTACAGATTGGGAAAGCATCTTCACTAACCCCATATCCTATAGAGGGCTAATATCCAAAATATATAAAGAACCCAAGAATTTAAACTGCTGAATTAAAAATGGGATATAAAGCTAAACATAAAATTCACAACAGCAAAATCTTGAATGGCTAAAAGCCCTTCAAGGAGTGTTCAAGTCCTTAGTCATCAAGGAAATGTAAGTCAACATGACCCTGGAATATCACCTTACACAAATCAGAATGGCCAAGTCAAAAACTTAAATGATAGCACATGCTTGTAAGGATGTGGAGAGAGAACAACACTCTTCCATTGTTTGTGAGATTGCAAAGTGGCATAACCACTCTGAAAGTCAATCTCGTGGTTCCTTGGAAAATTGGAAATACTTCTACTTGAAAACCTAGCTATACCACTCTTGGGCATATACCCAAAAGATGCCTCACCATGCCACATGGTTATGTGCTCTACTAAGTTCATGGTAGCCTTATTCGTAGTAGCAAACAGCTATAAACAACCCAAATAGCAGCCCCCCCCCCCAAACAACAATAAATTTAGCTCATTCACACAATGGAATACTAATTAGCTATTAAACAAAGGACATCTCAAATTTTGTAGACCAATTGATGGAACTAGAAAATATTCTAAAGTAACCCAGACCTAAAAGGACATGCATGTATATTAGCCAAAAGTACAGAATTTCTACAGAACATAAGAAGTACAACAAGGAGGATGGCCTAAGTGAGGATGCCTGCATCCCACTTAGAAAGGGGAAGAAAATAATCTTGGAAGGCAGAGGGAGTGAGGACCTAAGTAGAAAAGTGTAGGAGGATCAGAAAAGAAGAATAAGATCAGGTATAGGGGGAGCAGGAGAGAACTCCAGATAGGCATCAGAATGAATGGAAATATGCAACTTCTTGTGTGGAAGGTTGGGGGTTACTTCAGAAAGTACTTAGACCTGGGAGGTGAGAAACCCTAAGGACTCAAGGGTGGGGGGGGTGACCTTAGCCAAAAAGCCCAGCATAGGGAGAGGGAACTTGAAGAGTCCATCTCCAGTAGATAGACAGAACACCACATGGAGGGACAGGGTTACTAACCCACAAGCAAAACTTCTGACCCAGAATGGTTCCTGTTAAAAAGAACTTCTGGAACAAAAGGAGGCAAGTGACTGTGGGAAAGGTGGTGCAATGACCAGTCCGACATGGGATCCATCTCATGGAGAGTGTGGTAGTATAGGTGGAGGGGCTTGGACAACAAGGCCTGACACTCTTACCTACACTGTGATATTCTTACAGACAAGAGCCTAGCATGGCTGATTTCTGAGAGGCCCTACCAGCAGCTGAATGAGACAGATGCAGATACTAACAACTAACCTTTGGACTGAAGTCAGAGACTGTTATGGTTGAATTAGAGGAAGGACTGAGGCAGCTAAAAGTGTGTGCAAGCCCATAGGAAGACCAGCAGTCTCAAATAATCCTGATTCCGGGGATCTTCCAGAAACTGAGCCACCAACTAGGCAGCATACTTAGGCTGGTCCAATGATCCTGCCACATATATAGCAGAAGAATGCTTGGTCTGGCCTCAGTGGGAGATGTGCCTAATTTTCAATAGACTTGAGATCCTAGAATAGGGGAAACTCTGCTGAGGGAGCACCATCTTGGAGGCAAAGTGAAGAAGGAATGGGATGAGAAACTGTAAGAGTAGAGAAGAGGAGTTTAGCAAAAACTGGATTGGAAGTATATGATGATGATGATGATGATGATGATGATGATGATAATAATAATAATAAAAATATAAAATAAAAGAAAATTATGAAGACAAAGTTTTTTTTTGGAAGAATTAGCACATAGGGGTTATAATGCTTTCATTAAAATGCAAAAAAAACGAGTTTAAATGACCAGAAATAGTTTTTAAATGTTATCAATTTATTGGAAAAATTGGACATATAAAATCATTCCTCCTACTGTGTCCAATGTATCAACAACCAGAGGCAAAATTAGCCAAAATAAAGTAAACTATTGTCTTTATTGCTAAAATTAATTTTGGAGGTGAAACCAAGTCACTTCCCATCTTATTTGACAGCAGTTCTGACCATGGAGGTTAACAACATCAGTGTTTCTTGGACAGGGAATAAAAAGTTGTTAAAGAAATACTGTCATCTGAAATAATGAGGGACCTATTTTGACTGTTATACCTAAATAAAAATACAAAAAATTAAAATCATGAATTCACCAATTTAGATTTAAAAATATATACACAAATAATTTAAATTTTATATTATACTACAGAGAAACTGATTTTGTAAGGTTAATTGTGATGTACATATATGTGTATTTAAATTGGATATTCTCTGTATTTACATTTCAAATGTTATCCACTTTCTCTCCATTCCCATCCTCACACCCTTTCCCCTTGCTTCTCTGAAGGTGCTCCCTTTCCCAACCACCCTTTCCCAACTCAGTGTCATGGCTTTCCCAAACACTGAGAAAACAAGCCTTCACTGGACCAAAGGTCTCTTCTCCCATTGATGCCAGACAATGCTATTCTGTGCTACATGTGGAATCGGAGCCATGGGTCTCTCCATGTGTACACATTGGTTGGTGCTTTAGTCCCTGGGAGTTCTGGAGGGTTTGTTTGGTTGATAATGTTGTTATTCCCTTGGGGTTGCAAACCCTTTCACCTCCATAGTCCTTTCTCTAGCTCCTTCATTGGGGTCCCTGTGTTCAGTCAGATGGTTAGCTGCAAGATCCTCACCTGTATCAGGATGACTCTGGATGATTTTTTTCCAATCCCTGCTCCTGTATTTTTCCTGAATTTTCCACTGTGAGTGTTTTGTTCTCCTGTCTAAGAAGGACTCAGGCATCCAAACTTTGGCCTTCCTTCTTTTTGAGCTTCTTAAAGTCTGTGAATTGTTTTTTGGTTATTCTGAGCTTTTTGGACTAGTAACTGCTTATCAGTGAGTGCATACCATGGGTGTTCTTTTGTAACTGGGTTTCCTCACTCAGGTTGACAGCTTCTACTTTCATCCATTGGCCTAAGAATTTCATGAGGACATTGTTGTTAGCTGAGTAAATGATTACTCCATGGTGTAAATGAACCACATTCACTGTTTCTGTTCCTCTGTTCAAGGACTTCTGGATGTTTCCAGCTTCTGGCTATTATAAATATTGTTTCTATGAACATGGTACAGCTTGTTTCCTTGTTATGTGTAGGAGTGTATTTGGGTAGGTGCCTAGGAGTGGTATGGTGGGGTCCTCAGGTAGTACTATGTTAAATTTTCTGAAAAACCTCTAGATTGATTTCCAGAGTGGTTATACCAGCTTGCAGTTGTACCAACAATGGAGGAGTGTTTCTCTTTCCCCATATCCTTGCCAGCATTAGCTGTCACTTGAGTTTTTGATCTTAGCCATTCTGACTGGTGTGAGGTGGAATTTCAGGGATGTTTTGGTTTGCATTTCCCTAATGACTAAGAATGTTGAATGCTTCTTTAGGTGCTTCTCAGTCATTCAGTTGAGAATTCCTTGTTTATTGTATCCCATTTTTAAAAAGGATTATTTGATTCTCTGGACTTTTGTTGAGTTCATTGTATATTTTGGATAATTGCCCACTATCTGATGTAGAATTAAAAATGTCATTTCTCAATCTGTGTGATGCCATTTGCCTTACAGAAGCTTTGCAATTTTTTGAGGTCTCATTTGTTGAATATTGATCATAGAACATAAGCCATTTGTGTTCTGTTTAGAAAATTGTCCCTTATGCCTATGTGTTCTAAGATCTTACCCACTTTTCTTCTGTTAGTTTCAGAGTGCCTAGTTTTATGTGGACGTCTTTGATCTACTTGACCTTTGTACAAGGAAATAAGAATGGATGGATTTGCATTCTTCTGCATACCTACAGCCAGTTGAACCAGCACCATTTGTCAACAATGCTGTCTTTTTCCCATTGGATGTTTTTAGCTCCTTTGTGAAAGGTCAACAGACCATAGGTGTGTGGTTTTATTTATTGGTCTTCAATTCTGTTCCATTGATCTACTTTTTCATCTCCTCACAAATACCATTCTCTTTTTATCATGATTGCTTTGTATACAGTTTAGGAAAGGTCATTCAGAGACTGCCCAAACTGGGAATGCACCCTATATGCAGCCCCCAAACTGTGGCAATATTGCGGATGCCAAGAAGTGTATGCTGACTGGAGCCTTATACAGCTGTATCCTGAGAGTCTCTGCCAGAACCTGATGTATACAGAGGTGGGCGTTCCCAGCCAATAGTTGAACTTAGAACAAGGTCTCCAATAGAGGAGTTAGAGAAAAAAGTGATGGAACTGAAGGAGTTTGCAACCCTATAAGAAAAATATCTACCAACCAGAGCTCCCAGGAACTAGTTCACCATCCAATGAGTACAAATGGATGGACCCATGGCTCCCAATGCATATATACTGGAGTATAGCCTTGTTGGATATTAATGGGAGGAGAAGCCCTTGGGGGTCTATGAAAACACCCTCATAGAAGCAGGAGAGTCGGGATGGAATAGGGAGACTCTGGATATAAAACCAGGAAAGGTAATACCATTTGAAACATAAATTTAAAAATCTAATAGAAATTGTTACTTCAAAGAATAAATAGCTCAGAGTTAGACCTTGCTGACCAGTGCTGATTTGTTGATAGCTATAGTTAAGTCACAAAACAATCAGAAAAAGGTTACTTTCACAATTAAGATTGCAATATTGCTATTGTATTTCTCTTTGACATAGTTTCTTTTCAACTACGTCAGTTAAGTCTTGAATTGACTTGTGAAATATTACTGATAGAAATACTTTTTGCTAATATGTGGTAATAAATTTTAGTACATTTACAAATTATATTTTTTAACATGTTGTACTCTTACTTTGTTGTTCTAATCTAGTTCATGTTTCTTTGATTAAACACACTGATAGAAACCAATATGGGAAGGAAAGGGCTTATGGGGTCCATTTGATTTATAGCATGTAGTATGTTATCAAGGGAAGAAAAAGGAGGAACAAAAGGCAGAAACTGAATTCAGAAATAAATGATCAAATGCTGTTTAGTGGTTTGTTCGCAATACACGTTTTCATCCAGCTTTCTCATACTATCAAGAAATAGCTGCTTAGGTATAGTACTTCCTACAGATCTCTCCATGTCAGACATCACTCAAGACAATGCCTGACCCACAGACATGCTCAGTTCAATAAGATAAAATGTATTCCTAGGCTGAAGTTCACCTAGCCGGCTACATCTATTTAGGAAAAGATATTAGCCATCATGTGTCTGTTCTTGCTAATCTGACACACAAACTCAATGCTCAACTTAAAACCTGTCTTACTCCTCAAGATTTCACTTAGATACTGCAGTGTGGGTCTGCCAACCACTGGAGCAGGAACAGTTCTAAAGCTGTAGCTGGACTGTGGAATACATCCCCTAGCAGGACTGCTTTATCTGGCCTCAGAGGAATAATTCGCACCTTGTCCAGCAAGGGGCTTCACATGCCAGAATGGAGAATACCCAGGGGAGCCCCACTCCCTCACAGGAGAAGGGGAGGTGGAATGAGTGTGGGGATACATGGAGGGGGACAGAGTTTGGAATGTTAATTAATTAACTAACTAACTAAAGAAATAAATAAATAAATTACAAATAAAACAAGGTACAATCCTGAAAGCCACACAGTCTTCAAATAGTTTCAACACTTTACAAAACCAAGGCCTTTTTGTTAAAAAGTCAAAAGTCTAAACTGTGGGTTACTATAAAGTAAAAATCAAGGTGAATATTTTTATTTTGTATTTCCAGAGATCAGACCCAAGCATAGCAATGATCAGTTAAAGTGAAATTCAGGAGGAAAACCCACCTCTGCTTCTCAGTGTCAAAGCAGGAGCTTCAGGCAGGAACGGGAAGCTGAAGCCATCGAATGAGCACTTTATTGAAGATACCCTGCACACACTCAACCACAGTGTTTATAGAAATCATGCCCACGTGACCAGTGACTGCACCATCGACTGTAGGCTGGGCACCTCCATTATTAGTCACTCAGAAAACCACCCCACAGACATGGTCACAAGTAAAAGCACAAAAGGAAATTTTAGTAATTTTTGAAGAAAAATGTTTTCACTTGGTCTGTTCTTCAAATGTGACAAAAATGAATAATGAGGATCAACAACCATGGCTGTTCTCTGATTTCTACATGTGCACTGGTTGCACATGTGTGCACACACCCATGTCCACATGCACACACAGCCTTAATTACCATATATACTACATAAACGGGCACTTGCACACAAACACACACACAAGCACATCACAAAATTAGGTATTTATCATCTGATTATTCACATTAGAGTTTATGACATCCATGTATAAATTTCATCTTTATAAAATTGAAGACAAAACTCTTCATTTCAAACAAAATGATTTTAGTCTTTTCAAGAAAATGATTTTAGTACTGCAATTTCCAAACAGCATAATTGTGGTGTGTGTGTATATGTGTGTGTGTGTGTGTGTGTGTGTGTGTGTGTGTAGTATATAAATTCACAAAGCCACAAATTGCCCTTGAGAAGTAAAATACACATCATTCTGATAACTCAATGCACTTGTGGAGCTTTGTAGCAGGTGAGTAATCACTTATGTAAATTGACCATAATGCCTACCACAAAACTGTGTAATTATTACATTCTTAAAGTGACTGTAATTAATGTAATTTTCATAGTCATAAGATAGTAATATTTCAGGTTACAGATTTCTGTAGCATTAGTTGCGCAAGATGGTAGTTTAATGTGTAGTCTGTGCAGGAATTCACTGTTAAATTCATGACTGGATCTTTATAATGTCAGCTATTAACATACTGCTGCTGTAGGATCCCACATTTAATCCCTGGATGAAAATGAGCATTAAGCATGCAGATAATCTGAAGCATTTTGAAAAAAAAATACATTGCTTTTAAAATATCAGGATACATTTATTGTATTTAGTAAGGATGAATTATGAGCATTTAAAACGACCCCAAGTATTTGATAACCTGGCTTTACTTTTCATCGGGAAAACGCATTCATCAAATCAAATAATGATATGACTTTAGAGAAAAAAATATTCAAGGGAATCAACCAAGGTAATAAATATTATACATTCATTTGCTCAGATATTTACCAGGTACAAAGGTTCTCACTGGCATTAAAAACACATACAGGCTCACGTGCATGCACAGGAACATTTACACATACTTCATGTGTGTTTGTGTATATGTGTTAGAGAGACAAGCTGGAAGGAAGGGAGAAACATGGAGGGAGAAAGAAAGGTTTGGCCTTTTCACCTTGTGGCAGCAGAAAGTCCAGGGTTACAGCGGGTCAATAACTAAATAACAAGCTCTATAGAGAGTTATTTTGATATCAAAAGTTATCTTAGCCATCGCTGCACCTTGTTCTTGAGTCACTGCTAAGCATGCTTAAAGGATTTGAAGCTTGAAAAACTTTTATTAAACTGTAGGCCACAGTAAATATGTTATTAAAAAGTCAAGAAGAGGCTTCTTTCAATAAAGCTGACCCTGGCATTGGAAGAGCCTCTAAAAGCTAACCATATCCATCAAGAGTATTTCTTATTACTCCCAGATTGAGCTTTGCTTCCTATGCTTGTTGAAACATACTGTATTCTGAAACTGTTCATCATAACACCAAATGTTTTGCTTGTGCTCAAATTTATATATTGTTTAATCAATTGCATAGCAGGGTTATTTTGCAATTATTGTGCAGCGATATAAGAAATCTATAAACCATTTGTAGGTTTTTTTGTAGGGCAACAGTATTCTGGAGAAATAGTGTATACATGACCTTTTTGGCCCAGACTCGGAGTGCTCATATTTAAGCTTTACTCCCATACTTCAATCATCAGAATATATATCAACACAATGGTTAGTATACATGAGCTGCTTAGATTTAATTGTCACCTTAACAATACAGAATTTTTCTTATATATAAAATTATAACAATATATAATAACTTGAGAGGGCAGTCTTTTTTTTTTTGTAGTCTCTGATTTTTATATAACTGATAACAAGTGTCAATTTATCAATTTAGGTTTCCACAAAGTTTAGGCTTTCCTCAGTTTATGAGAACGAGGGGACAGGTGGTTTTGAGAACTTGTACCTTACCATGGTGTCAGTTAACCAGTGAAGTACCTAGGGAGCTCTCTGAGAACTTGGGGCTGCACTCCCTGCTTAGCACATGCTGCAGGAACCCCCCCCCCAGCTCCCTGTATTTTATTTTTGCATGATACCAAGGAGTGAACTAGGGCTTCTCCTCACTCTGTCATGGAGCCAAATTTTCTTCCTCTTTGTTTTCCTTTTGGTTAGAGACAAAATGTCATCAGGTTGCTGAGACTACTCTTGAGCCCACATCACAGCCCAGGCAAGCGTTGAACTTATGAACTTCCCGAGCCAGGCTCCTATGCAGATGGGATTGTTGTTTGTACCCCTGGGCCTGACTGCTCATCACCTTATGACAAATGTGAGGTGCAGGACTTGTTCCCAAAGTACCTGCTTGAAGAAATGGCTGGAGGTGTGCTGAGTCTGGAAGAAGAGGGACTTCTAACCCTTTACAACGTTGCTTAATTATGTACGACAGAATGGCTTTGGGACCATAACGTGTTTCCACATCATTTGGCTCCACCTTTTGTGGTCTGTGCAAGTAGATGTCCTGTTTCATCACCCGGAGGTACACAAATTAGTGTTGTACTATGCGTTAGGTTTTAAATATTGCCCAAACTGGTTTTTCTGCCTCCACCTCCTAAGTTCTGGGATTGCTAGTAGATGCTGTCATGCCTGTCTATCAAGTGTGTTCACAGGATCAATTATATGATGATCTTTAGGGGGATAAATCTTTTTTATTTCTCCTGTGCTTTCTAGCACACCAACTAGATAAGAGAAATCTGGGAATGATGTTGGCTGTTGATTCATCAAAGTGACTATTAGACTAAAGCCGTTAATAGTGCACGCCTTTCCTTTCTTGAAGTCTTAGGTTTTTTTTTGGTGTTATATGCATACGTAATTCTGGAAGAAATCAAAAGTTTTGAGCTCTTTCCCATGTTGATACAAATTAAATAGATGTTTTAAAGACTTTTTCTATATTTTCTCTAGATTTTTAAATCTCTGAACGATGTTTCCTCTAAGGAAGCTGGGATTTGTAGATGTAACCACAAATGCATGTGAAGAGGGAGGGGGAGGGTTGGAAAGGGGCTGCTGTATTTTTATTGTCAGCACATCTTGCTCAGCCAGAGTTCTTGGAGGATCTTCCAGCTCAGTTAACTGTTCCTGTGGAACTTCAGCTGGAAGGTGAGCAGGCTGTCACTCTCACCGGGTTTCTTGCTGCTTTTGTTAGATAAGAAATTCTCTGCTCAAAGCTCCTCATGGTGGAATTTTTAGGCTGAAGAAGACTGTTACCTCTGATGGCATTTGCATCCATTTTAGAACTTGAGGAAACAGCCTCCCCTCTGCTGGTGGCAAGCCGCACATCTTTAGCCCTGTTGGCCCAGAGTTCAAAGAGTTTTGTCCTCTTCTGAAGATCGCAAAGAGGTGGTGACAAACTTTCAAATGACTCCCGGGGCAGAGACCTGAACGCGCCCAATCTTGTCTGATCTCAGAAGCTAAGCAGGGTCGGGCCTGGTTAGTACTTGGATGGGAGAGGGCAGTCTTAATTGAGAAATTACATTAGGATAGCTGTGGGCATAATTATGGTCAATTGGTATGATTCATAATTGTTCTCTCTTCTAAGAAGTACTGAAGCATCCACATTTGGTCTTCCTTCTTCTTGAGCATCAAATAGTCTGTGAGTTTTATCATGGGTATTCTTAGCTTCAAGCTTAATATGCAATTATCAGTGAAAATTAAACAATGCTCTACTCAATAATAACGTGGTCAAGGAATAAATAAATAAATGAACACTTTTTAGCTTTAATGAAAATGAAGGTACAACATACCTAAACATATGACATACAAAGAAAGCAGTGCTAAGAGGAAATCTCAAAGCTCTGAGTGCTTCCAAAAAGGAGAAAGCATGCACTACCAGCTTAACAGCAGATCTGAAGCCTCTACAAGAAAAAGAATCAAACATAGGCAAGAGAAGCAGACAGCAGGAAATAATCAAACTAAGGACTGAAATCAACTAAATAGAAACAAAAAGAATTATAAAAAAATCAATAATACTAGGAATCAACAACATAGATAAATTCTTAGCCTGACTAAACAGAGGGCACAAAGATGGTTTACAAATTATCAAAATAAGCAAGGAAAAGAGGCATAACCACAGAAACCAAGGAAATTCAAAAATCTTCAGATTCTATCACAAAAGATTATACTCAAGGAAACTGGCAAATCTTCATTAAATAGAAAATTTTGAGACAGATACTAGGTACCAAAGTAAAATTAGAATTAGATAAATAGTCATATAACCCCTAAAGAAATAGAAGCAGTTACTAAAAGACTCTGAACCAGGGAAATCCCAGGACCAGATATGTTTAGTGCAGAAATCTACCAGACCTTCAAAGAAGACCAAATACAAATACTCTACAGTGTTCCAACATATAACAAGGACTCCTGCTCCACCATGTTCATAGAAACCTTCTTTATAATAGCCAGAAGCTGGAAACACCCAGAAGACCTTCAACAGAGAAATGGATAGAGAAAATGTGGTAGATTTACGCAATTAAGTACTAATCAGCTATTTAAAATAATGATTTCATAAAATTCACAGGCAAATGGATTGGACTTGAAAATAGCATTCTGAGTGAGGTATCCCAGTCATAAAAGAACACACATTGTACGTACTCACTGAAAAGTGTATATCAGACTAAAAGCTCAGAATGCACATGATACAATTCACAGACTATATGACACTCAAAGAGAAAAAAAGACCAAGTTGTGGATGCTTCAGTTCTTATTAGAAGAGGGAAGAAATCACTCTCATGAGGTAAAGGATAGTAGAGACTCAGGAGGAAGAGAGGAGTAGAAGGAGCAAATGGGGGGCGGGGCAGTGTCAGGTATGTGAGGAGACAGGGATGATATACAGAGGGTTGTTTTGTGACCAATTGTAGGGTCAATGTTGGAGAAGATACCTTGAGGTGGTGAGAAGAAAGTATATTCTTTTGTTTTAGAATAAAATGATCTATAGATATCTGTTAAATCTATTTGGTTCATAACTTGTTAGTTTCACTGTGTTTCTGTTGAGTTTCTGTTTCCATGATCTGTCCATTGCTGAGAGTAGTGTGTTGAAGTCTCCTACTATTATTGTGCAAGGTGAAACGTGTGCTTTGAGCTTTAGTAAATTCTTTTATGAATGTGGGTGCCCTTGCATTTGCAGCATGGATGTTCAGAATTGAGAGTTCATCTTTGTAGATTTTTTTTAATGAATATGAAGTGCCTTTTTTTTTTTTTTAACCATTTTTGATAACTTTGGTTGAAAGTAGATTCTATTTGAGCTACTCCAGCATATTTCTTGGTACCATTTGTTTGGAAAATTTTTCTATCCTTTTACTCTTAAGTAGTGTCTTTTTTGTCACTAAGGTGCATTTCCTGATTGCAAAAAAAAATGTTGTGTCCTATTTACATATACAGTGTCTTAGTCTCTGGGTTTTTGTTGTTCTTGTTGTTGTTTATTTTAGAATTGAGTTCATTGATTTTAAGAGATATTAAGAACCAGTGATTGTTGCTTCCTGTTATTTTTGTTCTTAGATGTGGAATTTTGTTTATGTGGCTATCTTCCATTGGGTTTATTTAAAGATTACTTTCTTGCCTTTTCATGGATGTAGTTTCCCTCCTTGTGTTGAATTTTTATCATCAGTTATTCTTCGTAAGGCTAGATTTGTAGGCATATATTGTGTAAATTTCATTTTGTCATGGGATATCTTGATTTTTCCTTCTATGGTAATTGAGAGTATTGATAGGTATAGTATCCTGGACTGGCATTTGTGTTCTCTTACTGTCTGTATGACATATGCCCAAGATCTTCTGGTTTTTAGAGTCTCTCTTTAGATGCCTGCTTTAATTCTGGTAGGTCTCTCTTTATATATTACTTGACATTTTCCCCTTACTTATTGTAATATTCTTTCTTTTTTGTGCATTTGGTGTTTTATTTTTATATGATTGGAAGGATTTCTATTCTATACCTGAGAATCTCCTATCTCTTTTATTCTGTTGGTGATGTTTATTTCTATGAATTGCTATTTTGTTCCTAGGTTTTCTATTTGCAGGTTTTCCCTCTTTGTGATTTCTTTATTGTTTCTATTTCCATTTTTAGATCCTGGATATTTTTGTTCAATTTCTTCTCCTATTTGGTTTTGTTGTCCTGTAACTCTTTAAGGGATTTTTGTGTTTCTTCTGTGAAGGCTCCAACTTGCTTACCTGTTTTCTCCTGTTTTTTCTCTAAGGGAGTTAATTATGTCCTTTATAAAATCCACTGTCATCATGATGAGATATGACTTTTAAATCTGAATCTTGCTTTTCTTGTGAATTTGTTTAATCATGGTTTACTTTGATGAAAGAACTGAGTACTGATGGTGCCAAGTTGCCTTAGTTTCTGCTGTTAATTTTTTGTGCTTGCCTCTTGCCCTCTGATTATCTCTGATGTTAGCTTTCCTTGCTCTCTCTGACTGGAGCTAGTTCCTCCTGTGATCCTGTGAGGCTGTAATCTGAAGTGTAGCAGCACTCCTTGAAAACCAGCTCTCTCTGAGTGGTATGGGAAACAGAGAGCTATGGCACAGGATTATCTTAGTTTCTCCAGGGTGCAGAATCTGTTCTAATCTTCTGGCTTTTTATACTCTGTCTTCAACTGCCTGTGGTGACTCGGACTGCACAGAGGGCATAAGCTGTACTTCTCTGAACTGCACTGAACTGAACTTCACTTCATTGCCTGAATTCACTAAAATCCCTTTCTTTCTCAAAGTGAACTACACTGAGGGCAGAGACTAACTCAACATCTGCAATTCTCCTGTCCCCAGCCATCTCACTCTGCTCTGCTCTTATGTATAAATATCTCTCTGTCCTGTCTGTTATCAATGAGAGTTTGGTGTATCCTATCTCTGACTCCTTTTCTCAAATCTTTCTCTGATTCATCACTTTGTCTGCCCCTCAATTATCCATGACTTACAAGCATGGTTATTTTCATCTACAAACTAGCTTTATCTTCATTGTTTGGGATCAAATATATGTACTAATAATGTGCTAGTATTCCAGGCAGATTACACAGACATAAAATATTTTTGATATGAACGCTTTCTAGAGCAACTGTGTTTCTGGACAAAACTCTTCTACTACATAATTTCATCATAAGTCAATTAATAATTTTATCAAAACATTATCTTTTTTATAAATGTTCATTTATTTACATTTTATTGAAAATATATTCTTTTATGCAATGCTTACTGACCATAGTTTCCCTTCCTTCATATCTGCAAGTTTTACTGTCCCCAATTTTCCATTTCTTTAGCTATCAATCTCTATTATAACATTGCTTAAAACAGAAAACAGAGAGAGAAAAAAATTATTGTTTTCAATATATGTCATTGCACACAATTTTGTACACTTTTATAAAATATTATATTTTAATTGAAATTACATATCTAAAATATATGAATGAGATTTCTATATAAGGATAACAACAACAGCCTGTTCAAGAATGAAGTTTATCACATCAACATAATTCAAGAAAATCCATGTGGGTGCCATTAGCATACTGTATCAACAGCAAGGAAAGAAGCTATCCTTGAACTAGAGTAAGGACATGGCATAACCTGACATTAACTAGTGAAATGTTCGGCTTTATTGCAAAGATATAAACTAATGAGAAAATTGAAATAAACAGCTGGCATAAAACAGTTTTCTGGAGACAGTCCAACTTTAATGGCAGACGATTTTTCTTCAATTTTCTCATTAGTCTTTTTCTTTGTTATAATACTATAATTTAAAAATTATTTTTTGAGTTTATGCATAAATGTACACATAAAAGAATTTTATTTTCATTTTTGAGTATTACTGATAATTAAGATTAAATAAAATGGTACAGAGATGTCATCCTTTATTTTGCTTCCTCAAATGTTAACCAAAACTATGATGATTATATCAAAATTAAAATTTACATGATAGTTTGTCCTTTTGAGAGTGTCCTTTGCCTTACAGAAGCTTTGTAATTTCATGAGGCCCCATTTGTTGAATGTTGATCTTAGAGCATAAACCATTGATGTTCTGTTTAGGAAACTTTCCCTGTGCCTATGTGTTCTAAGCTCTTCTACACTTTATATAGTTTCGGCAAACTGGGTTTAGATTGGGAAAAAATGTTTACCAATCCTACATCTGATATAGGGCTAATATCTGATATATGCAAGGTCTCAAGAAGTAAGACTCCAGAGAATCAAATAATCCTATTAAAATGGGGTACAGAACTAAACAAAGAATTCTCAACTGAGGAATATTAATGCACCTAAAGAAATGCTCAACATCCCTAGTTATCAGGGAAATGCAAATCAAACCAACCCTGAAATTCCACCTCACACCCCTCAGAATGGTTAAGATCAAAACTCTGGTTACAGCAGATGCTGTTGAGGATGTGGAGAAAGAGGACCACTTCTCCACTATTGGTGGGGTTGTAAGCTAACACAACCACTTTGTAAATCAGTTTGGCAGTTCCTCAGAAAATTGGATGTAACCTGAGGACTGAGCTATACCACTCCTAGGCATATATCCAAAAGAAGTTTAAACATTTAACAAGAACACCTGTTCCAACATGTTCATAGCAGCCTTAGTAATAATATCCAGAACCTGGAAAAAACCCAAGATGCCCTTTAACAGAGGAATGGATACAAAAGTTGTGGTACATTTACACACTGGTGTACTACTCAGCTATTAAAAACAATGAGTTCTTAAAGTTTCTACCCAAATAGATGGAAATTGAAGCTATAATTCTGAGTGAGGTAACCCAGTCACAAAGAAACACTTATGATATGTACTCACTGATAAGAAGGTATTAGCCCAAAAAGCTCAGAATACCCAAGAAATAATTCACAGAATTTATGAAGCTCAAAGAGAACTAAGGCAAGAAGGTGGGTGCCTCAGTTATTCTTAGAAGGGGGAACCAAACACTCATAGGAGGAAATAAAGAGACAAATAGAGGAGCAGAGATCAGAGAAAAGATCATCCAGAAACTGCCTCACCTGGGATGTGTCCCATATGCAGTCACTAAACCCATTCACAATTGCTCATAGCACGCAGTGCTTACTGGCAGGAACCTTATGTGGATGCCTCCTCAGAGGCTCTGCCAGAGTCATATGGCTACAGAGAAGAATGCTTGCAGCTAACCATTATAGTGAACACGGGGACACCAATGAAAAAGGTAGAAAAAGGACTGAAGAAGGACCCAACCAACCAAACCTATCACAGCTCCAGTGAGTAAAACACCAACCAATGAGTTCACATGGAGAGACACATGGCGCCAGTTGCATATGTAGCAGAGGATAGCGTTCTCTAACATCAATGGCAGGAGAGGCCCTTGGTTCAGATAAGGCTTGTTTTCCCAGTTTAGGGGAATGCCAAGGTGCTGAAGTGGAATGGGTGGTTAGGAAAGGGAACACCTTCATGGAGGCAATGGGAGGGGGAGGAAGGAATGGGAATGAGGGAAAACAGGATACGTTCTGAAATGTAAATATAAAGAATATCTAATGCAAATGTTAAGATATTACATCACCACAGTAATATTAAGCGAATGTTGCATTTTTTTCAGGAGAATGATAAGCCAATTGATTTTGGATGGATGCATATTTCTGGTCTTTATCATTATAACATTGTAAATAAATTCTTTTTCTTCTCACATTATTACTTTAGTTCTCTATTTTTTTATATTTGTCAGTAAATACCATGCATGTCCTTTTGGGTCTGAGTTACCTCACTCAGGAAAATATTTTCTAGTTCCACCCACTGCCTACAAAACTCAGAGAGTTCTCCTTCTTATTGGCTGAGTCGTATTTCAGTGTGTATCCGTTTTTTGTATCCATTCTTCTTTTGCTGAATATTTGGGTTCTTTCTGGATTCTGGCTATCACAAATAAGGCCACAATAAAACTTGTGTGAAACTTGTCCCTGTGGCATGGTGGTGTATCTTTTGAGTATATTCCTAAGAATGGTGTTGTTTGGTCTTTACGTAGACCTATTTCCAATTTCACCAGTTTGCAACAACACCAACAATGGAGGAATGTTCCTCTTTCTCCACATCCTCACCAACATGTGTTTTGATTTTAGCCATTCTGATTGGTATAACATGGAATCTCAGGGTTGTTTTGATTTGCATTTCTCTGATCACTAAGAACTTTTTTCATTTTTAGGTGATTCAGAGCCATTTGAGATTCTTCTTTTGTGAATTCTTGGTTCAGTTCTATACCACACTTTTGACTGGAATATTTGGTTTTTTGTTGGCTAGCTTCTTGAGGTCTTTATATATTTTAGTTATGAGCCCTCTATTTGATATGGGGTTAGTGAAGTTATTTTTACTAGTCTGTAAATTGTGGATTAATCCTATTGACTATGTCCTTTTTCTTACAGAAATTTTCCAATTTCATGAGGTCCTATCTATCAGTTCTTGATCTTAGAGCCTGAGCTATTGGACTTCTGTTAAGAAAATTCCCCCTGTACCAATGAGTTCAAGGCTTTTTTCCCCCTTTCTCTTTTTTAGACTCAGTGTATCTGGTTTTATGTTGAGGTCTTTGATCCACTTGTACTGGAGCCTTGTGCCAGGAAACAAATATAGGTCTATTTTCATTTTTTATATACAGACAACTAACATTACCATTTATTGAAGATGCTTTTCCCCCATTGTATATCTTTGTCTGCTTTTTCAAATATCAAAGGTGTTTAAGTGTATTATTTTATTTCCGAGTCTTCAATTCTACAACATTGGTCAACCTATCTGTGTCTGTACCAATACTATTCAGTTTTTATCACTATTGTTCTGTGGTAAAGCACAAGTTCAGGGATTATAATTCCTCAGCAGTTGTTTTATTGTTGAGAATTGTTTTCACTATTCTGGGTTCTTTGAATTTTCAAATAAATTTGAGAATTTCCTTTTTCATGTCTTTGAAGAATTGTGTTGAGGTTTTGATGTGGGCTTCACTGAATCTGTAGATGGTTTTTGGTAGGATGACCATTTTTACTATGTTAATGCTGCTGATCTATGAGCTTGGGAGGTCTCTCCATTTTCTGATAACTTTTTTGATTTCTTTCTTGAGAGACGTGAAATTATTTTTCTACAGATCTTTTACTTATTTGGTTAGTGTTGCCATAAGATATTGTTCATTCCCTAACTTCTTTCTCAGCCTGTCTTCATTTGTATAAAGGAAAGCTACCAGTTTTTGAGTTAATTTTATATCTGGCCACTTTGCTGAAGCTGTTTATCAGCTGAAGAAGTTCTCTCAAAGAATTTTTGGGGTTGTTTCTGTATACTCTCATATCATTTGCATATTGTGATACCTTTATTTCGTCTTTGCCAATTTATATCCCTTTGATCTATTTTTTGTTATCTTATTGTTCTTGCTAGCACATCAAGTACTATATTAAATAGATCTGGGGAGAGTGGGCATCCTTGTCTTGTTCCTGATTTCAATAGGACTGCTCCAAGTTTCTTTATATTCAATTTGACATTGGCTATTGGTTTGCAGTAACTTTCTTTTATTATGTTTATGTAAGGGCCTTTAATTCCTGATCTCTCCAATACCTTTAACATGAAGGTTGTTGTATTTTGTCAAAAGCTTTCTATGCATCTAAGGAGATAATCATGTGATTTATTTCTTTGAAGATGTGTGTGTGTGTGTGTGTGTGTGTGTGTGTGTGTGTGAGTGTTTAATGAATTAAGTTCATGGATTTTCCTATATTTAACCAACCTAGCATCCCTGGAATGAAGCCGATTTGATCATGGTGAATGATAGTTTTGATGTGTTCTTGAATTTGGTTAAAAAGTATTATATTGAATATTTTTGTTTTGATATTCATAAGTGAGATTGATGTGAAGATATCTTTTTTTGTTGGGTTCTTTTGTGGTTTAGGTATCAGAGTAATTATGGATTCATAGAATGAATTTTTGGTGTTTCTTCTCTTTCTATTTTATGAAAAAGTTTGAACCAAATTGGTGTGAGGTCTTCTTTGAAGATATGGTAGAAATCTGAATTAAATCCATCTGGGCCTGGGCATTTTTTAGTTGAGAGACTTTTAAAGACTTCCATTATTTTATGGAATATGGGTTTGTTTAGATGGTTTATTTGCTCTTGATTTAACTTTGATATATGGTATCTGTAAAGAAAACCCTTCATTTCATCTCAATTTTCCAGTTTATTGAGTATAGACTTTTGTAGTCAAATCTATTGAGTTTTTGAATTTCCACAGTTTTTGTTGTTATGACTCCCTTTTTATTTCTGATTTTGTGAATTTGAATACTGATTTTGGACCTTTTGTTTAGTTTGGCTAGGGGTTTAATTTTCATGTTCATTATATCAAAGAAACAGCTTTGGGTATTGTTGATTATTTTTATTGTTCTATGTATTTCTATTTGGTTAACTTTAGCTATGAGTTTGATTACTTCCTGCCTCTTACTCCTCTTGAGTGTGTACACTTGTTTTTTGTTCTAGAGCTCTCAGGCATGCTATTAAGTTGCTAGTATACAATTTCTGCAGTTTCTTTCTTTCTATTTAAATTGGATACTCTCTATATTTACACCACAGGTGTTATCCCCTTTGTCAAATCCCAACACTCCCATTGCCACTAAGAAGGTGCTCCCTCTCCCAACTACCCTCTCACTTCTCAGCATCCCAGCTTTCCCCTGCACTGGGAGAATGAGACTTTCTGGACCAAGGCCTATGCTCCTATTGATGTCAGAGAATGTTATCCTCTGCTGGGAGCTATTGTGGGTTTGGTTAGTTGAGATTTCTTTGTTTAGCTCTTTATCCTATTGTTCAATAGGATGATTTGATTCTCTAGAGTCTAACTTTTTGAGTTCTTTGTATATATTGGATACTAACCTTCTATTGAATGTAGGATTGTTAAATATCTTTTCCAATCTGTTGGTTGACATTTTGTCCTTTTGACAGTGTTTTTTGCCTTACATAAACTTTGCAATTTCATGAGGTCCTATTTGTCGATCATAGAGCATAAGCCACTATTGTTCTGTTTAGGAAATTTTCTCCTGTGCCTATGTGTTCTAAGTTCTTTCCCATGTACTGTTCTATTAGTTTCAGTGTAACTGGTTTTATGAGGCCGTCTTCGATTCACTTGGACTTGAGATTTGTACAAGGGGATAAGAAAGGATCAATTTGCATTCTTCTGCATCCTGACTGCCCATTTAGAATTCTTTAGCTGGTAAATAAAATGCCTTTGCATCTAAAGTTTATTTATTGTTGATTTTTTATTATAGTATAGATCAATAGATTGTTACTTTAGTAATAAGCTAATAATTTGCAGCCATTCAATATATTTTTAAGTTTTCCTAATATAGTTTTTGTTACTTTATACTTTCATTCTCTTTTTATACTTAAAAATATGTTTTATAAACTTAATCCTAAATTCCCAAACATAACGTTATCAGGTCTAGATATAATAGAATAACTGAAATTGTTATATTAAATATTTTATGTAAAATATAATATATATTAACTTGATAGTGTTATTTCACTCGACAGTATTAATACAGATGTAGTGGTTGCTTTATGCATAAAACTACAAGATATGTTTTAAATTTAGGGATCTGATACATGATGAAGGATTTTCAAATTCAATATAAAGTATATCTACCCCATGCAAACCACTACCATTAAATATGTCATGAGTCCTGTAACAGCAGAGAAGAAGCTAAAATACAAATGTTTGATTTTCTTTATTTTAAGGGTTATATAAACAAATTAAAAGTATAAACCAAATAAATGACAAATGACATTTTTAACAGGGCAGTTTCACATGGCAAGGAGGGTTAGATGTTTGCATGCATGCAGACCATTCTGATTGGCATTTGGCATGCTAACTGTAGGACTAATTTCAACAGGAAGAATATTAATTTTCATAATGCTATGCATTTTGCTTCTTAATATTTGTCCTAATGGAATATAAGCTTGTGCCAGGGACACATGGTCTACTTTATGAAGTAATACATATCTAATGACCATCCATTTTGAAGACAAGCAGATTCCAGCCCTGCCTTTTTTGGAGCATGTTTTAATATCTCTTCACTTCACATATAGATTTCAATTGGTAAAATGTGAACTACAATGGGAGGGAGACCCCAGAGTAGCTATAGTGTTTACTCTAGCTGGAACTCATAGCAGTGGGGGATATGAATCCACAAAGGGACACTTACTATAGGTAGGTAGTACTCCCAGTGGTCTTCATGCATGTACCCAACAATTGGAGCAGGGGTTGTCCTTGAATCTGTTTTATGCCTATGGATCCTGTTTCCCTAACTAGGATGCATTGTATGGTCTTATTAAAAAGTAATGCACTTAGAGCTGCAGTGAGTGATGTGCATGAGAGTGAAGGGGGTAGTGGTTATGGTGTTGAGAGGTGATACCCACTGGGATTCCCCTTTTCAGAAGATAAAGGAAGGAGAAGCAAGGGGAGAAGCTGCAATCGGGGGTGGGCCGATATTGGGATATAAGTGAATAAATACATGTATTTATTTTTAAAAAGCAAAAATAAAACAGTTTTAAAGTAGTAGGTTTAACTACTCTGTAATTCATTTACTGACTAAGCCCAGCACTTTAAAGGCATATGCAGAATTCTTGTTTCAAGACCAACCTGGTCTACATAATGAGTATCTCAAATGCCAATGATAGGTAGTGGTACACATTTTTAAATATATTACATATGATTTTATGAAAAAGATATTTATGCTAATTACAAAATTGGTCAATTTATACTTATCTTGCATTGTGACTCATATTGCTAATAGACCACTGACTGAAGTGTTTTGAGATTAACAAGATATTTATCCAAAAATATTTTTAACTAAATTGAAATATTTTAAAATATCTTCACATATATCTATTCAAAATATTCGTCATCTTTTATATAGCATAGGATTGTAATGTAATAGTGAGCAAAATAGAATGTACCTTCTATTGAAAAGATTATTAATAAATATGTCTACACATTTTGGAAGATACATATGTTGATAACAGCTGATAAGGTGAGGTAAAAGCAAGTCATAACATAGAGCAGTTAATTTTATGAGATTGGGATTGATTTTCTTCAAAAAGATATAAAATAAAAACTTAGGACACTGCAGTGGGACCATCTGGTCAAAAAATATTCTAGCAAAGAGTTTGCAGTGCAGAAGATCTGTGGAGAAACTATGGCTGAGTGAACCATACACAAGGTCCTATCATTGTCAGGAAGCGATCAAGTTTGAGAGCCTTGGGCAACGTTAACAGAGAAGGGAGGCCAGTGCTGAATGTATGTTATACTGAGTTCGTTGTGGGTCTTTGTTTTGCTACATATTCTCTGTGTGAGCTAAAACTCCCAGAGATGCATGTATGGCTGAAACTAAATCTTAAAATATAGATTCAAAAATTTTACATTTACTACATTAACCTTTATGACCTAAAAATGATCATCACTGTTCTGAGCCCTAGGACATCAGGCAGAACCAAAAGAGAGCCAAGAGTTAAATTTTCATTGTTATTTTCTTTATCTATTGGTTCAATGACATATATGATAGGAAAGAAAGAAAATTAAAGTATTTGAAGCATTATAAAATCTGATTATAGTTAATGATCTTATGCTTTAAAGTTCAATTACCGGCTTGGCCCATCTGCCACCTGGACCACCAGTTACCAAAGGTAAAGGCATGAAGAGAAACAGGTCTGAGAGCCAGGGAGCAGAGAGATCCCTGCCGAGCACGAACTGAAAGCACACCACTGCTCTGCCTGATCCAGGGACCAGGACCCCAGCATTAGGAGCTCTGTTCCTACCAGGCAGCTTTGGGGCGTAGGACAGTGCTCAGACCATCCACCACCTGGAACAGTGGAGATCCAGGGACACAGATCAGATACAACAGAAACACAAAAACATATCACTGACAACAAGATGGCAAGAGGAAAGCTAAAGAGCATATCCCAAGGAAACCAAGACAACCTGGCAACACCAGTACCCAGCTCTCCCATCACAGCAATCAGTGGAAGGCCAAACACTCTAGAAAAAGAAGACACAGACTTAAAATCATACCTCAAGACAATGATAGAGATCCTTAAACAAGAATGGGAGGAAAAGCAAAATGAATCAGAAGCTTTTAAAGAGGAAACAAGAACAGCACTCAAAGAACTCAAAGAACTAGAGGAATACAGAACCAAAGAGATGAAGGAATAGAAGAAGGAATTTAAAACAGAAATTAACACAATAAAGAAAATGCTAAAAGAGATAACCCTATAGGTAGAACACCTAAAAAAAGAAATCAGGAGTCACAGAAGCAAGCATTTCCAATAGACTACAAGAGATGGAAGAGAGAATCTTGGGGGACAAAGCCAACATTCAAAACATAAACAAATCAGTCAGAGAAGATGCAAAAACCAAAAAGCTCCTAACCCAAAATATCCAGGAGGTCCAGGACAAAATGAGAAGACCAAACCTAAGGATAATAGGAATAGAAGACGAAGAAGAATATCAACTAGGAGGCAAAGTAAATATCTTCAACAAAATTGAAGAAGAAAACTTCCCTACCCTTAAGAATGAGATGACCACGAGCATAAAAGAAGCCTTTAGAATTCCAAATAGGTTTGACCAGAAAAGAAATTCCTCTCGACACATAATACTCAAAACACCAAGTGCACAAAGCAAAGAAAGAATACTAAAAGCAGTAAGGGATAAAGGTCAGGTAACATATAAAGGCAGACCATTCAGAATCACACCCGATTTCTCAACAGAGACTATAAAACCTAAAAGAGCCTGGACAGACATCATGCACACACTAAGAGAGCACAAGTACCAGCTCAAGCTGCTATACCCAGCAAAACTATCCATCACCATAGATGACGAGATGAAGATATTTCAAGAGAAATCTAAATTTACACAATATCTGACCACAAACACAGCACTACAATGAATTATAGGTGGAAAACCCAATACAATGAGGGAAACTACATCCTATAAAAACAAGAAAACTCCTAAGCAAGAAAACCAAAAGAAGGAAGACACACAGACACAAATAAACCTACAAAAACAATAATAGCAGGAAACAGCAACCACTATTCCTTGATATCTGTTAACATAAATAGACTCAACTCCTCAATAAGAAGATATAGGCTATCAGACTGGATACAAAAAAAAAAAAATCCAGCATTTTTCTGCATACAGGAAACTCATCTAAGAGACAAAGACAGACACCATCTCAGAGTAAAATGTTGGGAAAAAAACTTCCAAGCAAACAGTCCCAAGAAGCAAGCTGGAGTGGCTAGTCTAATATCGAATAAAGTAAATTTACAACCAAATGTTTTCAAAAAATATAAGGAAGGACACTTTTTACTCATTACAGGGGAAATCTGTCAGGAGGAACTCTCAATCCTTAACATATATGCTCCAAATACAGAAGCACCCACATTTATAAAAGAAACCCTACTAAAGCTCAAAAAATACATTTCACCCCACACAATAATAGTGGGAGACTTTAATACCCCACTCTCACCAATGGACAGATTATGGAAACAGAAACTGAACAAGGACACTGTAAAACTAGCAAAGACTATGAACCAACTGGAATTAATAGATATCTACAGAACATATCATCCTAAAGTATAAGAATACACCTTCTTCTCAACGCTCCATGACACCATTTAGAAAATTGACGACAAAATTGGACACAGAAAGAGCCTCAATTGATATAAGAAGATTGAAATACTCCCATGCATCCTCTCAGATCACCATGGTCTACGGCTGGTTTTAACAACAACAAAGACAACAAAAAGCCCACATACAAATATAAACTAAACAACCCTTTGTTAAAAGATAGCAGGGTCAAAGAAGAAATAAAGAAAGAAATTAAGGATTTTCTAGAATTCAATGAAAATGAAAACACAACATACCCAAAACTCCGGGATGTGTCTTCTTTTCCTGGAGTGTTTGGCATCTGCTGTTTGCTGTTATGGGAGAGCTGGGTACTGGTGTTGCCAGGTTGTCTTGATTTCCTTGGGATATGCTCTTTCACTTTCCTTTTGACATCTTGATGTCAGTGATATGTTCTTGCCTTTCCCTTGTCCCTGGTTTGTGTCCCTGGATCTCTGCTGCTCCAGGTGGAGGATGGTCCTAGCCCTGTTCTGTGCCCCAATTCCACCGGGTAGGAACAGAGGTCCCAATGCTGGGGTCCTGGTCCCTGGATCAGGCAGGGCAGGGGAGCGCTTTCTGTATTCACTCGGCAGAGATCTCTCTGCCCCCTGGCTACTTGGATCTTCTTCTCACCAGGGCTTTACCTTTGGGAACTGTTGGTCCAGGTGGCAGATGGCCCGAGCCCTGTTCTTCACCCCAAAGCCGCCGGGTGGGAACTGAGGTCCCAATGCTGGGGTCCTGGTCCCTGGATCAGGCAAGACATGGGTGCGCTTTCCATGTGCACTCGGCAGAGATCTCTCTGCCCCCTGGCTACTCGGATCTCCTTCTCACCAGGTCTTTACCTTTGGGAACTGCTGGTCTAGGTGGCAGATGGGCAGAGCCTTGTATTTGTATACATTTATGCAAAAATGTTTAAATATTTTTTCTTTTATCTCTGTTTTTTAAAATAAAGTTTAAAAAAATAGAGTTTAATTACCTGTTGATTTTGTTTAAATTGAGTTATTATATCACAACAAAATTTGTAATGACATATACCTAGGGGCACAATAATTTTAACATACTCTTAATTGTTTGTGGTAATTCGCTATTTTATAAAAATATACAATAAAATATTCAAAGAATTGAAAGAAAAACAGCCTATTAAATGAATAAATTATATTGTTAAAATATTCTATAGTATTGTAGTTGTACATAAATGTGAATATAATCTGAAATGTAATGAAGTCAAATGGCATCATTACTAATACATATCTTGAAGTGTACAAAATAATCTATGAATATTTTTAAATAATCTCATGCTTTGAGTAAGTACAAATTATTGCTTTGTATTTTTCCTGGCATTATATGTAGATTGATTTAATATATAAAGGTGATGGATAGATAGTGTATTTTCTTATGTTTAATTTTAATTTTATTTTAAACATTGTAAGTTTGTATGTGTATTACTGTGTGTGTGTGTGCGTTTGTGAATGTGTGGTGTGTGCTTGTGTGTGTGTTTGGTTTGTGTGTGTTTGTGCATGTGTGTATGCACATCTGAATTCAACAGTGAATAAAGACTATTAGATCATATGGAGCTATAGTTAGATATGGCTGTAAGCTGCAAATCAGAGATTCTCAGATCCTAACTGGATCTTTCATCAACAAGCATAAACACACTTTAATGATGAAGCTTACCAGAAATTTACAGAAAGTCACACATTTAAAAATTGCTATGACAGGTTTCGCATTTCATTTTTTTAGTTAAGTGATTATATTTAGGATTGCAATATAAATAGAGCTGACTGACTATGTCTAATATATACCATTGTAAAAATAAGCAATTGTCCTTAAGGATCGTGTGTGTGTGTGTGTGTGTGTGTGTGTGTGTGTGTGTGTGTGTGTGTGTGTGTGCATTTGACCTACATTGAAACTCCCTGAATTTATTTGCCATTTCCAGGTAACTGGTAAAATGGTCAATAATTTGAGTGAAACGTAATAGAATAACCAGTGTTCAGTTTGTACCTTCAAAAATTAAGAAAAATAGTAAATGAATATTTTACATTTTCAAGATAAAACATGCTGAAACTTTGTATAATGTATTTTTCTAGCACTATATTCTATAAATTTAAAAATGAACGATCTAGATAAGGCCAAGTCTCCACAACCAGGACTCAGGATATGCCGGCAAGAAACTGAGCTCCCAGGTATTAAAGTAGTCATTCTAATATCGAATAAACTATATTTTCAAACAAAAGTAATCAAAAAAGATAAAAAGGACACTTTTTACTCAACACTGGAAAAATCTATGAAGATGAATTCTCAATATTGAACACCTATGCTCTAAAACTTGGGCACCTACATTTGTAAAAGTAACTCTACTAAAGCTCAAAACATATATTACACAATATACAATAATAGTAGAAGACATCAACACCCCACTCTCATCAATTGACGGTTCATGGAAGCAAAAACTGAACAGAGACACTGCAAACTCGGAGATGTTATGAACCAATTAGAATTAACAGATATCTGCAGCATATTTCATCCTAAAACAAAAGAATATACCTTCTTCTCAGCACCTCATGATACCTTCTCCAAAACTGACCATAGTGTTGATCAGAAATCAAGCCTCAACAGATATATTAAGATTGAAATATGTCCATGCATCCTATCAGATCACTATGGACTAAGGCTGGGTGACAACAAAAATCCCACATACACATAGAAGCTGAATACTGATAATAAAATCAAGGAAGAAATAAAGAAAGAAATTCAGGGGAGCAGGAAATCTATGCAGCCAGGGAGCAGAGAGATCTCTGAGGAGTGCGCATGGAAAGCTCATCCCCACCCCGCACTGCCTGATCCAGAGACCAGGAACACAACTTTGGAACTTCTGTTTCCACACAGTGGCGACGTCAGGACTCAGATCAGAGCCCGGCCAATCTGCCACCCGGGCCGGCAGTTCCTAAAGGTTTAAAGACTGGCGAGTAGAAGATTTAGGCAGCCAGGGAGCAGAGCGTTCTTTGCAGAGTGCACACGAAAGCACAACCCCGCGCCCTGCCTGATCCAGGGACAAGGAACACAACTTTGGAACTTCTGTTCCCACCCAGTGACTTTGAGGCACAGAACAGGGCTCAGCCCATCTGACACCTGGACCAGTGGAGATCCAGGGACACAGACCAGATACAAGGGAAAGGCAAGAACATATCACTGACAACAAAAGGGCAAGAGGAAAGCTAAAGAGAATATCCCAAGGAAACCAAGACAACCTGGCAACACCAGAACCAAGATCTCCCATAACAGCAAACATCGGAATTCCAAACACTCCAGAAAAAGAAGATGCAGACCTGAAATCATACTTGAAGATGCTGATAGAGATACTTAAACAAGAACAGGAGGAAAAACAAAAAGATTCAGAAGCTTTTAAAGAGGAAACAAGAAAAAGACTCAAAGAACTCAAAGAACTAGAGGAAAACAGAACCAAAGAGATGAAGGAATGGAAGAGGAAATTTAAAATGGAAATTGACACAATAAAGAAAACACTAAAAGAGATAACCCTAGAGGTAGAACACCAAAAAAAAAAAAAAAAAAAAAAAAAAAAAAAAAAAAAAAAGAAAGAAATCAGGAGTCACAGAAGCAAGCATTTCCAATAGATTACAGGAGATGGGAGAGAGAATCTCGGGGGCAGAAGACAACATTGTAAACATAGACAAAACAGCCAGAGAAGATGAAAAAAACAAAAAGCTCCTAACCTAAAATGTGCAGGAAATCCAGGACACAATGAGAAGACCGACCCTAAGGATAATAGAAATAGAAGAGGGAGAAGAGTATCAACTAATAGGCACAGTAAATATCTTCAACAAAATCGTAGAAAAAAACTTCCCTACCCTCAAGAATGAGATGACCACGAGCATAAAAGAAGCCTTCAGAAGTCCAAATAGGTTGGATCAGAAAAGAAATAGCTCTCGACACATAATAGTCAAAACACCAAGTATGCAAAGCAAAGAAAGAATACTAAAACAGTAAAGGAAAAAGGTCAGGTAACATATAAAGGCAGACCAATCAGAATCACACCCGATTTCTCAACAGAGACTATAAAACCTAAAAGAGCCTGGACAGACATCATGCACACCCTAAGAGAGTACAATGCCAGAACAAGCTGCTATACCCAGCAAAACTATCAATCACCATAGATGATGAGATGAAGATATTTTAAGACAAATCAAAATTCACACAATATCTGACCACAAACCCAGCACTAGAACGAATTATAGGTGGAAAACCCAATAAAATGAGGGAAAATACAGCCTAGTAAAAACAAGAAAACTCATAAAGAAGAAAACCAAAATAAGAAATAGACACAGACACAACTCAACCCTCAAAAGCAATAATAGCAGGAAACAGAAAAAACTATTCCTTGATATCTATTAACATAAATGGACTCAACTCCTCATAAAGAGACATAGGGTATCAGACTGGATACATAAACAAAATCCAGTCTTTTGCTGCATACAGGAAACTCATCTCAGAGACAAAGACAGACATTATCTCAGAGTATAAGAATAGGAAAAAAACTTCCAAGCAAACAACCCCAAGAAGCAAGCTGGAGTGGCTATTTGAATATCGAATAAAGTTTATTTCCTACCAAAAGTTATCAAAAAAGATAAGGAAGGACACTTTTTATTCATTACCAGGGAAATCTGTCAGGAGGAACTCTTAATCCTTAACATATATGCTCCAAATAAAAAAGCACCCACATTCATAAAAGAAACCCTTCTAAAGCTCAAAAAATACATTTCACCCCACATAATAATAGTGGGAGACTTTAATACCCCACTCTCACGAATGGACAGATCATGGAAACAGAAACTCAACAAGGACACTGCAAATCTAGCAGAGACTTTCAACCAACTAGAATTAATAGATATCTACAGAACATATCATCCTAAAGTAATAGAATAAACCTTTTTCTCATCACCCCATGGCACCTTCTCGAAAATTGACCACATAATTGGACACAGAATGAGCCACGATCGATATAAGAAGATTGAAATACTCCCATGCATCCTCTCAGATCACCATGGTCTACGGCTGGTCTTTAACAACAACAAAGACAACAAAAAACCCACATACACATGGAAACTAAACAACGCTCTGTTAAAGGATAGCAGGGTCAAAGAAGAAATAAAGAAAGAAATTAAGTATTTTCTAGAATTCAACGAAAACGAAAACACAACATACCCAAACCTATGGGATGCAGTGAAAGCAGTACTGAAAGGAAAACTCATAGCCCTACGTGCTTCCAAAAAGAAACAGGAGTGAGTTTACATCAGCAACCTGACAGCACAGCTAAAAGCCCTAGAACAAGAGGAACCAGATATACCCAAAAAAAGTAGACGGCAAGAAATAATCAAAATTAGGGCAGAAATAGACCAAATAGAAACAAAAAGAACCATTGAAAAAATCAACAAAACAAAGAGTTGGTTTTTTGAGAAAATCAACAAGATTGATAAACCCCTAGCCAGACTACCTAGAGGGCAAAGAGAGTGTATACAATTTAAGTAAATCAAAAAGGAAAGTGGAGACATAACAACTGAAACTGAGGAAATTTAAGAAATCATCAGATCCTACTAAAAAAACTTATACTCCACAAAATTGGAAAATCTGGAGGAAATGGATGAATTCCTAGACAGATACAAGATCCTAAAGTTAAACCAGGACCAAGTAAACCATCTAAATAACCCTAATCACCTATATGTGATACTGAGAATATAACAAAAAATTACCTATCATACATCTAAGTGTTCCTGATTAGTTGTCAGCTCCTATAGGAATGTGGTTACATAACTCAGCCCCCTCCAGAACTGTTAGGGCTCCCACAAACTGCATGCCTGGAAATCTCTATTTTACTCACAGCACACTGGAAAAACTGTTATCTTTCCTCTGTTGATTTCTATTTAATAACTTGCTTGCATACCTGGGAATGTTTTTTTTAAAGATTAATTAATTAATTTATTTATTTATTGATTGATTGATTGATTGTTAATACACTGTCAGTGCCTTCAAATACACTAGAAGAGGAGATTGTATACCATTATAGATGTATGTGAGCTACCATGTAGTTGCTGAGTATTGAATGTTGGACCTTTAGAAGAGCAGTGTTAACTGTTAAGATTTCTCTCCAGTCCCCTTTAATTGGTGAACCTTGTACTTCCTGAAACACTTGAACTTTCTAAATTTTATTAACTTATGATTTATTCATTCAGGTCACTTCATTCATTAATTCATAGTATTTACCATATGTATTCATTCAATTTCTTCAGAAAAATCTACTGCTGTGGATAATGTATCAACCACTCAATGTAGAGTCTCTCAAAATCTCTGCAAAGTATTGTGTTGGTATTTCTTCTAGGAAGAAAGTTTTCATAAATAGCAGTGTAACACTGGACACAGAATGAATGGTCTGAATCTGGGCTTTGGACTATATCATCCTCTCTCTCTCTCTCTCTCTCTCTCTCTCTCTCTCTCTCTCTCTCTCTCTCTCTCTCTCTCCTCTCTCTCTCTCTCCCTCTCTCTCTCTCTCTCTCCTACCTGACCAGGCTCCTAATAAAGCAAGATGTAAAGCTCTCAGCTACTGTTCTAGCATCATGCCTGTGTGCTTCTTGTTAGGAAGGACACAGATCAGTTTTCTGAAATGTTATGCAAGTCCCAAGTTAAATGATTTCTTTTATAAGAGGCCCCATATTCATGGTGTCTCTTTACAGCAATAGAATAGAGAAGAAAACAGTGATGAATATTGCAAGAATCGTTCCTTAATATTGCAAAGTAGGCAGCTACTCTTAATAAGAGAAAGAGATTTTGTATTTCTTGCTCAGAAATTTAAACACAAGCTCAGGTTCTATGAAAGAATTGTGCTAACATATATACTGTGATAATCACTGTAGATGTGATAAGATGAGGAATTTGCAAAATGAAATATAGACTGTCTTTTTGAGTTTATAATGAGAAAGGATGAAATTGTAACACAGGTAAGAAACTGGGGAATTAATAGAATCAGGTAATTGTTAAGAGAAGTGTGACAGCTTGGGTTTAGAAACATAAATGAAAGACTCCTAAATGTATTATATATTTTACATGTTCACCTGGAGGTGAAAAAACACATGTAGTAAAATAAGTAATCATTGCAAGGGAATAAGTATAGAGCACTGTACATTTTATTAAGGTAAGCTTATGCTACTATGAAATTTAAGCACTAGGTAAATGTAGTACTTATAAATGATACCAAGATACGAAGTAGTGAATATAATGGAGAAACTACAGAGTTTAAAGAGTGTTATAAAATGAAGATAACTTTTAGTTAAAAACACAAGTTTTAGACATATTTTCCTTTAGAATTATTGTTTTATACCATTCTAAGTGCTATAAATCTCATTGAATTCAAGAAACAAAATTTTCCAGTGATTTACTTCAGCTAAATGCTCTACTTTGATGTATTTAATAACATATTTGTATTTAATATATTGCTAATTTTTCTTGCAATTTCTTAGTTTCCTCATTTATCTTAATTCTAAGCTCTTAATGACATTCTAGGTAGCCTGTAAAGATTCTAAAAAGGTAAGTTAGGAATAAAAAAATGTGTATTGATCATAGGGCAGAACACATTAAAACTTAGTAGATTTGAAAACAAAACAGGAAAAATAACCATAAATATGATGACTACTTTTTTCAAAATAATTGTCATAAATATCAATAATTTTATGTATGAAACAAATCATAATAAAAATTGGAAACTTAGTATTATGAGAACTTTAAGATTTTAAAAGTGTTTTTGAATAATGATTATATAAATTATTACCCATCATTTACTGATTAGAGAGAAGAAATAATGTATTTGTATTTTTTCTGACTAAAAATAGAAATTCTACTTGGAAAGTAAATTATCAATGGCAATGGAGGGCAGCAAACTTTGCAGGGAAATGTTTTAAAGGTTTGAATAAACATATCTATTGAACTTATTTTAAAACGTTTGCATAACAAACATCTATAAAGATAATATAAATTTAAAACAGCCACTGATTTTTGAATTACTATGAAAACATACCAGTGAAGTACACCGGCAGGCTGGTGAGTGACATTGACTTGCTCTCTATCTTCTTTGCTAAATGTAAATATTCTTAATCTAATTACCAAAATGTGTGGAATTAAGATATTTTGAAACAAAGTCTAAATTTAATGAGCCAGGTTGCTTTGTCTCTATTTCTAATAAATGTTGAAAATTACGGGAAACATTTGGGGAATAGAAAATAAGATTGGAAAATGTTCAGAAGTATGCAATTCTATAAACTTTTATTTTTAAGTTGAATTTCTATGGGTTCAGACCATCTGCTTGTAGCATAATGAAAATACAAAAACCTAGCTTAATCAATGGTTTTGGTTCTTCTTTTTAATTTTTATTGTTTTCAGATGCACAAACAGCCAAAAGAAAAATCCAGTAAATATATTTGGACAAGTATTTGTGTTGAGCTACGTAAAGATTTATATGTCTTACTTCATACATCATTTTAGTAAAAATATTCGTTTTCTTGACTGTAGATAGATTTATGAGTTTATTACTTTTAGGCTAAAAAGTCTTTAAAAACAAAAACCTATACATTTCAGTGCTTTTTAGCTTTGTCAATGTAGTACAAGGGAGGAGTCAAGTATACTTTGTAAGCTTCCAAAGATACAGTAAGGATTTTGTTACATTAAGAACTCAAAATGTTCTATTGAATAATGGTTTCCCTGGTAGGAATATGTCTGGCTTTGTTTTCAGATGCTTCATTAACTAGATGCTTAGGCACTAGATGCATTTCAGCTTATTCTGTAAGGCACTGAAAAGCAGTCAAAGGTTTGAAGAGAGCTAGATATTCTAGATCTGCTGTAAAGTACCAGGGTAAGTGGGATGCTCTCTGTTACTGTGTGACCATTTTTTTCTCTCAGCAAAACTTTTTTTTTTTTTTAACAATTTTTGTAACAGCTTTTTTTGTTAAAATATTTTAATTCATTTATAAATCAATATTTTGTTTATTTTGCAAGTTAATGTAAAATTTACATTCAAAGCATATATGTTATTCAATTGCAAAAGTTTTTTGTTTAAATCATTTTGTTAAATATTGTTAGAAGGAAAAGTAACAAAGAAATGGACCCCAAAGTAGGAATGAAAAAAAAAAAAAAAAGGAAAAGACTTTGTAGAACAGCAATAAGACCTCAGGGGCTTTATACTCTATTTAATACATTTAATTTTGCTGTATCAAATTTCCTAAATATTTTTCTTTGATGAAATAATAAATTAAGTTTATAGATAAAACAAAGTGTTTGCCTGTTTGTGGTTTGGGAAATAGTACAGAAAATGATATATCTGTTGTAGAGAAAATTTGGAAATAGCAATTAGCAGAGAGACTGTTTCATTTTTAAACACTGACCAAGCTTCTCCAATGTGAATGTATAGATTTTCATAGAACATTAAAAGTGAAACGTGACATAGGAGATGTTTGCTTAAGTAGTTCATTATGGAATGGAAATTCAAAATTATTTACAATAGAATGAATAGTTAAATACTTGGTTACAGTTTTGCTTCAATTCAGTAGCTTAAGTTTCAGAAAACTTACCAACAATGGGACAGGGTACTGAACATAAATTCATTATTTCCACTGAATTTCACTCTGTTGTAAGAAATGCTACCAATTTACATGAACTTTGTTTAAAATCATCTAGAATTCAACATCAGTTTTTGAGGCTTTATTTCCTACACCTGTCTCTTTTTTTTTGACTATGAGTCTCACAAAATATTGATGTTTGAAGTATTTTTGTTGGAATGAAGAGTGTATATTTAATTTGTTGATGCCATTTCTACAGAAATTTCTCTCATGTTCTATTGCTTTATACTTCTCTTAAAGATAATTATGCAGTAAACCTTTATTAGTGGTTGAACTCTCACTTAGGAAATAAGAGGCCATAGTTTCATCTCCAGCAAACACACACACACACACACACACACACACACACACAAATAAAAAGTAAAATAAATGCCCTGTTTTGACTACTAGTATAATGAACTGTTAGAAAACGTAAGAATTGTGATTGGTGTTTTTTTATTTATATAGACAGACTAAAAAGTTAAATACCATGTTTTGTGTTTAAACCTGATTTCCTTTTTGTATCAACTAAACCATATTTTTTTTTTTACTTTCTAGAATTCTAAGTTTATAAGTTCCTGACATGATTATTTTATGTACAAAAACTTATGACCTCTTTATTTTATTCAGTAGTATATATTTATCAGTATTTCAACTAAATTTGAACTCAACTATGTTATATTACTGTAACCCAATTTTCGGTATTTGAGGATTCAACTATTGAATTGAAATTTAAAGTTAGAAATCTAGAATAGCTGCATATTAAAAAGTAATTAAGTACCATATTTAGAAAAGTTAGAATTGCAAGTATACTCTATAGAATAATTAAATTATTTTTTTCAAATTTGGAATAAAAATGATTTTTTACATGTTACTCTAATTTTCTTATTTCAGTACCATAAATAATCAATATTCTTGGTAGAAATATTTATCCTGCATCACAGTTTTGGACATTTTAGTATTATCTATGTTTAAGAGAGTAGCAATTAGTGGACCATGACCAATGGAGTTGCCTAACTTTCTAATACCAGGCACAATGTCATTCTTATTGTCATAGTCAAGACTCAATAAAACTGTTTTAAAGTAATAAATAAGTAAATAAATAAATGAAGAGAAAAAACAATAAAAATATTCTCCTCAAAACATTCATTTGTCTCAGGACTAGATGGGCACCTTGACCTTTTCAGGGAGTTGCAACAGAGCACAATTTGTTATTTAATGATGTTTCAATTTTATTTTTAAAATATTATAATAATATAAGGAAGCATGATGAAATTTAAAAATAAGCCCATACTCAACAAAGCTGGAAAATCTGGAGGAAATGGATGAATTCCTAGACAGATACAAGATCTTAAAGTTAAACCAGGACCAGGCAAACCATCTAAATAATCCCATAACACCTAAAGAAATAGAAGAAGTCATCAAAAGCCTCCCAACCAAAAAAAGCCCAGATCCAGACAGGTTCAGTGCAGAATTTTACCAGACATTTATTGTGGACATAACACCAATACTCTCCAAACTATTCCACAAGATAGAATCAGATGGAATACTACCTAACTCATTTTTTGAGGCTACAATATCCCTTGTTGCTAAACGACACAAAGACCCTACAAGGAAAGAGAACTTCAGGCCAATCTCACTTATGAACATTGACGCAAAAATACTCAACAAAATTCTTGCAAACCGAATCCAAGAAAACATCAAAACAATCCTTCACCATGACCAAGTAGGCTTCATCCCTGGGATGCAGGGATGGTTTAATATGAGGAAATCTATCAATGTAATCTACCATATAAACAAACTCAAAGAACATAATCACATGGTCATCTCACTAGATGCTGAGAAAGCATTTGACAAAATTCAACACCCCTTCATGTTAAAAGTTTTAGAAAGAACAGGGATCCAAGGTCCATACCTAAACATAATAAAAGCAATATAGAGCAAAACAACAACCAAAATCAATCTTAACAGTGAGAAACTTGAAGCAATTACACTAAAATCAGGTACTTGAAAAGGCTGCTCACTCTTCCCCTACCTATTTAACATAGTACTGGAAGTCCTGGCTGGAGCAATTAGACAGCAAAATGAAATCAAAGGGATACAAATCATGAAGGAAGAAGTAAAAACATCACTCTTTGCAGATGACATGATAGTGTAGTTAAGTGACTTCACAAATTCCACCAGGGAACTCCTACAGCTGATAAACAAGTTCAGCAAAGTGGCTGGATAAAAAATTAACTCAAACAAATCAGAAGTCTTCCTATACTCAAAGGACAAAGATGTGGAGAAAGAAATTAGGGAAAAGATACCCTTCACAATAGTCACAAAACTATGAAATAACTTGTTGTGACTCTAAGTAAGCAAGTGAAGGACTTGTATGACAAGAAATTCAAACCTCTAAAGAAGAAAATCGAGGAAGATCTCAGAAAATGGAAAGATCTCCCATGCACATGGATTGAAAGGATCACCATTTTATAAATGGCCATCCTACCAAAAGCAATCTACAGATTCAATGCAATCCCCATCAAAATTCCAACCCAGTTCTTCATGGAATTGGAAAGATAAATGTGCAATTTCATCTGCAATAACAAAAGACCTAGAATAGCGAAGTCCATCCTCAACAACAAGAAAACATCTGCGGGAATCACTATCCCTGACCTCTAGCTATATTACAAGGCAGTTGTGCCGAAAACTACATGGTACTGGTACAGAAATAGGTACGTGTATCAATGGAATAGAATAGAAGATCCAGAAATGAGCCCTCATGTATATGGTCACATGATTTTTGACAAAGGAGCTGCAAACATTTAATAGAAAAAGAACAGCCTATTCAACAAATGGTTGTGGTCCAACTGGCACTCAGCATGCAAAAGAATGAAAATAGACCCTTTCTTATCTCCTTGTACAATGATCAAGTGTAAGTGGATCAAAGATCTCCACATTAAACCAGATACACTTGAAACTATTAGATGAGAAAGTCGGGAAAACCTTAGAAAACATAGGCACAGGAGAAAATTTTCTTAACAAAACACCAATGGCTCAAGCTCAATGGTCAAAGATTAACAAATGGGACTTAATGAGATTGCAAAATTTCTGTAAAGCTAAAGACATTGTTAAGAAAACAAAACAGCAGCCAACAGAATGGGAAAAGATCTCTACCAACTCCACATCAAATAGAGGCTAATATCCAAGGTATATAAAGAACTCAAAAGCTACACACCCAAGAATCAAACAACCCTATTAAAAAAATGAGGTACAGAGCTAAAGAAAACATTCTCAATTGAGGAATATAGAATGGCTGAGAAACATCTAAGGAAGTGCTAGACATCCTTAGCCATCAGGGAAATGCAAATCAAAACAACCCTGAGATTCCACCTCACACCAGTCAGATTGGCCAAGATCCAAATCTCAGATGATATCGGATGCTGGGGAGGTTGCGGAGAAAGAGGAACACTTCTCCACTGTTGGTGGGGTTGTAAACTGATACAACCACTCTGGAAATCAGTCGGGCAATTTCTCAGAAAATGGGTCATAGTACTACCTGAAGATCCAGCTATTCCACTTTGGTCATATACCCCAGAGACACTCCAATATACAACAAAGATACATGCACCACAATGTTCATAGCAGCTCTATTTATATTAGCCAGAATGCGGAAAGAACCCAGATGTCCTTCAGTAAATTAATGGATACAAATATTGTGGTACATTTACACAATGGAGTATTACTTAGCTATCAGAAACAATGACTTACCCAAATTCTTATGAAAATGGTTGCAACTACAGAATATCATCCTGAGTGAGATAACCCAGTCACAAAAGAACAGACATAATATTCAGTCACTGATAGTGGGATGCTAACCCCAGAGGCTTGCACTCCCCCAGAAACAACTCACAGACTCTGTGAAGTTCAAGAAAAAAGAAAAGAAAGCAAAACAAAACAAAAAAAAAACATTATGCTCAATCCTTACACAACAAGAAAACGTTGACTATTTCTGGGTTCCATCCTGTTTTACATGTACTTTTTGTTCATTGTAACTATTATAAGACCTTAATGCAGAGTATCAAACCTTAAAAAAAAAGAAGAAAAAAGCCAAGCACTAACAAAACTGTATTTGTATACATTTATGCAAAAATATTTAATTTTTTTCTTTTATTTTTGTTTTTTTTTTAAATAATGTTGAATTTTTTTTTTTTTTGGTTTTCCTTAGGTATAGTTTTTTTTCTTGTGTTGATTTTTTCCCTCTATTAACTTCTCTAGCGCTGAATTTGTAGACACATATTATGTAAATTTGCTTTTGCCCTGGAATATCTTTGTTTCTCCATCAATAGTAAATGAGAGTTTTGCTGGATATAGCAAACTGGGCTGGCATTTGTGTTCTCTTGGGGTGTGTATGACATATGTTCAGGATCTTTTAGCTTTCACAGTCTCTATTGAGGAGTCTGGTGTAATTCTAACTTGTATGCCTGTATATGATACTTGTCGTTTTTCTCTTACAACTTTTAGGTTCTTTCTTTTATTGAATATTTAGTGTATTGACTATTATGTATCAGAAGGAGTTTCTTTTCTGGCCCAATCTATTTAAATTTGTAGGCTTCTAGTATGATCATAATCATCTTGTTCTTAAGCATAGGCAAGTTTTCTTCTATCATTTTGTTGAAGATATCTACAGTATCTTTTAGTTGGGAGTCTTTGACCTCTTCTACACCTATTATCCTTAGGTCTTGTCTTTTCATTTTGTCTTGGATTTCCTGGACATTTCGGTTAGGAGCTTTTTGTTCCTTTCATCTTCTCTTACTGTTTTTTCTATGTTTTCTATGTTGCCTTCTTCCCCTGAGATCCTCTCTTCCATCTCTTGTAGTCTGTTGGTGATGCTTGCATCTATGACTCCTGATTTCTTAGTTTTCTATCTCTAGGGTTGTCGCTTTTTGTGTTTTTTTAATGCTTATATTTCTGCTTTCAATTCCTTCATCTGTCTGGTTGTATTTTTCTCTAGTTCTTTGAGTTATATTTGTGTTTCCTTTTTAAGAGCTGTTATATCTTTATGTTTGTTCTCCTGTAATTGTTTAAAGGAGTTATCCATGTGCTTCTAGAAGATCTTCATCATTATTATGAGTATGATTTCAAGTCTAAGTCTTTTTTTTTCTGGTATGTTTTGCAATCCACTACTTGCTCTGGTGGAAGATCTGGGTTCTGCTGTTGCTAGGCTGGTTTTGTTTCCATTGCTTAGGTTCTTTTGCCTTCTTCTTGCCATTTTTTATCTGTGATTATAGGTGATCTTATTGTCTCTAAAAGAAGCCTGTCTCTCCTGTGAATCTGAGAGCCCAGGGGCTCAGGAGGGACGTTGCTTTGGGTGTTTGGCTCTTTGCAGTCAGGCAGTGGGTTCTGATGGTCATGATTCAGTTATGTCTCTGTGGGTTCAGGTGGAGAGTGGTTTGTGAGGCTGTTTTAGGAGTTCAGCTGTCTGTATGCATATCCTGAGTCTTGATGATGGTAACCCAGACCTCTCTCTGGGCCAGAAAGTACCCAATCTCAGAGTGCACCACCCTAATTGCCCTGAGAGATCAGCAGCCATTCCTTCCCAGGACAGCAGGTGAGGGTATGTTGCTGGCTTAGGGCTTACAATGGGCTCAGGTGGGAGAGCTCTTGCAAGGCTGTTCTGGGGACTCAGCTGTATGCAGGAGGGTCCTGAGTCTTGATGGAAGTCACCCTGCCCTCTTACTGGCTCGGAAAGGACCTGATCCCAGAGTCACAATACTTATTTTCAATGCTAATATTATTTATATTTAAATGAATACACTTATTAGCTGTTTTATGAACAGATACAGGGAGGCAAGAATTGCTTAAATATGTACTTAACTAGTATATAAACTCTAATTCTAGAAATTTTTGTGTTTTCATTTTCACTATATATCACTCAAAACCTAAAGATATTAATGTTACAGGATACAAAGAAGAGTTAATAAGGAGATTCCGAGGCCTTGGTCTTTGGCATAAAAACTGCCAGCATTAAGAACTTAAACTTTTATTTTAGTTTCTAGCAAGTTTTCAGAAGTTGCCTAATAATTCTAAAAAAATATTATAAATTCTTCATAATTTGAAAGTTTTCTATTTTTATAATATTTTATTTCATGGGCTCAATTTTTATGATTTTTCTTACTGTGGATCTCTTAATTTTCTTGAACAAACATCTGTAAGTAAATATAATTTTACTTAACCTTATCAGTCTTTTAAATATTACAATGTAATTTATAGAGCCAATTCTATGCACTTCATCAAGAGCAAGCAATAACAAAGCAATTTGTTTTCAAGAAAGTATAAAGGGCTGTAAATACAATTTGTAATTCATTTTAGCTGGGAATACAGGAGAACCCTTCTCACTCAGTGTAGAGAAAGATGCCCTTGACTAATAAGAGAGTAGAAACAGTGCAGAAATCTCAATAGTTCAATCATCATTCAAATTTACATGGGAAAATTTGCTACATGGACTTTGAAAGTGTCAATTGCAAAGTATGGCATTTTAGAACTGAAGGGACACATTAAACATCAGCAACAAAAGAGCAAGCAAAAATATAGTCTACATAATGAAATATAATGAAGTATGCAACAAAAAAAGGAAAAACGATGAAAGTTAAATTAGTGATAATATAGTGCATATATTGTCCTAGATGTCCCAGTTGTTGTAGAAATCTCCTTTATCAACAGAAGATTTTTTATGACAACTTCACTGTTTTATAGTACTGGTTCAGTAAAAATATTAGATTTTTGAGAGTGTCAGTCAAGTTGCATTCACTGGCAAAATGGAAAAGTCATTTCTGTCCTAAGAATCATCTTTTTATTACAGAACATACATAGGGAAGGCAAAGTGAGCATGTTTTCCCCAGGATAGGCATGGGATGAATATAGTTTGAATAGGAGGAACAAGTATTTAGTACTAAAGACACTCACAGACAAATTTAAAATATTTCTCAAATTAATATAATATCCTTCTTTATTAGCTACTCTTGACTCTGTTTATGTTCTTGTGCAATTTATATCACTTATAAAATGTTTTTAAATCATATAGGTGAGTTTGATAAGACCTGTTTGATTTTTCCATGTAATTAATCCCATAATATAAAAGAATATTATCAGACTCTGTACAAAACTACAGAACAGAGAGAAATTGCAAAGAAGGTTAGAACCACTTTGCATTGTCAGAATATCCAGAAGACTCAAGAAAAATATGAGAAAGCTACCAGAATTTAAAAATGGTGAATGAACACTATTAAAAACAGACAGAGAACAAATTGTGTGTGTGTGTGTATATGTGTGTGAGTGTGTGTGTGTGTGTGTGTGTGTGTGTGTGTGTGTGTGTGTGTGTGTGCCTGTGTCTGAAGCCAGGAGATCAAAAGAGGGAGACTGAACTCACAGGCTTTCTTTGGACATAAAAGTGAAACTTACTAGGGGAAGCAAGAAGTAAGTTCTGGAGGAGTTGAGGGAGGGGCAACCACAATCAGGATATTGTATGAAAAACTTTCTTTTCAGCAGATGCTGGCTAGGATGTGGAGAAAGAGTACTGCTCCTCTACTTTTGGTGGCACTGTAAGCTGGAACAACCATTCTGAAAATCAGTCTGGCTGTTCCTCAGAAATATCAACATAGTACTATCAGAAAAACCCAGCTATTCCATGCCTGGGCATATACCCAAAAGAAGTTCCAACATCTAACAAGGACACATGTTTCAGCATGTTCATAGCAGCCTTATTTCTAATAGCCAGAAGCTGGAAAGAACACAGATGTTCTTCCACAAAAGAATAGATACTGAAATTGTGGTGCATTTACACAATGGAGTACTACTCAGCAATTAAAGACTTCATACAATTTCTAGACAAATGGATGAAGCTTGAAGCTATCATTCTGATTGAGGTAACCTAGTCACAAAGAACACACATGGTATGTACTCACTGATGAGAGGATATTAGACCAAAAATCTCAGAATAAGCGAGAAACAATTCACAGAAAATATGAAGCTCAATGAGAACTAAGGCCAGTAGGTGAATGCCTCAGTCCTTCTTAGGAAGGAGAACAAAACACTCATGGGAGGAAATAATGGGACAAATAGAGAATTAAGGATTGGAGAAAAGATAATCCAGAGGCTGCCTTACCCATATGCAGCCACTACACCCATGCACTATTGCGTATGCCATGCAGCTACCTGGCAGAAAATCTAATATGGATGCCTCCTCAGAGCCTGTGCCAGAACCGTACAGATACAGCTGCAGATGTTTGCAGCTAAGACTGAAGGAGCTAGAGAATAGACTGAAGGAGCTAAAGGGTCTGCAACCCCATAGAAACAACAAAATATTAACTAACCAAAACCCACTACAGCTTCCAAGGGCTAAAATACCACCGAGTGAGTTCTTATGGAGAGAACCATGGTCTAGGTGCATATGCACCAGAGGATAACATTCTCTGGCATCAATGGGAGGATAGGTTTTTAGTCCAGCGAAGGCTCATTTTCCCAGTGTAGGGAAATACCAAGGTGCTGAGGTTGGAGAGGGAGGTTGGGAGAGGAAGCACCTTCATGGAGGCAATGGGAGGGAGAGTGGCTAGGAGAGGAGGAAAGGGATAACATCTGAAATGCAAATACAGAACATATCTAATAAAAAAAATAGAAAGTGAGACTTTTAGAATATAGGAGTTTGGTGAAGTTTCCTGAGGAAACAAAGTAGGTCAAGAAGAAAGGTGTAAAGAGAATTTTTGCAACCAGCAACGAAACAGATACGAGGAGAAACAAAATCTGAGAGACTGGTGGGAAAGAGAGGCATTTGATAATTAATGTTTCTCAGAGTCAAGTCTCTGCTAAGGTCACCCCCGGGCTGGGAAACTGAAGTTGCATTAGTTTCCTTTTCTCCATAACCCATAGCAGGCACTGCCAGAGTATTTATGGAATTGTCGATGTAAATAAAACTGGTAGAAGGCCACTGAAGCCAGCTTACTGAGAAACGCGTGCACAGAGGTTGGTGTAAGAGACATAAAGCAGAGCAGGGTCACCGGTCTTTGAAATAAGGCAGCTCGGCTGGTTACTTCAGGAGAACCTGGAGAAAGAACATGCACAGGTGGTTACATGACAGGACTGGGCCCGGGCAAACCATGGTTGTTGAAAGGAGAAAGCATGAGACCAGCTTTCTACCCTTTCACAGTGTATGGTTTGTTTCCTTAGTGTCTGTGTAGACTTCATGCAGACCCCAAATATCCTTTTGTGGGACCGAGTTAAGGGTCAGCTTTGTCTTAGGAATATGTTTAGGTAATCGGCCTGGCATAAGTACACCCAAAGGAAATTCAGTTCCATGAGAAAGTGTTCTAGTGAGCAATGAAATGAAGCTAATTCCTATCAGCTCTGACACACATCTAACTGATAAAGAATGTGTATTTGTGAGTGTGTGTGTGTGTGTGTGTGTGTGTTTTCTCTCTATTTTCTCTTCTATATTGCCCTAAATTATTATAGACTTGGTTAAATTTTTCATTTTCCCTTTAAACCACATTGACAATTTTCCCCTTAAAACTCAGACTCCCATGATGCCTTAAAAGTTTTATGATTTATATGTATATTCCAATTTAAACACACATCCAAAGTTTCAAATCTAGTATCTATAAATGAAATAAAAATGATGTTTATCTTTCTGGCCTAGATTACTTCAACTCATCACTACCATTTCTAGCTCCATCCATTGATCTAAAATGTTAGTTTCTTTTGTATTACATATAAATACTTTCCCACTATCTAAATGAAACATATTTCTGTTATTTGTTCATCATTTGGTGAACATCTACCCCGATTTTATTTTCTTTCTGTTGTGATTATTATAGCAATTAACATGGATGAGCAAGGAAATCAGTAATATGATGCAATCTTTTATGTACATATCCAGGAGTGGGATAAATAGATTATGGATTAAATCTGTTCACAATCCATTAGCAACTTCTACAATGATTTCATTGGTGGCTCTCCCACTTTGTACCCTAGCAGAGAGGATATGTACCTATACTGTACATCTAAGCCGGTATTTTTTTTTTTACTTAAAACAGTACTTTTAACCATTATAATGAGGGGAAAAACAAAATTAGTTTTGGATATTTTATTTATTTATATTTCAAATGGTATCTCCTTTCCCAGTTTCCTCTCTGGAAACACCCTAACCCATACCTCCTCCATGTGCTTCTGTGCTAATGCTCCCCCACCCATGCATACACCTACTTCCACTTCACTGACCTGGCCTTCCCCTACAATGTAACATTGGACCTCCCAGGACCGAGGGCTTCTCATGATATTGATGTCCAACAGGTCCATGTTTTGCTACATATGCTGCTGGAGCCATGGTTTGCTCCATGTGTACTTTTTTGTTGGTGGTTGAGTTCTTGGGAGCCTTGAATGGATGAATTGGTTGATATTGTTGATTTTCCTATGGAGTTGTAAACCCCTTCATTCCTTACTCTAATTCCTCCACTGGGGACCCCATGTTCAGTTCAACGGTTGTCTGTGAGCATCTGCCTCAGCACCTGTCCAGGTCTGGAAAAGGCTTTTAGGAAACAGTTACATCAGGCTCCTGACAGCTAACGTTTCTTGGCATGCACAATAGTGTGTGAATTGTCGTCTGTATATGGGATGGATCCCAAGGTGGAACAGTACATGGATGGCATTTCCATTAGTCTTGCAACGTATGCTGTCTCTGTATTTACTCCCATGATTAAAATGTTTCCCTTTCTAAGGACTGAAGCATCCCCATAATGGTCATCGTTTTGAGCTTCAGGTGATATGTAAATTGTATCTTGGGTGTTCTGAGCCAAAAGTGAGTGTATCCCATGTGTGTTCTTTTGTGACTCATTTACCTCACTTAGGATAATAGCTTCTATCTAATTGCATCCATTTGCCTAAGAAATTAAAAAAGTCACTGTTTCTAATAGCTGAGTAGTACTTCATTGTGGAAATGTAGCATATTTTCTGTATCTATTCCTCGGTTGAAGGACAACTGGGTTCTTTCGAGCTTCTGGATATTATAAATAAGGCTATTAGAACACCTTGCAGAGTGTGTTATAATTCGAAGCATCTTTTTTTTTTGTATATGCCTAGAAGTATAGTTGGGTCTTCAGGTAGTACTATGTCCACTTTACTAAGGAACCACCAGACTGATCTCCAGAGTGATTGTACCAGCTTGCAATACCACATACAATAAAGAAGTATTCATTTTTCTCCACATCCTCACCGACATCTGCTGTCACCTGAGTTTTGACTCTTGCCATTCTGACAGGAGGAAGTAAGAATCTCAGGGTATTTTTCACATGCATTACTCAGATAACTAAGAATGTTGAACATTTCTTTTGGAGCTTCATGGTCATTTAATATTCTTCAGTTACTCAGTAATAATAATTCTTTGTTTAGCTCTCTACCCCGTTTTTAAAGGGTTATTATGGTTCTCTAGATCCTATCTTTTTGAGTTCTTTGCATATACTGGATCTAAGACCTTTATCAGATATATTCCTACATTCCTACATATTTCTGCTTATATTCATACATCTGATAGAGGGCTAATATTCAATATACGCAAAAAAACTCAAGAATTCAAATAATCCAATTAAAAAGGGGTATAAAGTTAAATAAAGAATGAGAAATATCAAATGATTACTCTGGAAATCAGTAATCAGTATGTCATTTCCTCATAAAATGGGACAAAGTACTACCTGAAAACCCAGCTCTTCCATTATTGAGCATTAACCTAAAAGACACTCCAACATATGACAACGACACATGCTACAAGGTGTTCATAGCAGACTTATTTATCATAGCCAGGAGCTGAAAAGAACCCAGATGTTCTTCAACAGAGGAACGAATACAGAAATTGTGGTACATTTACACAATGTAGTACCACTCAGCTATTAGAAACAATGACTTTATGAAATTCCTAGGCAAATGTATGGAATTAGAAACCATTATCCGGAGTGAGGTAAACCAGTCACTCTCATAAGTCATGGAAACAGAATCTAAACAGAGACTTAGTAAAATTAATAGAACTTGAGAAGCAAATGGATTTAAAAATAGCAATAGAAGATGTCACCATAAAACAAAGGACTATACAGACTTCTCAGTACCTCATTGTACCTTCTCAAAAAATGGCCATATAATTACTCACAGAACAGGCCTCAGTGGACACAAGAATATTTAAATAATACCAGGCATCCTATAAGATCACCACGGACTAAGGCTGGTCTTCAAAAACAACAAAAGCTCCTGAAAGCCCACACAGACACGAAGGTAATCGGCATTCAATAATAACCTGGTCAAGAAAAGAATAAATAAAGAAATTAAAGACTTTAACAATTTAATGAAAATGAAGCCACAACATAGTCAAACTTAGGGGACATAATGAAAGTAGTGCTAAGAAAAAAACTCATAACTCTTGAGTGCCTCCAAAAAGAAACTGGAGAGAGCATACACAAGCAGCCTGACAGCACAGCTGAAAGCTCGAGAACAAAAAGAAGCAGAAATTCCAAAGAGGAGTAGGCAGCAGAAAATAATCAAACTCAAGGCTGAATTAACCCAGTACAAACCCAGTATTTGATGAAATTCAACATCTTCATGGTAAAAGTTTTAGAAAGATCATGAATTCAAGTCACATATCTAAACATAGTAAAAGCAATATAGATCCATCCAGTAGCTAACATTAAACTAAATGGACAGAAACTTTAAGCAATCCCACTAAAATCAGGGTCTAGACAAAGCTGTCCACTCTCCCTCTACCTTTTCAATATAGTACTGGCCTCCCAGACAAACAAGTTGGACAACAAAAGGAAGTCAAAGGGATACAAATTCGAAAGGAAGAAGTCAAAATATCACGATTTGCAGATGATATAATGGTATAATTAAGTGGCGCAAAAACATTCACCAGATAACTCCTAAACCTGATAAGGAACTTCAGTAAAGTGGCAGGATATAAAATTAACTCAAACGAATCAGCATCCCTCCCCTACTCAAAAGATAAACAGACTGGGAAAGAAATTAGGGAAACAACACTGTTCACAATAGTCACAAATGATATAAAATAACTTGTTGTGGCCCTAACCAAGAAAGTGAAAGATCTGTGTGACAAGAACTTCAAGTCACTGAAGAAAGCAATTTGAAGATTTTAGAGTATGGAAAGCTCTCCCATACTCACGGATTGGCAGGATTAATACAGTAAAAATGGTCATCTTGCCGAAACCTATTTACAGAGTCAATGTAATCTCCATCAAAATTTCAACTCAGTACTTCATGGAGTTAGTACAATTTGGAATAACAAAAACCCAAAATAGTCAAAACTATTCTTATTAATAAAATAACTTCTGACTGAATCACCATCCCTTACCTCAGGCTGTATTACAGAACAATCATGATAAAGACTGCAAGGTGTTGGTAATGAGACAGACAGGAAGATCAATGGAATAAACCTGACAACCTAGAAATGAACCCACACACCTCTCTCACTTGATTTTGACAAAGGGTCTAATACTGTCAAGTGAAAAGTTTAGTCTTATAATCCTTTTAACAGCTATATATATTGAACATTTAAAGAATACCTTTCAGTGATTTTTTTCTTACTTTGAAAATTCTGCTCAGTCTCTTGCCAATTTTTATTTTTTCTTGTTTTTTTGTGAAATCTTTGCATATTCTAGAAACTAATATTCTTTCAGATATATAGTTTATATTCAGTTTTCACCATTCACCTTTTTATTAAATGGTGGCAAGCTTTGTGTAGTGAACCATTTTAGTTGAAAGAGGCCCAATATATCAATTATGGGTTGTCATACCAATGTGACTGGTGCTGCTGGGGTCCTGTTCAGAAAGTACATTATTGTGTCCATAACTTGCAACATATCATGTACTTCCCCAGCTTCTTTTTTCTTGAATATGTTCTTTTTTCTCCAATGCTTATTGTTAATTTCCGTCTACGGGTGAGCGGTTCTAAGAATGTGAATTGATATACATGTTCTTAATTATATTCCAATACAATAACATGTTGCTCTTCATTATTATAGCTATTTTGCAACAATAGTACTCCAATGGGTATTATTTTGGCAAAGCAGTATTATTTCCTTTGATTGTCATCCAGAGTCCTGCCTAATGTTGATGCTCTTAAGCACTACCCCAGCGCTAATGAGTAAGAGCAGATATGTCAGATTCCTGTGCTTACCTGATGGCCCTAGCAGTTGATGACACTATGGTTCCTAACTTATTACTTAATTGGTTAGATAGATTCCAGTATATATTTTATGATTATTGCAAAAATTATATAGTTTTGAAATATCTTTCATTATATGTTTGTTATCGACATACAAAAGCACTACTAGTAATTTAAAAATATGTACTATATTTAATATATTTTTTATCGTGTGTACATTAGAATATTGTGTCAATGTAAGTCTGTGCCCCCAGAGGTTATTGTGGGTTTCCTAAAAATTGGGGAAACAGGTGCTTAAAAAAAAAAAACCCATGGATGCTGGGAATCAAAGTTGGATCTTCTGCAAGATCAGCAAATATTTACAATAATTGAACCACTTCTCTAGCCCCATAGCTACTCATTTTGATATGATCATTTTTATCTTGATATTTTGATCCATAAACTTATCAGCTATAGGTATTTTCTGCTGAAGAACTTAGATAAATTATATGTAAAATCATCTCATCTGTGAATAAAGATACTTTGTCTTCCTTCCTTTCCATTTATATATTTATTTGCTTCTCGACATTCTTTTTTTAAAAGTGGATATTCTCTGTATTTACATTTCAGGTGTTATCCTCATTCTACAAATCACAACCTCTTCCTCCTCCCATTGCCTCCATGAATGTGCTCTGTCTCACAGCCTCCCTCTCCAATTTCAGCGCATTGGCATTACTGACACTGGGAAAATGAGCCTTCATTAGAACAAAGTCCTCTCCCCTCATTGATGCTCAAGAATGCTATCCTCTGCTGCATACACACCTGGAGCCATGGGTCTCTCCATAAGAACTCATTGGGTGGTGTTTTAATCCCTGGGAACTCTGGTGGTTTTGGTTAGTTAATAATTTTGTTTTTTCCATGGGGTTGCAGACACTTTCAGCTCCTTCAGTCCTTTCACTAGTTCCTTCATTGAGGTACCAATGTTCATTCAAAGATTTGCTGCAAACATCCTCCTTTGTATCAGTATGGGTCTGGCAGAGCCTCTGAAGAGACATTCATATCAGATTCTCGCCAGTAAGCACTACTTGTCATCAGCAATAGTGCATGGGTTTAGTGGCTACATATGGGATGGATCCCCAGATTGGGCACACTTTGGATGATCTTTTCTCCAATCCCTGCTCCTCTATTTGTCTCATCATTTCCTCCCATGAGTGTTTGTTCTCCCTTCTAAAAAGGACTGAAACATCAACTTTCTAGCCTTCCTTCTGTTTGAGCTTCATAATTTCTGTGAATCGTTTCTTGATTATTCCAAGCTTTATGGGGCTAGTATCCATTTATCAGTGAGTACCTACCATTAGTGTTCTTTTGTGACTTGATTACCTCACTCAGGATGATAGCTTCAAGTTCTAAACATTTCTCTAGGAATTTCATGAAGTCACTGTTTCCAATAGCTGAGTAGTACTCCATTGTGTAAATGTACCACAATTTCTGTATCCATTTCTCTTTTGAAGGTTATTTGGGTTCTTTCCAGCTTTTGGCTATTATAAATAAGGCTGCTATTAACATGGGGGAACATATGTTCTTGTTAGATGTTGGAGCTTCTTTTGGGTAAATGCCCAGGAGTTGTATAGTTGTTTCCTCAGGTACTCTATGACCAGGAATCGACATATTAGACCTCATGAAATTGCAAAGCTTCTGTGAGGCCACAAACATTGTCAAAAGGACCAAGTGGCAACCAACAGATTAGAAAAAGATCTTTACCCATTGCACATCTGGTAGAGAACTGGCATCCAATATATGCGAAGAAATAAAGAAGGCATACTCTAGAGAATCAAATAATCCTGTTAAAAAATGAGGTACAGAGCTAAACAAAGAATTCTCAATGAGAAATAATCAATGACTTAGAAGCATCTAAAAAATGTTCAACATCCCTAGTCATCAGAGATATGCAACTCAAAACAGACCTGAGATTCCACCTCACACCAGTCAGTATGGCTAAAATCAAAATCTCAAGTGACAGCAGATGTTGTCAAGGATGTGGAGAAAGAGTAAGACTCCTCCACTGTTGGTATAATTGTAAGCTGGTACAACCACTCTGTAAATCAGTCTGGAGGTTGCTCAGAAAATTCAACACAGTACTACCTGAGGACCCAGCTTCTCAACATTCTTACAAATAAAACTTATTGCAGTTCTTTAAACATTGAACTTATTACAAACTGTAACTAAACTTTTAACAGCTTTTCTTGAGTTATTGAGTAAGTTTTACCTGATTTAATGTTGGTAGTTATAAATTCATTTTATTTTGAATTACTTAAGGGAAAAGCAGAAAATTATTTCCCTACTATAATAAATTGTGCATTGAATTTACTACTATTGGGAATATGTACTAGTGAGCACACCCATGTGCCATGGATGGGTCTCACTATGGATATTCTATCTCTTCTGATCATAGTGTCACCTTTACCTGGTAATGTGTGTGTGTGTGTGTGTGTGTGTGTGTGTGTATGTGTGTGTGTGTGAATTTATATATATATATATATATATATATGTATATATATAATATGGAAATGCATATATATATATATAAAATTAAGAATATGAATACTCATATTGCCATATTATTTTGAGATGAAGTTGTGAATAACACTTCCATACGTATTTGATTTGCTCATAATTATGTGAGTGATGTTCTTTTATGCTACTAAATTTTCTATAAAGCCTATCAAGTATACAAAGATTTTAATTTGTTTGATATTTGTGCCTGTATTTTTGTATAAATTGTGTATTAATCAATATTTACACAAATTAAGAAATGTGTAAATAAAGTATTTAGAAGCACTAATATAAACATAGAATCATGTATTACTTAAAGTTTGGTTTATGTCACAATGCATACATAATGTAATTATAGAAATATCTTGTTCAGTGATATATCTGTCTACAATTTTTGAATGATCTATGATGCCCATTCAATCATGGTATTACTTAGTAACACATCACTCAGAACATATCTCTACTGATATGAGACATGTGAACTGAGTAAGATTTAGTTACCTAGTTATATTAGTTGTAAAAGCATATATTACTGTGATAATTTGATTTGTGCCTCTGTTGTATAAAATTGAAATCATGGTACTTAACATTAATATCTCTTTAGCCATTTAAATTAAAAATACTATTTGTACAAAATTATGGTAAAGTTTGATACTTTAATTCATTTTGTTGAATCTATTTTATTTACATTTCAAATATTATCACAGTTTTGGGATTCCAGTGCATATGCTTCTATGAGGGTGTTCACCACACCCTCCATCCTACCCACCTTGACATTCTCCCACACTGCAGCATCAAGTCTTGGCAGGACCAAGAGCTTCTCCTTCCATTGATGCCAATATTTTAATTTACATGTAAAATTTATACAAGTAATGAATGTTAATCAAAACAGGATGATCAGTATTTCCACAATGAATGCATATATGGAAATGAGTCTTGAACAATACAATGGTTGTGGTACAAAGTTTGATATATATTTTAAGAACCTGAGGGTCTTGCAACAAAGGCTGAGGTTCCAGGGACGCAAGCCTGGTGAGACTGCGCTGCAAGTATCCTGGGCCCAGAGAGGGTTAGGGCTGGCATGCAGAAAGGACGGCCCCCCATTGGTTCAGGGGAGCAGAAACTCCTCCATAGGGAATCAGTTTCCACCCAGAAGGCCCTCAATTGCAGACCAAACACTCAGGCCATTTGACACCTTTAACAGCAGATATCCAGGAAAGGGAGGACTGGTGAGACTGCTCTGAAAGTAGCCTGAGCACAGAGAGGTCTGGGACATCCATGCAGAAAGCACGTCACCCATCCTGAGATTGGTTCCGGGAAGCAAATACTCTGTCTTACAAACTCAGTTTTTACCCGGAAGGCCCTTGAGTGTGGACCAAATGCTCAGGCCGTTTACCACCAGGAATAGCAGAGATTCAGGGACACAGGCCAGGTACATGGGAGAGACAGGAACCAATCACTGATAACAAGATCACTTATAATCACAGATAACAAGATGGCAAGAGGAAAGCAAAAGAAATTACACAATGGAAACCATGACAAACAGGCAACATCAGAACCCAGCTCTCCCATCACATTAAACAGCAGAATGTCAATCACTCCAGAAAAAGAAGACTCAGACAAAAAAATCATACCTCAAAATTATGATGGAGATCTTTATACAAGAATTGGAGAAAAAGCATAAAGAAATAGAAACTTTTAAAGAGGAAACAAGAAAAACACTCAAAGAAATCAAAGAACTAGAGGAAAACAAAGCAAAGAGATAAAGGAATTGAAGAAGGAATTTAAAAAGGAAATGGAAACAATAAAGAAAACACTAAATAGGACAACCCTGGAAGTAGAAAACCTAAAAATGAAATTAGGAGTCACAGATACAATCATCTCCAACAGACTACAAGAAATGGAAGAGAAAATCTTAGGGGCCAAAGAACAAATTTACAGCATAGACAAAACAGAGAAGATGCAAAAGCCAAAAAGCTCCTAACCCAAAATGTGCAGGATGTACAGCACACAATGAGAAGACCAAAACCTAAGGATAATAAGAATAGAAGAGGGAGAAGAATATCAACCAAGACGCACACTAAATATCTTCAAAAAATTATAGAAGAAACATTCCTACCCTTAATAATGATATGACCATGACCATAAAAGAAGCCCACAGAACTCCAAATAGAGTGTACCAGAAAAAAAATTCCTCCGGACATATAATAGTCAAAATGCCAAGTGCCCAAAGCAAAGAAAGAATACGAAAAGCAGTAAGGTAAAAAGGTCAGGTAACATATAAAGGCAGACCAATCAGAATCACACCTGACTTTTGAACAGACACTATGAGTGATAGAAGAACCAGGACAGACAACATGCAGACACTAAGAGAACACAAGTGTCAGCCCAAGCTGCTATACCCAAAAAACCTCTCAATCACCATAGATGGAAAGTACAAGATATTCCAGAAAAAAATTAAATTGACACAATATCTGATCACAAACCTAGCACTACAATAAATTATAGGTGGAAAACCCAATACATGGAGAGTAACTATATCCTAGTAAAAACAAGAAAACTCCTAAACAAGAAAACCAGAAGAAGAAAGACACACAGGCACAATTCTACCTCTAAGAGCAAATAGAGCAGGAAGCAGTAACCACTATTCCTTGATATCTGTTAACATAAATGGACTCAATTCCCCCCCCCCAAAAGACATAGGCTATCAGACTGGATACATAAACAAAAAACAGCATTTTGATGAATACAGAAAACTCATTTCAGAGACAAAGACAAACACTATCTCAGAGTAAAAGGTTGGGAAAAAACTTCCAAGCAAACGGCCACAAGAAACAAGCCATTCCAAAATCGAATAAAGTAGATTTTCAACCAAAAGTTTTCAAAAAAGATAAGGAATGACACTTTTTACTCATTACAGTGGAAATTTGAAAGGAGGAACTCACAATCCTTAACATATATGCTCCAAATACAAGAGCACCCATATTTGTAAAAGGAAATCTACTAATGCTCAAAAAATACATTGTACCCTACACAATAATAGTGGGAGATGTCAACACCACACTCTTATAAATGGACAGATCATGGAAACAGAAACTGAACAAGGAGGCTATAAAACAAAGAGAGGTTAGGAACCAAATGGAATTAATAGATATCTACTGAACATTCATTCTAAAACAGGAGAATTCACCACCTTCTAAGAACCATGTAGCACCTTATCCAAAATTAAACACATATTTGGTCACAAAAAAAGTCTCAGTAGACATAAGAAGATTGAAATACTCCCATTCATCCTATCAGATCACCATATCTTAAGGCTTGCCTTTAATAACAGCAAAGACAACAAAAAGCCATATACACAAGGAAACTCAACAATACTCTGTTAAACTATAGCATGGTCAAAGAAGAAATAAAGAAAGAAATTAAGGATTTTCTAGAATTTAATGAAAATAAAAACACAACATACACAAACCTATGGGATGCAATGAAAGCAGCACTGAGAGGAAAACTCATAGCTCTGAGTGCTTCAAAAAGAAACTAGAGAGAGCATACACTAGCAGTTCCACAGCACAGTTGAAAGCTGTAGAACTAAAAAAGCAGATACACCCAAGAAGAGTAGATGGCAAGACATAATGAAACTGAGAGCAGAAAATGACCAAATAGAACACAAAGAACCAGTAAAAGAATTAAAAAAAAAACAAAAGCTGGTTCTTTAAGAAAATTAACAAGCTTGATAAACCCTTAGCCAGACTAAATAGAGGGCAAAGAGAGAGTATCCAAATTAACAAATTCAGAAAAGAAAGGGAAGACATAACAATAGAAACTGAGGAAATTCAAGAAATCATCAGATCCTACTGCAAAAAACAATACTCAAGAAAGCTGGAAAATCTGGAGGAAATGGATGAATTCCTAGACAGATACCAGACACCAAAGTTAAACCAGGACCAGGTAAATCATCTAAATAATCTCATAACACATAAAGAAATAGAAGCAGTCATCAAAAGCCTACCAACCAAGAAAAGCCCAGGTCCAGATGGGTTCATTGCAGAAATTTATCAGACATTTATTGACAACCTAACACCAATACTCTCCAAATTATTCCAGAAAATAGAGACAGATGGAACACTACCTAACTTTTTGTGAGGCCACAATTACTCTTGATCAAAAACATACAAATATGCTCCAACAAAAGCGACCTTCAGTCCAATCTCATTTATGAACATTGATGCAGAAATACTCAACAAAATTGTTGCTAACCGAATCCAAGAACACTCCAAACCGATCATTCACCATGATCAATTATGCTTCATCCCTGGGTTGCAGGAATGGTTTAATGTATGGAAATCAATAAATGTAATCCACCATATAAACAAACTCAAAAAAAAAACACATGGTATTTTTGATGCTGAGAAAGCATTTAACAAAATTCAACACCCCTTTATGTGAAAAGTCTTGGAAAGAACAGGAATTCAAGGCCCAAACCTAAACATAATAAAAGCAATTTACAGAAAACCAACAGCCAACGTTAAACTCAATGGTGAGAAATTTGAAACAATTCCACTAATATCAGGTACTAGCCAAGGCTGCCCACTCTCCTCCTACCTATTCATCATAATACTGGAAGTCCAGGCCAGAGCAATTAGACATGCAATATAAAATTAAAGGGATACAAATTGGAAAGGAAGAAAAAAAATATCACTGTCTGCAGATGACATAACAGTGTATGTAAGTGACCACAAAAGTTCCATCAGAGAACTTATACAGGTGATAAACAAGTTCTTCAAAGTGGCTGGATATAAAATTAACTCAAATCAGTAGCTTTCCTCTACTCAAAGGACACACACGGAGAGGGAGAAATTAGGGAAAAGTGGTTGTAAACTGGTACAACCACTCTGGAAATCAGTCTGGCATTTTTTTCAGAAAATTGGACACATTATTACCCGAAGACCCAGTTATTCCACTTCTGGGCATATACCTCAGAGAACCTCCAACATACAACCAAGACACATGTACCACAATGTTAATAGCAGCCTGATTTTTAATAGACATAAGCTGGAAAGAACCAAGTAACCCTCAGTAGATGAATGGATAGAAAAACTGTTGTATATTTACACAATGGAGTATTACTCAGATATCATAAACAATGACTTTATGACATTCTTAAGAAAATGGATACATGTACAGAATATCATACTGAGTGAGATAACCCAGTCACAAAAGAACAGACATAATATGCAGTCATTAATACTGCATACTAATCCCAGAAATCTCTGAATACCCCATAAATAATTCACATACTATATGAAGATCAAGAAAATCAAAAGCCAAAAAGAGAAAAGAAAAGAAAAATCATTATGCTTAATATTTACAAACCAAGAATTCTTTGACCCTTTCAGGTTACATCTTGTTTTACATATACTTTATGCTCATTTTAACTAGTAAGATTTTAATGCATACTATCAAACCTTTAAAAAAATCAAGTACTGACAAAAATGTATTTATATACTTTTATGCAAAAATGCTTTTAATATCAGTAAAATAAAAAACAAAGGCCGATGTCACTGCTTGATTATGAAGGGAGGTATTTTTTTACAGGAGACATGATTTTGATCTATTCAATGGTGGAATGAAGTTTACACACATTAAAGCAGATAATGTTCTAGGCTGATTTGAATGTCAGTCCCAGATAGTATTCTCTCAAATATTTAGACTGTTGCTCAATTTGAAACTTGTGCAGTATTATGGCCTATGAACTTTCTCACAGAAATATGTTTTCAACAGATGGATCAAGTTTCTGAATTTTCAAATGTAAAATCAGAAAAGAAAATAATTTTCACCCATTATTATCTATGATATTGCCTTAGTTATATTTACTTAGAAAATAATTTATTTGTGATAATATTTGCATATAATATAGAAGCTAATTTTGAAATACATGTGATTTCCCTTAGTGAATTGAATTCTACACTTTTGGCATTTTATTTGACTTAAATTTTATTTGACTACATTTTCTTGGCAGTACAATCTAACGCCATATATAGAAATATTTAACTTAGTGTTGTTTATCAGATAACACAAAAATATATGCTAATCGTTTAGGGTAACAAAATTAACGGACCATTAACTTAAAAAAAATAAATTTATCCACCTAAAGCTTGCATTCCTTTTATGAAGCTTCTCCATTGCCCTGGTACCCATAAAGCTGGACTTCCCTGACTGAAACTTCCACTCCGGTTTTCATATATCTTGTGTACTGTGATGGTGCTTAACACTAATGGTATGTCCTACTTGATGAATTTACCCCAGAGTCTGGATCTTTCTGTCGCATTATTCTCCCTCACAAATAAAATGTTCTTTCTTGTGCTTTTTGAGTAAAATGTACTACAATTGATTTTTGAAGCACACTTCATACAAATGGAAAGAAATGGAGTAGTGAATCCAAAAAAAAAAAGGACCCGTCTTTAAGTAAGATGTGGATATTTTAAGAGCTTTCAAATACACAATTACTGCGTTGTTAACTGTGAATTGTGTCCAGAGAGAAAAGAAATGAGAACAACATCTCATGGGCAGAGAGCTATTTCAATTCATTAAGAAATCCTCTGAAATGTTTTTCCCCCACAGACCAGTGTACTACTGACGGCACAGCTAACAAATTCTATATTCTTCGCCACTCATTTCCATGAACTTAATTGACCATTTTAGGAACGAAATGGCCCTTTATGATAAGAACAAGATAAAAGCTGGTGATTGACTGAAAGGTTTGAGCACAGCTAAGTTAAAACCACTTTCCACTAATGGAGACCCAAATGAAAGGCTCCGAAGCCTCAGCCAATTGCTGAGAAGGTCAAGCAATATGCGTTTTTGTTTTTTGTTTTTTTTTCTTTTTTCTCCTTTTGAAACTCATAAGAAAACAAAATGTTTTGATGATGCGTCTGTTTTTAAAAGGCATGAAAGAAAACATAAATGATTTCTTCAAAAATTGATTTTACAGTGTACTTTATTGTCTCGTACTATGCATGGGGGATTATGGAAGATTGATATTATTTTAAAAGCCTTTCTTCACTATCATTATGCTATCGGTGCAAGGTTATACCCTGCACTTCAAACCAAGCACATTCATTAATATTTTCAGATGTTGGAAATGAAATATATTGTGAACTAATATTTCATAATATAAATGATAATTTAAACTAAATTTTCTCATACATCATTACCAAGTTTATATTTAGTGATTAAGGAGGGGTATAAAAATTATAGTTGAAAAAAATAATGTATATACTTTAAATTTTCATACATATATTTTATTAAATTATGTATATTTTGGATTGTATGATGACAATATCTATATCCACATCCACATTTTTAGTAACACACCAGTTAATGAATGTAATCAATCTTTAATAGTTTGTAACTCTGTATTATTTAGCTTTCTGTGTAGACAGTTAACAAGTGCTTATTTAGTTGCTCCTGGATGAATAGTAAAGAAGAGACCTCAACAGGATGCTTCTCCAAAATTGTTAAGGAAGTTTACATTCACACTCTAATGGAAAGATAAGTGGGACAACTAAATGTGAAATTCCTCTCGAATTGCAATGACCTTTGCCCGAGGTCAGGATAATGTTATACATATTTAGAAAATTTTCCTTTTTACTTTTTCTCAAATCTTCCTCAATTAATATATTTTTTCATTTTTTTTTTGTAAAAATTAGTTCAGGCCCAATGACCTTTTAATTTTACTAATTCTCAAAAGTGATCCTAGTAGAAAAATAGCATTTCTCTTTCCTTGAGATTTGCCTTTTTCATTTTAATTATTAAGTACACTGTATTTTTGTTTTTTATTTATGCTTTAAGAAAGTTTGGTAACACTTGAGATTACTGAAGAGACTTTCTTAAGAGTGAATCTTTCCTTATCTCCTGAAATAAATCTTACTATAATTCACTTTCAGTGGCTTTTCTTGACCATGACTCCATAGGAAACAATGACTCTGTTTTAACTCCGTCCTTTACATTTACTGTGATTACACATGCTTACATGCAGATAATTCATTTTCTCTCTGATTGTGGGGAAGCTCATTAGTTACTGTCTCAGTGTGGCTTTCTAGAGATTTAATGGAACACCTTGCCTATGAGCAACTTTGGAAGGGAATGTTTATTCATCATGCAATAGCTTGTTTTCCATCATACAAAGAAGTAAGAACAGGAACACAGGACTGGAACATAAAGTTGGGAACTAAAACGAAGGGTACAACAGAATTACCTTGTCTGCTTTTTTATTCTATTTGGGGATTTCATGCTCAGGACTGGTCAAATACCAATCTCTAATTAAGACAAAACTCACAAGACATGATAGAGGAGAAACTGATGGAAGTATTTTTTTTCAATTAAAATTCCATCTTTTCAGGTCAAGTTGACAGAAAATAACCTGAGTAATTGACTACTTCAAAAATCTACACTTAAACCCACCCTTTATTAAGACACACACCCTATTTCCTTTTTACACTCAAGATATCATATTGTCAAGAAAACAATATGAAATGGTCCCACTTCTAAAAGTCTGACTTTAGAATTATAAAACTCTTTAAATATTATGTAAATAAAAGACATGTAAAGGCTTTTAACTATTCAAGCATTTGAAAAGGTTCACCCCTTTAAAACATTCACCACTCCTGGCAAAGTACAAACCTCTCTAAAATAACAAAATCTCTAAAGTACACAGATTCTGCCTAAGTTACCAAAAAGTATGTTCATATTTAAAGAGAGAATAATCAGAGTTTAATCAGAATCCAAATATTTGAAAAGCAAACTTTAACAGAGTAAATAAGACAATGTCCAATGTCTAGAACTCACAATTCTCCAAATTAGAAAGTTCATGAACAACTCTATCAGGCTTTGCCATAGAAAAGAAATAGAGTAGATCTCAGAAGCTGCAGTTGCCTCTATTCCATAACTGCTGCTGTACTTTGTGGTCCTTCATGGATAAAGGCACCTTCTAAATGATGGCTTCTTTGATGCAACTAGCCTGCATCTTCATCCATAACCTCTTCTGGCCTCTAGTAATGGACTTTGATACTGCCACCTGATTCTAAGCCTCCACTTCTCTCAAAGACCCCTTTACTCCCAAGGCTTCTACTACAAATGATGCTATTTTTCTTTTTTTAACCATTTTTTACTGGTTTCTCACAGTGCTAAAACTAGGCTTCTGCTTATAAGTATTTCTTGCCTTCAAAACCAGTATCACTTGGGAAACTCTTAAACTTTATCAGTTCAGATGCAAGCATGTGCTGTAGCCTTGGCCTTGATTTGACTATGACATTAATTTTCTGACTCTATGAGACATTTCCCAAAAGACTTCACCTTAATGATGCTGGTCAGTACTTTCTCTTCACCTAATCAGCAACAATTGTCCAAACAAAACAGACTTTTGTGCTGCTGACTTCTTGAAGACAATTCTTCATCCCTTGCTGACCATAGATTCTTAATTCAAAATATTGAACAGCCCCTGTGGAATAAGGAAGAATCTCTCAAACTTTCCTCTGGAGTTTCACCATTCAGAACCCCAGTGTTTGCATTTCTCTCATCACTCTTATCTCCCCAGATCCTGAAAGAACAGCCCATCAAAGTTGGAGTACTCAATGCCTTTTCCAGACCAAATCTTAAAGGCTATCACTACCATCTCCAACACATTATAAGGTTAGTCACAGAAGGACATCATAACCTGGAACAAAATTCTGTCAGAGTTAAGACTTTGATTCCTATGATAAGACATTATGACCAAAGACAACCATGAGGAAGAAAAAGCTTATGGCATCCTAAAGCCTGTCATCCATCATCCAGGGAATTCTGGGAGGAAATAGAAGGTGGGACCTGTATCATGATTCAGAGTCTATAAACTCACGTTGCTTACTTGCTTTTCTCCCATGGATTGTGCAGTCATCCTTCTTATTGACAGAGGAAACTTATATGTGGTACGTCACACAGTGAGATTAGATATTGCCCACCAATCCTTAACCAAGACATACCACATTTTTTTCCAGTAAAAATTCCCTCTTCCTAGATATGTCTAGGTTTGTATCAACTTAATTAAAAACAAGCAGCCCATTTGCGTTTTAAATATTTCTACAAAGTTAATTGTTTCAAGTTCTGTGTCACCTCATCTCATTTAAAATGTTATATAATACCAAAGAACTACACGCAATCTTCAAAAAATGCCTGATATTTCCCATTGAGACCAAGTTGTAAATATATACTTCTTCATGAAAATCAATTTCTCTTCATTCCCTGAATACTTATAGATTTCAGAAACATCTAATGATGACCTACTCTATTTGCTTAAACTGTTTAATGAATTTGCAAGTCCAAATTCCAAATTATTCTACATTTCTCCAAAAAGCTTATATGGTCATCTCTGTCACAGCCATAGTCCATTCCCTGTTAACAACTTTTGTCCTAGTTACTTTTACATTGTTGTAACCAAACATTGATATCAAGACAACTTATTAAAAAAAAAACATTTAGTTGGGCAACACACCACTAAATATGTTTTGGTGTGTTTCTCTCTATGGAATACCTAAAAATGCAGTTCAACTATGCAATGTAAGGTGAACCAAAACATGTATGTTATGCCATTAGGGAAGGACCTTATATCACAGGTCCATTCACATTCTTGCTTTAACAAAATGTCTTTCTCCTGTGTCTGCTTCAACAACAACTTTCTTCACTACTTTGCCTTAGCATTTCACACCAGTGTCCACTTTAACAAAATGTTCTTTCACATGTTTTCCCCAACAAAAGACCATCCAACTGACGTTCCAAGAATCCATAAGTTTCTAATTCAGTCCAACACATGTGCATAGGCAAAGGCCATCTCCAAGTTGTAGAATTCTATTATTGGTTCCAAATGGCTAATTGTTTTCTACCTACCTCAGTTTACCAAGTTGCTGTTATAGTATACCCCATTCAAGTTTAAAAGATGTGAAGCAATTTTAAAGTCTTTATAATTTGAGTCTGGAAATTTACCTACTAATGTATCTATATTCTATGTGCATAAACATGCAAACTATATCTACATGCAAAAATTTTAATTAAAAATAATGTATTTAAATTACCACAGATTTATTTTAAATGACCATATGGATTGCACATGTTTTAATTTATTTGTAAAAACACTATTCACACTTATTTACCAAATGTAAGCATCTACAAATGCAAAAAATCTTACAGAAATCATGAAAATATTTTCATTTCTATCCATGTACTATCAAACACCACTCTTAGTTATATAAACCACAATTGTGATATTTAACCCCACAAGAAGGAAAGTTCAACAGCTTCACGTAGACTGTAAGTAATAAAGTTATAAAACTGTTCATAGATTATATAAATAATTCTGTTTCACATAATTTGGAATCATACATATTTGTTTACAAGGGAATAATATAGAGTATCTCAATGATTTCAGGTCCTGAGAGCATTACTGAGCTCAGATATGCATATGTATGAGCTTATCTGTATTTTCTGTTGTTTTAAAATTTTATGCTGTCAAGATATATTGATGTACCTGAAGACAGACCCTGTCAGAATATACAAACATATGCAATCAAATAATTTTGACAGAAGTGATGGCAATCTTATCTAAATATTGTCTGTCCTTTTCTCTCCCAAAGGACCTCAATTTTGCTTGGCTCAGATAATCGTACATAAATGGAGTACAATTTCAGGGTTTCAGGTATAATGCTTGCAAAGAGATTATCATGTTTGACTTGATATGATTCTTTTCATGATAAGTTTGTACCCATGTAAAATTCAATAATTTTCATAAATCATTATTCAAAACGATATTATGTTCTCTTTTGTAAAATTTCTCATATATAAGGAAAAAGAGGGAACACACACACTTATATATATATATATATACATACATGTATGATCAATCTATGCATAATCATATATAGAGATATAATCAAGCAGTTTCATAAAAAATGGCTATCAGATTATATTGGTACCAAAATATGCAGCAGATATTTACCTATGAGTTTCAATGAGAAAGACAAGTATTTTAGAGTTCTAATATGTAAATGTGACATTAACATATCTTGCTGCACTGTGAGACACATAAATAAATGTTTTGAAATAAATTTTGCATCTATCAAAATAGTTTTTTGTCTCAATGACTACATACAATTTTTATGGAGCTTTGATGGCAAAGAGGCTAACCTGAAACACATTTGATGTATTTTGTGAAAAAAAGAAATCAATGAGGAATCTTTTGTCTAATTCTGCATTGCAATTTTATTTTAATAACAGAAAAGAAATTCTGAGGCCATGGGCATGCTTTGTTCTCATAGGTCAATGATAGATGCATGTTTACATTGTTTTATTGTGCTTATAGCATGGTAGATATTTTAGAAGATCATCAACACATTGACATGATAAAAGCAGTGCATCATTAATTGTAGTTTTCCTGACATTACTATTTTAAATTTTAAAATAAAAAGTTTATAGGAATATGATTCTGTTTCTCTGACTGTCTGTCTGTCTGTCTGTCTGTCTCTCTCTCTCTCTCTCTCTCTCTCTCTCTCTCTCTCTCTCTCTCTCTCTGTGTGTGTGTGTGTGTGTGTGTGTGTGCATTTGTAAAATGTGTTTAAGTGTGCATTAGTGTTTGGCATTAAAATTACTACTCATTATATTCATTATTCTACATGTCATATGAAAATTTAGCAGAATGCTTCAGTTTGTGTATTAACATTTGAATATATGACTAAAATCAATAGCATCTTTTTTAAAGAGAAATACCACAAATAAATTCATAAGCAATAAAAAACCCTAAGGGTAACATTTAACATTTGAAAGGATAACATTGAATAGCACATTTAGTAGCCTCTTGTAACAAGGAATTACTGAGCATATTTATTTAGATAGAGCTTTTTGCTCAATTCACAATGATTGTATCATTATCTCTAATGAGACGTTGATTTTGGATTTTTCCAAAAAAGTGAAGTATCTGCATTTTGTTCTAAATTAACATGTTAAAACAAATTGTATTAAAAATCACCACTTTTACCTATGTTCAGAAATTTTGCTCCAAATAAAACACCATAGTTGATATACATGCAAGTTGTAACTTATAACAATTAAAAGGTTATACACACTGCAAGCAAATGAATAAATAAATAAGTCCGAATCAGAGAAACAGAAAATGGTATGATCCTCACACATTCCCCATGATAACAAACAGCGATGAGATATTGGTGTTTACTTTGTTACTTAGGTTAAAAATGACAATATTGACACAGATGACAGATGAACGTATAAATATCAGTCAATGAAATAAGGAACAGATAAACTAAAATCAATAAAAAGAAATAAATAGATAAATAAATATTAAAGTGTCTGTCTTAGGAATGCAGCTTTTATTCACTTGATGCAGTTGTGTGATGGACTTGATGCTGAAGAGTCTCATCCTTTCTTGCTTGAACTCTAGCTAGCTGTAGCTGTACAGGCTCCAACTCTCCACCTAGCTGACTGATTCAATCTGGCCTCTCAGCTTCTCATTGAATTGCTCAACTTAGAAAAGTTGTCTCTGCATACCATGAATTGAACTGCATTGGCCTCATACCTAAACGACACAAAGAATATACGAAGAAAGAAAACTTCAGACAAATTTTCCTCATGAACATTGATGCAAAAATTATTCAATGAAATTCTTGTAAATCAAATCCAAGAATGCATCAAAATAACCATTCATCATGATCAAATAGGCTTCAACCATGGGATGCAGGGATGGTACGATATGCAGAGAACCAACAATGTGATCCTCTATAAAAAAACATAAAAATAAAAGCACAGAAAGATAAGCAAATTAAGATATGCTGGCTTCAGCTGTGGCCGCCCTCTGACTCAATAATGTTTCTGTGATACATTTATACTGAATGATATTTTATTATATAGACTCTTTCTCATCAGGGCAAAAGCCATTGCCAATTATGGAGTGCCCTCTCCGGTAATGCTAGCCATTTCAAGGACAGGCATCAATCAAGGTCCATCCAAACTGTCCTTGTGATATGGATTGGAGTAAAAAAAAATCCTGACAATCACTTTTCAGTTTTGCTGAGTCATGAATGCACCTTCTTCATCTTTCTCCACAAAGTTTATGCTTACAACTGTAGCAGGCTAATGATTGCTTTACAAATTCTACCTCAAAAACATGATGGTGAGCTCTTCTTGTGATCCATTTCACTATTTTTAGCCAAGACTAAATCGAAGAAACTAGACATCTAGATCTTCTTTTATTGATAAGCAAAATATATATATATATATATATATATATATGAGACACAAAAATAAACTACTCCAATATTCTCTTTAGCTACAGACCAAAACCAAAATAAAATGTCAGTTCATGTGAGCCTAACTAAACAATGTATTTGAACCCTACCCCAACACATGCTAATGATAGTTGAGACAGCGATACATAGACTTTGATGCAAATGTAGAATATATGGAAATAAAAAAGTTTCTTGCAAGGCTAATGCCAGAGTTTGCCAGATAGAAACCTAAATGTTCCACCAGCCCCTACACTATTTAAGAAGTAGCATGTCTTCCTGTCCTGAACAGGCATGTGACTTCATAAACATCCAAGTGTTCCTAGCAATGGAAATAATAAAGTATTCACTTCGCTTTCCTGAGAGGATGTTGTCAGGTGAAGCCTAGAAGAGTCAGGACTTCCAGCATCACCCAGTGGTAAATACTCTTCCAAGACTTCCAATGAAGCTTGTGAATACCATGTTTTGAACAGGAAACCCCAACCTGTTGCAGTAATGTTAAGGCATGTGTAGCTGCTGCCTGTCTAGCCCACCATTTTATGCTGTTATTAATATTACAAGGAAAGTTATTTCTGTATTGTTACTGGAAATATTTTTATACATGAGTCAACTGTGAAAGCAAATTCTGTTATGTTCTATGCTTTGGTGTCCTTAGAAACCAATCGCATTAGAAGTCAGAACTGCCTTGTATAGTTAGCCACAATTGCTTTTACCTGAGACCTACCTGGGCATTAAGGTCCTACTTGGCAGAGAGAAATGTGTAGGTGGGTAACTGACATTCTGGTTAGGAAGCTGGGATGTGAATCCTAGGTAAGGCAAGTAGCCCTACACAGCTGAATAACCCTAACAATGAAGACTGGATAAGTAGCAAAGACATGTTCCTAAGGAAGTTGTTATCACTCTATCCCTGATTGGTGAAATAACTTGATAGACATGTTTGTGAATTCCAAGCTTAAAATGTCTCAGGGTCAGTCAGCTTCAGAGTCTGGTCTGCAGCTCTTGTTAATCAGCCTGGGAAAGATGTTCAAGATGCTATCCCTGTCTAACTGTGTGTGTGTGTGTGTGTGTGTGTGTGTGTGTGTGTGTGTGTGTGTGTGTGTGTGTGTATGAGAGACAGACAAACAGAGAGAGAGAGAGAGAAAGAGAGAGAGAGAGAGAGAGTTGCAGGGTAACTCAAGGACCCCAACAGCAATATTATGCATGAACTTGCCTGGTATATTTATGAATGGATGCTTATTAGAGACCCTCACTTCCTCCATGTCATCAAATATGAGTCACAAATTTCAATAATTAAATAAGTTTGTAATATAATGCCATTTTAACATCAGTTTCATTTATCAGATTGCTGATTAAGCTCTGAACATTTGCTGAGAATATGAGTGAGACCTAAGGTTCCATTCCTAGCACTGAAAATAAAGCACACTGCTTAACCAAAGTCCAATTTCCTATTAAGATTTTTTATAAATGTGAAAATAAGATGACATATGTTAAAATATTAATCTTTATTTGCATATAAATATCACAGAAAACACAGAAACAAAGGAAAAGCATTGAAGCAGTAAAATGACAATGATAAAAACCAACATACCTATATTTTATTAATCAAAGTTTATTTTTTTGCAAAATAGATAGATATATAGATAAAATATTCTTACATACATGACATATTTATACATGTATTAATGTAAAAGAAAATTATTCCAATAAAATGTTGCAAGGAGGATAAAAAAGGAATATTAAATATATTAAATCAGGACTGATAATATTCACACAAGGATGCTAATGATTAATGTAAAATCAGATATTTAAAATTTAGTGCATTTTAGTAGAAAATGTTTGCAAAGAGTTTATGCTAATTATTTTTTTATGTTTATAGATATTTTAATTAGATATTTTATTTATTTATATTTCTTTTTTTTCTTACCACTTTATATAAAAAAGAGGGCTACATATACAGATTTTTTAAGGGCATTTTGACATAACATTATAAGAATATTTTTGTCAGTACTTGGTTCTTTAGAGGTTGGATAGCATGCATTGAACTCCTACTAGTTACCATAAGCATAAAGTACATGTAGGACAGAACTTAACATGGAGACAGATTTCTTGTTGAGTATAGATTAAGCATAATAATCTGTGAATACCAAAAATTGCCACAAGGCTATTAAATTAACTCTTGGATTATTAATGATTTAAGGTCCAGGTGTAGCACACTCTGAGAGGGTGCTATAAATTTATATTTTTTCTAAGAAGGTCTGAGGCTTTTTTTTTTTGGTCTTCAATTTTCTTGAGTTTCAAATAGCCTGTGAGTTGTTTCTGGGGTGTTCAGAGCTTTTTGGGGTTAAAATGAAATTATCAGTGACTGCATATTATGTCTGTTCTTTTGTGACTGGGTTATCTCACTCAAGATGATATTCTCTAGATGCATCTATTTTCTAAAGAATTACATAAAGTTATTGTTTTTGATACCTGATTAGTACTCCATTGTGTAAATTACCACACTTTTTCTATCCATTCATCTACTGAAGGACATCTAGGTTATTTCAAGCTTCTGACTATTATAAATAGAGCTGCTATTAACATTGAGGTTCATATGTCTTTGCTGTAGGTTGGAGCATCTCTGGGGTATATGCCTAGAAGTGTAATAACTGGGTCTTCAGGTAGTACTATGTCCAATTTTCTGAGGAATCGCCAGAATGATTTCCAGAGTTTTTTTTGTACCAGTTTAAAACCCCAGGTTTTGTACCAGTTTAAAACCCCACCAGCAGTGGAGAAGTGTTCCACTTTCTCCGCATCCTCGCCCGCATCTGATGTCATCTGAATTGTTGATCTTGTCCAATCTGACTGGTGTGAGGTGGATCTCAGGGTTGTTTTGATTTGCATTTCCCCGATGGCTAACGTTGTCAAGCACTTCCATTGATGCTTCTCAGCCATTTGATATTTCTAAATTTAGAACTTTTTGTTTAGCTCTGTACCCCATTCTTTAATAGGGTTGTTTGATTCTCTGCTGTCTAGCTTCTTGAATACTTTGTGTACCTTGGATATTAGGCCTCTATCTGATGTGGGGTTAGTAAAGATCTTTTCCCACTCTGTTAGTTGCAATTTTGTTTTCTTGACAGTGTCCTTAGCCTTACAGAAACTTTGCAATATCATTAAGTCCCATTTGTCAATCTTTGACCTTAGAGTACAAGCCATTGCTGTTCTGTTCAGAAAATTTTCTCCTGTGCCTATGTGTTCTAAGGTTTTCCCTACATTTTCATCTAATAGTTTCAGTGTACCTGGTTTAATGTGGAGATCTTTGATCCACTTGCACTTGAGCTTTGTACAAGGAGATAAGAAAGGGTCTATCTTCATTCTTCTTCATGTTGAGTGCCAGTTGGACCAACAACATATGTCGAATGATCTGTCCTTTTTCCATTGAAATTTTACAGCCCCTTTGTCAAATATCAGATGAACATACATGTGAGGGTTCATTTCTGGATCTTTTATTCTATTCCTTTGATCCATGTGGCTATCCCTGTACAAGTACCATGAAGTTTTTTGCACAATTGCCTTTTAATTTGGCTTGAGGTCAGGAATAGTGATTGCTGCGTATGTTTTCATGTTGTAAGGATGGATTTCGCTATTCTAGGTCATTTGTTATTCCAGATGAAGTTGCACATTGCTCTTTCCAACTGTATGAAAAACTTGATTGGTATTTTGATGGGGATTGCAATGATTCTGTACATTGCTTTTGGTAAGATGGCCATTTATACAATGTTGATCCTTCCAATCCATAAGCATGGGAGTTCTTTCCATTTTTTGAGATCTTCCTCAATTTTATTCTTGAGGGGTTTGAAGTTCTTGTCATACAGGTCATTCACTTTCTTAGTTAGAGTCAAATCAATGTATTTCATAGTTTTTTGACTATTGTGAAGGGTATCTTTTCCATAATTTCTTGCTCCACATGTATGTCATTTGAGTAGAGGAAGGCTACTGATTTGTTTGAGTTATTCTATATACAGCCACTTTTGTGAACTTGTTTATCAGCTGTAGAAGTTCTCTGGTAGAATTTTTCAGGTCACTTAAGTATACTATTACTTCTTCTGCAAATAGTGATGTTTTTACTTCTTCCTTTCCAATATATCCCTTTAATTTCTTTTTGCTTTCTAATTGCTCTGACCAGGACTTCCAGTACTATGTTGAATAGGTAGGGGGATAGTGGGCAGCCTTGTAGAGTCCCTGATTGAAGTGGGATTGCTTCTAATTTCCCACAGTTAAGTTTGATGTTGGCTGTTGGCTTGCTGTATACTGCTTTTATTATGTTTAGGTGTGTGCCTCCTGTTCTTTCCAATACTTTTTACATGAAGGAGTGTTGAATTTTGTCAAATGCTTTTTCAACATCTAGTGAGATGATCATGTGGGGTTTTTTTTTCTTTGAATTTGTTTATATGGTGGATTGCATTGATGGATTTCCGTTTATTAAACCATTCCTGCATCCCGAGGATGAAGTCTACTTAATCATGGTGAATGATCATTTTGATGTGTTCTTGGATTCGGTTTGCAAAAATTTTGTTGAGTATTTTTAGATCAATGTTCATAAGTGCATTGGTTTGAAGTTCTTTTTCCTTGTAAGGCCTTTGGGTGGTTTAGCAACGAGGGTTATTGTAGCCTCAAAAAATGAGTTATGAATTATTCCATCTGATTCTATTTTATAGAATAGTTTGGAGAGTATTGGTATTAGTTTGTCAGTAAATGTTTGATAAAATTCTGAACTGAATCCATCCGGACCTGGGCTTTTTTTGGTTGGCACGCTTTTGATGACTGCTTCTATTACTTTCAGTATTATGGGATTATTTTGATGGTTCACCTTGTCATGGTTTAACTTTAGTATCTGGTATCTATATAGGAATTCATCCATTTCTTTGAGATTTTCCAGCTATGTTGAGTATAGGCTTTTATAATAGGATCAGATGATTACTTGAATTTTCTCAGTGTCAATTAATGTGTCTTCTTTCATTTCTGATTTGTTAGTTTGGATACTCTCTCTTTGCCATATAGTTTGGCTAACTATATCAATCCTGTTAATTTTTTCAAAGCGCCTGCTCTTGCTTTTGTTGATTCTTTGAACAGTTCTCTTTGTTTCTGTTTGGATTTTTACTGGCTTAAGTTTGATTATTTCTTGCTGTCTACTCCTCTTGGATTTAACTGCTTCCTTTAGTTCTAGAGCTTTCAAGAGTGCTGTCAAGTTGCTAACATATTCTCTCTCCAGTTCATTTTTGGAAGCACTCAGAGCTATGAGTTTTTCTCTCAGTACTCCTTTCATTGCATCCCATATGTTGGGGTATGTTGTGTTTCATTTTCATTGTATTCTAGAAAATCCTTAATTTCTTTCTCTATATCTTCTTTGACTATGCTATCGTTCAATGGATCATTGCTTAGTTTTCATGTGTATATGGGCTTTTGTTGTCTTTGTTGTTTTTAAAGACCAGCCTTAGACCATGTTGATCTGAAAGGATGCATGGGAGTATTACAATCTTATATAGATTGAGGCTTGTTTTTTGAACAATTATGTGGTCAATTTTGGAGAAGGTGCCATTAGATGCTAAGAAGAAAGTGTATTCTTTTGTTTTAGAATGATATATTCTGTAGATATCTATTAATTCCAGTTGGTTCATAACCTCTGCTAGCTTTAGTGTGTCCTTGTTAAGTTTCTGTTTCCACGATCTGTCCATTGATGCGAGTGGGTTATTGAGGTCTCCCACTATTATTGTGTGGAGTGCAAAGTATTTTTTGAGCTTTAGTAGGGTTTCTTTTATGAATATGTGTGCTTTTTTATTTGGAGCATATGTGTTAAGGACTGATAGTTCATTTTGTCAAATTTCTCCTGTAATGAGTAAAAAGTTTTTTATCTTTTTTTTGATAACTTTTGGTTGAAAATCTAGTTTATTCATTATTAGAATGGCCACTCTAGCTTGCTTCTTGAGCCCATTTGCTTGAAAGTTTTTTCCCAATCCTTCATTCGAGATAGTGTCTGTCTTTGTCTCTGAGATGAGTTTCATGTATGCAGCAATATGTTGTGTTTTGTTTATGTTTCCAGTCTGAAAGCCTATATGTTTTGATAGTTGAATTGAGTCCAATTATGTTAACAGATATCAAGTAATAGTGGTTGCTGTTTCCTGCTATTTTTGCTCTTAGAGGTAGAATTGTGCCTGTGTGGCTTTCTTCTTTTTGTTTAATTGCTTAGGAATTTACTTGTTTTTACTAGGATGTAGATCCCCTTTTTGTATTAGGTTTTCCACCTATAATTTGTTGTAGTGTTGGGTTTAGGGTCAGATATTGTGTAAATTTAGTTTTGTCTTGGAATATCATAGTCTCTCCATCTGTGGTAATTGTGAGTTTTGCTTGTTATAACAGCTTGGGCTGACACTTGTTCTCTCTTACTGTCTGCATGATATCTGTCGAGGATCTCCTAGCTTTCAGAGTCTCTGTTGAGAAATCTGTTGTGATTCTGATTGGTCTGCCTTTATATGTTACATGGCCTTTTTCTGTTACTGCTTCTAGTATTCTTTCTTTGCTTTGGGCATTTGGCATTTTGACTATTATGTGTCTGGTCCAACCTATTTGGAGTTCTGTAGGCTTGTTTTATGCTCATGATCATCTCATTCTTAAGGGTAGGTAAATTTCTTCTATAATTTTGTTGAAGATATTTACTGTGCCTCTAAGTTGTTATTCTTCACCCTTTTATATTCCTAGAATCCTTAGATTTTGTCTTCTCATTCTGTCCTGGATCTCCTGGACATTTTGGTTTTGAAGCCTTTTGGCTTTTGCATCTTCTCTGACTGTTTTGTCTATGTTTTCAATGTTGTCTTTGGCCCATGAGATTTTCTCTTCCATCTTTTGTAGTCGTTTGGAGATGCTTGCCTCTGTGTCTCATCATTTCTTTTTTGTTTTCCACCTCCAGGGTTGTCTCTTTTTCATATTTTCTTTATTGTATCTACTTCCATTTTCAATTCCTTCATCATTTTGGTTCTGTTTTCCTCTATTTCTTTCATTTCTTTCCTTTGTGTGTGTGTGTGTGTGTGTGTGTGTTTCCTCTTTAAAAGCTTTTACATGTTTATGGTTGTACTCCCATTCTTGTGTAAGTGTATTATTCATGCTCTTTCCAAAGATCTCTGTCATCATCTTGAGGTATAATTTCAGGTATGAGTCTTCTCTTTCTGGAGTGTTTGGCATTCCATTGCTTGCTGTGATAGGAGTGCTGGGTTCTGATGTTGCCAGGTTATCATGGTTTTCATTGCTTAAGTTCTTTTGCTTTCCTCTTGCCATCTTGTTGTCTGTGAATATACCTGTTCTTGTTATCAGTGATTGGTACCCGTCTCTCCCATGTACCAGGCCTGTGTCCCTGGATCTCTGCTATTCCCGGTGGCAAGTGGCTTGAATATTTGGTTTGCAATTAAGGCCTTTCCGGGTATTTACTGAGTCCCTATGGCAGTGTTCCTGCTCCCCTGAACCAACCTTAGGGCCTCGCCTTTCTTGCATCTGGTCTAGCTCTCTCTGTCCCCTGGGTACTCACAGGGCAGTCTTGCCAGGCCTGTTGCTAATTATTTTTAAAAGTAAAGTTTTGGGTGAAAAGATTGATTAGCAAATCCACTGAAGAAGAGAAGACTTCCACCTTTATTCACATACTCAATATTGCATTCTGAACCTTTATAGTTTCATTCTCTCTCTATTTTTCTTAGTTTTATAAATATTCTACATTGTTGGATAAGTTATACCTCTTTAGTATATAAAGAATTTATATAAATCTAATATTTCTTGAAGTCATTTCCATCAGAAAAATTACTTTATAATATATGCTTCTTTTCCCCATCTGAAACATTTTCTGGAGTTTCTTCCACTTCTAATTCTACCTTACAACATGATCTTTGTATGACATAGACAACTTTCAGATGCTCAGATATGATGCGTTAACTTGTTATTTTCTCTTCAATCATAAATGAAAACATTTACATAATATAAACTCTATTCCAAAGACCTTCACATAAAACCAGGAACATGGAATCCAATAAAAGAGAAAGTTGGAAATATCCTGGAACACATTGGAACAGGGAAATTTTTCTGAATAAAACACCAATGTCTTGGGCTTTAAGATCAGCAATTAGCAAGAAGAACCTAATGAAACTGTAAAATTTTTGTAAGGTAAAGTACTCTGTCAATAGGAATAATGACACCATATAGATTAGAAAAAGATTTTTAATAACACTGCATCTCATAGAGGGATAACATCTAAAATATACAAAAAAAAAATCAAGAAGTTAGACCCCAGAGAGTCATATATGCCTATTTAAAAATGGCATTCAGAACTAAACAAAGAATTCTCAATTAAGGAATCTCAAATGGCTGAGAAACACCTAAAGAAATGTTTCACATGCTTAGTCATCAGAAAAATGCAAATCAAAATGGCCCTCTGATTCCACGTTACATCAAAAAGAATGGCTAAGATAAAAAAAAAAAACAAAAAAACAAAAAAAAAAAAAACCAAAAAAAAAAAAAACCACTTTTGGTGATAGGAGATGCTGCTGAGAATGTGAAGAAAGAGGAATACTCCTCCATTCTTTGTGGGATTGCAACCTGGTACAACCACTGTGGAAATCATTCTGACAGTTCCTCAGAAATTTGGAAATAGATCTACTTGAAGACCCAGCTGCACTTCTACTGGGCATATATCCAAAAGATATTCTACCATACCACAAGGACATATGATCTACTATGTTTATAGCAGCCTTATTCGCAATAGCCAGAAGCTGGAAACAACCCATATTCATCTACTGGGAAATGGATATAGAAAATGTAGTTCATTCACGCAATTGGTTACTACTCAGCTGTTACTTCACAAATTTTGCAGACAAATGGAAGTAACTGGAAAATATTATTTTGTGTAAAGTAAACCCGACCCACAAGGACATACATAGTATGTACTTGCTGGTAAGTGGCTATTAGCTCGAAAGATCAGAATACCCGCAATACAACTCATATACCATATGAAGCTTAAAAATAAGAAAGGCCAAAGTGTGCATGCTCAGTCCCACTTAGAAACGGGAACAAAGTAATTGTGGGAGGCAGAGGATATGACCTGGGTTGGAGAACGGAGAGAAAAAGGAGGGTAGGAAAGATCAGGTAGATGAAGAGACACTAGAAAATTCCATAGTGCCAGGGGAATGAGTAGAAATATGTAGCAGTGGCGGGCAGACAACACTAAAATGTTCCAGATACCAGGGATCTGAGAGGTTCTCATGACCCAGTGGGTATGACATTGACCAAAATTGTCAATAGTGAGGAGATAGAACTTGAAGAGACCACCTCCAGTAGATAAACGTGATGTCCGGTTGAGGTATGGGGCCATCCAACCATCTTAAAATTTTTAACTGTGAATTTCTCCTGTATAAAGGAAACACAAGGACAAAATTGGAACATAAACGAAAGGAAAGACTATTCAGAGATGAATGCAGATGCAATCCATCTCATCAACAGACACCATCACTGGTATTGCTGATATCAAGATGTGCTTGCTTACAGGAGTTTGAGAATGAAATTGTATGGTGCTGGCAGAGTCTCTCAGATGACAGCCATACAGTTTCATTCTCAAACATCTTCTTGAATATCTCTGTGTATATAGGAACCTGTGTGTCCCCAAATACGCACACACATACACACACACACACACACACACACACACACACACATACATACACACACATACACACACACACACACACACACACACACACACACACACACACATCTATAAACAATTCTGCCTTGATCAAATGGAGCAATCCACCACAGAGGAGAGTGCAGTATCTTCTAATTTTGACTCTGAACTCCTTACCCAAAATTCTCATGTCATTAATTTATTTCAAGTTCCTACTCATTCCCTTCTCCTTCTCCTCCTCTTCCTCCTCCTTTCCCCCCTTCCTCATTTTCCTCTTCTCTGTTTTCTCAATCTACTTTATCCTTCTCCACATTATTATTTTAAGGCATGGTTGCTAAAACAGCTGGCTGCAACCTTATTTGGCAGAACATAATGATTTTGAACTCCTGTTTATATGATCACTGTCACTTTTCTCAAATGTTTGAATTATATCCATGCATCCTTATTCCCTGCTTGCTTCTGTAGATCATACATGTCTCCAACACTGTCTTCTCCCACAGCAATGCCTCTATTACATTCTTGTGCAGTTTTCTTGACTGAGTCCATTTATTCATCATGCAAAATCTTTTATGGAACATAATGACAATGGCTTCTTCAAAATAGCCTTATTGCTTTATTCCTACATTTTTTTTAAACAATTTTATTTTTCAAAACAAAGATAGATGTAAATTTTAAACATTTTTTGCTTAAAATTATACATTTTTGTCAGTACTGTTTTTTCAGACATTAAAATAAATTTTACATAAAACCATGTGAATATGTTTTTTAGTCGGTACTTGATTTTTTTCAAGGGCTTGACAGTATGCATTGAAAACGTACTAGTTGCAATAAGCGTAAAGTACATGCAAAACAAAACGCAACATGGAGATAGTCAAAGTCTTCTTGTTTTGTGAATATATGTATAGTTTTTGTTTTCTTTATTTCTTGGACTTCATACAGTCTGTGAGTTGTTTCTGGGGGAGTGCAAGCCTCTGGGGTTAGCATCCCAATATCAGTGACTGCATATTATGTCTGTTCTTTTGTGACTGGGTTATCTCACTCAGGATGATCTTCTCTAGATGCAGCCATTTTCTTAAGAATTTGGTTAAGTCATTGTTTCTGGTGGCTGAGTAGTATTCCATTGTGTATATGTACCACAATTTTTGTATCCATTCGTCTTCTGAAGGACATCTGGGTTCCTTCCAGCTTCTGGCTATTATAAATAGAGCCGCTATGAACATTGTGGTGCATATATCTTTGTTGTGTATTAAAGTGTCTCTGAGGTATATGCCCAGAAGTGGAATAGCTGGGTCTTCAGGTAGTACTATATCCAATTTTCTGAGGTATCGCCAGCCCGATTTCCAGAGTGGTTGTATTAGCTTGCAACCCCACCAACAGTGGAGAAGTGTTCCTATTTCTCCGCAGCCTCGCCAGCATCCGCTGTCATCTGAGTTTGGATCTTGGCCAATCTGACTGTAGTGAGGTGGAATCTTAGGGTTGTTTTGATTTGCATTTCCCTGATGGCTAAGGATGTCGAGCACTTCCTCAGATGTTTTTCGGCCATTCAGAGTTCCTCAACTGAAAAAGATTTGTTTAGCTCTGTATCCCATTTTTTAATAGGGTTATTTGATTCTCTGGTATCGAGCTTTTTGAGTTCCTTGTACACCTTAGATATTAGGCCTCTATCTGATGTGGTGTTGGTAAAGATCTTTTCCCATTCTGTTGGTTGCCGTTTTGTTTTCTTGACGATGTCCTTAGCCTTACAGAAACTTTGCAATCTCATTAAGTCCCATTTGTTAATCTTTGACCTTAGAGCTTGAGCCATTGGTGTTTTGTTTAGGAAATTTTCTCCTGTGCCTATGTGTTCTAAGGTTTTTCCTACTTTCTCATCTAATAATTCCAGTGTATCAGGTTTAATGTGGAGATCTTTAATCCACTTACACTTGAGCTTTGTACAAGGAGATAAGAACGGGTCTATTTTCATTCTTTTGCATGTTGAGTGCCAGTTGGACCAGCACCATTTGTTGAATAGGCTGTCCTTTTTCCATTGAATGTTTACTGCTCCTTTGTCAAAAATCAGGTGACCATATACATGAGGGCTCATTTCTGAATCTTCTATTCTATTCCATTGATCCACTTGCCTATTTCTGTACCAGTACCATGCAGTTTTCAGCACAATTGTCTTGTAATATAGCTTGAGGTCAGGGATAGTGATTCCCGCTGATGTTTTTTTGTTGTTGAGGATGGTTTTCGCTATTCTAGGTCTTTTGTTATTCCAGATGAAATTGCACATTGATCTTTCCAATTCCATGAAGAACTGGGTTGGAATTTTGATGGGGATTGCATTGAATCTGTAGATTGCTTTTGGTAGGATGGCCATTTTTAAGATGTTGATCTTTCCAATCCATGAGCATGGGAGATCTTTCCATTTTCTGAGATCCTCCTCAATTTCTTTCTTCAGAGGTTTGAAGTTCTTGTCATACAGGTCCTTCACTTCCTTAGTTAGAGTCACACCAAGGTATTTCATAGCTTTTGTAACTATTGTGAAGGGTACCTTTTCCCCAATTTCTTTCTCCACATGTTTGTTTTTTGAGTATAGGAATGCTACTGATTTGTTTGAGTTAATTTTGTATCCGGCCACTTTGCTGAACTTGTTTATCAGCTGTAGGAGTTCTCTGGTGGAATTTTTGGCATCACTCAAGTACACTATCATGTCATCGGCAAAGAGTGATGTTTTTATCTCTTCCTTTCCGATTTGTATCCCCTTGATCTCCTTTTGCTGTCTAATTGCTCCAGCCAGGACTTCCAGTACTATGTTGAATAGGTAGGGAAAGAGTGGGCAGCCTTTTCGAGTCCCTGATTTTAGTGGGATTGCTTCAAGTTTCTCGCCATTAAGTTTGATGTTGGCTGTTGGTTTGCTGTATATTGCTTTTATTATGTTTAAATATGGGCCTTGGATTCCTGTTCTTTCCAGGACTTTTAACATGAAGGGGTGTTGGATTTTGTCCAATGCTTTCTCAGCGTCTAGTGAGATGACCATGTGATTTTGGTCTTTAAGTTTGTTTATATGGTGGATTACATTGATGGATTTCCTTATGTTAAACCATCCCTGCATCCCAGGGATGAAGCCTATTTGGTCATGATGAATGATGGTTTTGATGTGTTCTTGGATTCGGTTTGCAAGGATTTTGTTGAGTATTTTTGCATCAATGTTCATAAGTGAGATTGGTCTGAAGTTCTCTTTCCTTGTAGGGTCTTTGTGTGGCTTAGGTACGAGGGTTATTGTAGCCTCAAAAAATGAGTTGGGTAATATTACATCTGATTCTATCTTTTGGAATAGCTTGGTGAATATTGGTGTTATATCCCCAATAAATGTCTGATAAAATTCTGCACTGAACCCGTCTGGACCTGGGCTTTTTTTGGTTGGGAGGCTTTTGATGACTTCTTCTATTTCTTTAGGTGTTATAGGGTTATTTAGATGGTTTACTTGGTCCTGGTTCAACTTTGGGACCTTGTATCTGTCTAGGAATTCGTCCATTTCCTCCAGATTTTCCAATTTTGTGGAGTATAAGTTTTTGTAGTAGGATCTGATGATTTCTTGAATTTCCTTAGTTTCAATTGTTATGTCACCACTTTCCTTTCTGATTTTGTGAATTTGGATACTCTCTCTTTGCCCTTTAGTTAGTCTGGCTAGGGGTTTATCAATCTTGTTGATTTTCTCAAAGAACCAACACTTGGTTTTGTTGATTTTTTCAATGGTTCTTTTTGATTCTATTTGGTCTATTTCTGCCCTAATTTTGATAATTTCTTGCCGTCTACTCTTTTTGTGTAAATCTGCTTCCTTTTGTTCTAGGGCTTTTAGCTGTGCTGTCAGGTTGCTGATGTGAGCTCTCTCCAGTTTCTTCTTGGAAGCAATTAGAGCAATGAGTTTTCCTCTCAATACTGCTTTCATTGCATCCCATAGGTTTGGGTATGTTGTGTTTTCGTTTTCGTTGAATTCTAGAAAATCCTTAATTTCTTTCTTTATTTCTTCTTTGACCCTGCTATCCTTTAGCAGAGTGTTGTTTAGTTTCCATGTGTATGTGGGCATTTTGTTGTCTTTGTTGTTGTTAAAGACCAGCCGTAGACCATGGTGATCTGAGAGGATGCATGGGAGTATTTCAATCTTCTTATATCGATGAAGGCTCGTTCTGTGTCCAATTATGTGGTCAATTTTCGAGAAGGTGCCATGGGGTGGTGAGAAGAAGGTGTATTCTTTTACTTTAGGATAGTATGTTCTGTATATATCTATTAATTCTAGTTGGTTCAAAGTCTCTGCTAGTTTTGCAGTGTCCTTGTTCAGTTTTTGTTTTCCTGATCTGTCCATTGGTGAGAGTGGGGTGTTAAAGTCTCCCACAATTATTGTGTGGGGTGAAATGTATTTTTTGAGCTTTAGTAGAGTTTCTTTTATGAATGTGGGTGATTTTTTATTTGGAGCATATATGTTAAGGATTGAGAGTTCCTCCTGACAGATTTCCCCGGTAATGAGTAAAAAGTGTCCTTCTTTATCTTTTTTGATAATTTTGGTTGGAAATTTACTTTATTCGATATTAGAATAGCCACTCCAGCTTTCTTCTTGGAGCTGTTTGCTTGGAAGTTTTTTTCACACCCTTTTACTGTGAGATAGTGTCTGTCTCTGTCTCTGAGATGAGTTTCCTGTATGCAGCAAAAGGCTGGATTTTGTTTATGTATCCAGTCTGATAGTCTGTGTCTCTTTATTGGGGAGTTGAGCCCATTTATGTTAATAGATATCAAGGAATAATTGTTTCTGTATCCTGCCATTTTTGCTTTTTTGGGTTGAGTTGTGTCCGTGTTTTTTTTCTTTTTTTAGTTTTCTTGTTTAGGAGTTTTCTTGTTTTTACTAGGCTGTATTTTCCCTCCTTGTATTGGGTTTTCCACCTGTAATTCGTTGTAGTGCTGGGTTTGTGGTCATATATTGTGTGAATTTTGATTTGTCTTGAAATATCTTTGTCTCTCCATCGATGGTGATTGATAGTTTTGCTGGGTATAGCAGCTTGGGCTGGCACTTGTGCTCTCTTAAGGAGTGCATGATGTCTGTCCAGGCTCTTCTAGCTTTCATAGTCTCTGCTGAGAAATCGGGTGTGAGTCTGATTGGTCTGCCTTTATAAGTTACCTGACCTTTTTCCCTTACTGCTTTTAGTATTCTTTCTTTACTTTGGGCACTTGATGTTTTTACTATTATGTGTCGGGAGGTATTTCTTTTCTGGTCCAACCTATTTGGAGTTCTGAAGGCTTCTTTTATGCTCGTGGTCATCTCATTCTTGAGGGTAGGGAAGTTTTCTTCTATGATTTTGTTGAAGATATTTACTGTGCCTCTTAGTTGATACTCTTCTCCCTCTTCTATTCCTATTATCCTTAGGTTCGGTCTTCTCATTGTGTCTTGTATTTCCTGGACATTTTGGGTTAGGAGCTTTTTGTTTTTTGCATCTTCTCTGGCTGTTTTGTCTATGTTTGCAATGTTGTCTTCTGCCCCCGAGATTCTCTCCTCGATCTCTTGTAATCTGTTGGAAATGCTTGCTTCTGTGACTCCTGATTTCTTTTTTTGGTGTTCTGACTCTAGGGTTATCTCTTTTAGCGCTTTTTTTATTGTGTCAATTTCTGTTTTAATTTCCCTCTTCCATTCCTTTATTTCCTTGGTTCTGTTTTCGTCTCGTTCTTTGAGTTCTTTGAGTGTTTTTCTTGTTTCTTCTTTAAAAGCTTCTGAATCTTTTTGCTTTTCCTCCCTTTCTTGTTTAAGTAACTCTATCAGCGTCTTGAGGCATGTTTTCAGGTCTGTGTCTTCTTTCTCTGGAGTGTTTGGAATTCCTATGTTTGCTACTATCGGAGAGCTGGGTTCTGGTGTTGCTAGATTGTCTTGGTTTCCTTGGGATATACTCTTTCTCTTTCCTCTTGCCATTTTGTTGTCAGTGATATGTTCTTGCCTTTCCCTTGTATCTGGTCTGTGTCCCTGGTACACTTTCCGTGTGCACTCCTCAGAGATCTCTCTACTCCCCAGCAGCCCAGGTTCCGTGTGGCAGCTGGGCCAGGCTCTGCTCTGCGTACTGAAGTCACCTCCGGGTGGGAACAGATTTTCCTAAGATTTGTTCCTGGTCACAGTAGCTCAGCCTGTACGAGCTGCCTTTCCGGCTGGTGGTTGGGCCAGGCTCTGCTCTGCGACCTGAAGTCGTCTCCGGGTGGGAACAGAAGTTCCTAAGATCTGTTCACGGTTACTGGATCGGGGAGGACAGGGCAGGTCAGGGCAGGGGGTACCCTTTCCGGGTGCACTCCGCAGAGATCTCTCTGCTCCCCCGCAGCCTAGGTCTCCCACTCACCAGTTGCTCAGCCTGTAAGAGCCGCCTTTCTGGCTGGAGCCGCCTTTCCGGCTGGTGGTTGGGCCAGGCTCTGCTCTGCGACCTGAAGCTCTCTCCGGGTGGGAACAGAAGTTCCTAAGATCTGTTCCAGGTCTCAGTAGCTCAGCCTGTACGAGCCGCCTTTCTGGCTGGAGCCCCCTTTCCGGCTGGTGGTTGGGCCAGGCTCTGCTCTGCGACCTGAAGTCCTCTCCGGGTGGGAACAGAAGTTCCTAAGATCTGTTCCTGGTTACTGGATCGGGGAGGACAGGGCAGATCAGGGCAGGGGGTGCCCTTTCGTGTGCACTCCGCAGAGGTCCCTCTGCTCCCCTGCAGCCTAGGTCTCCCACTCACCAGTTGCTCAGCCTGTAGGAGCCGCCTTTCTGGCTGGAGCCGCCTTTCCGGCTGGTGGTTGGGCCAGGCTCTGCTCTGCGACCTATTCCTACATTTTTATTCTCAGTTTTTAACACAAAGTTGGAAGTAAAAGCCTCATGCATCTCATTGTCTAACAAATTTACTCTTCAAATTTCTGCCACATACTTCCAAACAATGCCCTCAAAACAGTGTCCACTTTTAAGTAATTCCTAGCCATTCTCCAAGTATACATTTTTGATCGGTACATTAGTTTTACAAAATTCAATATCCAGTAAAGAATTAATAATTGTCAGATGAATAGTAGAGAGAAACATATCAAGTGATGGTAAGGAGACTCACACATATCCATGTAGCAGGATTCCTTGCTTCTGAGGAAAAGACCAACCCCTCAAATCTCTGTGAGGTTAGGAAAGCTTCTGCCAATATGGCAAGAATATTTCAAGCCAAACTCCTACCAGATACACTATTTCTCCCTCAGCATGTGTGACTGGCAGGGGTAATACGACCTGAGACCAAGACAGTGAGGAGGCTCATGTAAACTAACCCAGAGATGTCACTCTAGTATACTCAGAGCATCATGTGATTTTTCACATTTCATAGCAAGTATGTTTGGTATGGATAAAATGTAGAAAATTATACTGTATGGGATAATTAGCCTTGAGAATTCTTATATTTTACCCTCCAGGAAAACAAAAAGTCTTGTAATCCCTTTCAGATTTAAATAATCTCTGATCATCAAAAATAAGCAAAGATGGCCTGTGCTTTAAATAATGAAGAATCATTATTTTCCTGAAATAGCAACACCTTTAGCATGTCTTTTTCTATATCTATTTCAGTTAGATGATTTTTTATTGGTTAGCTCTTATTTGGAGCACTCCTTTCTAAAAAAAACAGGTAAGATCATAAGGGTTATAGAACTCACAAGAAATAAACAAAACTCATTAGATCCTTTCCTGAAATATAGAAGGATGAACATTACTTAGGGAGGAAGACTTTTCATGAGACTGGCTCTCTGAACTTTGTCCATGAGATTCCAGTACTCCAAGTTTCTTGGTGTGTCTGAGAGAATGTACAGAAATTTTAATTCAGAAATATACCTACTTTGGCAAGAGACCATATTTAAAGTCTTTCCAGGGATGAGTGATTCACCTAGAAGATAGACATGCCCTGGATTTCAGTATGATATGACTGGAATACAGACACACTCTAAGTGAACGCCTTTATTTCAAACCCATGTGACATTAGCTTGTAGGAGGAAGCAGGCATGTTTAACAATGATCTCTAGTTGAGGGAGGGCAGTTCAACTGAGCTCAGGTAAGTCAGTTCAGTTCAGTCAGCCCAGGAGGCAGCACAGTGGATTTGACTTCAGCTCAGCTTAGTCTGCGCCTCAGAGGCCATTGAAGCCACAGAATAAGGAGAGAGAAGATTAGAATGCATTTCTGAAGTTAACTAGATCCCAGCCAAGCAATTCATTGAGAAGCTTGGAAAAGGCAGATTGAATCAGTTAACTTGGAGAGGAATTTGAGCCAGAACAAGTGAGTTGAACCAGCTTGCCAGAATCAGAAAGAACTAGAAAGGGTGATCTTATCCAGTGGTAAACCTGTAAGATAAAAATTACATCTTAAGAAGAAAAGATTCTTTTACAGGAGAACAGGGGGCAATTCAGGAACTTCATTCAGTCATGTTATGAATAGCAGAGACAGAGTTGCTGACTCATCAAAGTAGACTTGATGCTATGCCATACTGGTCTATTCCTGATTTGTCTGAGGCAAAGACAAACTGACTTGAGAAGATACAGTTTGATGCCTTTTAAAGAAGTTTAAGTAGTTTGTGAATTTTACTTGTTCTTATGTTTCTATTTAAATTATTCATTATATATAAAAATTTCAATAGCTCATTTAAATTATTACAAATACCTGATACTAGCTTTTATGTAACGTATATTTAAGATTTGTTAGTTTATTATCACAAACTCCTTCACATATTCCTATGAATAACACCTTTTACATTGTTGAACTATTATGATAATAAAATAACCTTCTTTTTTTAATTGAACAACTTTATTTAAAAAAAACAAGATAAATGTACAGATTTTAAAAGCATTTTCAAATAATAATATATGAATATATTTTTGTTGATACTTGATTTTATTTAAAGGTTTGATAGTATGCATTAAAATTTTACTAGTTACAATGAGCATAAATTACATGTAAAACAACATGAAACTTGGAAATAGTCAAAGTTTTCTTGGTGTGTAAAGATTAAACAATGATTTTCCTTTTTTTTTTTTGGTCTTTGTTTTTCTTGAACTTAATATAGTCTGTGAGTTGTTTCTGGGGTTAGTATCTAATTATCAGTGACTGTGTATTACGTGTGCTTTTTTTTGACTGGGTTACATCCATCAGGATGATATTCTTTGCATCCATTTTCTTAAGAATTTCATAAAGTCATTGTTTCTGATAGCTGAGTAGTACTACATTGTGTAAATAAACCACAATTTTTGTATCCATTCATCTATTGAAGGACATCTGGATACTTTCCAGCTTCTGGATATTATAGATATGGCTACTATGAACATTGTGGTGCATGTTTCTTTGTTGTATAATGGAGCGTCTCTGGTGTATATGCCCAGAAGTGGACTAACTGGGTCTTTGGGTAGTACTATGTGCAATTTTCTGAGGAACCACCATACTGATTTCCAGAGTTGTTGTACCAGTTTACAACCCTACCAACAGTGGAGAAGTGTTCCTTTTTCTCTGCATCCTCACCAGCATTTGTTGTCATTTGAATTTTTAAGTTTAGCCATTCTGACTGATGTTAGGTGGAATCTCAGGATTGTTTTGATTTGCATTTCCCTGATGACTAAGAATGTCGAGCACTTCCTTAGATGCTTCTTAGCAATTCTATATTCCTCAATTGAGAACTTTTTGTTTAGCCCTGTGCCCCATTTTAATAGGGATGTTAATTCTCTGGTGTCTACTTCTTGAGTTTTTTGTATACCTTGGATACTCAACAAAGCTGGAAAATCTGTAGGAATTGGATGAATTCCTAGACAGATACCAGATACTAACGTTAAACCAGGACCAGGTAAGCCATCTAAATAATCCCATAACGCCTAAAGAAATAGAAGCAGTCATTAAAACCTCCCAAACATATAAAGCCCAGGTCTAGACAGATTCAGTGAAGAATTCTATTAAACATTTAGATGACCTAATACTTGTACTCTATAAAGTACTCCACAAAATAGAGTCAGATGGAACACTACCTAACTCATTTTTCGAGGCCAAAATAGCCCACACACCTAAACCACACAATGACCCTACAAGGAAAGAGAACTTCAGACCAATTTCAATTATGAACATTGATGCAAAAATACTCAACCAAATCCTTGCAAACTGAATTCAAGAACACATCAAAATGATCATTTCCCCTGATCAAGTAGACTTCATCCCTGCGATACAGGGATGGTTTAATATATGGAAATCTATCAACATAATCCACCACATAAATAAACTCAAAGAAAGACACAACATAGTCACCTCACTAGACGCTGAGAAAGCATTTGAAAAAATTCAACATTCCTTCATGTTAAAAGTCTTGGAAAGAACAGGAATCCAAGGCCCATATCTAAATATAATAAAAGCAATATACAGCAAAGGAATAGCCAACATCAAACTTAATGGTGAGAATCTTTAAACAATCACACTAAAATCAGGAACTAGACATGACTGCCCACTATCTCCCTATCTATTCAACATAGTACTGGAATTCCTGGCTGAATCCATTAGACAGCAAAAGGAAATCAAAGGAATACAAATTGGAAAGGAAGAAGTAAAACCATCACTGTTTGCGGATGACAGGCGAGTGTAAATTAGTGACCCCAAATGTTCCACAAGAGAACTTTTACAGCTGCTAAACAAGTTCAGCAAATTGACTGGATATAAAATTAACTGAAACAAATCAGTAGCCTTCATCTACTCAAAAAACAAACTTAGTGAGAAAGAAACTAGGTAAAGATCCTTTTCACAATAGTCACAAACCATATGAAATAAGGTGTGACTCTAACTATGCAAGTGAATGGCCTGTATGACAAGAACTTCAAATCTCTGAAGAAGGAAATCGAGGAAGATCTCAGAAAATGGAAAGATCTCCCATGCTCCTTGATTGGAAGGATCAACATTATAAAAATGGACATCTTACCAAAAGCAATCTACATATTCAATGCAATCATCATCAAACTTCCAACCCAATTCTTCAAAGGGTTGGAAAGAACAATGTGCATTTTTTTCTGCAATAGCAAAAGACCTAAAATAGTGAAATCCATCTTCAACAACATGAAAACATCTGCATGAATCACCATTCCTGACATCAAGCTACATTGCAGGACAATTGTATTAAAATCTTCATGGTACTGGTACAGAGATAGCACGTGGATCAATTGAATAGAATAGAAGTTCCAGAAATGAGCCCTCACATATATGGTCACTTGATTTTTGACAATGGAGATATAAACATTCAATGGAAAAAGGACAGCCTCTTCAATAAACGGTGTTGGTCTAACTGGCACTTACCATACAGAAGAATGAAAATAGACCCTATCTTATCTCCTTGTACAAAGCTCAAGTGAAAATGGATCAAAGATCTCTACATTAAACCAGGTGCACTGCAATTATTCAAAGAGAAAGTGAGGAAAATTTTAGAACACATAGGCACACTAGAATATTTCCTCAACAGAACACCAATGGCTTATGCTCTAAGGTCAAATAATGAAAACAGAGACTTGCGGAGATTGCAAAGCTTCTGTAAGGCTAAGGACACTGCTAAGAAAACAAAACGGCAGTCAACAGATTGTGAAAACATCTTTACCAACTCCACATCTGATAAAAGAACCTTCTTAAGCCTGTGCATCAAAAAGAATGACAGAGCATCAGCATGTCATTTTCTCTGATTTGTGCTATGAAATTAGTAATGACATACATTCTTAATTCTTTTAAGACAACTTGATATAAAATTTAAAGTTCAGTATAATGATACCACAAGAAGCACTTATTTTTAGAGTCCAGGTAGTGTAATACTTGTATACATTAACTAAATATCTTGAAATTAACATAATTATAAATATGTAAATTTAATAATAATAATATCAAATGCATTGTCTGTCAAGAGGGGACAATACTAAATAAAATCTTATAGATAATAATAATGAATATAAATGGAAGTAATATGCTTTGACTACATAGTAATTTTAGTGTATTTAGTAACCACCCAACAAATATTAGCTATTATGACCTTGATTTTCATCCTATTCTTGTCTTTTCCTGCTTCTATCTTCAGAATTATGAGGGCCTATGATGTAGTACACATCATGTAGAAAATGTTCTCTGGAGGAAAATGTATTGTCTGTACCATGGAGGACATAGGACCTGAGAATCAAGGAAAATCAACTATCAGAGCACCTTACAGAACAATCCACTTTTTAAGAGGCCTCTGTGACAAGTAACCAGACCCTAAGACATTTCAAGATTTTCTTGGTTCTGGTACAGCTTGATTATAATAAATAAAGCATATGAACCAATTCATATGGCATGTTTAAAACAAGAAAGGAAAAAACAGAAACTGACCAGAACAGTGAAGTCATAGCATAGTGCTGATGATGACCATGTTTCATTTACTTCTAGGTAGTTGCACAAGAAGAATTAGATGCAGTTTTAAATATTTCAAAATTACCAACCTGAAAACAATAACATAATAATTTGTTGGTTTCAGTATGCCCTCCCCATCATACTCTTTTCTTGTATCATTTGTTTTTATTGAGTAAAAAACAAGTTTAAAATCAAAAGTCATTTTGTCTTGGAGGGCTGATACTGATAATCACATGTATAATCTTTCTGGTGGTAGCATGTCCGTCATAAATGACAGAAAACATCTGGAAACACACATCCATGTTGAGTACTGCATGGCTGAGCATGTTTTAGTTGTTGATTGTTTTTGTTTGTTTCATGTCTCAAAACCCTAAAATGATGAGTTTCTCATGCTATGAATTTCAATAGAAAATTCTAGGGAAGATTCTAGATCCAAACTCATCCAGTGTGCCAGAACATACATTCTTGTGATTATAGGACTGGCATCCCTATTTCATGGCTATTCAGAAACCAGATGCCCCATTGTATCTGTGATTCAAGCTCTGTTTTTTGGCAAGTGGCTCACTGTTTCTGAAATCTAAGATGTACACTTAATTTTGAGAATTTGAACGTGAATTATATCAGAAATGTCCTTTTTGTTTAGTAAAATTTATAGGGTATAAGGACTTGTGAGTAGACATTTTTGGACTTTGCCCTATTTACTGAAAAATACAATAAAAATTATTTAAATTTCTCTCTTCATATTACGGTAGATTTTCATAAAATAGAATCCAACATTTATAAACTTATTTCATCTTAAAACTGCTCCTCAGTTCCTGTCCCTGACGTTTTGATTAGTAGAATAATCTAAGCAGTATTTGATGTTATATCTTATGCTGGACTTGGTGTTACTCTTTCCAGTTTTAGAGAAATTGGGGGATATACATAATGAAATATTTTCTCTATAATCATTCTATTAATTTATTTTTTAATTTTTTAGTATCTATGTACTGATTTATTTCAATTATCTTTAAAAATAATGAGCAAATGTATTGGTTGGAGTAATTGATTAAAATGAAGATCATCTTTTAGTGGGCCTGGGGTTGATATAGCTTTTATCTATAGCTACCAACCCACCCAGGAATGCTGATATTGGTCCCGCAGGGACCAGACTTGAAGAGCAATGCCCTAAAAGTTTGTTAAATATAGTAAGAAATCAGTGATTAGGTCTCAGCTCTTCAACTGAGGATGCCAAGTTTATTCTTTTGTTTTTGAATTAAGTCCTTCCATGAAAAAAATGAAGTTATTTAATTTTTTTATTAGTTTTCACATGTATATGTTTACTTATGGATATGTAATTTAAATATTTTGGTAATATTTGAAGTCAGATGTTTCTTAAAATCATACAAGCAGTAGTTCCTCCTGATTTTCTAACATAGGGTTTTTTAACAGTGAGTTGAAATTCCTCTTTTCATCCCCAGACCAGCCAGCAATCCTAAACCCAGTTAGACACAGTAACCTAGCTGAAAAGTAGAGAAGCCGTGCTGAGCTATTTTTTAAGATACCAGCTGATATTTGAAAATTGGACTGTCATTACTTAAATGGATTTTGTATCTTTCAAAGAGTCCTGATATATTTTTTCTGTATTTTATTCATTTTCGATATTTGTTACATTTTTCAATAGCCCTTTTTGACTTTGTTTTAAACAACCCTGGACCAAGTGGTAGCAGTACCCTTGGGCAAAGTGGTTCTCCACAGCGGTCTGTATCCATGCCAGCTGTGATTTCATTTGTATTGAATCACAGTAATCCCTAAAACAATTTATGATCTTGTCTTGAAACCATAATTTGAACTTATATTTTCGTAAAATCAGTGTGTGGAGGAATTTTTTTTTTTATTCTTCTCATTTTGTTTTTCAAGTTGAAGCTCTGCGTGTACATTTATCGGCATGCCTTCCTTGAATAGAGCAGATAGTCATCTGGAAGCAAGTATAGAATAAAATATCTGCAGGTGTGATGTATACTTCGTTTACTGCTTCCTTCAACCCAAGTGACCTTGTTTGGGCATGGGTAAGCAGGTGCATGCTGGCATAGGAGCAAATCTATTTCAAAACACAAGTGACCAGTGTACTTCTGCAAGTTTAGGCCAACTAGTAGCATTTTATTGACTGCAGGTGGTTACTGAGTACATAATAAAAAGCTTCCAGTTGACTGATCACATTTTTAAATAACCCTAAAGGGTTTTTCTCTGATGGGCGGAAGAATCAGTCTGAGATGCTGAGCCTTAACATGGCAAGGCAATTTTGAACCTCCACACTAGCAGTTTATGTGCTTGAAGCCAATGGAGATCTAAATATTCATTTCCAATCTCAGATGTTTAAGAATGAAACATGAATCTGAGTGATGATTTCAGCCTTCTTCTACTTTCTTGAGAGCATCGCAGGAGTATAAATATGTACCTGTTATAGAGCCAAATAGAAAACACTGAAAGTGTACAACTAAGGTAAGTGTTTGGATTATTTCATGTTAACTATTTTCCTCTAATAGACTTGGTTCACAAGGTGTTTCCTTAAGAAAAGTGAATAGGTTTCAGTGTCAGGCATACTACTATGGTAAGTAATTAAAGGTGGGAAAATACAAATATATAACTATGCACATTGATATGTACACTAGCCACCAGTGGTGCTCTATATCCATGATGTAAGTATGTAGTAATAAATATAGAGCATCAAGGAATGGGATTGCAGCCATTGAAAATAAACTTTAGGAGACAACATTAAACCATCTGTTTTAAGGATTTGACAGGCAAAGAGAGTAAAGTCTGGTTGTTGGCTTCAGGTATAACCAATGAGAGCAAACATTGCGAACTCTTGAATAGATTAGCAAAGTATGTAGTCACAGAATTTGGAAATGTGTGGCCTGATAATTAGGTCATATATAAAAAAATGAAAGTGTGCATTTCAGTTTCCATTTTTAAATTATTTTACAGTATGCATTTGTGTGTGTGTGTGTGTGTGTGTGTGTGTGTGTGTGTGTGTGTGTGTGTGTTCTGGCATGCACATGCTGCAGTCACTGTATGGAGATCAGAGAACAACTTGTAGGAGTATATTCTTCCCTTCCACCGTGTGCAGTCCTAAAATTGAAGAATTGCAAACTCAGATGATGAGGTCTGGTGTCGTGTGTCTTTAGTCCCTGAGTCATGTAATAAGTTATAAATAAAACTTGACTTTCTTTTTATTATTAGGTAGGCTTAACGGGCTTTCAACCTGTTATGAATAAAATGTTTTTTTAACTGAGAAATATCTACCCAAAACTGACTGACAAGCACTGAGTTTATACATGTATACCACCATGCCTAGCACCTGTTTCATTTTTTTAAAGAGTCATAATCTTACAATCTGACATTTAGTGCAATAAACATTGGTTACTATAATTCAGAACTTGTATAACCACAACATCTAAAAATTAGGGACAAATTAAAAAAATACTAAACTAAACATTTGATGCAAATGTTAGGTAAAAGCGATAAAATATATCAAATTGTGTATACTAAATTAAAAATTTAATGAGCTTCAGAATAGATTAAAATAGGCATTTATTAGGATAAAGTAATACAATTATATAAATAAATAACATTTTCTCTATTCTTTTTATTACTTATCATACATATTTGATCAAGTGTAAAGATTTAATCTGTCACACATATTTTTATGAGATAATAAAATGAGCTAGTGAAAATTTTGAGTATTGTCATAGCTACATAATAATTAAAATCACATACAAAATTCTTACCAAAAGGAAGTATAAAAATTTAATGACTGATACTTTTGGCTTCAAAGATATATCTAAATATGAATTTGTTTGGTTAATGTAGTACATAATAATAGGAGATATTGAGAACAGTTAAGCATATGGCACTCCTTAGTCAGAGCAGGATGGTAAATATCCAAAAGGAAATCTGTAAAAATGAAGACAAACTTGTTTAAAGAAAATCTATATCATATTGGATGTAATGAAATGCATAGGTAAACAACTGATTTGTAAGCTTTGATTTCTGAAAATTATAAATAGAGAAAGTACTATTGTGTGCATGAAGTAGCTTTGATTTGGTATATTCTAATATGCCAACTTTTATATAGTTTGAATATTAAATCTCTAAATACTACGTATAAAGATGTATTCAAAGCATTTATCATATGTACTAGTGTATCATGTAAATTTTGACAACTCCAGCTAGCCTCTTATTCCTAGTACTTGTGCCCTAGGAAAACAGCTATCACTCAAGGGTCTTAATATTTTAGTTATGTATTCAATAAAGCATTGCAAAAGTTGTAGTACCATCACTGTTCATAAGGCATTCTACTACAGTGAAAGTACACCCATCGAAAGGAAATAGTCATTGCATCCAACAGCTAGGAATAAACTCAAAATCCCAGGCTAAAGACCCTGACACTAACATCTCTAACATGCAAATACAACTTATCCAAATGCCTCAGTCAGCTCTTAATTCTTAATTAAATCTTGAAAAAAAAAAAAACAAAAAAAAAAAACCCACCAAAAACAAAAACAAAAACCCTTATAAGTGGCTCAGTTTATTTCTCTCCAGACAGAAACTAAAATATAGAAATTCCTTAATTCTAATGTTGTTGTTCAAGTTTCTGAAGTGATCACAGTCTGCAACACAAAAAATTAAAAAAAAAAGTTTCTGAGAACTCTTACTATAATTATTTAGCTATCATGAAATATCAATAGTAAATGCATTAATTTCACATTAGTTAAAGTGAGATAGTAGTACAAATATTAACAAATAATTTTATTTTACTTAATTTAAGTATATTAGACTATTAATTTAATACAATAAGTGTCAGCTCTATTTAGAGTTATAAATCAATGGCTTCTTCTGTGGGCAACAGTTGTGAAAGCAAACATAAGTGGGAGTTATATAGTCCTACTATTTTCCATGCCTCTTCTATAAGATTACTTATTTACATAATTTCTAATCATAAAATGTTGTCCTATTTCAAGATAATTTATATAATCCCTGGCAGAATTGTAGTAATTTGTGTATGACATTTGTATAGAGCTTAAAAATCAAGAAGTCTTTTGAAATTCTTGGTCAGTTGTCTTTGGTTAGTATAATAATGACATTTGTGGATGTTTTCTGGGTTTCCTAAGTGATTGAAATTACTTTGGATAGCCATATACACATGAGCAGATTGGACATATGTTTTATTTATTTATATCCCCAAATTTAAAGTTCATATTATTGCTCACATAACTTTATCATGTAAGCCTCCAAATGATTACCCCACCTTTTCTGGGTCTTTTGTTTTTTGCCTGTCAGAGCATTCAAGTAACTCATTTGTAGGATTCTGACTCATAGAAACATTAATATAACTGTGTGCTGTTGATGTACATTGAGTTGTTTAAAATGATTCATTTGATATGCAGCATAACACTGCAGGGATATAATTAGGAGGATCAGTCTTCATTACAACTGTCAACTGCTTTTTCTTTGGCTCACTGCAGTCTTCAGTGTCTTCAGTTGCTATATTACTCTCCCTTGGTATGTGCACGCACTCCCATGTCAGCCTTCACCAGACCTTGTTTGACATAACCTGGAGAGAGCCTCTCAATCTTTGTGTTTCTGAGGAAGAGACTGGGCCGTCTTTGAGGTTCTACTCTGCCTCATGGAAAGCAATCATTGTCATATATTTACTCTTAAATTTGGACAACAGAGCCTATTCATTCTCTGACTGTGCTATGCAACTTTGAGTGCTATTAAGGGATCTTGGATTCATTCATCTCTACCAATGCAAAGCAACTCTTTGCCCTTCCCCATCACTGGCTAAACTTTAATTTTTCTGAAACTGGAATGGATTTTTTTTCTGCTCATTTATGAAATAAGTAGATATTATTCCGTTTCCTCCAGCATATCAGGGTAAAATGAGAGAAGTTTTGTCATTTTTATATTTGTCAGACTTGGTTTAAAAGAAGGAATAAAATAAGAATGTAGCAATTTTGTACAAGTGCTTTAATGGCAAACAGTCATCTATTCTCTTCCTTCAAATCGCATCAATGGAGGAGAATCCTTCTGGCTTTCCTTACTGATTCACATACCCATTGTTACCAATGAGAAACAACCTGTGGTCATAAACATACCTATGCACAAAGATGACTAGTTAATATAGAGTAGATACATTTACCCATATTCATCCCAGGAAACTATTACCAACTTTTTTTTCTTATTGTAATATTGTTAAGCACTGTGGAAAACTCTTTTTCATCTTGTCTTATAAAGAGAAGCAGGAATAAACTGTGCTTTAGCATTTGGTAGAACTTATAGTACTTTATTACCTGTAAATTTTCCACTGTGATTAGTACAAGTGAATTTCTTTTTTTTAAACAATAAAAATAGATTATTCTCTCATTCAATATATTTGGACAGTAGTTTCCTGTATCTTCACTTGTTTGAACTACCCCACATTGTCAACTCCATCTTCATATCCCTTCAGAAAGGAGCAGGCATCAAAGATACAACAATCAAACACATCAAAACAAGATATAATAAGACAAGGCAAAGCCTTCATATTGAGAGTGGATATAGGGCAACCCAATAATAGGGAAAGAGTCCCAAGATTGGGCAAAAGAGCTAGAGACACACAGGCTCCCAGGGTAGTAAACTTCAAAAGATAAAAAATAAATAATGCTAACTACCATAGCATGTATGCATAGAACATGGCACAGATCCATTGAGAGCCTGTATGTGTTACTTCAGTCTCTGTAATCATATAGGAGCCTTTCTTAGTTGGTTTGGTGGGTGTTGTTTTCCTCGTATCCTCCATACCCTAGCAACCATTCCTTCACCTCATCTGTGTGCTTCCTCAAGAGACCTCCAATTTAGAGAGTTTTTCTGCACTATGTTTGGCTGTGGGTCTGTACCTGCTTTCTTCTGCTTCTGAAGAAAGTCTTTGTGTTGACAACACGACATCAATCTATGACTATAGCAAAATAGCATTAGAGTTCATTTCATTGACTTTTCTTTTTGCCAGATGTGTTTAGCCGTAGATCTCTTATCTTTCTTGTCTCCTATTCCTTGCTATCTAGGCAGTGTCGGCATGTCCCCCTTCCCTGAAATGGGCTTCAATTTAAAGCAGGGATCACTTGGCCACTCCTATAAGCTCTCTGCTACCCTTGCCCCAGCACAACTTTCTGGGAGGTCTGATTCTAAGTCAGAGCTTTTGTGGCTGAGATGTTGTCCATGTTTCCCTTTCAGCACACTGCCAAAACAGCACCAAAGAGACTAGAACCTAGTGGTAAAGTTTCCTTGCAGGCCCCAGCTAATCTTTCCTCTACATTCAGTGAGATGTGTGGATATTATTTTAAACAATGGAAATGTCACATAATATATATATATATATATATATATATATATATATATATATATATATATATATATATATATTTAATTAAGATATTTAAGGCCAGCCTGGGCTGCAAGAGACTCCATCTTGAATATATAAAAACAACTAGGTATCCACCAGTATAGCATCTGTTCCTAAGGCCATTGTGGACAATGGAATCTCAGCAGTGAAGAAAAAAAAAAAAAAAACAGTCAAGACATGGATATGTCTCACATGCATATTGCTAGATAAAAGCCAAGCTGAAAGGTGGTTTACTCTATGATTTCAAATGTATGGCACTCTAGACACTCGTCAACACCTAAAGATTGTTTAACAAAAGCCTTAATCAAAATAAAATAAAATAAAATAAAGTACTTTCTGCCTTCCTCATTTTGAAACTGCCCTTCACTGCCCAAAAAGAACTATGAAGTAAAAAGTGCAGTGAAACAAACCCACTAAAAGTATCATTTCTCAGAAAACTAAGCATTAGCAAAGCCAGCACAAGACCATGAGATGCCACAGATGTTAAGCTTCAGCAGGGTATTAGAGTGACAGATGCTGATTTATCTGCAGAATCTCCAGTCTGCTAGAAGGGACAGAAAGAGGGGGCCTCTGAAGACAGATGTCCAGGTTTATTTGCCATTATTGAGATTACAGAACAGATTTCTTTGCTTCCATTCCCTTTAGAACAGAGTATTGTCTAAGGCGCCATATTTGGGTTAGTGCATTTTTCTTTGCACGGCTTCCAATTTTAAAGTTCCTCATGATCTTCTTGTTGTCGTGATCACGTTCAGGACATAGCAAATTATCTTCCACTCCTGGTTCCAGGAAAATACAGACTAGTAGCAAGAAGAGAAAAATTATCCTTTGGGGAGTGTCTGATACCCAGGTCAAACCAGAATGAAATTGCATGTGAACCCAGCCTTTCCTCTCTGCAGGGGACTGCCTGCCATGGACAGCACACCATCTGAATCCAGTGACTTGTGGCAGAAAGGCCTCTGCAGAAGAGGGAATAAAGTATTCTTGTCTAGAATATAAAAGTCTCCGAAGTCTCAGATAAACCTCAACATTCTTGCCATATGTACTCAAGTTATGATTAGTGGCACCATGCCCGGTGTGTTCCGGGACACACCAGTGATGGGAGGCAGGCAGGGAGGTTGGAAGACAGGTGCTTGGGATGGTTCTTGTTGGGTGTTTGATTCCTTCATGCTTCACCAGGGAAAGGACTTAAAAAAAAAAGGGGGGGGAGGAGAAAGCCATAGCACTTTCCTGGTGGTTTGTTGTCTACGGTTGAAGAAATATTTGAACATTTGATTCCATAGGATATCCCATGATAAATGAGGCCTTGTCAATAAATGGGACCAGTGTTAAAATCCCACTTTCCTTATCCAAGTCTTTCTCAGACAGGTTCTTGTTGTAAGTCTCCTAACAGAAGTACATTTATCAGGCAGGTTTGGGAGAAGACAAAGGTCCCACTGTAGCTTTTCGGAGAGTGACATCTGGCAACCTGAGGTTTGGGGATCTCAGTGGAATGAGATTGGCCAGCAATTGACTAAATGCCACCCCATCGCACCCCTGGAAGCTTTGTGTTGCTACACAAGGCGGTCAGTATGGGTCTTACCTTTGAATATATGCTGTCGCTGTGTAACTTAAAGATCTTGTGGGATGCCTAACAGTGTAAACTGAGGCCATCTCTGACTATTTTCCATGCTTTTGTTACAAGGACCCTTTCCTACAAGGTTATGGTCCAGCATGAATATGAAGAACTGTTCCTAATCTTATTGCACATAAAGCATCTCGATATGCGATTTTTAGTTGATATTCTTGGGCATCTGCCTTTTTCTGAAGAAATATGGGAAAGGGGTACATCTTAGAGGGGAGAGAAACTGGTAGAAGAGGAGAAGGTAGTTGTGGTCAAGATGTAATATATGAGAAAAAAAAAAAAAAAAAAACAAAATCGGATCAGAGATCAGACTCTATCCTTGTTTACCATGAGTGCTGGTTAAGGTTAGCCTCCTAAATTCTAGTAAGTTTCCACTCTTCCAGGTTTCCACAGTGACCTTCTTCCCCAAGTTCCCTTGGTGAGGCTACCTTCATATTTAATACAGGAGTAATATTGTCTCTAACCTTTTCAAATCAGGGGTGAAATTGGCCCTTCTACATCCAATCTAAGTCTAAATAAGTATTTAAGTGCACAAAGAAGAGAATAGCTAAGTAGGTTGATGTTCTTTATTTCTTTTTTTTTTTTTACTTTTTTATTAGATAGTCTGTATTTACCTTTGAGATGTTATCCCTTTACCCCCACCTGCTCCCATTTCCTCTTTCCCCTCCATTTGCCTTCACAAAGGTGCACTCCATTCTGATCCCCATCTCCAAACCCATTGCCTTGGCATTCCACTACATTGGGAAAATATGCCTTCTCTGGAAAAAAAAAGTCCCTTCTCACATTGATGCCAGACACTGCTATCTTCAGCTATATATGCAACTGGATCAATAGGTATCCCAAAGTGTGCATAAAGGTTCATGTTTACTCCAGGGGAATTTTAGAAGGTTTGGATGTCTGATATTATTATCTTCCCATGATGTTACAACCACTTTCAGCTCCTAAGGTCCTTTCTTTAGCAACCCCTTTGGGATCACCTAGTACAGACCAATAGTTAGCTGTAAGCATGCTCAGCTATGTGACTCTAGCATAGTCCCTGAGGAGGCATCTCTGTTTGGTTTCTGCCAGTACGTATTTTTGGGATCAGCTATAGTGCTTGAATTAGGTGACTACATATGTAGTGGATCCCCAGATGAGGCAGCTTCTTTGTGATCTTTTTTTTAATCCCTATTCCTTTGTTTGACCTTGGATTTTCTTCCATGAGAGTTTTGTTCTCTTTTTTAAGAAGGACTGAGGCATCCCCATTTTGGTCTTCCTTCTTTTTGAGCTCCATAATGTCTCTGAATTGTTTTGGATATTGGGTATTCAGAGCTTTCTGGGGCTAGTATCCAGTGAGTGCATACCATGTGTATTCTTTTGTGACTATGTTACTTCACTCAGGATAGTCTCTAGTTTAATTCATTTGCCTACGAATTTCATGAAGCCATTGTCCCTAATAGCTGAGTAGTACTCCTTTGTGTAAATGTGCCACACTTTCTGTCTGCATTCATCTGTTGATGGATATCTGGGTTCTTTCCAGCTTCTGGCTACTATAAATAAGGCTGCTATAGGCATGGTGAGCCATGGGTCCTTGTTATATGTTGGAGCATCTTTGGAGTATGTGCCCAGAAGTAGAAAAGTTGAGTTTTCAGGTAATACTATGTCCAATTTACTGAGGAAATGCCAGAGTGATTTCCAGAGGAGTTGTACCAGCTCACAACCCCACCAAGAGTGGGGGAGTGTTCCTGTTTCTCCACATACTCCCCAGCATCTGCTGTCACCTGAGATTTTGGTCTTAGCCATTCTAACTGGTGTGAAGTGAAATCTCAGTTATATTTTTATTTGCATTTCCCTGATGATTAGGGATGTTGAGCATTTCTTTAGGTGCTTCTCAGCCATTCAATGTTCCTCAGCTGAGAATTCTTTGTTTAGTTCTATATCCATTTTTTCATAGGATCATTTAATTCTCTATAGTCTAGCCTTCAGTGTTTTTTGTATATATTGGATATTAGCCCTCTATCAGACATAGAAGTGGTAAAGATCTTTTCCCAGTCTGTAGTCTGCTGTTTTGTCTTCTTACCAGTGTCCTTAGTCTTACAGAAGCTTTGAAGTTCCATGAGGTCTCATTTGACAATCTTGATCTTAGAGCATAAGCCATTTGTGCTCTGTTTAGTAATTTTTTCCTGTGTCTATGTGTTCTAAGCTTTTCCCCCACATTCTCTTCTGATAGTTTCAGTGTACCTGGTTTTATATGGAGATCTTTGATCCCCTTGGACTTGAGCTTTGTACAGGGAGATAAGAAAGAATAGATTTACATTCTTTTGCAAGCTGACTGCCAGTTGAAGCAGCACCATTTGCTGAAGAGGATGTCCTTTTTCCATTGAATGTTTTTAGCTCCTTTTCAAAGAACAAGTGACCTTTGTTGAGTATTGATCTTGTTGATTTTCTCAAAGAACCAGCTCTTGGTTTTATTGATTCTTTCTGTAGTTCTTTTTGTTTCTATTGGTTGATATCTGCTCTGAGTTTGATTATTTTCTACTGTTTACTCCTCTTAGGTGTATCTGCTTCTTTCTGTTTTAGGGTTTTCAGCTGTGCTGTCAAGCTGCTAGTGTATGCTTTCTCCAGTTTCTTTTTGGGGGCACTCACAGCTATGAGTTTTCCTCTCACTACTGCTATTGTTACATCCCATAACTTTAGGGGAAAAGTGGTGTCATTTTCTTTAAATTCTAAAAAAATCTTTGATTTTTTTTTCTTTATTTCTTTCTTGGCCATGATATCATTGAGCAGAGAATTGTTCAGCTTCCATGTGCATGCGAGTTTTTGTTGTTTTATTGTTATTAAAGACCAGCCTTAGTCCATGGTGATCTGATAAGATGCATGGAAGTATTTTGATCTTCTCATATCTTTTGAGGCCTGTTTTATTACCAACTATATGATCAGTTGTAGAGAAGGTACCATAAGGTGCTGAGACAAAGTATATTCTTTTGTTTTTGTGTGAAATGTCCATTAGATGTCTTTTAATTCCAGTTGGTTCATAATCTCTGCTGGTTTTGCTGTGTCTCTCTTCAGTTTCTGTCTCCATGATCTGTTCATTGATAAAAGTAGGTTGTCGAAGTCTCTCACTATTATAGTGTGTGTTGTAATATATGCTTTGCACTTAATATGATTTATTTTATAAATGTGGTTGCCCTTGTGTTTGGAGCATAGATGTTCAAGACTGAGAGTCCATCTTGATAGATTTTTTCCTGTAATGAGTAAATAATATCCTTTCTTATCTTTTTTGATGAACTTTTATTGAAAATCTATTTTATTTGATATTAGAATAGCTACTAGAACTTGTTTCTTTGGCCCATTTGCTTGGAAGGTTTTTTTTTCTTTCAGTCTGAGGTAGTATCTGTGTTTGTCTCTGAGATGAGTTTCCTCTATGAAGCAAAATGCTGGATCCTGTATATCTATTTTGTCTGATAGTCTATGGGTCCATTGATGTTAAGAGAAATTATGAAGTAGTGATTGTTGTTTCCTGTTATTTTTGTTGTTAGAAGTATTTTTATCTTTGTGTGGTTTTCTTCAGAACAAATGTAGAACTCTCATTTCATACATCATGCCATGCTTCTTCCTTGATGATCATAGAAAGAACCTCCGAATCTGTAAGCCAGCCCCAATTATGTGCTGTCCTTTTAATTACAGTCTTAGTTACAGTCTCTGTAAACAGCAGAAATATCTGAAATGAGACAAACTGTATGTTGTCAACTTTATCAGAAGTGAGCAGCAGAAATGACTTACTGAACATTATACACAACTATGGCTAACAGAGCACAGGTATTGTAAATTTTAAATACGTTCAAAAATAAATGTGGTATTAGCCCATGTTAATAGTTTATCATGTGCAAACCAGCATAGTCTACATTTAGTCGACTTTACATATGGAGTGGCTATTTGTAAGGATTCATTTATAGGGAAACATTTGTTTAGAGTTAGATGAGCATTTGGACACCAGTGCTCATAAACTTTACCACTGGTAACAATGCTATATTTACAAATCATGCCTTGGGCTATTGAATAGTGGCACAGAAACATAAGAATAAATAAATTGTGATGTTGTTAGTTAAGTTTTATCTTTGTTATTTTGAATTTATTCCTTAAAAATCAGAATTCTGTCAATAAATTTGGTAGTTAATTGAACTATTTAGTGACATTTGAGAACTGCTTAACAAGCATTGTTACTATTTAGTTTTTATGAAGAAAGACGTAACATCTCAACTTTGGGAACAGAGAAAAATAATAACTCAGGTCATATTCTTGACTCTCAGTTTCATATACTGTGGCATGAAAAGTGATGCTTGGTTTTTACACTGAATTAATTTTAAACTTTTCAAAGCATTCTTCTTCTTATAATAATATGACATTATAGATTTTATTAAAAATAAAGGTGTATATGTGCGTGCTTCACCTCTCTCATCTTGAAGTTCCTCTCTACCACCCTTCTATCTCTTTTCTTTTAAGAAAACAAACAAACAAGAAAAATAGAAATAAACAAGAAAAAATGAACAAACTAAGATACAAAATAAATTATATAAAATATGAAGAAAGGACAACATACACACTCACCCACACACACAGCACACACACAAACACACACACACACACACACACACACACACACACACACACACACAAACACACACACACAATTAGTTAGGATCCAAAATATATAAGCTTTGATTTCTGAAAATTATAAATATAGAAAGTACAACTGACTGTAGAAAGTAGCTTTGTTTATTTACCTTCATCTACTGTAGGATTCATCTTCTCTACAAATACCTAAGCAAGTACTAATCTGTGGGAAGAGAAGAATAAGATTAAGAGTCATTTTATTGCTCTGTTTCTTCACCAAAACAGTATTTGAGGATCTCTCTGTTCTGGACCTATCTAGTGTTGGATTCTTGGCCATCCGAGCAGTTGCAGGAATAGGTTTCACATAATGGAGAGGAACTTAAAACCAATTAGATAGTAATTTGCAACTTTCACAATATTTTTACATCTGTTGTATCAGCATATCGTACAGCAGGTCACTAATATAGATTTTTTAGGTTTTGAAAGTTAATGTTTATTTCTCTGCCAGAGTGCTTTATACTATCTTGAACACTACTGGTCAGTTTGCTCTAGTTAGTTACTAGCTCAATGTATTTGTATTTAATGACTAGTTAGTGTCAGCTTAGCTTCTCTGTGTTTAATGCATTATGTACGTGTTGGCTTCAGTGCTAGGTCCTTAATGGTATCAGTAGTTGGCTTCACAGCTTCGGCTCCCAGGGTGTACCCAACCAGGAGCAATCTGGAGTTTTGACATGTTATGACTAGCTCAAAGGGTGGGCACTACTTAATCTTCCCTGTTAGCAAAATGCTCCCTCTGTTAATCCTCAGACTCCTAAACATTCCCTTGTTACTCTGGCATAATCATCAGGGAAGTATTCAGTTGCCACTCTCTTAGGCTTTTATTGATGTACAAAGAGACCATGACTAAGGCAAGTCTTATAAAGCACAACATTTATTTGGGAACAGTTTTCTGATTCAGATGTTTAGATCTTTTTCATCAAGATGAAAACATGACAGCATCCAGGCAGGGATGGTGCAGGAGGAGCTAAGAGTTCTACAATATCATGTGAAAGCTGCTACAAAATGCTGGCTTCTACACAGCTAGGATGAGGGTCTTAAGCCAAAACCCACAGTGCCATACTTACTCCAAAAAGGCCACATCTACCTGAAGAGGGTCACACCTTCTAACAGTGCCACTTCCTGGACCAAGTATATACAAACCATCACATCCATTTACCTGAATTCTTACCAGGCTGGTTGGCTTTCTCTCCTGCAGCTCTTACATCCCATTCTTCTCTCCTGAACCATGGTGATTCTCTCTCTCTTTCTTTTTTTTCAAGTCCTAGCCAACACAAATCTAAACATCATGACTTAGTCATCAAGAAGTAGTTTTCTTTTATAAGATGAGAAGCATTAAGAGGTTTGACATTGCTGAAGACAGGGCACTATAGGCAGTAGGCTTTGAGTTTCCAACGTTTATGCCAACCTCAGCCTCTTTCCTTGGCAATGAACCAGGATGTTACTCTCAGATGCTGCTCCATCATGCTTGCCACAACTATGATAATTGACTAAATGTCTGGATCTGTAAACAAGCCCATAATTAAATCATTTCTTTCATAAGAGTTGCCTTGCTTATGGTGTCTTTGCACAATAGATCAGTGACTAAAAGACTTGGTGTTTATGTTTCTACTTTGATAGTATAAAGAATGACTTCCTGTATCAAAGGCAATTGCATATAGATTTGAAGGCTCTATGTATGCATTACCTTATCTTGTTTGGCTTGTACATTTTCAGAATTGTGTAGGTATAATTTTAAGCAAAAGGACTTGCATTCTATTTGTGGAGAGCAAGTTATCGTCTTAGAAGCCATCTGGGATATTTGGCTATTCACATGGGAACCATTTAAATTTTGCTATTTCTTATATCCTCTTTTCCTTGGGATAATACTTTCTCTAAACTATTTGTAATGTATCAACAATAGTTCAAGTTGAATAATATTGTTGTTCTTGTTATTATGTTAAAATGCCTTAAATGTTCTTCAGTAAAATTGAAGAAATAATGGCTTATTTCTAATGACATTTCCCCCCAAAATTCCTAAGTATATTATATCTCATGCCAGCAGAAAATATTTTTTAAGCATTCTCAATTTTCTGACCACAACAATCAAAGATGTATTATATTAATAGTCCAAGAACTTCCACTTATATGAGACTAGGACATCAATCCTAAGCTTTATATTATCTACTTACCATGATGTAATGGTTGCTCAAAGATAATTTTCTCTACCCTTTACCAATTCTAATATAACTATGGTAGTTGAAACTGTGACCAAACAATATGCATAAAAGTGAATTCTTACATATAAATTCCTTCTTCTTGAAATATCAAGAATGAGATTGTTATGTATTTAAAAAAATAAAATAGAATTAAATTCAATATTTATGAAAGCATAGAGAAAAATAAAATAAAATCTTATGTCACAAAAAGACAAAAAATATATAGTAGGTTTTAAAATCATGACACAGAGTAACCTTCAAAAATTAAAAATGTTTGCTTCATACATATTTTTCACTAACATATGATTGAACAATTTAAAAGATTATTAGAATATTTCATAAAATGCTGCATGCCAAATTATAGATAACATTATTGCACTGTTAATATGGAAATTTTTATAGATAACTGAGATTACATGATTTTTATTATTTTTTGGATTTCTTTTCTTTTTTGAGGTTATATTGTAACTACATCTTTATCTTTTTTCCTTTTACCTCTTTAATACCTCCTATATACCCAATCTTGCTTTTTTTAAAATTCATGACCTCATTGTTCACTAATTGCTGTGATATACACACACATACATACACACAGACAGACAGACAAAAAGACACACAAAGACACAGACAGACACACTGACACACACACACATGTACATATACATTTGCACTTAAAACATAAGTGTAACTTTCTCAATATGTATAATATAACTTATGTGTATATGGTCAGGGTTGATCATTGGGTATTGGATAAACAGTTGGTGCCCTCTTCTCTGGGAAATACTTTCTTTCTTAGCATTCCATAATTGCCTGTAGTTATTTATGTAAAATTGATTTCTCCTGAGCTTCTTTCTACATCTCACCCCATCCCACATGCACTTTTCTTGTTGTCCTCATTCAAAGCACATTTAGACAGTCATTTTAAGACTTTATATGTGTGACTAGTCATTACTAAAACAAAATTCTGCTTCAAAATTCATGTTCCTCTGACTCTTAAATATTTTCACAAATTCTATTTCCATTAATTTCTGATCCTTGGGTACCTGAGCTCTACTTTTTATATATGGCTGGACTGGATTCTATAATTCTCTATTTTGATTGGTTGAAGTTTTATGTAAAGTTCTCTGTGTTTTGCAAATATATGTATATATGTGTGTGTCTGTGTGTGTATGTCTGTCTCTGTGTGTGTGTGTGTGTGTGTGTATCTTCTGATGAGGGGTGAGGATAATACTTACCTGTACTTATAAGAACAGTTTGATTTATTTAAGTGATAGACATTCTAATTTATAGATGTAGGCTCATTATTATGGCAATTACAGGAGAATAAACAGATAAGGGTTGGGATACTGACTTCACCTTTCATTATATAATAATAGGGTCCTAGTTAGTTTATTGTATGTTTTATATAAGTTAAAATATTCTGGAAAGAGGATCTCACTTGAAATAATATTTTAACAAATTTCCTATAAGCAAATCTATATGGAATATCTTGAAAATTAATATTTGATGATAGTATGACCCATGTTTCAGTATGCTTAGCAGATGGTACCAATTTTTAGAAAAAAAAATAGTAAGGATAGGCCAACTTTGAGGAGTAAGTCAATAAGTAGGATCATTTGTAGACCTCAAATTTTTTTCTACCTCCAAGTTCCTTCTTTGATGCCCTGGGATGTCTGTATCATCCCAGACACACTTTGAAGAAGGAAGTGTAAAACTAAATAAATCATTTTACCCTATATGGGTTTTGGTCATGATGTTTTAAATCATATATAGATATCCTGATTAATGCAAGTCTAATCTGTACCTTTTCACCAAATAAATAGATTATTGGTAATATTAAGATATGCAGAATTATGTTTGATTTAATATACAAGTTCATTTTTCTTTTTACCATTAGACTTAATACTTCAGAAATTAACTCAGTTAATGGTATATTCTATCAATAGCATCTTGATTGTAGTTAATAAACAGCCCAGCATTTACAGCAAGGAGAAACAGAAATGCTAATTTCAGATGCAGTAGAGAGTAAAACTTGCTAGGTTTTTGGCATTCTTTAATATGAACAAAAGTAAAAGCTACAAATAAAAAAGTTAAAAGTAAAAGAAATACCAAATAACCTAGAAAGTATGACAAAAATCAGTATTTGAAAGAAGAAAAATCACACCAACAACAAAATTTAAATCAAATCAACAAGCATAATGCTCCAGGCATGAAGCCTGCCATTGTCAGACTAATCTTCTTGAGGATGTCCTTAGAAATGCATTTTACAGCTCACAGTTAGTTTATGTTAAGAAAAGAATTTTTGTCTCATTAAAATGTGAAAACAGTAAAATTTGCTTAACAATAATTGTATGCTAGGGTATCCATTGAAAGGTGAGGCCTTGTGTATATTTTGGGTAAAAAAAAATCCTATAAATACAAAACTTCACCAGGTAGACCAGTAGTCTCATTGTTTCATTTTACACAGTGTCCTTTTATACTCTCATTTTCTTCTCAAAGATATATTTTCCTGATTTCTCTTTATGATTCCTGAAAATCTCTCCCTGAATTTTACTCTTGGACCCCTTTCTTTATCCTTTGTCAGTATTTTCCCAATATAAGTACATAAGTCTAGCTCAGTGATTTTTTTAATCATGAATATAATTACAATAACTGTGCAAGATTAAGGAAAATTTAAAATAGCAATAAAGGAATAATAGGAACTAAAGTTCTACAAAATAGAAGTTTACTATAAATGTAAAGAACAAGGAAGCTAATATATCTTAATATTCCTTCACAGTTGATGTGTTATAAAACATGACTTTATATTGTGATTCCATCTTTTTATGTTAATTAACTTTAAAAAAAAAACATGCTTGAGATTTGTACTGCATTATAATGAGGAAAAATTGTGGGAGGGAATTAGTTGGGAAAACTCAATGCCTACCAATGATTTTTACCATGTGTTTTGCATAGACTAAAGAATAGTGTTTTCTGCTTTCATTTGGTTTTGTTTTTATTAGATACCCTCTTAAACAAACAAGAAATTCAAATAAGCAGTTTGTGAATGGCATTGACTCTTGAAGTCTGACCTATGTTGCCTGCATTTCCCTAGAACAGAGCACAATAATCTTCAGTCATTTTCTTAGTGTAGCAAATGATACATTCATTGCAAAGGACAAGTAGACAAGCTAACTCACTGACAGCTGCCTGTGCTGACATTTCTGATCTGATATGAATCATTTTTACCTCTGTTACAAAATTTTATTTATAAAACGAGGTTAGAGGCATTATCACTTAAACATTCATTATAGGACATGTCACTTCTTAACACACCCAACTAACTTTCATTATGTGTTTATTGTTTACATCGATTCCAGATACCCAATGAATGTCTAGACTACAGACCCTGAATATTTAGAATTTAATGTTGGCTTGTGTCATTCAATATATTTTTCATCAGAACTTAATTTTTAATATAAAGTTATACCCATTCCGTGGTAATATCACTATAACTCAGGAGCTTTATTAGTCAAGATCATATGAGTTTTATTTTCTTAAAATTCTTCTATTTCGGGAGTAGTAATATAGTCTATAATGAATCATCTGTAACTTTATGTATCTTTACTGAAGTTTATAGATACCTTTAAATTTAACTCTCACAAATAATTATTTACCCAATATTTAATTTTTTTATAATTTTGAGATTACAATATGCTCGCTTCAATTTCTTAATTGTTCCCAAATATATAAATAAGTCCCACAATGATTATTTACAATTTGAACAAGGTACAAGTTGATATACCTACTTAAAGAATAAAATAGATTGAGAAATTGTATTTCAGTTGTAATTTTCATGTTTAAGCACTGAAGCTCCAATTCCTCTCAACATTTATTATATGCCCTATTCACTGTCATTATTCCATGATACTCTACTCTAGCTCTAAATTTAAATTATCTCCTCAACTGTTTGTTCTGTTCATGGGATAGCAAACTGGTGCAGTCACTATGGGAATCAATGCAAAACATACTCAAAAGGCTAAAAATAAATTCACAATATTAATTAGCTGTACTATAATCAGCTGTATTACTTCTTGAGGTGTGGCCAAAAGATCCAACACATACAAATACAAATAGTTGCAGAGCCATGGTCATTGTTGTTCTACTTACACTACCTAAAAAATTGAATTTTCTTTTTCCTTTTTATTTTCTTACAACTTTATTTAAAGAAGAGAGATATATGTACAGATTTTTAAAATCATTTTGGTAATTCTTTTAGTGATTTGATAGCATGCATTGAAATCCCACTATTAACCATAAGCATAAAGTACATGTAGAACAGAATGTAACATGGAAACAGTAAGAGTTTTCTTGGTATGTGTAGATTAAACATAATGATCTTGGAATACAAAAAGTTGCCACAAGGCTATATACCTACCTCTTGGATTATTAATGTTTTAACATCTAGGTGTTAAAACCACACTCTGAGAGGATGCGATTTTTTTTTCCTAAGAAGGACTGAGGCTTTCTCTATTTGGCCTTTGTTATTTTTGAGCTTCATATGGCCTGCAAGTTTTTTCTGGGGTATTCAGAGCTTTCTGGGGATAATGTAAAATTATTCATGACTGCATATTATGTCTGATCTTTTGTGACTGGGTTACCTCACTCAGGATGATATTCTCTAGATGCATCCATTTTCCTAGGAATTTCATAAAGTCATTGTTTCTAATAGCTGATTAGTACTCCAATGTGTAAATATGCCACATTTTCTGTATCCATTCATCTACTGAAGGACATACAGGCTCTTTCCAGCTTCTGGCTATTATAAATAGGGCTGTTATGAACATTGTAGTGCATGTGTCCTTATTGTATGTTAAAGCATCTCTGGGTTATATGCCAGAAGTGGAATATGACAAATGGACTTATAGTGAAATCATTGTCTATAAACTATAGCAAATTTGAAATCATAAATTTTACAATTACATGGGTAGAAACTGAAAGGATAATAATTAGTGACTAAACAAAAAGAAGAGAATAAAGTAAATTATAAAATGCCCCATGTTCTTCTTCACTAGAGGCACAAATATTTGGATGTGAAGGTAAAATTTGCAGGAACCCAGAAATCAGGAAAGGGACTAGTACTGAACTCCAGAACTCTGCCTTGTGATTGTTTATGATTTTTCTATAATGGTCTATATCTGTGCTGCAAGAGAAAATTCTCTTAATGAGAATAAGAATAATAATGTGTAGTTATAAGTGCAAATGTTAATACATAGCTGTTAGAGATTATGATGTTTTAATAAATTGGTGCTAGTAAGTTCTCCGACAATAACAATATTTAATAGAAGTGAGTGGTTATATAGATTTACAATACCAGGTATGGCATCGCTCTTGTTGAGCAGGCTTAAGGCATCTGTTCCTATGAAATTGGAATTATTGACAACTGGGAGTTGCTTACTACATGCAAGCTGGAATCTGATCCTCAATCCCATACAAGAACAATACTGCTCTTAATTGCTCAACCATCCTTCAGAACCTTGAATTTCTTTTTTATAGAGTAAGTGAATCTTCAATATTTGTCATTATATATATATATACAATTTTAAAATCCTGTTGTGTCAGTCATGGCTCAAACCCTTAGCATTATATATTATAACCTTCAAGTGTAGATTTTGTACAGAAAAAAGAAGCCAATTAGACTGCAATGATGAAAAATATTTATGTAGCTAAATAAACAAAGCTTCAAAATATGTTGTTGAGAGTGAATATACCTCTGTGTGCAGAAGGAATGAGATACCAATCTCAATGGTTCTAGCATATTTCTCTAAAATGAATGTGGAGATAAGGCAGAGGACAGGCTGCCTGTTTTTGCCAGTCTCATGATGACATACACACTAAAATAAAAGCAGCTGGCATTCACTGTCAGAATGTAATTCCTGCTTATTTTCCATTCCTATAAAAGTTCAAGCAACATATTCTTTTCATGAAGTCTAACATGGATAGAAAGCATTCTGGGAAATTGTTCTGCCTTTTAGTTCCTGCAACGTAAAAAGGTCATAACAGTATAAGGAAGCCAAGACCTGCCTTCAATAATGAGACAAAGTTACATGTAATGAAAAAAGTCTCCTATGTCCCCAACAAGCTGGTTATAAATATTGTAACAGAGAGAATTCAGAAGCAGTTGTTAGCATTCTCAAACACATTTATGAGTCCCAATGACATACTACTTTATGGCGACTGAACATTGTTTAAATATATTTCTTTATTCACCAGAAAAGAAAAGTAAAAATGAATAAGTAAAATGGGAAAGAACAAAAGGTAGTTTGTGTTCAAATTAAATATACAATTACCTTTAAAGATACTATGTTTTAATGAACATATGGCCTCTGTATTTGACATTAGAATTTTTAAAAATACAATTACATAATGAATACATGCTGTATAAATAACCATTAAAATGGTTAATTTTAGATAATTAAGTTGTAGAAATGCTAATTTGGTAATCATTAGTGTTCTTTTCTTCTTCCCCAAATACAAAATGCCCACATGTATATATTCATGACTACTGAATTCATTTCATTTTTCAAAATAGTGTATAATAAATAGCAATATATACTTACACAATTAAGAGCTTACTAAATTTTAAAATATATTCTATATCTATATTCCAATAAATTGTTTCCCTGATTTTGAAATAACAGGATATATTATTTTTCTAAAATTTTCTTAAGAAAAATGCTGTAGAGTAGTAAGAATTACATCAAATTATTTATTAAATATTTACTAAAGATCTGGTACTCTGCTATGTATGTTATATCTAGTGTATAATTATCACATGTTATTATTATGTTTACCCCTAAATTTATCCTTGTTTTTCTTTTGTATATAACCTTTGTAAATCTCACATGTGTATTTAATTTGCTCCAATAGTCAATCCCTTATAAGTGACCTTAAGATTTCTCATCACATCTCCACCCCAAATTATTGCATTCTCCCATATATTATTTTATATTAGTTTTTATATTTAAGCTCAAAAATGCATCTAGGGTTTCCCATGTTTGTGGAGCCATATCCTATGGGGCATATGCAATCTACCAGTTGCCAAATTTCTCTATAATTAATTTAATTTTAATCTCAGCACACACCAGTTTCCAATAATTTCCTTGCTAGATGTGAAATTTCTGGAGCCTTTCCATGCTACAAATTTTAACTTTCCTTATAAGTGCTCATTTACCATGGTTGCTATAAGAAAATGTGTTTACCAGCCATCCCATGTTCATAATACATCATCTCATGAGACTCCTCCTATCTTTTGCTTCTTCAATCTCTGCACCTCTTCCGCAAAGTTCTCTTCAGATATGGTTCATAGACTTGTTATACATGTCCCTCCCATTTCATTTATAGCTTAGTACTGTGGTTTCTTATCCGTCTGTGCACTAATCACTACTTGCTACAAAATGAAATGTATCTTATTAAGGCTGTAAACAGTACAAATGTATATCTACAGACCTAAGTGCTTAGAAGGTAGTTTGAAAGCAATAAACTGTATTAAAAACCTTACCACACCAAGTTCTAGGGTCTAAGACTTGAGTAGTCATGGGTTTAACCATATTTACAATACTGAAATAAGACGATATCCCTCTTGTTTTGGCCTCAAATCCAGTCATAAGAATGCAGGTAAGCCCATAAACAGTCTTGCCACCATTGTACCAGATAACACTATTTTTAATAGTTAATCATTGTTATATTGCAGACAGAGTAGTAGAAAAAACCACTGAAGTCTTCATCCTTAGCCTCCCAAATAGCGTCTTGCAGAGCTCTGAAAGGTGGAAAGTAGGGAAAGAGTCTTTTAGTCACTTCAAGACATATTCCATATTCTGTCCAAAATATGTGCTGTATTTAAGAGCAAAATCTTATCACCTAGTTATGGTCACTACTAAGAACAATGACAATAGCCTCCACTTTTACAGTTTCCTAGAGCATCGATGCTTGGCATCGAGATCTTCACTTAGTGGTTCATATATTCTCAAAAACAGCACAGCATACTAATGTGGAATCAATTTATTCAAATTCTTTATCTATCATCTGTGTATCTATCAATCCATCTATACCTCTATCTGTCTCTATAGTATACACACATACACACACACACACACACACACACATTTAACTAGTTTATAGACTAATAGGGTTTTATAATACAACTTTAGTCATTAACAGTTTATGCTAACTTAACCAAGCCCCTTGTTCTCATCTGTACTTAACACTCAACTCTCAGTATTATTCATTTTATTCATATTATATGTATTTCATTATTTCCTATTAGATTTCACTGAGCTTAGAAGATTTACATTCCAATGTAGCTTCTTCATGAACACTTCCGTTTCTTTAAACCATTCCTTGTCCCTTCATTTATTGTTCCCAACATTCCAAGATATTTTTACTTTTCTTTTTTTTTGCTCCCAGTATTTCCAATTTACTTTTTATTTCACCTATAGTCTTCAATAAAAATGTATTATCTTCCAATTCTTACTTTATAATTTAAGAAACTTTTACTGATCATTACTAGAAACTGTACTTTCAGTTGTTCGGGGAGATCAAGCAGCACATTGGTTATGTGCAGAAGGCCTGGGTCCAGCCCATTCTTGTTCTTTCATTGGTGGTTCAGTTTCTGGGAGATGCCAAGCATCTAGTAAGACTCAGTTGGTCTTTCTGTGGAGTCCCTATCCTCTTTGGGTCCATCAAGCTGACCCCAAACTCTTCCAGAAGACTCCAGGCCTCCGTCTAATGGTTATCTGTGGGTCTTTGCATCTGTTTCCATAGGGGCTGGGTGGAGCTCCTCAACAGAGTTATGCTAGACTCCCATCTGCAAGCATAACAGCGTATTATTACTAGTGTTAGTGGTTGCTACTTGCCCATAGGCTTTGAATTTGGGCTAGTCATTAGCTGGTCATTCATCCTGGAGCAGGGGCTGTTCCTGAACTGGTTGCCCATTTGTGGATCTGCTTCCCATGACAGAGTTACCTTGTCTAGCCATGATGTAATAATACCCAGGACCCAGGTTCTCGACCTTCCTGCAGGAGAAGGAAAATAGAAAATAAGGGAAACAACTGGATGGGGGTAAGATTGGGAGGAAAGGAAGGTGGCTATTGGAATATAAATTGAATAAATAATTAATCAAAAATTATATCTTCAGTGTAATTTTAATGGCTTTATAATATATGATGATTGAGGATTAAATTAATGGTATTACTGATATTCCAAACTTTTGAAGAAACAAGTAGAATACAGATATATTTTTGCCCTCTAGTGCCAAAGCCATAGTAGAACAGTTTGATATCCAACTAAGCACACTTCAGCAATCATATAAACTTACAGAAAACCATTCCCAGTGTACTAGTGTTCATTACTCTCCACATGGTGAGCAAATTTGAAAGGCCCCTATGGTGGAACAGACTTCATGAATATTGCAAGGGTGTCAAATTAACAATGAGCTCAAGTAAAAAGATAGGTCTCCCTGATGACTATTGAGGCAACTTCCAGCCATTTGTTACTCCAATCTTTGGCTAATCTAGAGTTTGCTTAGTGTGCAATGTATTTAAAATAAAGCGCCCTAATTTTGATCCAATAAATACTGTGCTATTAAACATTAACAAACAATTATTAAAATTATAGTTGATGACACAAAAATATACAAGGCAAGATTACCAAAAATATATATGAAGAAACTATAAACAACAATAACCAAATCAACTGTCAGTAAAATAGAACATTAAGTCGAGCTATTTCAAGAGCAGTCTCTGATACACATTCTCCATTGCATATTGCATATTATTATTCATTTATTGCTGGTTGCCATGACATCCCAAATCATCAGACTCTAGAGAAAACCTTGATATTGTAAAAAGAATTTTAAAACCATGATTTTTTTGGCCTTGCTTTTATTTTATTTTTGGCCATGATGCCAATTACCATAAAAGGGAGAATGTTTGTCTTTGTTCCTAATTATAAAGCATGTGCTTTGGTGTAGACGTCAAATGTGTGTTTTGCAATACTTACAAAATTATAAACATTCCTGTCTAATTCTTTATTTCATTGTTTTTCATATTTTAATTATTCATACAGCTTAGTTTAAAAAAAACACTGCCCTTTCATAGTTTTACTACTTTAAATTTCCACACATTAAATGAAATACTAAAACAAAATATGATCATAAAAATGGTTCTTAACTAACGCCCTAGAGAGCTCTAGCAATGTCTTTATCTATTCCTTGCAGGCACAGACTTAACAGATCATAAGATGTGAACTTTATTTAGCTGACACTTCCATGGTGTAAGTGTTTTTTTTACAACTAATCAGCACCTGTATAATCAAAGGTGTGTACCATCCGTCAGCTTTAATGAAGCATTAAAATACGTTAATGGAACTTAGGGCAATTAGAAAGTCTTTTATGCAGTTCATCTACTAACAAGCACATTTTCAGGATTAATAATAAAGGAGTAAAATTTCCAATAAAGACTTGGCCTATCCTTTAACTCAGAAATCCCACTGGTAAAACTTGAATTGTTTTGTGTGTTTCAGGATATGTTAGATATAATTAATGACTAAGTTGTTTTGAAGCATTAATAGCTACTTAGCTGAAATTATAAAAGTCTTATAGTTCTTCTATTGGGAATCAATCATAAGGAAAGAGAAAAATAAAAAATGAGCTATATTTACCAAAAATTTTAAAATAACATTACGAGATGTGCTATTTCAGAAGAATTACTTTCAATTGAATATATTTATCCAATTTTCCTACAAGATAGTTGAGACATGAAAGTTACCACATGTTATTAGAAAGCTTGCATATTATATTTTAACTAAAAATGTTAATTTTATTAAAATATAGGAAGGTAAAATATTGTCTTAGTTTCATACTCACAGTGGTTACTAACTCAACGTCTCTAGTATGAGTATGTAATATGTCACTAGATTTTGCTGGGATGACAGATACAAATATAAGTTTCATTACTATTTGAAAATTAATCTGAAGTGAGTGACTCAAATATGAATCTAATTACTATTTGAAAATTAATCTAAGCATAATGAAACTTTAAGTATGTTATTGTTGACTCCTGATTACAGTGGTAGCATCCAGGAATTAATACTGTAGTAATTGCAGTATTTATAATTAATTACATAACATGAAATTACAGATATAAAGACAAATAAAGATAATGGTATCCTTCTTGAGTTAGTGCTTAGAACTTGGGAAGGAAACTCTGTTGCTGCAGCTTTGTGGCATTGTGGTATATCTCTGCTGCTAGTGAATGTTCAGGTGCCTTGTCTCCTCCCAGATCCAAGTGACTTGTTTAACTATGACTTGCCCTGCAAAATTTAAAATTTTTCTTAAGTATGGTTTGCTAAATAGGCTTAGTGTGTAAGCATTCTTTTAATGGAGGCTGCAGGATTCCTGCAAATAAGGACTCAAATAAATAAGCTTCAAGCATGTTGGTTTCACACTACCTCTCTCCATGATTCCTTTTTATGAGTTCTAGGCTATTTAGCTCCACTTCACCTGCAACATTTACATGTTTTCAGTCCTCCTCCAGAGAGCCAGAGAAATGCCTCAGTGGTAATGCCTCAGTGGTTAAGAGCACATACTTCTATTGCAGAAGACATGAGTTCTGTTTCTAGAAACTATGTCAGGTGGTCTATAACTTCACATACAAGGGGATATCCAATGCCTTTTTCATGAAATAACAATAAACATGTTGCTGAAATTTCTAATAATATTTTACAACACATGCATATAATTAAGTGGAAATTATTTTGAGCATGTAAAATTACAAAGTCTCTAAGTATGTTGTTAATATGTATATGATACAAATCACACACACACACACACACACACACACATACACACACACACACACATACACACACACATACAGGAGAGAATCAGAGATGTATAAGAAGAGACAATAAAGGGGGCAGAGAGGAAGCAGGAAAACCAGAGGCAGACAATAGAAGAGACAAAGTTGATTAATGTTTACCAATTGTTCACTTTTAATAATGTTAGTTATATGAAATGAAAGTTTATGAAAAAAAGTGGAAGGATGGTTATCCCTGTGAGAAAATAAGAATATATTTTAGTAATAACATGGCTACATTAACTTAACTGGAGCTTAATTTTTATTTTTTAATATTCTTAAAACATTTAATGTTCAAGAAAACATTGAAATACATAAAATTATCTATATTTTATATTAATTTGTTTACTTGTGCAACTTAGAATCTAATGTACAGTAATTAATATATCATCAACCAGAAATGACTCCACCAATATTAAATGTGGGATCAAACATGACAACCTAGTAAGGCATAATAGAGAGAAAAACTGGAAGACTATCAGGAAGGGAAGAGAGTATTTGCCCCAATATTCACAATTTAGAAATGTACACTAGCGAGTTATTTTTTTCATTATCTTTTATTATATTTCTTTGCTTCTCATTTTTCTGCATTTGTCTTCAACTTTCTTACTCCTCTTCCTTTGTTTTTCTCTTTGTATTTAGTTATTAACTATGAAGATCTGTCCATTATGCTCATAGATTCATTTTCTAACAACAATACCTGATATGCTAAACTTCATTTCACAATTTTGGGTAGAGCACTGTAGTTCAAGTAATTATGTATTTGTATGCATCTTTCTTGTACTTAATATGGTTTTACTTTCAGTACCATTTTTTTCAATCCTAATCTGCCTTGTTTATAGCCACAGATTAGTAATATAACACTTGACAAAAATTATGCCATTTTCAAAAAATACAATGTTGAGCAGGCAGCATATTATTAACATTGATAAAATTACATTTCACCATTGCACAACAGATCTGGTATGCTGTAAGCAGTTGAAAAGGGCCAAAGAAAATGATCACAGTTCTTTTATTTTTAACTCTAGACAGAACTAAAGCAATTTTATTATGTTTTTTAAAGAAAAAAATACAAATATACAAAATACAACTATAAGCTATGCCTATTTAAATAATAAGCAAATCTGAAAGAAATAGAAACGCATTTCCTAACATAAATTCTATTCCATTGATCTACCTGCCTGTCTCAGTACCAATACCATGCAGTTTTTATCACAATTGATCTGTGATATAACTTGAGGTCAGGAATGGCGATTGCCCCAAAAGATATTTTTATTGTTGTGAATGGTTTTTGCTATTTGCAAATGATATGATAGTATCCTTAAGCAACCCCAAAAAAATTCACCAGAGAAATTTTACAGCTGATATACAACTTCAGCAAAGTGACTGGATATAAAATTAACTTGAAGAAATCAGTAGCCTTTTTCTATTCAAAGATGAACAAGGTGAGAAAGAAATGAGTGAATTGCCATCCTTCACAATAGCCACAAAGAATATAAAGCACCTTGGTGTGACCCTAAGCAAGGAAGTGAAGGATCTGTATGTCAAGAACATCAAGTCTCTCAAGGAAAATCAAGAACTCCTCAGAAGTTGGAAAGATCTTCTATGCTCATGGATTGGAAGGATCAACATAGTAAGCATGTCCATCTCTTGCCTAAGGCAAACAGCAAATTCAACACAATCCCCATCAAAATTCCAACTCAATTTTTCATAGTTTAGATAGAGAACTTTGAAAATTCACTTGGAATAATTGCTATGATACTTATGCTAACAACTTTTGTGATTTAATTCCATTTACATAATTTACTTCAAATTTATTAACTATTCATTTATCAGTATTTTCTAATTTATGTCTAAATTAGGTTAAAATTTTAGCTCATTTTCAATTTTTGGAACACTAGTTATTTTCTAAAATTTTAATTAATTTGTTTATATAAATAATATGAAAAGCAGATATTTAATGTATCATCTTGTCTTCTAATGCAGTTCATAATGTTATTGTGTTGGGGCTTTTATATTTATTTGAAACACTGTGCACAATTATTCTCAGTATTTACCATCTGATTATTTTTTCTATAGTTATGATGCATGTTTGGGACTGAAAAGATGTCTCAAGTGAAACTATAGTCTTCTTCCAAGAAAAGTTTATAAATAAAATGTTTTTGCAATAGTGGAATTTTTTTTTACATTTTGATTTAACATTTATTGGCATTAAGGTTATATGTATTTATCAGATACTTTTTAATATTTTGAGTCATGTATTCATTGGGTAAAAACAAAATAAAAACAATTTACATAACTAGTACTTCCAAAGTTTAACTTTGTGCTGAAAATATTTAAATCTCTTCTTCCAGCTATTTTGAAATATAAAATGCAGTATTAGTGCCCTACTGAGAAAAATTCAGCAAAAAATACTTTTTAATCTTACTGTAAACTTTATACACTGTCAGAACTTCCACAGCCTCACATTTCACCAAATTCTGCTAATGACTAATATACTTTCCCCTTGAATATGCCAATAATCTTTGGTTCAACCTATATGTGAGATTTTATGGTGTTTGTCTATCTCTGTCTGGCTTGTTCCTTCTATAATCTTTCATATGCATCTTTATTGTTAAAGGTAAAATGATTAACAATTTGTGGCACAATTTTATTGCACAATGTTCTTTATAGATACATTCCACATTTATTCCCATTCATCAGTGGCTGGTTCTTTCTTGGCTGCTATTAATAATGAAGCAACAGCCAGAGCTGCTCAGGTGCTCCTTAGACATATTAATTTCCTTTTTTAAATTTCATTTTATAAAACTGGTCTTGGGTTTGCTAAATAGTATTTTAGTTTACTTTTTTACATATTTTTAAAATTGTCCAACCCTTTGTGACAATAGCTGAGAGATGTGATTATCAGTTTCCCATCCCACACAATGTCATAAATAGTTGTAATTTCTCCTTTATTGTCCAGTTTAGCTTTATAGGAACTTACATCACAGACACACAAATTTATTTATTTTTAAATGGTTGATTATGTGAGAAATCTAAGTTCTCATGAAATTCTGTTTATTGAGTTTTGTATTAGTAGTCTTCTATCTTAACTATTTTTATGTAATTTAATGTTATATGTCTTCTCATGTAAATGTTCTGTCCTACAATTATCATCATCAAGACAATTTTATCGTTCTTACTAACCTGCTTTGCCTTTTTGTCATGACATGGTCTAAAGATATATCTTACTGATCTACAATATCCAAACGACACAGTATAATATCATGTTCCCAGAAAAAATAAAGCCCTCCAGGTTGAATTTTACCAAAATAGTTAGATTTATATATGTGACAATTAACTTTTGAGCATTTAATGAATTATACACACTTTCTTCTGGTAGTAACACTGTAACAATGAAGAGTTCCTATACACATCCACATCCTAATGATGGAGAACAGATAAAAGTGATACATATACACTCATGAACAAAACAAAGGACATTTACCAAACAAAGCTATGGAAGTCTAGAATTGATGGACATCACAAGTTCTGATAATAGCAGTCTACAAGTAGGCCACCACCCATGTGAGTTTTGAATAAATGCCTTTAGAAGATGTCAGGTTCTCTGAGATATGTGGGCAAATCTAAAGTATGTCTCCCCATACACATTGATTTTCCTATAATTAAGTTCTGAGCCTGTTAGTCTTTTTTAATTGGTGAAAACACTTACATTTTTTTAAGTTTGAAATTGTTTTTATATAGCTTCAATGAACAGCAATTTTTTAGGCTATTTAAAAGACCATCACTTATTGGTATATTCTGTAAATGTTCATGTAATAAATCACTTTAGTTTTTTAACTTAATTCTTGAAACCTGTGAAACATGGCTTAATGGATAGATTAGTATGAGTATAAAACAATTTAATTATTCCCTACTGTCTTGAATGTTCCTTCACAATTACAAATTACAATTATTTAAAGATTATAAAGTTAAAATCAGTAAAATTATAAAGATAAAAAGTTAAAGTAAGTAAAATCTTAATTCTACCTATTCTCTCGATGATACTTCTCAAGTACTTAGACACTTCATATACAGAATCACAATGTACTGTAAAGAAAAACCTAAATTCTAACTTAAGAAAATGAAACCTCAGTTGAGTTTTGAATGTGTTAGGAATGTTACCCAGCATGTTCATTTTATGTTTAGGACAGCCATGTTCCCACTAAAACCTATAAACCTTTTAATGTTGTCTATGTTATATAAAAACATCACAATTCCTTGTACAAATGCAAAAAGTTTATGAGAAACTAAAAAATCACAAAAGCCTTTATACTGTGTTCTGCTCCACATACAGAGCAATGTCTTTAATTACTAATCAGTGTTTTTGAATTAAATCTTATCAAGTGAAACCAAATCTAAATTCCATCTCAATGGAAATTAGTGCACTCTTAATGAGAAGTGCAATTTAATAATTACACTTTAGCCATTCGTGGAACATAATTGCAAGGAAGATATCTAAATGAAAGCTTAAACATTTAAAAGAGTACTTACTATATTAAACATGGTTGCTGAGTGCTGATATTCATGGTATAACTTTAAATGGACTAAAGTCAATAGTGTGGCAAAATATTTGTGTTTGTGTGTGTGTGTGTGTGTGTGTGTATGTGTGATAATTTGGATAATTTTATGTAATGTTTGTATTAAATAGCATTTGATATGCTGATTATAGAACTAACATATTCCCCTATCTTCTCTACTTTTTTGCACATTCATTGCTGATTTTGTGCATTTCCATTGTAAAATTATGAAATATTTAAATATATATATATATATAACAGAAAAAAAATTGCTTTCTTTTTATATTATCTTGCAAGCAACACTTTTGATGAGTAGCCATACTCCTCTCCAGAGAAGGAAAATCTGCAAGTTCAGAACATTGAAAGAAAAAATGATCAGGTTGCATGTTTAAAAGCTTGCTTTATTTCTGTGGATCCATCACAGAATCAGGTGAAAACCAAATACTGAAGTTCTCCATTGAAAGTATGTGTAAGCAATGAAAGTTGGTTTATATAAAACTTTTATAATTTGATACTATCTTTTACAGTAGATTCACAATGTAGTTATATACTTATACCAGGTAAAGACAGAGAAAAAATGTAGATTCCAAAATTCATGAATTGCATTTCTAACGAGAAAACATTAACTGCTTAGTTACACTGTTTTTGTTTGACACTGAGAAAAAGGCTAAGATTGTAGCTCAAGATGGTCTGAAAATCACGGTATTCACACTGATTATGAGCTACATATAAAACTCTAACCTCCTTATTTACAAAGCCAAAGTAAGTACCAATTTATGCACATAGGAATACACATATAGAATTTGTTTCCAACCCCCTTTAATTGTCTAAATTTCTTAGTAACTCTAGAAATCACACTCCTTGCAAAATGTTGGACTTTTATCAAAGTATGTAAGGAGAAATATTATATATGGTACACTGTTATATATTAATCATATGGGTTTTTTTTTTGTTGGTTTGTTTTTTTGTTTCTTTTGTGTTGTTTGCCCCACATTAATAAACCTTCACTGTTTTAGAATGGCATTCTTGATTTGGAAGAATGTTCTAAATGTGTCAACTTTAAAAATAATGGTCTAGAGCTGTTCATATTTCTGAAAAGTATTCTCATACTCATATCACAGATTTAGTTTACTAGGGGTAGAGAGAATACATAGAAATATATTAGACTTTTTTCCTGCTGTACTAAAATATCTTATGTTATTAATTGAGACATACAAACTTTCTTTATGTGTGAAATGTATGGGACATACCTGTCAAACTTGGACATTATTCGGCTTTACTTTTAATTTTTCAACAGTTGTATTTTGCAGCTGTCAATGAATCAATGTTTAGTAATATTATACCAGAATATTATGGTTTGGTTTTCTTCGCTGTTGTTGATATAAAATAAATATTACTGTTATATTTGTGGATTTACTCTGTAGTTTCTGATAACTTCTCATAAAATATACTCATCTGAAAAAAGGGTATTTCAGTTCTGAGACTATCCCCATTAATAGACCTAAAGGCAATCTTGGAATTAATCTCTGGGTTAATGTAGTTAAGTGTTGATGAGTTGGGTGATGACACTCCTTGGCAGGATCTGGGTGGTATAAAAGAACAGGGTAAGTAAGTCAGGCAGTGCCAGCCATTAAGCACATTCCTTCATAGTCTCTGTTTGTGTTCCTGACATGGCTTCTTTTATTGACACGCTTGCATATTTCATTGATGTGTAACCTAATTTTTTTCTCTTCTCTTCAAGTATCACCTTTTTTCCATAGTCTTCAGCATGGCAATAAAGAAAAAACTGGGGCCAGGATTATTTTTAAAAGATGCATTAAGGAAAATAGTTAGAATATTTATGAGTGAAATGTAGAGACACTTAATTAGTTAGGATCTTAGGGCGTTAATACTATGAAGAGACACCATGACTAAGGCAACTCTTATGAAGGACAACATTTAATTAGGGCATGCTTCCTGGTTCAGAGGTTCAGTCCATTATCATCAAGGCAGGAGCATGGCAGCATCCAGGAATAAGTGGGGCTGGAGGAGCTGAGAATTTCACCTTTTGTTCCCAAGTCAGCAAGGAGAATACTCACTTCCAACCAGCTTTATGACAAAGGTCATAAAGCTCATGTCCAGAAAGACATACTTCCTCCAACACGGCCACACTTACTCCAATAAGCCAACAGCTCTAAATAGTGCCAGTCCCTGGGCCAAGCTTGTTCAGAGTTCATATTTCCATTTGAATTTATGAGAAAACTATTTGTTAACCTCATGCTTGTGTACATTCTGTATATATAATATATATCTAGAAAAAATGTGTCTTTCTTACCTTAAAATAATCATAATTAACAAACTTGTTAATAAACCCAAATAGTTAAGATGTTTGGGGTATATTTTATTCTTGAGCTGGAGGACCCATAATGTCTTTTAAGAACTGTCAGCCTCCCGTTTTTATAGAATCCTATAAAGCTCTGCAAGTAATGTCACATTATACTGTCAATACATTGAAAAAGAATTCTAAGATCTTATGATAAAAATCCATGTTGCAACGACAGAACTCATCTATATTTTAATTTTTATTCTTGGATCAAATAACCTTGTGCTGAGTTGTGGTTAGTCTATTCACTGAGATCCATATCTATGGCAATGTCAATATAAATGAACTAAAACATAATGAAAAATAAATTTCAATCAAGTTGTTTTACTGTTCGGCTAAGGTCCAGAAGCCCTATTTCCATTGTTGTTATTACATTCATATTCCAGGCAAATTAAATCAAACTCATCTCATGCCCGTGTTCACAATTCACCCACAAGATATAAATCCAAAGAACAATTTATTTCAATGAAGGGATGATGGTAGATATATATTTCTGAATAGCATATTCTTGTAGATGGCAGATGAAAACATGCTGTCCTGTACTATTCAGAAGGTTCAATGTCTATCACTTGGTAAGCTTTGAGTTTTTATAAAGTCTTGCCATATATTTATATTGTTAAAGATATTTTTATGACCTTAGCACATCTCATGTTTAATTTTTCGTTCTTTTATTTTCCAAATTCATTTCTGTCATAAAATGTATCAAGGCCCCACTTTTCCCTTCTTTTTTTCCTTCCCTCCCCTTCTACATCTTCAAAAATGAGCAGGTTTACCAGAAATAACATCCTAAGATGACATAACAAGATATTCATAAATAAGACTAGGCATAAACACTTATATCAATGCATCCAAGTAGGAGAACAAATGTCCCAGGAGCAGACAAGCAGGTCAGAGACAGTCACTACTCCCACTATAGGAGTCCCACAAGAAAATCATGCCAGACAACTAGAATCTATAAGCAGAGGACCTAGCACTTACCCATGCAAGCTCTTTCACTGTTTTTTCAGTCTCTGTGAACACTTATGAATCATGCTTAGCTGTTTCTCTTTTTTATTTTACACACACACACATGTATACACTTATTAATATTCTTCACTGTTCTACTCACAATCACTTCCTCCTACAATCCTTCAAACTACTCTTCCTCATCATGGAGAGGGTAGTGACCATCTGGGGGCATTCCCTACTCTGACACATCAAATCTCTATGAGGCTAGATACCTAGAGATATCTTCCACTCAGTCCAAACAAGGCAGGCCAGCTAAAATAAACATATGTCACATATAGGCAACAGCTTTTGGGATAGCCCCAGATCCATTTCTTTGGGACCTACATTCAGAGCAAGCAGCTCATGTGTTACACATATTTTGTGAGGCCTAGGTCCAGCCTGTGTATGTTCTTTGTTTAGAGATTTGGTCTCTGAGAGCCTCAAGGATTCAGGTTAATTAACTCTTGGTCATCCTGTGGAGTACCTATCCTCTTAGAGGCCATAATCATTTTGCTCCAATTCCCATTTGTGAATTTCTTGTCGACAGGGTCATTTTTTGGTCAAAAGTTTTGTTGGTGAGTTGGTAGCCTTACTGGGGTTTTTTTCTGGATACAGGAGGTGATCTATTCAGATTCCATATGCCCAATGCTGTTAGTCACAGTATATAACAGAGTGATGGATTCTATTTTCCCATCTATTCTATTAGCCTGTGTCTTTTTCTTGGGAATTATGTCCATTGATGTTGGAAGTGATTAATGAGCAATGATTAGAGGTTGGTGTGTGTGTTTGTGTGTGTGTGTGTGTGTGTGTGTGTGTGTGTGTGTGTGTGTGTGTGTGTGAGTTTCCCTTGTTTTTGCTGGTATGGAATTACTTATTTTTTGTATTTTCTTATAGTTATGCTCATTGTGTTGGAGTTTTCTTTCTAGTATTTTCTTTAGGGATGAATTTGTGGATACATTTTCTTTGAATTTAGATTGATCTTGAAATATTTTGTTTTCTACATCTACAGTGATTGAGAATTTTGCTGAGTATAGTAGTCTAGATTGGGACCTGTGGTATTTTAAAGGTCGTAAGATCAGAAACTTTCAACTTTTAGATTCTGTTGAAAAGTAGAGTGTAATTCTGATATATCTGCCATTGTATGTCATTTGGTCCTGTTCCCTTTCTGCTTTTAATATTCTTCTTTAATCTGTAGATTTTGTGATTTGATAATTATGTGCCAGGAGGATTTTTTTCTGGCCAAGACTACTTTGTCTTCTATATGCTTCTTGAATGTTTATAGGCATTTATTTTTCTTTAGGGTTGAATAGTTTTCTTCTATGATTTTGTTGAAAATATTTTCTGATTTGTGGAACTGGGACTCTTCATTTTTTTGTTAATCCTATTATTCTTAGCATAGGTCTTTTCTTGGTATCCTAGATTTCCTACAAATTTTATGTGAGGAATTTTGACGATTTAACACTTTCATTTGCTATTTTATCGGGATTTATTTTTACTGTATGTTCTATGCATGAGATTCTCTTTTACATCATCTGCATTCTCTGGTATTACATCTGTTGTTCATGTTCTCTTCCCTGTGATTTTTTTTTTTTCTCCAGGATTTCTTTAGTTTGTGCTTTTGTCTTATTTTACTTGTTTGGTTTTTATTGCTTTTATTTTATATCTACTTTCATGTCCTAAATAATTTTATTTATTTCCTTCACTTTTTAATAGTATTTTACACAGCTTTGATTTATTTGTTTTTTCTTTAAGGACCTCTACCTGCTTGATTATATTTTCCTATATTTCTTTAAGAGATGTATTCATTTCTTTTTAAAAGGCTTCTATCATATTGGTTTTCAGGTCATTTTCTTGTGCTTTGGTATTGTTAGAATATCCGGGGTGTGTGTAGCTGTATGGTTATGCTCTGAGGTGCCATGTTGCTCTGGCTTTTATTGATTGTGTTCTCTCAAGGGCCTTTAGCCATCAGAATAAAGTTGGTTCCTGTATGTTCTTGTTGTAGTAGGTCTTGGAACAGTTGACCTTGATAGTCCTGGTGTAGGAAGACTCTGATGGGTATCCGTAGGCTGTAATTTTACAAATCTGCATGTCTGTATAGCACAAGATCTATATGTCTGTATAGTTCAGGATCAACAGGTCTGTATGGTTCAAGAGCAGCAAATCAAACAAAGGTGGGAAAAAAGGTAGCAAAAATGAGGGTTTCCCTCTAGATAACAGCCTGCTCAGGACAACTTACACACCCAGAGGACTCAGGAGGTAGGCAAGATGAGTGGGGGAAGGGAAGTTTACCTGTATGATTCATGTACAACTAATCTGATGGATGTGAGGGGAGAGGAGACTAGAGCTCCCCTTGGGTATTAGCCTGCTCAGGGAAACTTGGCTTGCTCTAAAGGACTCCATGTTCTATATTTTATTTTATTTTTTAACTTTGATTTGATTAATCCTTTCCATCACTTACTTTCCTGGATTATACAATAAAGTATAAACATTAGACATTAGGAAAGTTTTGAATCTTAAAAATTATTAATATCACAAAATTTTGATTTTGAGTCATGGGAAAATTTCAGCATTCTGCTTATAAAATTTATTTTATATATATTATAATTTAGTATGTCTACATATTATAATTTAAAGGTACTATTTCTATTCTTAGTTAATAATTTATTTTAGCATTGCATTCTCTATGTCCCCATTTCTCCCCTTGTCCCTTGTAGCTTAATTTTCCTGTATATATCTGACATTTCTAATAATGTGGATATTAACAGATTCAATTTTAGAGTCTTCCTATGCATTAAAGAGGAAAATCACCAAGTGGTGATTTCCTCCCACAGGAATATTAACATGTATACAAGTTGACTATATTGAATACATATAATAACACAATTTTAATTAGTTTATTTAATTTTTTTCTGTGACCCAAATTTGGGAGCACTGAATGTATATAAAAAGACACAGAAGCTGTAAAGCCAATAAGAAGCCTGCCTCAGACACTGCCTTGAATCAATACCAGGCAAGAGGACATTCTTTTATCTCTCCTTTGAGCAAATATTTGGACTACATTTAAGAAATGAATGACTTGATTCAAATTGTCTTTGACACTATTCCAACAAGAGCCCATAATCCCCTTACAACAAAGAGAGATCCAACAGCAATATGTGTCTTCCCTATATCAACTTATCCAAGGTGGTTATAAATAAACTTTGTAGTTGCTTTCTCTTATTGATAATGTGGCATTTTTATTTCTGTAAAATACAAGGTCAAATAGGCAAATTAAACATCAAATACAGAGGATCATTTGTATGATCCTTGACACTTGTAAGGGTTGAGTTTGAAAAAATATCAGTCTAATTTAGGAATATTTAAGAAATTTAATTTATGAATAAATTAGCTTACCCAAAGTTAAGATCTCAAACTAATTATTTTAAAACCTTCTGATACCAACTAGGAGCCCACCATGCTTGGATAAAGAGAATAATGTACCAAAGAGTTCTATTATAATACCAGTAGAAATGTAGATTAGAAACTTTCTTAATGATATAGGACAAGGTCACTTCTTTTCCATAAAGGAGATTAGCAATTGTTGTTCTATCATGATTAAAATTTGGAGATAAGTTCACAACATCACCTTTGAAATTCCCTTTATTGATATTCAGATATAGAAACAAAGTGTTTTCAAACATAATGAACAGATTATTGCTAAAGAAGACATATTATTTCCTTGCATTTGACAGTTATTTTATGGAATATAAATACTGTACTTGAAAAAAACTGAGAAGACAGATTTGGGGGACCAGGACAAAAAACTGAGTTTTCCCCAGCAACAAAAGTTATTTTCAAAAATGTATCCTGAATTTTATAATACCTCTAAAATTCTAATCCAACATAAAATTATCTTCTAATATATATTTTAGTCTCTTACTTGATGGTCAGTCTCACTGTTATGCTTGAGTCATATAAAGTCTTATAAAGATTTTAATTAAAACTGAAATGCCTTGAAATATAATTTATAATTATTAAAAGCAGAACTAAAGGAAAAAGCAACTTTGGCAGATAGTTATTTAAAATAGTGAATAATTTTTAGAGTGTTTAGACTGTAATATATGATGTCAATGTATTAGCATTTATATATAATTTCCCACTGAATCAGCAACTTGAACTGTGTATATATGATAGAGTATGTTTAGTTTATAATGACACTCTTGACTATTCATTATGCATTTTAAAGACACATATATCTATACATGAAAATATACCATACAATCTATAAATTATTCAATGATATTATAATAAAAACAAATGTAAAAGTCTGTATAGTTAGTTATATTTGATCTATACTCCTACTTTTAAAAGTACTTTTTATTCATGAATTATATTTATGTTCATGCTTTACATGCTGCCTCCATTTTAAAAATAAAATTTCATAGTCAGTGATGATCTTTATCTCCAATCATTTATGTATTTTTGGCTTTCACTGTATCTGAAATCAATTTTGAATGTTTAAAAGTAATATTTTCCTCTCTGTTATGGTATGACTTCATTTCTCTTTTGTTGTTAATTATTTTTCTTTAAATGTCATACCTATGCAGTGCTCCCTACACTTTGTCTTTGAATCATCTCCACAATGTGCTCTTAATCTACTGGGGAGGAAACAGTCATTTGTTCAGCTTATCACAACAGTGAGAGCACAGCTGTAAGAGAACAGCATCACAGCGAGTCTCTCGAATGGATAGTGTGTTACTTTACAGTTAAGCAACTTGGAAAGCTGATGCTGTGTGTGCTTGTTCCAAAGCATTTGGGAGGCAAAAGCTGGTTTTCTCTGAATTCAAGGCTAGAGATGTTTACATGTAAAGTTCCTGAGTAAACATGTGTACCTAGAAAACTGTTTCCTAAAAAAAGGAAATGAAAAAATATTGGGAGCTAATACAAAGGAACCTAACTATACTCTTCATAAAACTCAGTCAGGGACTGGAGAGATGGCTCTATATTTAAGACATGTGGGCACTTTTCAAGGTGGTTGGTTTTGATTTCTCACACTCAGTTGATATCTCAGAACCATCTGTGATTTCATTTCCAAAATATCTAGGATAATATTCTAACATCTGAGGGTGGCAAGAATACACAAGATGCACAGATACATGTTTCAGTCTTTGTGAGCCTCTCACTACCAGGTTTAGTTGACTAAAGTCATGATGCCTGGTATCCTCAGCCAGTACTGTCAGGATGACCAGGAACCAGAAGTTGGATAGCGTGAAAACCTATGGTAGAATACATTTTCTTATTTATCATCTGTGATATTTCTTTCCCTTAGAAACTAGTAACTGTACAAATGAGACATTGAAATTTTGTTGGAAATTCACCCAAATACTGTACCAGCTGCAAAAGTGCCTAATACTTAGGTTAGAGACATTGAAAATCACAACTATTATCCTCTCTTATTGAGGGTTGTTTATTTCACCTTATTTAAGAAAACAAGGGGGCAAATATCAGTTCAAAGAAAGAGAATCAATGTATCTCCAGTCACAGAAAAAACTACCAATATGTATATCAGTAAATGTTCTCAGGCCAACCCCGATTTTCATCTGACTGCCATGTCATACTTCACTATTTATTCAATTCATCAGAAAAAATGTTTGTTATGCTTCATTTCATAATGGGAGAAAGAACAAAATGCACAAGTGCAGGTATTTCACCATGACTTTGACATCTATCTGCAGTTCAGGAAGAGAGGTATATGGATCCCAACAAAAAATTCAGTACAAGGGGTCAGACATGTAGTCAATGTCTTCAGTAAAGAAACATAATTTTTATTATGTATACATTAACCTGTACATTTTCTCCTTTGTTTTTGTTAAAACGATAACAAATATATACACTACATCATTCTTTTTCTTAACATTCTCAAATTACAGGACTGTGCCCATATTTTCTACCATATTCAGTGTAAGTACAAATTATTTTACACTAGGTCATCAGGTTTACAAACCAAATAAAGCTGTGAAGTTTTTTTTTTCCTTGTCTCAAATGTGCAAGTGGATGAAATGATTTCTAGGATTTATCTAGTTGTAGGTGCCCTGGAAGAGCTGTTGATTAGAAGATAATGGTGAGAAGTCTTTGATATTTATCCGACCATCTAGCTCCATGATATTTAACAAATGCCTTAATTTTCAAATTCAATTTTTTTTTGCCAAAAAGAATCAGGCTGCCTTTGCATATGATATCATGATTTTAGAGGATTCAGCATTTACTGTCATATGTAATGCTATCTTTAAAAGTAGCAGTTATTACATTCATTATTAAAACAAACACCTACATTTTATTCATATAATGTATGGATTTATTTTGAGATAGGGTTTTTTTTGTGATGTAAGAAAGACAAAGTTTCAGGCATTGGGATGGAAGCCCTTAATGCCAGCATTCAAGAAGCACAAACAGTAAGATCATTGCGAAGGTAAAGTCAATCTGACCTACATATAGAGATTTTCAGGTCAGGCAGGACTACTAGTAAACCCTTGTGGAAGAAGAAAAGGAGGACAAAGAGAAAGAAAGGTGACAAATAGGAAGATGGAGAAGGAGTAGAAAATGAAGAAGTAGAAAAAGGAGATAAATAAGAGGATGGAGAAGAAGAGAAGTAAAAAAAGAAAAAGAAGATATCTACAGAATCTATTTAGCATTGTTTTGATGACTATGATTTCAGGGCAGATAGCTCACACTTTTTAATATTGATTACAGACTTCTCCCTAGTACAGTTTACTTCTCTTTCCCTTGACTGTTGCCAATTTCCTATCTGTCTAGCACCAATATAATTGAGATTAACAGGTTTATAAGTATATATTTATCACATATACAGCAATGATATTAATCAAATTTATGACATGAGTTTGAGAAGTAAGTGGGGTATGTGAGAAAGATTAGAGGGAAACATGTAAATGATATTATTATTCTTTAATTCTATCTTTTACAATTACTAAATAAACTAGACAGAAATAAGGGTAGAAAAGGAAGTGTACATTCCTGTTTGCATCATAAGAAAGAGCACTAAGAAGACAATGAAGAATCAATATTGGCAACAATTATTCTTTTAATAGTTGTTTTACAGAGTTATTTAAGAACCACTGCTTGATTATATTATAACCTTTTTTGGTTGATTTAGGACAATTGCCATTTCACTTTCCTTGAGTTAGTATTAATTTAAATGTACTCATATGGGATATTTATGTAAGCCAAATAAAAGAGATTATATTGTGGAATATTTCTGGAAATTAAAAAAAAGAGTTAAATAAAATTATCAATCTTCCCCCGAAAGACCACAACTCCTAAACCTACAAAAGAGCTCCAATAAATGAAAATTGATTGTCCAAACACCTGAGACTATTTACAACATTGCCTTTACATCACCACACACTTTAAGCAAATCATAAGAAGACTATGCAGAGAGAAGAGCTCAACCACATTAAAGGTGTTTAGACAAGATAGGTAGAAATCTACTAATGTGGAAGCCATTTAAATATGTCAGGGAGATATTTTATAACATTAGATAAAACTGTTCCTAGAAGGCACTGACTACAGTGACAGGGGTAAGATTATAGCATATAAATTGAGCCATTGGTTAAGGAGGGCCCAGATTGAACACCCAAACCAACTCCTTTCCATGTCTGGTGTGTGCCAACCAGAACTAAACTAAAAAGTCCTAGCGTTAAAGAAATTACATATATTTGTTGCAAGATAAACAGATACCAAACTGGAACCAAGCTGAAAATGACATACCTGCTGGCTAGCCTTATCTGTGCCAAAGGTGCCATGCAGGCCAGCTCCTGTGACTAAAGACACATCTGTATTATTCTCATCTACCTATGACTCCTATGAACTAAGCTATCGGCCTTCCAGAGAAGATGTACCATGTATTTGTGCAATAATGTTATTAATGGTATGACTGGAGAGAGTATATAGTAATAACTACTCTATTAGATCTAAGACTTGCTCCACAGAAATAAATTTGTTTCTGGTATTATTAGGGAAAAGGTGAAAGAAGCTGAGGAGGAGGTCCACCTTTTAGCAGGACCAGACGTCTCAATTAAACTGGACTCCTGAGATCTCTCAAACATTGGACCACCAACCAGGCAGCATACACCAGCTGATATTAGACCCCCAACACACATAGAGCAGAGGACTGCTTGGTCTGGCTTTCAGTCAGAGAAGATGCATCTAGCCTTCAAGAGACTGAAGACAACAGGGAGTTTAGAGGTCTGTGAGCATGGAATTAGGGACATCCTCATGGAGACAGAGAGACAAGAACAGAGGAGGTATGGAATGTGGTACAGTTGAGGATAGACCAGGATGGAAATAAAATCTGGAGTGAAAAAAATTAAATACAAAAAACAAATTACAAAAACAAACCCTAAACAAACAACAAAAGATATATGCTTGGGGAGGTCTTAGGACTACAAAGAGAAGATGTGGGACTTGGGCCATGAAAGCTACACTGGTTCTTGGTTGAGAATAGTTCTTCAGCTAATTGACATGGCATCAAATAGCCATCAAAATATTTATGTTTATATCCACAGACAAAGGGCACTTTGCAAAAGGCTTCTTGTTGCAGACAAAGGATATGAAATCAGAGACTCATAATTATTCAAAGCACTGAGAATAAAGCACAGGCACATGCTCAGCCATGAACAGGACATTATAAACCAAATTTTAAAGTTCAAAGAGCATCACTAATGAAGTTTCAAAAACAAAACATAAAAGCCATGGTTCAGGGAGAAAAAGTATGAAGTGTCATATTAAGGTTTTGCCATAGCCATTTCAACCCCATGCTAAGAAGTCACTTGTATGAGGTCTGTATGCAACTGAGTCTGTCAACAGTTAGACATAGATGGGGAAAGGGTTCATACATTTCTCTGATTAATTTTGTCTTTAGAAATGTTCATGATAACAAGATGTATTTTAGTAAGTAAAAATAAAAATGTAAAAGAGATGAAGAAAATCCAAAGAATGGACTCACTATTATTGAAATGGTGAAGGCCTAGATCATTGAATGAGCTTCAGGTTTACCATACAAAATTAAATTTTAAAAAAAATGGCATGTTTCTGTGGTTAGAATATGGTTAACCCATATCAACTGTCCTGTTGAAATTTTATCTAACTAATGATGGATTAAGAATTTATAGGATGTATGTTGCCTCACGCAGGATAAAATCCTCAAGTTCCATCCACTTACCTGCAAAAATCATAATGTCATTTTTAAGTACCTGAACAGTATTCCATTGTATAGATATATCACATTTTCTTTGTCAATTCTGTGGTTGAGGCACATCTAAGTTGCGTCCAGTTTCTGGCTATTATGAATAAAATTGCTATGAACAAGTGTCCCTGTGGCATAGTGGGTCATCTTTTGGGCATATTCCTATGAGTGGTATATCTGGGTCTTGATGTAGAACTCTTTCTCATTTTCTGAGAAAATGCCAAATTGATTTTCAAAGTGTTTGTCAAAGTTTACACTCACAGCAGCAGTGGAAGAATGTTTCCATTTCTCCATATCATCATCAGCCTGAGCTGCTACTTGAGATTTTGATCTTAGTCATTCTATCTGGTAAAAATAGAATCTTAGAGTTGTTTTAATTCCCATTTCACTGATGAGTAAGAAATTTGGACCAGAGAATTAAGTGCTTCTCTACCATTCACTATTCCTCTGCTGAGAATTATCAGTTTACCTTTGTGTCCTATTTTTAAATTTAAGTTTTTGAATTGTTGGTGTCTAACTTCTTAAGTTATTTTTAAAATTTGAATATTAGCCCTCTATCAGCTGAGACTCACAGCAATGGGGACATAGACCCTAAAAATGGTCACCTTCTATAGCCAGGGAGAAACCTCATGGAAGCCACAGGGACACCAACCAACCCACAAAACTTTAAACCCCAAATTTATTCTTCCCACAAAAAAAAAAAAAAAAATGCAGGGACTAGTGAGATTCCACAGACTGAGAGGAAGAACCAAGCAATTAGCTGCCCAACCAGAGACCCATTCCATGAGCAGGCACCAATCCCTGACACTATTAATGATATTCTGTTATGCTTGCAGACAGGAGCCAAGCATGACTGTATTCTGAGAGGTTTCACACAAAAGTTTACTCAGACCGATGCAGCAACCAGCCCACAAACAGTGGATACAGCTTGCACAATTTTATTGAAGAGGTGGGTGAAGGACTGAGGGCCATGAAGGAGATGAAAATTCCACAGGAAAACAAGCAGAATTGACTAACCTGCACCCTTGGAGAACTCAGAGTCTGAGCCACCAATCAAATACATGGGCTTGAACTAGCCACCCAACCCACCCCCGACCCCTATGTAGCATTCTTCATGTGGCTCTGAACAATTGGAGCAGGGGCTATTCTGAAAGCTGTTGCTCAACTGTGGAGCTCTTTCTCCTAACTTGGCTGTATTGTCTGACCTCCGTGGGAGGTCAGATTTAGACTTGCAGAGACTTGATAAGCCAGGATTGGAGGGTATCCAGTGTGGGGGTTCTCCCCTATCTCAGATGAAAAGGGGAAGGGTTTAGAGAGGAGGGATTTTGGTAGGAAGGATTGAGGGAGGGGACAATGATTGGGATGTTAAGTGAATAAGAGAAAATAAAGACTGGTTAAGGTGGCATTTGAAGATAAATACTTATGAACTGTAATTTTCATGACAGTGAGATTGTTATTGCAAGAGTAAGACAGTAACAAAGTTTCTGACCTCTCTCTCTTCACTTATTCAAGAGCCTCTCCACCTCACTTTCATTATATTAGACCCCTAGTTATGCGGCATCTGAATTATACTATTCTGACCATAAGTAAGGACTTCAATACCTTAGTGGATAACCTGGGATAGGGTTGTGTGTTCCCTTTAGCACAAGGAATGCACATTGATACTGTGTAACCTGGCTTTAGTTTCTTAATTTTGGATCCAAAGGTTCAGGGTTGACTATTGTCACCATAGCTCACTCCTACCTGCACTATATTAAAGGGAATCAGATCAACGATCCTCAGAATACTCAGTTAAATCTATTTAAGGTTTGAAGCTAAAGGAATCTGTAAATGGGTAGTGCATTCCTATTTGAAAATGACCAAGGACAAAAAAGTATGTTTAGCCAACTGAGAAGGGAAGAAATATTTTTTAAAAAACCAGAAAAATTCTGAAGAGAAAGAAGTTTTGTGGCCTATGGTTCTTAAACCATACATGTAGGTATACCTCTCAGGAAAATAGTCTACTTTGCAGTGGCCTGTAAACAGTGGGCCTGTCTTTTGTTTAAAACGCTATTAGGAAGCAGTCTTCATTACAAATAATAACAACAGCAAAAAAAATAATTCATTGTGGGAAATGATGGCATGTACTAAGATAATATTGTGATAAGTGCAGAAAGAAAAAGGCAAATGCTAAACAATGATGGTTCACCCAAAACCTTTGCCCAGGTATTAGAAAATTAAGAAAAAATACAGAGCTTGGCATAGTGGTTTAGCTTATCTAAGTTGTAATTTAATTTTAAATTATAATGTTTTCTTCTGTTGTTTAGTGTGGATGATTACAGCTCTCTGTCTCTCTCTGTGTCTATCTGTCTCTATCTGTGTGTGTGTGTGTGTGTGTGTGTGTGTGTATCAAATCTATATCCACTTGTAAGCACATATGTGAAGAGGACAACACCATCAGGTATATGCTGCTCTCACTCTCCACATTATTGTTGGAGACTGAAACTCTGAGCCTGACCCTTGTCAATTTAACTAGACTGGCTCACTGAGATCTCAGGATACGTCTACTTCTGACCCAACACAGCCCCAGAGATACAATGAACAGTGGAACATTACTGACTTAATTACTGAGATATCAATTTTGTCCAACATATTTCTTTTTTTATTCTTTATTTTCATAGTCTACTGTTTATTCTCCTCCACATCTTCTCTCTGTCTGTTCTACATCTTATACCTCTACTCCCACAGTCTCCAAAGAATGTCCCCACCCCCCACCACAACCCCACAAGACATTCCCACTCTCTAGGGTCTTAAATCTCTTGAGGATTAGGCGCATCTTTTCTAAGCCAGGTCCCTGCAGTGCTCTGCATTTATGTGTTGGGGTCTACTTAGAATATTACAACATATTCCTAAAAATTGACATACTAAATATGTGTGTGTGCTCACACACACACACACACACACACACACAGGGAGGGAGGGAGGGAGGGAGGGAGAGAGAGAGAGAGAGAGAGCAAGAGAGAGAGAGACAGAGAGACAGAGAGAGACAGAGAGACACAGAGAGAGAGAGAGTGAGAGAGAGAGAGAGAGAGAGAGAGAGAGAGAGAGAGAGAGAGAGAGAGAGAGAGAGACTTCTTGTATTCATAGTAAACATATTCTCTGGAAAGGAATGAGAGCAGAAATTATCTCAGTGTGTGGATATGGATAGTAGAACACTTAGCTGATATCTGATTCATCACGAATAAAGGGAAAAATGATTTTTAACACATCTCTAAGCATATTTCCTTGCAGAGAACATAATATGGTCATCAAGTACATCAAGTAGCATATGCCCTCTGAGCTGTGTGCAATCAGGTTTTTGTATGTGAACTCATATTTTCATTTTCTGTTGTGAATCTTATATAAGACTATGTGAACAAAAGCCAGTTTTCCAAGGATAGCACAACTGTGAAACTGATGATAGAAGACCATGTCCTTGGATACGCAGCAAACTAAATCTTAACAAGGAAATAGGCAGAAGCTAATGTATGGGATGGAGTTCATAGCTTACGATAAACACTTAATTTTGAGAAGAGTGAATTCATTCCCTTGGGTCTTTAATTAAACAATTTTAAAAATCATATCCTGTTTCAGAAAGTAACATGTATAGCTGTGCTTAAAATTAATAGGGGGAAATAGTGTGGCAATTTAGCAGTAAAAGAATACAATCAGTGTCTCTCAGCAAAGCTGCTCTACACTGATCTGTCTTAAATTATTTTTTTCCTGAAACACTGTGGCTTATACACCTCACCTAAGAAAAGCACATATCTGCCATAAGAATTCTCAGGTTAATTGAGCTATTGTTATATTGCTTTCAGCTAGTTTAGATTTGAATTTGTCATATGTGATATATTATTTTTCCCACTTTAGGGTAATAGGTATACTTGGCAGTAATCAAAATGACTGATGACTCAGTCTGAAGATTTTCCTAACACACAGGGTTTGTGCAGAAACAGAACAGAGAGCCAAACCCTTGAGGTGGAAATAAAAAAGCCTTCAGCTAAAATTTCACATTATACAAAGCCAGCTCTATGGGTTAACTCTAAGCAAACACCAATATAAGGTTTCTAGTACTTTTTGGGTTAGGGCTCATTTTCTGCCAAGAAATGAAATTCATACTGAATTGTACCCCAGAAATTAATCTTCTCCTCTGTGGTAAATCATATGTATGAACTAGGCACAGGGAGCTGATGCAATAGTTTGTACCTTGAAGTAAAAAATTTCCCAATGTGAATGCTTTTATACTTCATTTAACAGAGAGCAAACCTTTAGCTTCACATTGATAGGCTGTCTTGAACATTATGCATCCTTTATCTCCCCTTCATTTTCTGTCAAAACTCATCATTTTCTTCATCTTACTGTTCCAGTACAATACAGGTTGGATCTCTAGGCAAACCATCTTCAAAATCATCTCTGTGGTGATCTAATCCTCTTGTTTAGAGGGCTCACAAAATGAAATCAATAGTCTATTTCTTTTTTGTCATGGCCATACAGAGTTACTGTCACTCCAGTCTAGGCAGGGGAAATGTTGTAAGTTGTTACCATTTTTTTCAGTTTCAAGGTAACAACCCCAAGTTCAGTACAAAGTATATATGTTTATCTCTTTAGAGTTTGAGTGTGAGCAGAATTTTTTGGCCAGGATCAGGGATTTTTAGGAAAGAAACCCTCTAGCTGTCACTCAGCTGCATTTTTGAAGGTTTATTTGATTTCAACCTCCACAAACACTCCTTCTGATTTCAGATTACACATTTTATATATGCTTCTTCTGTTAGACTTCTGCCTTGCATTTTTCCAATTGGATAAGCCTGTACCTCTCCCTATATACCACTCATGCATTAAGACAATGAAACCCACAGCGTTCAACAGATGGAGTGGGGGTCACAGAGTAAAGCTGTATGACCTAGAGAATCTACTAGAATCAACGAATTTTCTTTCCAAATTATCTCCTTGTTCATAATTAAGTTTTGATGAAATCTGGTTACACAGATGTGTTTCCAGTTTTCAACATATTGTTGTCAGGAGGAAAAATTGCATTATTATGAGATAGAATGAGTTCCTTCTACATCTTGCCAAATTATGGTTTTTCAAAAGAAGTACATGAATCATAAATTACAGTAACTTCACTAAAAACACATATCCCATTTAATTTTTTAAAAAAATAGTAAATAAAAATTTATGCCATCAAATTTTAATACTAGTCAATCATGGTCTATAACATCACCCAAAGTAAGATGGGACTTCCTTTCTGTCTTAACCTTCAAATCTAAAAAAATGTATTAAAGATTCCCAACAAGGGACACAGACCTGTTGCGAAGGTGTTCCAAGTAGCCAGGGAGCAGAGAGATCTCTGCCAAGCACTTGGAATGTGGGCCCCTCCCCTGCTTGGTTAGGGAACCAGGAACCCAGCACTGGGCTGTATGTTCACAGCCAGCGGCCTTTGGGTGCAGAACAGGCACTCAGGACATCCACAACCAAGAACATGCAGAGAACCAGGGACACAGGCCAGGTACAAGGAAAAGGCGAGAACCAATCACTGACAACAAGATGGCAAGAGGAAAGCGAAAGAAAATACCCCAGGGAAACCAAGACAACTTGGCAACACCAAAACCCAGCTCTCCCATCACAGCAAACAGCAGAATGCCAAACACTCCAGAAAAAGAAGACTCAGACTCAAAATCATAACTCAAGATGATGATAGAGTTCCTTAAACAAAAATGGGAAGAAAAGCAAAAAGAATTGGAAGACGAAAATAATTTTAAAGAGGAAACAAGAAAAACACTAAAAGAAGACAAAGAACTAGAGGAAACAGAACTAAAGAGATGAAGGAATGGAAGAAGGAATTTAAAACGGAAATGGACACAATAAAGAAAACACTAAAAGAGACAACCCTAGATGTAGAAAACCTAAAAAAAAAAAAAAAAATCAAGAGTCACAGATACAAGCATTTCCAACAGACAACAAAAGGAGATAGAAGAGAGAATCTAGGGTCTGAAGACAATATTGAAAACATAGAAAAAACAGTCAGAAAATGCAAAAACCAAAAAGCTCTTAACCCAAAATGCCAAGTAGATCTAGGACACAATGAAAAGAACAAACCTAAAGATAATAGAAATAGAATAAGGTGAAGAATATCAAAAAAGAGGCACAGAAAATAACTTCAACAAAATTGTAGAAGAAAACTTCCCTACACTTAAGAATGAGATGACCATGACCATGAAACAAGCCTACAGAATTCCAAATAGGTTGGAGGAGAAAAGAAATTCTTCATGAAACATGATAGTCAAAATGCGAAGTCTCCAAAGCAAAGAAAGAATACTAAAAGAAGTGAGGGAAAAGGGTCATGTAAAATATAAAGGAAGATGAATCAGAATCACACCTGATTTCTCATCAGAGAGTATGAAAGCTAGGAGAGCCTGGACTGAAATCATGCAGACCCTAAATAGATCACAAGGGTCAGCCCAAGCTGCTGTACCCAGCAAAACTATCAATCACCATAGATGGAGAGACTAAGATATTCCTAGAAAAACTAAATTTACACAATATCTAACCACAAACCCAGCACTGCAATGAATTATAGGTGAAAACCCCAATAAAATGAGGAAAACTACATCCTAGAAAAAACAAGAAAACTCCTAAGCAAGAAAACCAAAAGAAGAAAGACACACAGGCACAAATCAACCTCCAAAAGCAAAAATAACAGGAAACAGCAGCAACTATTCCTTGATATCTGTTAACATAAATGGACTCAATTCTCCAATTAAAGGATATAGGGTATCAGACTGGGTAAATAAACAAAATCCAGCATTATGCTGCATATAGGAAACTCATCTCAGAGACAAAGGCAGGCACTATCTCAGAGTAAAATGTTGGGAAAAAAAACTTCCAAGCAAGTGACCCCAAGAATCAAGCTGGAATGACCATTCTAATATCAAATAAAGTAGATTTTCAACCAAGAGTTATCAAGAAAGATAAGGAAGGACACTTTTGACTCATTACAGGGGAAATTTTTCTGGAGGAACTCACAATCCTTAACATATATGCTTCAAATACAAAAGCTCCCATATTCATAAAAGAAACCCTACTAAAGCTCAAAAAAGACATTGTGCCCCAAACAATAATAGTGGGAGACTTCAATACCCCAGTATCAGCAATGGACAGATCATGAAAACAGAAACTTAAAAAGGACACTGCACAACCAGCAGAGACTTTGAACCAACTAGAATCATTACAGAACATATCATCCTAAAACAGAAAAAATACACCTTCTTCTCAGCACCTCAAGGCACCTTCTCAAAAATTGAACACATAATTCGGCACAAAACTAGCCTGAATAGATATAAGAAGATTGGAATACTCCCATACATCCTTTCAGATCACCATGGTCAAAGGCTGGTCTTTAATAACAACAAAGACAACAAAAAGCCCATATACACATAGAAACTAAACAATGCTCTATGAAATGATAGCAGGGTAAAAGAAGAAATAAAGAAAGAAAATAAGGATTTTCTAGAATTCAATGAAAACGAAAACACAAGATACACAAACATACGGGGTGCAATGACAGCAGTACTGAGAGGAAAACTCATTGCTCTGAGTGCTTCCAAAGGGGGGGGGGACTGGAGAGATCATACACTAGCAACTTGACAGAACAGTTGAAAGGTCTATAACAAAGAGAAGCTGATACACCAAAGAAAAGTAGATGGGAAAAAATAATCAAACTTAGGGCAGAAATAGACCAAATAGAAACAAAAAGAACCATTCAAAGAATCAACAAAACCAAAAGCTGGTTCTTTGAGAAAATTAACAAGATTGTAAAACCTTAGCCAGACTAACTAGAGGGCAAAGAGAGAGTATCCAAATTAACAAAATCAGAAAGGAAAGTGAAGACACAATAACACAAACTGAGGTAATTCAAGCAATCCTTAGATTCTACTATGAAAGTCTATACTCATCAACCTGAAAAATCTGAAAGAAATGGATGAATTACTAGAAAAATACCAGATATTAAAATTACACCACGACTAGATAAACCATATAAATAATCACATAAAACATAAAGAAATAGAAGCAGTCATCAAAATCCTCCCACTCAAAAAATACCATGTCCAGATGGGTTCAGTGCAGAATTTTATCAAATATTTACTGACGACCTAATACCAATACTCTCCAAACTATTCCACAAAATAGAATCAGACAGAACACTACCTCACTCATTTTTTAAGGCTACATAAATCCTTGTTCCTAAACCACACAAAGACCCTACAATGAAAGAGTACTTCAGACCAATCTCACTTATGAACATTGATGCAAAAATACTCAACAAAATCCTTGCAAACCGAATTTAAGAACACATCAAAAAGATCATTCAACATGATCAAGTAGGCTTCCTCTTTGGGATGCAGGAATGATTTAATATACAAAAATCCATCTATGTAATCCACCAAATAAACAAACTCAAAGAAAAAAACCACATGTTCATCTCACTAGATGCTGAGAAAGCATTTGACAAAATTCAGCAACACTTCATTTTAAAATTCTTGGAAAGAACAGGAATCAAGAGCCCATACATAAACATTATAAAAACAATATATAGCAAACCAAAAGCCAACATCAGACTTAATGGTGGGAAACTTGAAACAATCCCACTAAAATCAGGGACTGAACAGGCTGCCTACTCTCCTCCTACCTATTTAAAATAGTACTGGAAGTCCTGGCCAGAGAAATTAGACAGCAAAAGAAACTCAAAGGGATACAAATTAAAAAGGAAGAAGTGAAAACATTACTATTTGTAGATGACATGATAGTGTACTTAAGTGACCCCACAAATTCCATCAGAGAATTTCTACAACTGATAAACAAGTTCAGCAGAGTGGCTGGATATAAAATTAATTTAAACAAATCAGTAAACTTACTCTATTCAAAGGAAAACATGTAAAGAAAGAAATTAGGGAAAAGGTACTTTTCACAATAATCATAAACAATATGAAATACCTTGGTGTGACTCTAACTAAGCAAGTGAATGATGTGTATGACAAAAAAAACTTCAAACCTCTAAAGAATCAAGGAAGATCTCAGAAAAATCTCCCATGCTCATGGATTGGAAGGGGAAACATTATAAAAATAGTCATCTTACCAAAAGCAATCTACAGATTCAATGGAATCCCAATCAAAATACCAACTCAATTTTTCATTGAGTTCAAAAGAGCAATGAGCAATTTCATCTGGAATAACAAAAGACCTAGAATAGTAAAATCCATCCTCAACAACAAGAAAATGTCTGCGGGAATCACTATCCCTGATATCAAGCTATATTACAAGGCAATTGTGCTAAAAACTTGATGGTAGTGGTACAGAAATAGGCATGTAGATCAATGGAATAAAAAAGGAGATCCATAAATGAGCCCACACCTATGGTCACCTGATTTTTGACCAAGGATCTGCAAACATTCAATGGAAAAAGGACAGCCTATTCAACAAATGGTGTTGGTCCAACTGGCACTCAACATGCAGAAGAATGAAAAAAAGACCCTTTCTTATCTCCTCGTACATAGCTCAAGTGCAAGTGGATCAAAGATCTTCACATTAAACTAGGTACACTGAAACTATTAGATGAGAAAGTAGGAAAAAACTTAGAACAGATAGGCACAGGAGAAAAGTTCCTGAACAGAACACCAATGGCTCATGCTTTAATGTCAAAGATTGACAAATGGGACTTAATGAGATTGCAAAGTTTCATTAAGGCTAAAGACACTGTCAAGAAAACAAAACGACTGCCAACAGAATGGGGAAAGATGTTTACCAACCCCACATCATTTAGAGGCCTAATATCCAATGTATACAAAGAACCCAAGAAGCTAGACACCAGAGAACCAAACAACCCTGTTACAAATGGGGTACAGAGCTAAACATATAGTTCTCAATTGAGGAATATCAAATGGCTGAAAAACATCTAAGGAAGTGCTGGACATCATTAGCCATCAGGGAAATGCAAATGAAAACAACCCTGAGATTCCTCCTCATACCAGTCAGATTGCCAAAATCAAAAATTCAGATGACAGCCGATGCTGGCAAGGATGTAGAGAAAGAGAAACACTACTCCACTGTTGGTTGGGTTGAAAACTGGTACAACAACTCTGGAAATCCGTCTGGCCCTTCCTCAGAACATTGGACATTGTACTACCTTAAGACCCAGTTATTCCACTTCTGGGCATATATCCCAGAGATGATTCAATATACAACAAAGACAAATGCACGACAATGTTCGTAGCAGCTCTATTTAAAATAGCCAGAAGCTAAAAAGAACCCAGATGTTCTTCAGTAGATGAATGGATTTAAAAATTTTGGCACATTTACACAGTGAAATACCACTCACCTATCAGAATCAATGACTTTATGAAATTCTGAAGAAAATGGATGCATCTAGTGAATATCATCCTGAGTGAAATAACCCAGTCACAAAAGAACAGACATAATATACAGTCACTGATATTTGGATGCTAACCCCAAAAAGCTCTGAACACTCCAGAATCAACTCACAGACTGTGTGAAGTTCAAAAATAGAAAAAAGAAAGTAAAGAAATAATCATTATGCTTAATCCATACACACCAAGAAAATCTTGACTATTTCCAGGTTTATTCCTGGTTTACATGTACTCTATGCACATTGTAACTTGTAAGATTTTAATGAATACTATCAAACCTTTTTTAAAAAAGCCAACCACTGACAAAAATGTATTCATAGGCTTTCATACAAAAATGCTTAAAATTTGTACATTCATCTTTGTTTTTAAAAATAAAATTTTTCAATTAAAAGAAAAAGAAAGTTTCCCAACTGTAAAATCTGTTGTCAAATGACATTCCTACTTCCATTGTTTGTCAAGTAGACAGTTGAAGCTATCATAGAAAATTTTCTCAAACTTTAAAGAATGTATTTAAAAAATCTTCAAAACTTTGGTTTTATAATATAATGTTTATGTTTTGCTTTATAAACAATGTGTAATACAATATGTTGGAATTTGTATATGAGGAACAAACAAACAACAGAAAACACTAAATCTACTCATTCATTTAACTTGTTTCTTCAAATGTCATGGTCATGGAGAGCTGCTATAATAAGCACATGTCAAAATTAAACTCTTTGTTCTCCTAAACTGTGTGTGTGTGTGTGTGTGTGTGTGTGTGTGTGTGTGTGTGTGTTTGTGTGTGTGTGTGTATGTGTGTGTGTAAATTTATCAGTTCTTTACTGAAAACCCTAATTAATACTCTAAGTAACAATTATACTTTATAAATGTTATTAGTTAGAATTTATTGTTTCCCCTGAATTTACTAAATGTACTCTAGTCAGATACTAAAACTACTAAAATTAGTGTATTGGCAATACAAACCGTTATAATAGTCTAAGGGATGAGTCCAATTTAAGTTGGTGAAATGGTCTTATTTATTTTGAGAGACCTATTATTTTACCAATCATTTTTTATTAAGAGACAATAAATGTACATTTGATGTAAAATTAAAAATAAATGCGTATTCAAAGAAGTGACAGCCTAATCAGGATATTTCTTTGAAGGTTGTCATACAACACTGACATTCTCCATGGTCAATACCAGTACAGATGCCATGGTTTCCTGCAGTATACATGGACTTTATTTTAACTGAAACAGTACATTTAGAGTATTTTTCAAAATTTCTTTAATTCTCTTAGTATATATAACTAGTATTGTAGAACACATGAGTAAATCTACATATTAAATTTTATGATTATTTTTTCTTGGCAAACTGTAACATACAGGATTGTTGTCCTATTACTATTCCCTTTAACAACAAAAAAAAAAAAGAAATCATTATTTAAGAAACATGATTGCAAAGTTTCTCTTGCAAGATAGTCTTGATGTAAAACTTTTTAGTTGCTCGCCAACAATGAAATTGATGAGAGGCTTAGTAGATGCTGTGCAGCCTCTTAACTATACAGCAAGGAATGAAGGATGAATGGCAAGAAGCAACGGATAATAGAAAAAATAAAGAAAGGAAAGAAACAGAAGAACAGAAAAAGAAAGTCAGTTTTCCATATACATGGAATGGCAAAATAAACTCTGCGTGTGTTGTGTTTTTTCTTTTAAATTTATATTTTGTACCCAATCACACAGTTTGTTTGCTTAATTTTGCAGTCATTAAAACTCTGTTCTGAATTACCTCACTTGTGTATGAGAGTGTGAGTCATAAAATCCTGTGGTGGTATTTTGGAAAGTAAAGGTCCTATGTACTTCTGCACATAAGCAATCATACTCAAGATAAAAGGTGGAGAGGTAGTCTGATGGTCCAGTAGATAATATTTTTCTCACCCAAGCCTAAGGACCTACGTTTTCATTTCCAAAAGCCTTGTAAGGCTACAATGATTGGGTGTATGTGTAGTCACATCATATATATAGCAAACGAATGTGGAGTAAAAAGAAATTCAAAGAAATATGGATGCCAAACTTTATCTAAAATCACAGTGGCAAATAAGACAGACATCCTGTCCTAAAATACAAAAATGGTGAGAGGTGACAGCCACAATTGTCCTCTGACAGCTGCACACACTTCCTAGAAAAACATACACACAGGAACACACACACACACACATACACACATACACACACACACATATCCACAAATACAAACAAACATATACACACAAACACACACACACACGTACATACACAAACACAATACTATATACAAATACACAAAGACTATGTATTTGTATTTATATAAATTTAATAAATCATGAGAAAAATACTGATTTAATAACTGAAGACATAGGAAGAGAGGAAAAGAAACTATGCTTCTATTTGCAATACCTTAACCTCACAGACAACTGATTAACTGCATCCTGAAAACACTTATCACAGCAGCTTCTAGGAGTAGAGTGAGTTCAGATATTGTGATGTATCAGAGTTATTTTCTGAACCTGTTCCAGACTTTCTCACTGAACACACAGAGAATCTACAACTATAACCTCTGCAGTGGAGAAAATTCAGGAACAGTGAAAGCTTTAAATCAGTGATCAATAGAGCTATGTTAAAATATAAGAACCACAGAATACACTACAGATAGAGTATCAATCATTTGATTGTTCTCCACAAGAGCAATGTCAAAATCTAATTGAAAAAAGTAAAATAGTCTTCTAAGATTTAGAATGTACTACATTAAGATTTGAACTTTCTTTATATAAAATATACTTATCGTTATTTCCTGATAAGCCTTTGTTTCTTTGACTCACAAAAAAACATAAGAAATTTTCATTACCCATTTATACAGGTCAGAAAGATATCTGGACAGATAATAAACTTGTTTACCAAGCCTGAAAATCTGAATTTGGTAAGTGGAAACCATAAGATGTGAGAAACTAGTGGAGTACTGCATTTCATCCATTGAACTCAACATGCACACTTTAGCAACTGCACATGCATATGCATATAAATAAGTAAGTGAATAAATAAATAATGTAATAAGGCATTTTAGTTAACCATAAAAATGATGGGTTTATAAGTGTTCATTAATAACACTGTTTTTACTAAAAGAAGATGAAGTGACACATGATCAATGAGATATTTTATTAAATATTTTGTGAAATTGTCAGAAGATTAAAAAAATATATAATCTTCTCACTAGATGCTGAGAAAGCATCTGACAAACCTCAACATCCTTTCATGATAAAAGTCTTGGAAAAAATCAGGAATCCAAGTACCATACCTTAACCCAGTTAAAACAATGTACAGCAAACAAGTAGCCAACAACAAACTAAATGGAGAGAAAAGTGAAGCCATCCCTTTAATATCAGGGACTAGACAAGGGTGCCCACTGTCCTCATACCTATTCAGTATACTATTGGAAGTCCTGGCCCGAGCCATTAGACAATAAAAAGAAATAAAAGGGATTCACGTTGAAAAGGAAGAAGTCAAAATATCACTATTTGCAGAATATATGATGGTATACTTAAGTGATCCCAAAATTCCACCAGAGAACATTTACTACTAATAAAACAACCTCAGAAAATTGGTTGGCTATAAAATTAACTCAAACAAATAAACCACCTTTCTCTATGCAATGGATAAGCAGGCAGGGAAAGAAATTAGGGAATTGACACCCTTCATAATAGTGACACTATAAAATACCTTGGGGTAACCCTAGCAAAGCAAATGAAGAATCTGTATGACAAGAACTTCAAGACTCTGAAGAAGGAAAATGAATAATATCTCCGAAGATGAACGGATCTTCCATGGTCATGAATTGGCAGCATCAGCATTATAAAAATGGCTATCTCGTCAAAAACACTCTACAGATTCAATGAAATCCCCATCAAATTCCAGCATATTTCTTCATAGAGTTGGAAAAAGCAATTTGCAAATTCCTCTGGAACAACAAGAAACCTAGAATATCAAAATCTATTCTCAAATATGAAACCACTTCTGGGGATATCACCATCCCTTATCTCAAGCTATATTACAAAGCAGTCATGATAAATATTGCATGGTATTGGTACAGAGATAGGCAGGTAGATCAATGGAACAGAATTGAGAACACAGAAACAAACCCACACACCTATGGTCACATGATCTTTGACAAAGGAGCTAAAAACATTCAATGGAAAAAGGACAGTCTTTTCAACAAATGGTGTTGGTTCAACTGGCAGTCAGCATGAAGAAGAATGCAAATAGATTCTTTCTTATCTCCTTGTACAATGCTAAAGTCCAAGAGGATGAAAGATCTCCACATAAAACCAGGTACACTGAAACTATTAGGAGAGAATGTGGGGGGAAAGCTTAAAACACATAGGCACAGGGGAAAAAATCCTGAATAGAACACCAATAGCATATGCTCTAAGATCAAGAATCAACAAATGGGATTTCATGAAATTGCAAAGCTTCTGTGAGGCTAAGGATGCTGTTAAGAAGACAAAGGGGCAGCCTAAATATTGGGAAAGGGTCTTTAACAATTCTATATCTGATAGAAAGCTAGTATCCAATATATACAAAGAAATCAGAAAGCTAGTATCCAATATATACAAAGAACTCAGAAAGCTAGACTATAAAGAATCAAATAATCCTATTAAAAATGGGGTACAGAGTTTTAAAAAATGAATTCTCAGCTGAGGAACATTGAATGGCTGAGAAGCACCTAAAGAAATGCTCAACATCCCTAATCACCAGGAAAATGAAATCAAAACAACACTGAGATTTCACCTCACACCAGTTAGAATGGCTAAGATAAAAAACTCAGGTGACAGCAGATGCTGGTGAGGATGTGGAGAAAGAGGAACACTCCTCTATTTTTGGTGGGGTTGTAAGCTAGTACATCCACTCTGGAAATCAGTCTGGCATTTCCTCAGAAAATTGGACATAGTACTACTTGAAAACCCAGCTATTCCACTCCTGGGTATATACCCCAAATATGTTCCAACATATAACTAAGACACATGCTCCCCCATGTTTAAAGCAGCCTTATTTATAATAGCCAGAAGCTAAAAAAAAACAAAATATTACACATGGAGTACTACCCAGCTATTAGAAACAATGATTTCATGAAATTCATAGGCAAATGAATGGAACTAGAGACCATCATACTGAGTGAGGTAACCCAGTCACAATAAAAAACACATATGGTATGCACTCACTCAGAAGAGGATACTAGCCCCACAAAAATCGGAATACCCAGTACCCAAGAAACAATTCACAGACATTTTGAAGCTCAAATAGAAGGATGATCAAAATGGGGATGCCTCAGTCCTTCTTCAAAAACAGAACAAAACTTGAATGGCAGGCAATGGAAGGTCAAATAGAGGAGCAGGGATTGATGATAAGATCACTCAGAAGCCACCTCACCTGGGGATCCACCACATATGCAGTCACCTAATGCAAGCACTGTAGTACCTATTGGCAGGAACCAGACAGAGATGCCCCCTCAGGGACTATGCTAGAATCATATAGATACAGCTGAGCATGTTTGCTTCTAATGATTGGTCTGAACTTGGAAATCCCAATGAGGTTGTTAAAGAACGGACCTAATGAGCTGAATGGAGTTGCAACCTCATGGGAAAATAACATTATCAACCAACCAAACCCTCCAAAACTCCCATGGAGTAAAACACCAACCTCTGTGTGCACTTTCAGAGAACTATTGATCCAGTTGCTTATGTAGCTGAAGTGTCTGGCATCAATGTGAGAAGAGGCTTGTTCCAGAGAGGTCACATTTTCCCAATGTAGGGAAATGCCAAGGGAATTGAGAGGAGAGGGGGGATCAGAAGAGAATACAACTTTGTGAAGGCAAATGATTGGGAAGGATGGATGAGAAGGAGGCAGGGTAAAGGGATAACATCTCAAGTGTAAATACAGAGTATCTAGAAAAAATATCAATGTCATTAATATGCAGATAGATTTAGTTTGCCAAAAAATTTAGAGGTTACTGCATATACATTAAAAATTATCTTAAAGTATTTCAATTGTTCTTTTCATTTTTCTCTATTGACACATTTTAGATTATATGTTCTGACTTGTGTATGAGAGAATTTAGTATATTTTTCATTATGTTTAGATAATATATAACTGTTTCTAACTTTTCTAAATAATATATAAATGCTTACATTTTGGTAAACATATTGAATGTATAGAGCGTATTTATTTATTTAAATAACTTTATAGGATATTTTTGTATTCAAATTTTAAATGTAATCCCTTTTCCAGCCCACCTTTCCCAATTTCCCTCCCTTACAAAACCTTTTACCTCCTTCAGTATTATCTCCGGCTCTTTCATTGGGGTCCTCTTGTTCAGTTTGATGGTTATCTGCAAGCATGCTCATCTGTTTCTGTATGACTGAGGCAGAGCCTCTGAAGTGACATCCATATCTGGTTCCTGCAAGTAAGCACTTCTTGGCATCACCAATAGTGCTTGGGTTTGGTGGCTAAATTTGGGGTGGATCCCCAGGTGAGGCAGTCTTTGATTGATCTTTTATTCATTCACTGCTCCTATGTTTGGTCTTGTATTTCGTCCCATGAGTGTTTTGTTCTCCCTTGTAAGAAAGACTGTGGAATCTGCATTCTGGACATCCTTCTTTTTGAGCTTCCTAAGGTCTCTGAATTGTTTCTTGGGTATGCAGAGCTTTTGGGGTCTAGTAAAATGCTTATTAGTGAATGGATACCATGTGTGTTGTTTTGTGACTGGGTTGCCTAAAAATAAAGAATACATTTTAATTCCATCTATTTACTTAAGAATTTCATAAGTCAATGTTTCTAATAGCTGATATAATGTAAATGTACCAAACTTTCTCTATCCATTCGTTTGTTGAAGGAAATCTGTGGTCTTTCCTGCTTTTGGTTATTTTAAATGAGGTTCCTATGAACATGGTTAAACATGTGTCCTTGTTATATGTTGCAGCGAATTTTAGGTATATGCGAGGAGTGGAATGGCTGGATCTTCAGGTAGTACTTATGTACGTTTTTTTAAGACATCACCAGACTTGTTTCCAGAGTGGATTTACAAGCTTGCAATTCCACTAACAGTGAAGGAGTGTTCTTCTTTCTCCATATCCTCACAAAAATCTGCTGTCACCTGAGTTTTTGATCTTAGCCTTTTTGACTAATGTGAGGTGGAATCTCAGGGTTGTTTTGATTTACATTTCCCTGATGAATATGTATGTTGAACATGTCTTTAGGTTCTTCTTGGCCATTCAGTGTTCTTCATTTGAGAATTCTTTGTTTAGCACTGTACCCCATTTTTAATAGGATTATTTGATTTTCTAGGATCTGAATATTGATTTCTTTATAAATATTAGTTATTAACCCACTATCAGAGGTAGGGTTAGTAAAGATCCTATCTCAATCCATTGGCTGCCATTCGTCTTCTTGACAGTGTACTTATCCATACAAAAACTGCAATTTCATGAGGTCCCATTTGTTGTGTCTTGATCTTACCGAGTAAGCCAGTGATTTCAGTTAAATTTTCCCTTGTGCATATATATTCCAAGTGCTTCCTGACTTTCTGTGCTAAAAGTTTCTGTGTACCTGGTTTTATGTGGAGGTCTTTGATCCACTTGCTTTGGGCTTTATACAAGGAGATAGGAATGGAACAATTAGCATTCTTCTGTATACTGACAGCCAGTTGAAACAACACCATTTGTTGAAGAGTCTGTCCTTTTTCTATTGAATATTTTCAGCTCCTTTGTCAAACACCAAGTGAGCATAGGTGTTTGCGTTCATTTCTGGGTTTTTGATTCTATTCCTTTAATCTACCTGCCTACCTCTATACCAATACCATGCTATTTTTTTTTATCATGATTGATTGGCAAAATAGCTTAAGGTCAGGGATTATGATTCTCCTGTAAGTTCTTTTTTTTTTTTTTTTGGAAATAGTTTCCACTGTCCTAGATTTTTTGGTATTTCAAATAAATTTGCAATTTTTTTTCTAACTCTATGAAAAAAATGAGTTGAAATTTTACAGGGGATTGTACTGAATGGGCTGATTGATTTAGAAAGATGGACATTTTTACAATGTTGACCCTAACAATCTATGAGCATGGGAGATTTTTCCATCTTCTGAGATCTTTCTTCAATTTCTTTCCTCAGAGACTTAAAGTTTTTGTTATACAACTTTCACTTGCTTAGTTAGTATCACACCAAGACATTTCATATGTCTGTGACTATTGTAAGGGACGTCCTTCCCCAAATTACTTTCTCAGTATATTTATCCTTTCTGTAGAAGAAATCTACTGATTTCTTTGAGTTAATTTTATATCCGGCTACTTTGCTGAAGTTGTTTTTTATCTGTAATAGTTCTTGGGTGATAATTTTGGGGTCACTTAAAGATACTATCATATCCTCTGCAAATAGTAATATTTTTACTTCTTCCTTACAGACTTCTATCCCTTTAATTTCCCCATTCAGTCTAATTCTTCTAGCCAGGACTTCCAGTACTATATTGAAAAATTAGGGGGAAAGTGGAAATTTTTGTCTAGTTCCTAATTTTAGTATGATTGGTTCAAGTTACTCACCATTGAGTTTGATATTGAACACTGGTTTGCTTTATATTACTTTTACTATGTTTAGGTATGGGCCTTGCATCCCTGATTTTTTCAAAACTTTGAAATTAAGGGGTGTTCAATTTTGTCAAATGTTTTCTCAGCATTTACAGATATGGTCATGAAGTTTTTGTTCTCTGATTTTGTTTCTTTAGTGGATTAAGTTGATGGAATTCTGTATATTGATTTATCTCTGCATCTCTGAGATGAAGCCTTCTTGATCATGGTGAATGATCATTTTGATGTGTTCTTGAATTCGGGTTGTAAGGATTTTAATGAGTACTTTTGCATCGATGTTCATGAGAAAAATTTATCTGAAGTTTTCTTTCTTTATACGTTTTTGTGTGGTTTATGTATGAGTGTAATTGTGGCTTCAAAAAAATAAGTTGGGTAGTATTCCTTCTCTTTCTATTTTGTGGAATATTTTGGGGAGTACTGGTATTAGATCTTCTATGAATGTCTGATAAAATTCCTTACTGAACCCATCTATCTGGTCAGGGACTTTTTTTGGGGTTGGAGGCTTTCAATGACTGCTTTTATTTCTTTCGGTATTATGAGACTGTTTAGTTAATCTGATCCTAATTTAACTTTGGTACCAGGTATCTGTGTTAAAAGGTGTTCATTTCTTCTAGATTTTACAAAATTTTTTGAGAATAGGCTTTTGTATTCGGATCTTATGATTTCTTAAATTTCCTTAATTTCGGATATGTTACCCCTTTGATTTCTGATTTTGTTAATTTGGAAACCCTCAGTGTGTCCTCTAGTTATTATGGCTACAGGTTTTTCAATCATGTTAAGTTTCTCAAAGGACCAGCTCCTGGTTTTCTTGATACTTTGCATAGTACTTTTTCTTTCTATTTGGTTGATTTCAGCCCTGGGTTTGATTTTTGCTGTTGTCTACTTCTCTTGGGTGTGTCTGCTTGTTTTTGTTCTAGAGCATTCAGCTGTGCTGTCAAGCTGTGAGTGTATGCTGTCTCCAGTTTCTTTTTGGAGGCACTTTTCATTAAATTCTAAAAGATCCTTATTTTATTCTCTATTTCTCCCTTTACCATGTTATGAGTGAGTATTGTTCAGCTTCCATCTGTGTGTCAGTTTTTGGTGTCTTTTTTTTTATTAAAGACCAGCCTTAATATATGTTTATCTGATAGGATGCATGGGAGACTTTCAATCGTCTTATATCTGTTTAGGCATGTCAATTTTGTATATGGAACTTTGGGGATGCTGAGAAGAACATATATTCTTTTGTTTTAGGATGTAATATTATAAAGATGATCATTAAATCTATTTAGTTCATAAATTCTGTTAGTTTCACTGTGTCTCTATTCAGTTACTGCTTCTATGATCTGTCCATTGATGAGAGTGTGATGTTGAATTCTCCCACTACTATTGTCTGTGGTACAATATATGCTTTTAGCTTTACTAGAGCTTCTTTTATGATTGTGGTTTCCCTTGTATTTGGAGCATAGATGCTCAGGATTAGGAGCTCATCTTGATAGATTTTTTTCCTTTGATGAGTAAAATGTCCTTCCTTGTCATTTTTAATAACTTTTGGTTGTAAATCTACTTCATTCCTTATTAGAATGGCTACTCTAGCTTGATTCTTTTGTCCATTTCCTTGAAATGTTTCTTTCCATTCTTTTATTCTGAGGTAGTGTCTGTCTTTGTCAAAGATGAGTTTCTATATGCAGCAAAATGCAGGATCCTGTTTACCTATCAAGTCTGATTATCTATGTCTTTTTATTGGAAAATTGAGTTCATTGATGTTAAGAGATATTAAGGCTTAGTGCTTGTTGTTTCCTTCTATTTTAGTTGTTATAGGTAGAATTATGCTTGTGTACTTCTTTTGGTTTTGTTGCAAGAAGATTATTCTCTTGCTTTTTCTAGGGTATAGATTCCCTATTTGTGTTGAAGCTTTCCATCTATTGTCCTTCTTAGGGCTTGATGTGTGGACAGATATTGTGTAAATTTGGTTTTGTTCTGAAATATCTTGGTTTCCTCATCTAGCGTAATTGAGAGGTTTGCTGGATATAGTAACCTGGTCTGGCATTTGTGTTCTCTTAGTATCTGTATGACATCTTTTTATGATTTCTATTTTTCATAATCTCTGTTGAGAATCTTGTGTAATTCTGATTGGTCTGCCTTTTTATGTTACTTGTCCATTTTCCATTACTGCTTTTGGTATTCGTTCTTTGTTTTGAACATTTGGTGTTTTGTCTATTATGTTTTGTGAGGAGTTTTTATCTGGTCCAATTTATTTGGCGTTCTATAGGATTCTTGTATGTTCATAGTCTTCTCATTCTTAAGGTTAGAAAAATTTTCTTCTATGATTTGGTTGAAGACATTTACTAAACCAATTAGTTGAGAGTCTTTGCTCTCTTATAAATCTATCATACTTAAATTTGTTCTTCTCATCATGTCATGTCCTGGATTTCTTGGATGTTTTGGGTTAAGAGGTTTTTTTTGTTTGTTTGTTTTTGTTTTTTTTTTTTTTGTTTTTGTTTTTTTTTTTTTTTGCACTTTCTCTGTTGTATCAGTGTCTTCCATGATATCTTCTGCCCCTAAGATCCTCTCTTATATCTCTTATATTCTGTAAGTAATGCTTGCATATATGACCCGTGATTTCTTTGTTATTTTTTTCTATTCCCAGGGTTGTCACATTTTGTGATTTATTTATCATTTCCATTATGATTTTCAATTTTTTTTACCTGTTTGCTTATGTTTTCTGTAGCCCTTTAAGTATTTTTTTCCTCTTTAAGTGCTTCTATTTCTTTACACAAATTCTTCTTTAATCCTTTAAGAGAATTAACCATGTACTTCTTGAGAGCCTACATTTTCATCATGAAGTATGATTTTATGTTCATCTCTCTCTCTCTCTCTCTCTCTCTCTCTCTCTCTCTCTCTCTCTCTCTCTCTCTCTCTGTGTGTGTGTGTGTGTGTGTGTGTGTGTGTGTGTGTGTGTGTGTGTGTGTGTATGTATGTACTGGAATGGGATAGAGCATATTTGTAATAATTGTCTAAACTCTTTGCTACCCTTCTATATTTTCTGATATTTCTAAGTATATTACCATTGATTGTTCTGATTTTAGTGTTATTTTTCTGTTTATGAAAAAGCCATGCCATTTTTTTCTCATTAAACATTTATCATTGTAAATTTTGCATGTGATTGTTGACTTTATTGAATTTCTTTCTGAGCTTTTTTTATACTGGTGGGAAGTGTAATAACAAAAAAACAACCATGGAATTTTCACACTTTAAACTGTTAGAGGAGCTTTTCTCTAGTTTTGCCCATATACAGATGGAACCTCAGTTCTGAATTTCAATTTTACATATACTCTTTTGTAGACAGTGAAGTCCTTTCATTGTTGTATTGAAAATATAATGTGTTCTATACCTCATTACTTCTGAGGGAACTGATTATTTAAAACATACACATATTGCCCGGTTTTAGGAAAACAATTCTTTAGAATATAGTAAACATATTGTTATTATTTATTTGATACGGTTTTGAAGTTATCCTAATTTAATGAAGAAAAAAATATTTTTATTGAATATATTTTATTTACATTTCAAATGTTATTCTTTTCTGTGGTTTCCCCTCCACAAACATGTTATACCTTTCCACCTATGCCTACTTCTCTGGGTGATGCCTCAACAAACACACCCATTCCTGCCTTCTACCCTTACACTTTCTTACACTGGGGTATTGAGCCATAGCTAGACCAAAGACTTCTCTATTCATTGATGCACAATAAGACCATCCTTTGCTACATATGCAGCTGGAGCCATGACCCTGTTCATTTGCACTCTTTGGACAGTAGTTAAGACGCTGGGAGCTCTGGATGCTTGGTATCACTATTATGGGTTTGCAAACCCCTTCAACTCCTTTGAACCTTTCCTTAATTCCTCCATTTAGAACCCTGTTCTCAGTTCAGTGGTTGGCTGTGAGCATCAAAGTCTGTATTTGTCATGATCTGGCAGGCCCTCTTAGGAGACAACTATGTCAGGCATCTGTCAGCATGAACTTCTTGGCATCAACAATATAGTCTGGGGATTTTGGCTGTGTAAGTGATGGATCCCCAAGTGAGGAAGTCTCTGGATGACATTTTCTTCATTCTCTGCTCCACACATTTTCTCCATACTTCCTCCAATGAGTATGTTTTTTACTAATTCTAAGAAGAATTGAAACACTTTGGTCTTACTTTTGTAGAACTTCATATAGTCTGTGAATTATATTTTGTTTTTTGTTTGTTTATTTGCTTGTTTCTTTGTTTTGTTTTTAACTTCTTCCATTTTTTCTTTATTTCTTCCTTTTTCTATTTTTATTGGATATTCCCTGTATTTACATTCAAATGACATACCCTCTCCCCCAAGTAGCATTCCATTCCCACTCACCTTGCCTACATTAAGGTGCTTCCTGTCCCAAACAACCCCTTTTACCTTAGTGCTTGGGTGTTCCTCTACACTTGGAAAGTGAGTCTTCACTGGACCAAAGGTCTCTACTCACAGTGATGCCACACAGTGTACCCTCTGCTACATATGCAACTGGAGCCATGAGTCTCACAATGCCTACTCATTGGTCTGTGTTTCAGTCCCTGGTAGTTGTGCATGATTTGGTTGGTTGATAATTTTCTTCTCATAGAGTTGCAAACACTTTCTGCTCCTCCAGTCTTTTCTCTGGTTCCTTTTTTGGGGTCCCCATGTTCAGTCTAATGGTTAGCTGCAAGCATCCTTCTCTGTATCAAGATGACTCTGGCAGAGCCTCTGAGGAGGCATTGATATAAGTTTCTTCCCAGTGAGCAATACCTCGCACAAGCTATAGTATATGGATTTAGTGGCTGCATATGAGAAAGATCCCTAGGTAAGGCATGGATTACCTTTTCTCCATCCCTATTCCTCTATTTGTCTCATTTTTCTCCCATGAGTGTTTTGTTCTTCTTTCTAAAAGAAAAAAAAAGAAAAAAAAAAGAAAAGAAAAAAGAAAAATCTGAAGCATCCATCATTTGGTCTTCTGTCTTTTTGAGCTTCATAAGTTTTGTGAATTGTTTCTTGAGTATTCCAAGATTTTTGACTAGTTGACACTTATCAGTGAATACAATCCATGAGTGTTCTTTTGTAACTGCATTACCTCACTCAACATGATAGCTTCAGGTTCTACCTATTTGACTCTGAATTTCAGGAAGTTATTGTTTCTAACAACTGAGTAATAAATATAAATATACCATAATTTCTGTATCTATTCCTCTGTTGGAAGACATCTTAGTTCTTTCCAGGTTCTGGCTATTATAAATAAGCCTGCTGTAAACATAGTGGAGCATGTGTACTTGTTAAATGTTGAAGTGTGTCTTGGATATATGCCCAAGAGTGGTATAGCTGGGTCCTCAGGTAGTAATATGTCCAATTTTCAGATGAACCACCACACTGATTTCTATAGTAGTTGTACCAGCTTGCATTCCCACCAACAGTGGGCAAATGTTCCTCTTTCTCCACATTCTTGCCAGTATCTGTTGTCAACTGAGCAGATCTTCACCATTCTTTTTAATCGATTTGATCTTAGCCATTCTTTTTGATCTTAGCCATTCTTACTGCAGTGAGGTTGAAGCTTAGGGTTGTTTTGATTTGAATTTTGCTGATGACTAGGAATGTTTAACATTTCTTTAGATGCTTCTCATTCATTTGATATTCTCCAATTGAGAATTCTTTGTTTAACTATGTACCCCATTTTAAATAGGATTATTTGATTCTCTAGAGTCTAACTTCATTGTACATATAAAATACTAAACCTCTAACAGATGTAAGATTGTTTGAGATCTTTTCCAAACTGTTGGTTGCCAGTTTGTTTCTTTGACAGTGTCATTTGCCATACAGAAGTATTGCAATTTCATGATTTAAGTCTAAATCATGTTTTTTCTGGTAAATTGTGATATGCACAATTTGCTGTCGTTGAAAAGCTGGGTTCTGATGTTGCCAGGTTGTTTTGGTTTGCATTTCTTAGGTTCTTATGCTTGTCTTTTGTCATTTTGTTACCAGTGATGCTAGGTGATCTTGTTATTTGTTACTGAAGACTGTCTCTCCTGTTGGTCTGTTGGCCAGTGGCCTCTAGACTAAGATTGCTCCTGGGTTTTGGCTCTCTGGGTAGGCTGTGAGTTCCTATGGAGTGGGCTGTCTCTGGTTTTGGTCCAAAACAGTCTATTCCCAAACAACACCAATCTACTTGTGCCCTGAGAGTTCAGGGTTGTCTCTTTCCTGATACTCAGTGGAGAATAAGTATAGTGACACCAATGAGCTCAGGAGTGAAATAACATCTGTGGCTCCTCTGGGTGCCGAGTAATCTACAGGTAGGTTGCCAGTTATGGGGAGCAGCTAAGGCTTTACCCTGTGAGAGGCCATGGATGGTCACTGGTGAAGGTGAAACCTCAGTTGCAATTAATGCCCCAGGAAAAAGGATTTTGGAGAGGACATTGCCATGGAGTGACCAAAGAAAGCAACAGGGACAGTGGAGAACAGGTATCTGGAGACCAGAATACAAGGTATGTGTTAAAACGGACAAAGTTGGAGAAGTGACCTTTGAGAAGCCCAGAAAATTATGATTGGATCCCAGATATAGTTAGATGTTAATATGGCTTGTGATTGTTACTGTGCCCAGATATTTTTTCGCCTTGAAGGAAGAGGTGGAGCCCACAGTTAAGAGACAATGAATTGTAAAAACACATTGATTTTTAAAAAAGACTGGATGTTTTAAAGGGATTGCAATTTTAGTATGTAAAATTTTGTAAAGACTGTGGGACTCTTAAATTTATTTAGATCTTGTGGATGAATAAGAAAGGGATGAACATTAATAGTGATGTTTTTATGTGTCAAGTTGACAAGGGATAAATTGTATTGGCTATTTTTGTGTCAACTTGTAACAATCTAGAATTAAAACAGAGAAAGGAGCATCAGTTGAGGAAATGCCTCCATGAGATCCAGCTGTAAGGCATTTTCTCAACTAGTGATCAAGAAATGAGGGCCCAGCCAATTTGGTTTGTGCCATCCGTGGGCTAGCAGATCTGGGTTCTATAAGAAAGCAGGCTGAGCAAACCATGGGAGAAAGCCAGTAATCAAAATTCCTCCATGTTCTCTGCATGTGCTCCTACTTCCTAATCAGCTTGAGTACCAGATGATGAACAGTAATGTGGAAGCATAAGCTGAATGGACACTTTCTTTTCTACTTGTTTCATGGCCATGATGTTTTGGGCGGAAATATAAACTCTGACTAAGACAGAGGAACTTTTTTAATTTCATCAGTTTTTTTTTTTTTTTTTTGGTTTTTGGTTTTTGTTTTTTCCTTCCTTTTCTGATTTTGTTAATTTGAATATGTTCTCTGTGTCCTCTGGTTAGTATGGATACAGATTTATCAATCTTCTTGATTTTCTCAAAGAACCAGCTCCTAGTTTAGTTGATTCTTTCTATAGTTTTTTGTTTCTATTTGGTTGAATTAAAACCTGACTTTGATTATGTGTTGCTGTCTATGCCTCTTAAATGCATTAGCTTCCTTTTGCTCTAGAGCTTTTATGAGTGAAGTCAAGCTGTTTGTTAATCCTCTCTTTTTGGGGGCACTTGGATCTATGAGTTTTCTTCCTATTACTGCTTTCATTTTGTCCCATAAGTGTGGGTATGTTGTGCCTTCATTTTCATTAAATTCTAAACAGTCTTTAATATCATTCTGTTTTCTTTCTTGACCAAGTTATTGTTGAATAGAGCATTGTTCAGATTCCATATATATTTGGGCTCTCTGTGACTTTTGTTGCTATTGAATACCAGTCTTAGTCCATGGTGATCTGATAAGATGTATGGGTTTATTTCAATTTTCTTGTATATGTAGAGGGCTATCTTGACTGAATATATGGTCAATTTTGAGGAAAGCAACATGAGGTGCTGAGAAGAATGTATATATTTTCAGTTAGCATGAAATTGAGATTTCATCTTGGTAGATTTTTCTTGTGACAGATATGAAGTGTCCTTCCTTATCATTTTAGATAACTTTTGGTTGAAAGTTGATTTTAGTCAACATTAAAATGGCTACTTTAGCTAGTTTCTTAAGACCATTTGTTTGGAAATTTGTTTTCAACCATTTTACTCTGAGGTAATGTCTGTCTTTTTTACCTAGGTGTGTTTCTTCTATGCAGCAAAATGTTGGGTTCTCTCTTTATGTAGAGTCTGTTAGTCTATGTCTTTTTATTGGGGAATTAGGTTCATTGATGATAAGACATATTAGGAACCCATGATTTTTGTTTCCTGTTATTTATGTTGTTAGAGGTGGAATTATGTTTTTGTTTCTGACTACTTCTGGGAGAGTTGAAATAAGATTACTTTCTTTCTTATTTTTTTTTTTCTAGTGTGTAGTTTCCCTCCTTGTGTTGGAGTTTCCAATCTATTATTGTTTATAGGGCTGGATTTGTGGAAAGATATTGTGTAAATTTGCTTTTGTCATGGAACAACTTGTTTTCTCCATCTATAAAAAATGGAAGTTTTGCTGAATATAGTAACCTGGACTGGCATTTGTCTTCTCTTAGGATCTGTGTGACATCTGCCCTGAATCTTCTACCTTTCATAGTCTCTATTAAGAAGTCTGATATGATTCTGATTGGTCTGCCTTTATATGCTACTTGACCTTTTCTTCTTAATGCATTTAATATTCTTTTTTTGTTTTGACTATTATGCGACCTGAGAAATTTCTTTTCTGTTCCAATTTATTCAGACTTCTGTAGACTTCTTGCAGGTTTATTGTCATCTTTGTTACATTAGAAAAGTTTTCTCCTATAATTTTATTAAAGATATTTATTGGCCCTTTAATTTGGAATTTTTTTCTCTGTTATGTCTATTATTCTCAGGTTTGTTCTTCTTATTGTGTCCTGGCTTTCCTGGATGTTTTGAGTTAGGAGCATTTGCATTTTGCATTTTTTTAACTGTTGTATCAATTTTTTCTATGATTTCTTTTGTCTCTGAAATTCTCTCTTTTATCTCTTGTTTTTTGTTGGTGATATCCGACTCCTGATCTCTTTCCTAGGTTTTTTTATCTTCAACCTTGTCTCCCAGTATAATTTCTTTATTGATTCTATTTCTATTGCTATATCTTTGATTCATTTGATTAATTTCTTTATCTTTTGGTTAATTTTTCTGTTTCCTCCATATGTGTTTCTACCTGCTACATGTGTTGTTCTTTGTTTCTTTGAGGGAGTTATTTATGATTTTCTTAAAGTTCTTTAACTTCATCATGAGTTGTAATTTTAAATCAGAAACTTGCTTTTCTCACTTGTTGGAGTATCCAGGAATTGCTGTCGTGGGGAATCTGGGTTCTCATGATGCCATATGGCCTTGGTTTCTGTTCCTTAAGTCCTTGGACTTGCCTTTTGCCATCTGAATATCTCCGTTGTTACTTGCTCTTGATAATTCTGACAGTGGCTTGACATTTCTTTAAGCTTGTGTGTCATCAATACCAGGGGACCAGCTCTTTCACAGAAGAGTTTGGGTAGAGAGAAATGTGGCACAAAGTCAAACCAGGTTCAGACAGAAACTAGAAGGATGTTATTTCAAAGTGCTTCTTGATTTCTATGTCCTGAAGGTTCTGGGCAGGTCTGCTATAGAAGAAGTTGTGGTCTTACCTGTGCGCTCAGTTGTTTTAGCACTTCTGGGAGACCAGCTCTCTCCCACAGGTGTCTGGGCATAGAGAGCTGTAGCACAGGGTCATATCTGTGCGCAGACAAAAACCAGAAAGATCCTGTCTTAGACTGCTCTTTGGTTCCTGTGTCCTGAAGGGTCAGAGCAAGTTCTGTTTGTGTCAGGAATTTGAGCAGAGTGGGCAGTCTCACCTGTGCTCTCAGATGTGTCTGCACTTTATAAGACTAGTTCTCTCCCAGTAGGATCTGGTTACAGAGTGCTCTGGCACAGGGTCAGCTCTGGGCACAGGCAAACTAACTAAATTTTAACAACTCCACTTAAGTTGAAAGGGATAATGACATAGAACTTCCTTGACATGACAATAGTTCCTGTTTTTTTTTTCCTTTTTACAAAGACCATACCTCTATTATGAAACATATATAATTATGAAGAATTAGAAAAAAAGGTTGATTTCTATATGAATAAATTGGTATTTACTGAAAGTGACAGAGAGGTTTCATCAAGCCACTAGTGGGAATAAATGTAAACACTCAGAGCATAAAATTAGGCAGAGTTCAGAAAACCCTGTAAAAAATGTTTGGAAGGATTTTAAGAACAGAACAATCTAGCACATCAGAACACCATACCGTACACTGAGTCAACTAAGCATGGAATATCAGTGCTCACTGAGATTGAAGCAGCAATTGCAGAGCCTCCATTAATCTTCGTTAGGTCTTAGGTATACACCTTATGGTGATAAAGCATGGTGTTCTTGTAGGATTTACAACAGTGGAAACAAGCACTCTCTCTGACTATTTTGCCTGTGTTTTTAAACCTTCACTTATAGTTAGTTGCCCTAACTAGCCTTGATATGAGGGATTCTGACTAGGTTAATTGTAAATTGTTATGCCAGATACAACTGGTATCTCAGAGAGGACTGCTCCATTCTGAAAAAAAAAATGGAAGAAAAATGAATTTGGGGAAGCGATGAAGTTGTAAGCAGCACTGGGTAGAATGGAAGATACAGAAACTTAGGTGTGGATGTGATTTAAACTAAAAATATAAAATTTAAAGAAACAGAAGAAGAAGAAGAAGAAGAAGAAGAAGAAGAAGAAGAAGAAGAAGAAGAAGAAGAAGAAGAAGAAGAAGAAGAAGAAGAAGAAGAAAAAGAAGAAGAAGAAGAAGAAGAAGAAGAAGAAGAAAAAGAAGAAGAAAGAAAGAAAGAAAGAAAGAAAGAAAGAAAGAAAGAAAGAAAGAAAGAAAGAAAAAGAGAAAGAAAGAAAAAAGAAAGAAAGAAAAAGAAATAGATGATTGAATGAGTGGTTCTTTGCATTTTGATTTTGTTTTGTAATAAACACCAGTTAATATAAATCTAAATTTGTTATGATACTTTCTTAGGAGCTCTTTCCTAGGACTGTCTTTTGACATGACACATGTTCAGACCCTTTCTTTTTTTTCACAACTTTATTTCAAAAAAAAAAAAAAGATAAAAATACAGATTTTAAAATTTTTTTGTTTAAAATTATACATTTTTGTCAGTAGTTATTTTTCAAATTTTAACATAATTTTTACATAAAATTATATGAATATTTTTTTTGGTCAGTACTTGATTTTTTTCAAGGTATGATAGTATGCCTTGAAAACTTAATAGTTACAATGAGCATAAAGTACATGTAAAATAAAGTGTAACATGGAAATAGTTAAAGTTTTCTTGTTTTGTAAATTTTTTTTGTTTTGTTTTGTTTTCTTTATGTCTTGGACTTCATACAGTCTGTGAGTTGTTTCTGGGGGAGTGCAGGCCTCTGGGGTGAGCATCACACTATCAGTGACTGCATATTATGTCTGTTCTTTTGTGACTGGGTTATCTCACTCAGGATGATATTCTCTAGATGCAGCCATTTTCTTATAAATTTGGTTAAGTCATTGTTTCTGGTGGCTGAGTAGTATTCCATTGTGTATATGTACCAGAATTTTTGTATCCATTCATCTTCTGAAGGACATCTGGGTTCCTTCCAGCTTCTGGCTATTATAAATAAAGCTGCTATGAACATTGTGGTGCATATACTTTTGTTGTGTATTAATGTGTCTCTGCCGTATATGCCCAGCAGTGGAATAGCTGGGTCTTCAGGTAGTACTATATCCAATTTTATGAGGTATCGCCAGACTGATTTCCAGAGTGGTTGTATTAGCTTGCAACCCCACCAACAATGGAGAAGTGATCCTCTTTCTCCCTAGCCTAGACAGCATCTGCTGTCATCTGAGTTTTGGATCTTGGCCAATCTGACTGGTGTGAGGTGGAATGTCAGGGTTGTTTTGATTTGCATTTCCCCGATGGCTAAGGATGTGGAGCACTTCCAGAGATGTTTCTCGGCCATTCAGTGTTCCTCAATTGAAAACGTTTTGTTTAGCTCTGTACCCCATTTTTTAATAGGGTTATTTGATTCTCTCGTGTCTAGATTTTTGAGTTCTTGTATACCTTGGATATTAGGCCTCTATTAGATGTGGTGTTGGTAAAGATCTTTTCCCATTCTGTTGATTGCCATTTTGTTTTCTTGACAATGTCCTTAGCCTTACAGAAACTTTGCAATCTCATTAAGTCTCATTTGTTAATCTTTGACCTTAGAGCTTGAGCCATTGGTGTTTTGTTCAGAAAATTTTCTCCTGTGCCTATGTGTTCTAAGGTTTTCCCTATTTTCTCATCTAATAGTTTCAGTGTATCTGGTTTAATGTAGAGATCTTTGATCCACTTACACTTGAGCTTTGTACAAGGAGATAAGAAAGGGTCTATTTTCATTCTTTTGCATGATGAGTGCCAGTTGGACCAGCACCATTTGTTCAATTGGTTTTTCCATTGAATGTTTACTGCTCCTTTGTTAAAAATCAGGTGACCATATACATGAGGGCTCATTTCTGGATCTTCTATTCTATTCCATTGATCCACATGCCTATTTCTGTACCAGTACCATGAAGTTTTCAGGACAATTGCCTTGTAATATAGCTTGAGGTCAGGTATAGTGATTTCCGCAAATGTTTTTTTGTTGTTGAGGATGGATTTCGCTATTCTAGGTCTTTTGTTATTCCATATGAAATTGCACATTGATCTTTCCAATTCCATGAAGAACTGGGTTGCAATTTTGATGGGGATTGCATTGAATCTGTAGATTGCTTTTGGTAGGATGGCCATTTTTAGGATGTTGATTTTTCCAATCCATGAGCATGGGAGATCTTTCCATTTTCTGAGATCCTCCTCAATTTCTTTCTTTAGAGGTTTGAAGTTCTTGTCATACAGGTCCTTCACTTGCTTAGTTAGAGTCACACCAAGGTAATTCATACTATTTGTGACGATTGTGAAGGGAACGTTTTCCCTAATTTCTTTCTCCACATGTTTGTCCTTTGAGTATAGGAAGGCTACTGATTTGTTTGAGTTAATTTTATATCCAGCCACATTGCTGAACTTGTTTATCAGCTGTACGAGTTCTCTGGTGGAATTTTTGGGGTCACTCAAGGACACTATCATGTCATCAGCAAAGAGTGATATTTTTATCTCGTCCTTTCCAATTTGTATCCCCTTGATCTCTTTTTGCTGCCTAATTGCTCCAGCCAGGACTTCCAGTACTATGTTGAATAGGTAGGTGGAGAAGGGCAGCCTTGTCGAGTCCCTGATTTTAGTGGGATTGCTTCAAATTTACCGCCATTAAGTTGGATCTTGGCTGTTTTTTTTTTTTTTTTTTTTTTTTTTTTTTTTTTTTTTTTTGCTGTATATTGCTTTTATTATGTTTAAGTGTGGACCTTGTATTCCTGTTCTTTCCCGGACTTTTAACATGAAAGGGTGTTGGATTTTGTCAAATGCTTTCTCAGTGTCTAGTGAGATGACCATGTGATTTTGATATTTGAGTTTGATTATATGGTGGATTACGTTGATGGATTTCCTTATGTTAAACCATCCCTGCATCCCAGGGATGAAGCATACTTGGTCATGTTGAATGATCGTTTTGATGTGTTCTTGGATTCGGTTTGCAAGGATTTTGTTGAGTATTTGTTCATCAATGTTCATAAGTGAGATTGGTCTGAAGTTCTCTTTCCTTGTAGAGTCTTTGTATGGTTTAGGTACGAGGGTTATGGTAGCCTCAAAAAATGAGTTCGGTAATATTCCATCTGATTCTATCTTTTGGAATAGTTTGGAGAGTATTGGTGTTATATCCCCAATAAATGTCTGATAAAATTCTGCGCTGAACCCGTCTGGACCTGGGCTTATTTTGGTAGGGAGGCTTTTGATGACTTCTTCTATTTCTTTAGGTGTTATAGGGTTATATGGATGGTTTACTTGGTCCTGGTTTAACTTTGGGATCTTGTATCTGTTTAGGAATTCGTCCATTTCCTACAGATTTTCCAATTTTGTGGAGTATAAGTTTTTGTAGTAGGATATGATGATTTCTTGAATTTCCTAAGTTACAGTTGTTAGGTCACCACTTTCCTTTCTGATGTTGTTAATTTGGATACTCTCTTTTTGCCCTCTAGTTAGTCTGGTTAGGGGTTTATCAATCTTGTTGATTTTCTCAAAGACCCAACTCTTGGTTTTGTTGATTTTTTCAATAGTTCTTTTTGTTTCTATTTGGTCTATTTCTGCCCTAATTTTGATTATTTCTTGCCGTCTTCTCTTTTTGGATATATTTGCTTCCTATTGTTCTAGGGCTTTTAGCTGTGCTGTCAGGTTGCTGATGTAGGCTCTCTCCAGTTTCTTTTTGGAAGCACTTAGGGCTATGAGTTTTCCTCTCAATACTACTTTCATTGCATCCCATAGGTTTGGGTATGTTGTGTTTTCGTTTTAGTTGAATTCTAGAAAATCCTTAATTTTTTTCTTTATTTTTTCTTTGACCCTGCTATCGTTTAACAGAGCATTGTTTAGTTTCCATGTGTATGTGGGTTTTTTGTTGTCTTTGTTGTTGTTAAAGACCAGTCTTAGACCATGGTGATCTGAGAGGATGCATGGGAGTATTTCCAACTTTTTGTATCGATGGAGGCTAGTTCTGTGTCTAATTATGTAGTCAATTTTCGAGAAGGTGCCATGGGGTGGTGTGAAGAAGGTGTATTCTTTTCCTTTAGGAAAATATGTTCTGTATATATCTATTAATTCTAGTTGGTTCAAAGTTTCTGCTAGTTTTGCAGTTTCCCTTTTCAGTTTCTGTTTCCATGATCTGTCCATTGGTGAGAGTGGGGTATTAAAGTCTCCCACTATTATTATGTGGGGTGAGATGTATTTTTTGAGCTTTAGTAGGGTTTCTTTTAAGAATGTGGGTGCTTTTTTATTTGAAGCATATTTGTTAAGGATTGAGAGTTCCTCCTGACAAATTTCTCCGGTAATGAGTATAAACTGTCCTTCCTTATCTTTTTTGATAACTTTTGGTTGGAAATTTACTTTATTCGATATTAGAATAGCCACTCCAGCTTGCTTCTTGGAGCTGTTTGCTTGGAAGTTTTTTTCCCACCCTTTTACTCTGAGATAGTGTCTGTCTCTGTCTCTGAGATGAGTTTCCTATATGCAGCAAAAGGCTGGATTTTGTTTATGTATCCAGTCTGATAGTCTCTATATCTTTATTGGGGAGTTGAGACCATTTATGTTAATAGATATCAAGGAATAGTTGTTTCTGTTTTCTGCCATTATTGCTTTTTTGGGTTGAGTTGTATCTGTGTTTTTTTCTTCTTTTAGTTTTTTTGTTTAGGAGTTCTCTTGTTTTTACTAGGCTGTATTTTCCCTCATTGTATTGGGTTTTCCACCTATAATTCGTTGTAGTGCTGGGTTTGTGGTCAGATATTGTGTGAATTTTGATTTGTCTTGAAATGTCTTCATGTCTCCATTGATGGTGATTGATAGTTTTGCTGTGTATAGCAGCTTGGGCTGGCACTTGTGCTCTCTTAAAGAGTGCATGATGTCTGTCCAGGCTCTTCTAGCTTTCATAGTCTCTGTTGAGAAATCAGGTGTGAGTCTAATTGGTCTGCCTTTATATGTTACCTGACCTTTTTCCATTACTGCTTTTAGTATTCTTTCTTTGCTTTGGGCACTTGATATTTTTACTATTATGTGTCAGGAGTTATTTCTTTTCTGGTCCAACCTATTTGGTGTTCTGAAGGCTTCTGTTATGCTCGTGGTCATCTCATTCTTGAGGGTAGGGAAGTTTCCTACCATTTTGTTGAAGATATTTTCTGTGCCTCTTATTTGATACTCTTCTCCCTCTTCTATTCCTATTATCCTTAGGTTCGGTCTTCTCATTGTGTCTTGGATTTCCTGGACATTTTGGGATTTGAGCTTTTTTTTTTTTTTTGCATCTTCTCTGGCTCTTTTTTTCTATGTTTGCAATGTTGTCTTCTGCCCCCCAGATTCTCTCTTCGACCTCTTGTAATCTATTTGTAATGCTTCCTTCTGTGACTCCTGATTTCTTTTTTTGGTGTTCTGACTCTAGGGTTATCTCTTTTAGCGTTTTCTTTATTGTGTCAATTTCTGTTTTAATTTTTCTTTTCCATTCCTTTATTTCTTTGGTTCTGTTTTCCTTAGTTCTTGAGTTCTTTGAGTGTTTTTCTTGTTTCTTCTTTAAAAGCTTCTGAATCATTTTGCTTTTCTTCCCTTTCTTGTTTAAGTATCTCTATAAGCATCTTGAGGTATGATTTCAGGTCTGTGTCTTCTTTTTCTGGAGTGTTTGTAATTCCGATGTTTGCTGTTATGAGAGAGCTAGGTTCTGGTGTTGCTAGATTGTCTTGGTTTCCTTGGGATATACTCTTTAGTTTCCTCTTGCCATTTTGTTGTCAGTGATATGTTCTTGCCTTTCCCTTGTATCTGGTTCGTGTCCCTGGATCTCCACTGGTCCAGTTGTCAGATGGGCCGAGCATTGTTCTATGCCTCAGAGTCATTGGGTGGGAACAGAAGTTCCAATATTCTGTTTCTGGTCGCTGGATCAGGCATGGCAGGGCAGGGCAAGGCAGGGGGTTCACTTTCTGTGTGCACTCCGCAGAGATCTCTCTGCTCCCCGGCAGCCCAGGTCTCCCACCCACCATTTGCTCAGCCTCTCTGATCCGCCATTCCGGGTGGCAGATGGGCCAGGCTCTGTTCTGCGTCCTGAGGTCGCCTCTGGGTGGAAACAGAAGTTCTAATTTTCTTTTCCCAGTCACTGGATCAGGCAAGGCAGGGCAGGGCAAACAGTGGGTGCACTTTCTGTGTGCACTCTGCAGAGATCTCTGCTCCCCGGCAGCCCAGTTCTCCCACCCACCAGTTGCTCAGCCTCTATGAGCCGCCGTTCCAGGTTTCAGATGGGCCAGTTTAGACCCTTTCTTAATCAAATACTCAGTATCATAAATCTTGAGATTTATAGAGATTTCTCTACAAAACTATTTCCAGTCTATCACTGAGCCTATTGAATTCAAAATGACACAGACTTTCTTGAAACCAACATCTCTCTCATCAATTCTGTAAGTCACCTTGACAACATTAAGTTGTTAAGATTGTACAGGTGGTAACTATGAGTACACTGGAGAGTGAAACTAATCTAGACATAACTAACTGGTGTGATTATTTAATTGCTATGAATTTTTGCTTTTGTCAGATATAAATTATTAGCCACCAATTCCCTATGACTAAACTTGGCGAATTAATATACTGCTTCTAGTATTCTAGGACTTGATACACCACTATTAGCAAGATTTCACTTTTTCACTTGAATCAAATCTACAGATTTCATACAAATTTTCAGAGTAAACAATTTAAATTTGATAAAACACCATGATTAATTTGCCAGTTATATTTAAAAGATAGGTGTAGAAGTGGCAGTTAAAGGGAGACAGACTGATCACAAACAGTCTCTGACCCTTCTAATCATAGAAAGCAAAACTCTTGATTAAACTTCTCCAGTAGTTTTCATCATTTTATAAAAGAGTTTGAGTTGCAGTAGAAGGTATAGAAAATGGCCAACTCTTATTCCACTGTACTGACTGGAAAATGTGGTTACACACAGCATCCATCAGAAACCTGATAGTAATTGTTATAAGATTTCCATCTTATTCCTTGGCTTTAAATGAAATTGCAGCAAGAAATAGAGTATTAATAGTCTATTCATTATTTTTTGATACTTTGCTATTATCAAAATTATAAAGAGACTTAGGCACATCCATGAAGAAAGCCAACATGGAGCTAATTGGGCATTCCTATCATTAAAGAATGACGACTGTATCTTGAGGCATCTGATGTTCAACTTAGGATTAAACTCAGAGTCAACTAGTAAGAAAATACAAAACACCGTGTACTGAAAATGTTAGTGTAATTTTAATTCTCGCTAAGCCTTAAAGAAAGGAGGGAAGGAGAAAAAGAAGGAAAGAAGAAAAGAAGGAAAGAGAACATCACTGAAATACAAATAGTTATTTTCAATTTTCTCCCTCTTTCATAAAGGTTATGCAAATTTATGAAAAAAAAGAAAATTGAATTATTAAAGGAAAAAATATTAAATCAATGCTGCTGCATATACTGGTCCTGTAATTAAGTGGATATCAGTTAATAATGATAAGCTTTTTTAAAAAGTTCGTAGTGTAAATATTTCATCATACCTTTCTCATTAGATTTAAGGATATTCCTTTAAAAACTTAGTTGGCACTGCTAAATATATCATGATTTTATTGCTAGATCAGTCATAAGCCCCTGGGGTGAACTCAATACTATCACTCTGTAAAATGGATATAGTATTAAAATGACTCATATTGACTTATTTCTAATCCATTAATCAGAGCATCTCTCAATTCTCATCATAGGATCTTCTCCTTACAATAGATGATAGTTAACATTTGACCCTCCCCTGACTTATGAATGTGCAATTAATAAAAGACTGTGGAGTGCTCAGGCCTAAATCAGATGTGCATAACATAGCCCATAATCAAAAATTCATGGATCTCAGAAGAAGCAGTAGAAAGATTGCATTGGTCAGTACTGGACAAAAACAACAAACAACAGTGTTTTCCAAGCACAATAAGACATTGTTCATAAGAATTTACAAAAAGTCTCAGGCAGCTTTAATTAAGAAGACATGTTTGGGTTCCAACCAGATACAATGCCAGAAGAAAAATATAAAAAATTCTAACAGGTCTTGAGGTATTAACCTTTGAAAGCTGCTAAAAGTGCTAAGAGTCATGGGCTTCTTAATGCTTGGTTTGTTTGTTTCTTAATTATGTGACTACTGGTATGTTGACCAGTTGCTATGCAGGCTTTACTCCCAAAGACTAGCTTGGCAACACAAACTGGACTCAGTGGAGGAAAAAAAAATCTCAAAGTTGATTGTAAAGTGATACAAGGTTATAGATAGTGGTTATTAAAGAAGGTGGAAGAATGTGGTAAATGTGTTTAAAATATGATATATAAAATTTTAAAACACAGACACAGACACACACACATATATTTATACATATATACATATATATCATGTTTATCATGGTATCTCAAGTATATGAAAGCTAGAGGCTATAGGGTCAAAATTTCAGCATCAGAGTTAGCCACATGGCAAGTCTGTGGCCAATATGGACTAAATGAGACTCTGTCAGACACAACAAAAGGATATAGAACATATAGATCAGAGAAGTGCAGGACTCACTTCAAAACTGAATGACAAATTTCTTCTGTCAGCAAAGGTTGATATTAGAAAGCTCAGACATAGAAATGGCTCATTAATATCTACATGAAACTTCATATCTTTGAGTAATACATTTCAACAGTCAAAAATTAGTACTTCTTAATTAACATAATGGTTTGCAAAGTTGGAGAGGCTGCTAATGGAACATGACCTACAGGGACTTTTAAGTTGGTTCATAAACTATGTTTCCTGCTGACAGCCAAAAATATACATCCATTAACTATTAACAACTTCAACCATGGAGTAGGAATATTTAATAAGAAAACGAGAATGTTGATGGCAATTAGTACATAACATTGCACTACTTCTTGTTGAGTACAGGGCGTAAAGTAATGGGCATATGGGGAATGAGAAAGACTCAGTAACAATGTGGAAAAAATTTATGTGTTTAACAATGCTTCCTTTAAAGGAACACTTTCATCAGATTTAATTTTGGAGAAAAGCAGAATGGACTCAAACATTTAAGAAATATTAGTTCATATTCTGTACTGACATTACTACCATGAGTTCATAATACATCTAGTAAAAACATTATAGTGTACATAATTAAATTCTCTTCAAATATATAACAAATAGTCAAAAGAACAAATATGTACTCTTAAAATATACTCTGAGATGTGCAAACATTTATGAAGATGCAATGTAACTTTTATTATTGTCATCACATTCTGTGAGATATTCAACCTAAGATCCCAATCAATCTTCTTTTCCTCCTTCCTTTTCTTCCTCCTCCTCCTCCTCCTCCAACTCCTCCTCCTCCTCCTCCTCCTCCTCCTCCTCCTCCTCCTCCTCCTCCTCCTCCTCCTCCTCCTCCTCCTCCTCCTCCTCCTCCTCCTCCTCTTCTTCTTCTTCTTCTTCTTCTTCTTCTTCTTCTTCTTCTTCTTCTTCTTCTTTTTCTTCTCTTCCTTCTCCTTCTGAGTTCACATTTGTAAGTCAATCCAAGATGTTGATATCGTTTTTCAATCCCTCCCAGACTTACAATTTGCAAATGGGTCTCTCACTAAAATTTGAGCTAGCTGATTGAATCCAGCAAGATTGAGTAACAGCTCTGACAATTCTCTTATCTCTACCTCCACAGTTCTAGGATCATATGGGCGGACTATCTCTTCTGACCTTTTATTAGGTCGTGGAGACACAAATATAGCTCCACATACTCTTACCCCTAGCAACTTTAACAACAGCACCATCTTCTATATTTTTATTTTATTTTATTTTCTCTTGGAACAGAATTTCCCAATATTCCTCATACTAGCCTTGATTTTGAAATCCTCCTGTCACAGTCTTCCTATGTCTTGATATCCAAATAACACAATCCCCATATTGTTATTTCAAGTATCAAATTTTCCAAATAAATTGCAGAGTTAATTTATCTATATCTCTAAAGTACAAACTGAGCCACTTTATTTCCTGCCAAAGGTATTTCATGTCTTCAATACAATTCTACGAAAAATGCCAAATTTTCTACTATGCACAGAAGAAAATTCGTAGTCAAAATTTTAGTTTACCTCCATACTTTGTCTTTATACACAACTGATCTCACTAAAAAGTTAGAAAGCTCATGTTGTAGAACTCATGATTTTTCAGCTTCTCCCTTTGTTTGTGCATAATCCTGAAAACTAGAGAAGGTGCATTCATCTTTAGTTTCTTCATCTCCAAGGTCTATCAATTCTCAACAGTCATTATGCTGATTTATATATTTTTGTTTCCAGTCTGTTTCCATGATATCCAGAATTGTTCAGGTACACAGATGTTAGTTTTGCATCAGAGAGTTTTAAAAACATAGACTATTAAAACGTTTACAAACCCATTAAGCAATAGTACTTATTTATTTAGATTACCTTAAGTGGAATGTGCTTCCAATATAAGTGAACGTGGATTCAAATTTATTGAAAACGTAATCATGAAAATGTTAAATAAATGACCATAGTCAAAGTTATAAGAGTTTATTACCACATTTAGTATAGACTAAACAAGTAGAAGTTCAAAGAACATCTGCATAAAGTAAAAATTGTACATAAAATAAAAATACTTACATTTATTTATGTTGAACAGTCAGTACACAAAGTATCCATAAAAACAGAAGCAAAATATTTTAGAATTATTTGTCTGAGCAACTTAAACAAAGCCTATGGCGCTTGAAAATTGACAGGAAAAAAATTCATCTCAAAAATTTCGGAACCCAGTCACCAGCACAGAGGTGTCTCTGCCTTATATAGTTTTAGGAACACTCCTATACTGTCCAATTGGACTTTTCTTAATATAGTATTTCTTTCTATGCATTGCTAGCTTTAAAGGCATCAATAACTTTATATTTATTACTAAAAATATTGTAGTTGTATTTTATAATCTTATCCTATGAACTACTTAGTTATTCCTTTTAATTATTTATTTAAATATTCACTTTTAATAGCAAAGATGAAGGAGGTTGCCTGTTAAAAGTAAAAACATATTTTTATGCATTAGAGCCAAGGAATAAAGAGAGAAAGGCAAAACAAGACATTAGATTAGCCAACTTCTGAGTAGAAAAGTATTTGAAAAGTATTGGTCAAAAGGAACTGTAGGGACAAGTAAAACAGAGTTCTGAAGAAAGGACATCCAGAGATTGCCCTACGTAGGGATCCATACCATCTGCAGATAACAAACCTAGACTCTATTGCTCTATTCAGCCAGAAGTACTTGCTGAAGGAATATGGTATAGCTGTCCCCCGAGAGGTTCTGCTAGAGCTGGACCAATACAGAAGCAGATGCACACAGTGAAATACCAAACTGGAAGTAGGAATCAGGATGAGGGAGTTAGGGTAAGGACAGAAGGAGCTGAATAACCCCATAGGAATAAAAATGATATAAACAAACCAGACCTCCCCGACCTCCCGCAAAGCTCACAGGGAATAAACTACCAACTACAAACTACATATGGAGGGGGACCCATGGCTCCAGCTGTGTATGTATCAGGGGATGGCTTTATCCGACATCCATGGAAGGGGAGGCCCTTGGTCCTGTGGAGGCTCAATGAAACAGAATAGGGAAATTCTAGGTTGATGAGGCAGGAGCCTTTGGGCAGTTGAAAGAGCACTCTCATAGAGGCAGGGGTTGGGGAGGCTATAGGGGTTCTTTGGCAGGGAAACTTGGAAGGAGGTTAACATTGAAATGAAAATAAATAAAATAACCAATAAAAATATGGGGAAAATACCGTATTAAAGTGTGCCTTAGAATATTGATTCTTAACAAATTTCTTTCCTATCTCATTCATTCTTAAATCCTCTCTTCTTTTTCTCGTCATAAAAAGTATTGTTTTCCACTGTCATACAAGAATTCACAACGCTTTGCATGCATATTACATGCATAAATTCGGGCCACCCCAAACTGAAACATGGATGATAGAAATGCTCCTTAAACTAAGGCACTATAAGAAACATATGGCTGCTGAAGGCCTGAGGGTAAATTTAGCCCTGATATGTCATTTACATAAGTGATTCTGTAAACCCCAGCCCTTACCTAGCAACAGCCAGGTATACCCCACCCCTCAGTTGCCTGGCAGAAGCCAGGCATGCTTTGCTAAAGTGACCTAACGCTATAAAACGGGCTGCTTGCCACTTCCTCTCTTTTGCTCCGGTTCTCTTGCTCTCTCTTTCTCTCCCACCCTTACCCCTACTATTCCCCTTCCCTACCCCCTCCCTCCACGTACTTATCTCCAGCCTCAACTCTACTCCTGTATTCTTCTCTTCTCTGCCTCTCTCTCTGTCTATACTACCCTCTTAACTCCTCCATGACATAAATAAAGTCTATTCCATACTATACAGTTGTGTGGCTGGTCCCTCAGGGGGAAGGGATTTTCAACATGGGTTCCCCCAGAGGCATCCTCCTCCCCTCCAGGCCACACCTCACCTCTATGGGCCATACCCGCCCCACCCCACACCCTGTTCATCCTTTAACGCTGGAGCCAAAACTTGGGATGTGATCTTTTAACTACAGTTGGTTTTCCACGTTCTTATAAATTCCTCCTTACTCCTTCCCAGAATAATGTCATCAAATGGATTTCCACCATCTATAAATCTGTAAACAACAGGCTGAAGAGGTGGTAAAGCAATTGAGAGTTCTGTCTTCTCAGCAAAAGACTATGGTTTGATACCTCATATAAATCTGGAGCCCACAACTCTCTGAAAACCATGTTCCAAGTAATCTGTGTCTATTTCGAGGCTGAACAATCATGAGACATACAAGGTGACATACATAAAGGCAAAACACTGATACATGTAAAATAATATAAAATGTTTTCCTAAGAGAGTATATTGGGAGATTATGAAAAGAGTTAAAGGGGAAATTCACTGAGAGTGGGGTTGATCAAATTACATTATCTTATTATGAATTTTTCTCCTTTCTCATCAGATTGTATGCTTCAATCATTATATCCTTATTCTTCCCTTCCTGCAGAAACCAAGGGAGAATGAAAAGAATGTAGCTTTTCTGATTTGATATCATACCAATTTGCAGAAAAAAGATCATAACCACAGCAAAATAAAACAAACAAAACAAGAACCAAGAAAAGAAAACATCAAGCAATTTTATATTCATAATGACTTTCCAAATCTCTTTTATAAAAAGGTATGAAACTGGAGGGGTCATATTTATTATACATCTATTTTAAATTTGTGGAAGAAGAGATCATTTCTGAATTATTAAATTAATTCTATTCTCCCCGTTTATGGTCAGGTTTCTATGTACATCATTATATGACTGAAATATTTCTGTCTTACTTGATTTGAACAGATTGTATATATGATTTCATAATAAATTTTATCTACAAATTCATATGCAAATTTTTTAAAACTTTCATTTTATTAATTTCAAATGGAGAGTCTAGAGTTTACACAGAAAGTTTGACTTTCATTCTGAAAATGTAGCATTTTTAAATAATACTGAAAAATTTAAATTAAAAATCCATACTATTTTGTTGTCTCTAGCTACCAGAATTAAACTATTTTACAACTTAACTTATAAAATCTTAAGGGATTTAGTATGCTGACTATCATGTAAAAACTCATACAGATAAAGAAGTTTGATTATGAATAGTAGATGTTCTAACTCAGGAAATTTGAATCCAGTAAGAAAAGTATGTCAGAAGAATTTCAAAGTTTTATATAAAACCATAGATCCCAATGTTTTATTGTACTATTTATGTTAAAAGAACACTATTACCTGAGTCCTGTAAGAGATTTTTAATTACTCAAAACCCTATTTAGCATGTCCCAGCTCATGAGAAGCAGCCTTTTATCTATGTTTTGTGGAATGTCACCATGAAGATTCCCATTTTCATCCAAAAGAGCTTCTGAAATATATGAGCAGCCACCTCAAATGCATTTAGGAGTATTGAGCAATGGTATCACCTTCTCAATTCTGCCCCCAGCTTAATGATTGTGCAAATTGTTTATCCATATAACATTGTACTCAGCCTTCAGCTTGCACTCCTAGCACACACGTACTCTGCTATAACGTGGTGTCTCATGTACACTTCAAATGTAAGAAACAGGAAACTCACATAGAAATTCACTCTCTCTCCCTATCTTTTATCTATCTATCTATCTATCTATCTATCTATCTATCTATCTATCTATCTATCTATATGGATGTATATGTATATTCTATAATTTTACATATAAACCTCACAAACGTATTTATGGCCACATTTCTTTTGAGAGCTCTAACTAAAACAGTATTCTGTCAAAACTGTGAGTCTCATTTTGTTTTAGATCTAATTTATCCCATTTTTTTAACCAATCTGCTTGTTAAATTTCATGTTTTTTTCAAATTTTATTAAAATTATCCCCTCATATTTGAAATTTATTAGTAAGAATTAAACAAAATTGATAAAAGAAGTGAAGTACAAAGCAGTCATCCTTTGGGAATTACTTTTCACAATCATAACTTCCCACATCTTCACCAGGGTTGCATGTGTGTACTCTGCTTGTGTTTTCTCTGATCACTGAAATCAATTTTCATTAAAAATATACTTTTAGTAAGTCTTTCTATAAATAGTGAATACATTTTTGTATAAACTTTAACGTGCTTTTAAAATGTCAGTACTAACTCATATCTTCCTGTCTGTCACTAGATGTTCTGTGAGCATTGGCAAATTACTCTGTTTATCAATTTTATTTCTTATTTTCTCAAAGGTTTAGCAGGAAGAGGATCTTGTCTCATAAATCCAGTGTTCTTTGTTTGATCCCTGGAACACAAATATTGGTAGATGGAAACCAACTTTTGAAAATGTTCCTGTGATATTAGAATATGGTACTTCCTTAAATGTTTGCCAATGAGTGCTAACAGTAAATACTTGCAAAAAAAAAAAAAAGGAAATCATCAGTAAATATGAATTTTTATTTTAAGTGGATATAAATGTTAAAGTTTGCAATCTCAACATTTGAAAGGCAAAAATAGGAAGATTTCCTTAAGCTTGTGGTCAGTTCATAACACACACACACACACACACACACATTTTGTGTGTGCACATCTAATTTGAGTTAGAAAACATGTGTGGTCAAAGGCCAATCTGGTGTATGAATCTTTACCTTACAGCATTTTTGATGCAGGATTTGTTTACTTCGGGCTAGATGGTTCATAAGAGTCTAGGAATTTACCTGTCATCTCTTCTTTTTGTAGATGTAAGTTACAGAATTACAATTGTCTACCATAGCATTCAGTTTTTGTTCATGTTCCACATATCGAAAACCAGGTCATCAGGCTTGCAAGCAGATACTTTTTCTTGTGGAGTCATCTTTATGTCCCAAAAGAAATATTATTATTATTTGACCCATCCAGCAGGTCAGGTTATTCAGGGTCCCGAAGAGGCCTTTGTCCTGAAAGTCATGGGGTGAGAGACAAAGGAAGCCAAGCACGTAAAGAATGACACAGAATCAGTCTGGATGGTGTCAAGGCTTCATTGAGGATAGAATGCTTACAGCTTATATAAGCTTAAGCAGGGGGAAGGCAGGATGTAGTGGAATTTTACAAAATCTTCAGAACTTGGAAGAGGGTGGTGCTGTGGTCTAGTTTTGTCACCTCGCAGTTATTCTTGGCAGGGCCCATTGTGGTGCTTCCTGGAAGGCTCAGGCAAAAGGTCAGGTTCCCAGAGGCAGGGGTGCAGCTGCTCACAGGCTGCTCTTTCAAGATGGCTGTAGTTTAGCTATTTTCTTAGCCATGGCTCCCTACAATTATTACCATCATCAGAATGATAATAATGTTGTTGTTGTTCTTGATTCTGATGAAGATAAGTAATTTTAATTTTATTGTTTAGTTTTTAAAAAATATCTAAATTTTCTTTTATTCTCAATTTATTTATTTGATTTTTTCTAAGTTATCAGTTATTTTCTATCAAATGAACATTAAAATTATCTATTGAGTTTTTAAAATTCAGCCAGATCAAGGGCATTGACATTTGATCCATGTTTCATAAAGTCTGACAATTTCATTTTTTCAGAACTATGTATGAAGAGATTGTTAGTAATGACATAAAAATGATGCAAAGTGGAGATTGTGAGACTCCAATAGACAAAGAGTAAGTGTCACTATAAAGAGGTAAAAAAGGAAGGGTGAGGGGAGAAAGTGGAAAGCAATCAAACAGCAAGAAAAGGTCCAAGGGATAGAAATTGGAAAGGAAGAAGTCAAAATATCACTATTTGCAGATGATATGATAGTATACTTAAGTGACCCAAAACTATTCTCCATAAAACTCCTACAACTTATAAACAATTTCAGCAAAGGGGCTGGATATAAAATCAGCTCAAACAAGTCAGTAGCCTTTCTCAACTTAAAGGATATACAGGCTAAGAAAAAAAAATTAGAAAATTGACCCTGTTCACAATATTCAGAAACAATTAAAAAATACCATGGTGTGACCCTGAACAAGCAAGTGAAGGATCTGTTTGACAAGAACTTCAAGTCTCTGAATGAGGAAATTGAAGAACACCTCAGAAGCTGAAATATCTTTCATGCTCAAGGATCAGAAGAATAAACATTGTAAAAATGGCCATCTTACCAAAAGCAATGTACAGATTCAGTGCAATTGCCATCAATATTCCAATTTAATTCTTCATAGAGTAAAAAAGAGAAATTTGAAATTCACTTGGAATAACAAAAAACCTAGGATAGCAACCACTTTTCTCAATGATAAAAGCACTTCGAGGGGAATCACCATCCCTGACTTCAAGCTGTACTAAAGATCAAATAAGATAAAAACTGCATAGTGTTGGTAGAGAGACAGGTAAAAAAATAAATAGAATCCAATTGAAGACCAAGAAAAACCCATATACTTATGGCCACTTGATCTTTGAAAAAAGAGATAAAAACATTCAATTGAAAGAGGACAGTCTCTTCAACAAATAAGGCTGGTTCAACTGGCAGTCAGTATGCAGAAGAATGCAAATTGACCCTTTCTTATCTCCTTGTACACAGTTCAAGTCTAAGTGGATCAAAGACCTCCACATAAACAAGGTACACTGAAACTAATGGAATTGAATTTGGGGAAGATATTAGAACACATAGGCACAGGGGAAATTTTCCTGAACAAAACAACAGTGGCTTGTGCTCTAAGATCAAGAATTTACAAATGGGACCTCATGAAATTGCAAAGCTTCTGTAAGGCAAAGGACAAAATACTGAACAGCAGCCAACAGATTTGAACAATATCTTTACCACTCCTACATCTGATAGAGGGTTAGTATCCAATATAAAAAAAAAATGAAAATGTTAGACTCTAGAGAATCTAAAAATTCTATTAAAAATGGGGTAGAGAGCTAAACAAAGAATTCTTAACTGATGAATATTAAATGCATGAGAAGCACCTAAAGAAATAATCAACATCCCTAGTAATAAAAATAACATTAAGAGTCTACCTATCTCCAGTCAGAATGTCTAAGATCAAGAACTCCGGTGATAGCAGATTTTGGCAAGAATGTAGAGAAAGAGAAACACTCCTCTAATGTTGATGGGATTATAAGCTATTACAACTATTCTGAAAATCAGTCTGGAGGTTCCTCCAAAAATTGGAAATAGTACTAACAAAGGACCCAGCTATACCACTCCTGGGCACATACCTAAAAGAAGCTCCAACATATAACAAGGATATATGCTCCATTGTGAGGCAGACAGGTGGTTCTGGAGGCACGAACCAGTTGAGACTAGTTGAAGCCTCAAAGAATGATTAAGAAAGTAATCATAAAATGGTAGGTGCTTTCTAAGCTCCAGGATTATAAGCCCACTCTGCCTGAATGCCACCACAGTGGGGCAGCTTTGCAAAGCTCTAACCATTCCCCATGTCTTGCCTCCACAGGAGAAGGTGAAGTAAACTCTAGCCAGATCAACCACTCCCCACATCCCCTCCTCTGCACAAAGTAGCCCTAGAAAAACAACTATGGTCAGTCTCAGAGGCAAACAAATGGGAAGCAGGTGGTTGAATCCCAAGCTGTTTAAAAGGGAGTGAACAGAGAAGAGAGGCAAGAAGAAAATAAACTCTGTCCAGGTTCCTTTGTTCATATGGGGGCCTACAGGGATTCTGCTCAAGTGCTTTTGCAGGCTCTGCATTGCTTTTGAGACCTAGGCCAGGTTAACATGCTCTGCAGACAGGGCTTTAATCTCTGCACCCCACTGAGCTTTGACTTGCCATAGCTCAGAGGTCTGGGCTCAACACTAGTGCTCCAGTGGGATTTGTTCCCACACTTCCAGGCTTAAACTCCTGCTAGCCAGGCTGAACACAGCAGAATCTGCATTCCCTCAGATGGACCGTGTGAAACTGCATTACTTCAAACAAGCTGTTGGGTCCGACATTTTTCCATATCTATAGCAGCCTTATTTATAATAGTCAGAAGCTGAAAAGAACCCAGATGCCCTACAACTGAGGAATGGATATAGAAATTGTGGTACATTTACACAATGGAGTACTACTCAGCTATTAGAAACAATGACTTTATGAAATTTTTAGACAAATAGATGTAACCAGAAACTATCATCCTGTATGAGGTAACCCCATCACAAAAGAACACATATGGTATGCACTCACTGATAAGTAGATACTAGCACCAGAAGCTCTGAATAACCAATAAACTATTCATAGACCTTATGAAGCTCAAAAAGAAAGAAGGCCAAAATGTTGATGCCTCAGTCCTTCTTAGAATGGAGAACAAAATGCTCATGGGAGAAAATAAAGGGACAAATAGAGGAGCAGGGATTGAAAGAAAGATCACCCATAGACTGCCTCACCTTGGGATCCACCCCACATGCAGTCACCAAACCTAAGCACTATTGCTGATGACAAGAAATACTTATTGTCAGGAACTAGATATGGATTCCTTCTCAGGGCCTCTTTCAGAATCATGTAGAAACAGGTGATGATACTTGAAGCTAACCATCAGACTAAACATGGGAACCCCAATGAAGAAGCTAAAGAAAAGACTCGAGGAGCTGAAAGGGTTTGCAGCCTCATTGGAAGAACAGCATTATCAACCAACCAAACCTTCCACAAATTTCATGGACTAAAACTCCAACCATTGAGCACACATGTAGAAATCTATGGTTCCAGTTGCATATGTAGCAGAAGATAGCAGTGTCTAGCATCAATGTGAGAAGAGAACTTTAACCCAGTGAGGGCATGTTTTTCAAATGTAGGGAACTGCCCAGGCACTGAGGTGGAGAGAGTGATTGAGAGAGGGTGGATCTTCATAGAGATGAGTGAGGGGGAGGGGGAATGGAAGAGAGGGGGAAGGAAATAACATTTAAAATATAAAAACAAAGAGTAGCTAATAAAAACAAAAAAACAAACAAAACAAAACCAAAAAAAAAAAACAAAAAAAAAAAAACAGTGACTCGATGAAATTCCTAGGCACATGGATGCAACTTGAAGCTATCATCCAGAGTAAAGAACATTCATGTTATGTTCTCACTAATAATTGGATACTACTCCTAAAACCTCGGAATTCCCAAGAAACAATACACAGAAATTATGAAGCTCAAAGTGAAGAAAGGACAGAAGGTGGATGCCTCACTCCTTCTTAGAAGGTAGAACAAAACACTAAAGGGAGAAAATAATGAGACAAATAGAAGAGCAGGAATTGGAGAAAAGATCACCCAAAGACTGCCTCACATGAGGATCCATTATTCCATATGTAGCGACTAAACACAAGCAGTCTCGCTGATGCCAAGTATTGCTTACTGGCAGGAACCAGATATGGATGCCTCATAAGATGCTCTGTCAGAGCCATACTGATACAGAGGAGGATGCTTGCAGTTAACCATCGGACTGAACACAGGGGCCCCAAAGAAGATGCATTTTCGCCAATGGCTTTTCATGGACTCTCACAGTGCAGAGCCTCAGCTGTTCTTCATGACTCCTTCATGCCTTCAAATATAGTACCATGTGCGTGACTTTTACACAACTGGGTAACTGAGTTGCAGAACGAAGTACAACCTTGGGCCTTGGGCATTTCAGGAACATAGTTTCTTTGTGCTCTCAGAAAACACTTCTCAGAAGATTTCACCTTAATAATTCTGGTCTCTTCTTAATCACCACACATTTTTTTTTAATACCAGCTAACCAGCATCAATATTCCCAGTAATGTAAAGGTTTTAAATGCATAGTTCTGTTATCTTGTTGATCACAGTTGATTCTTTGGCTCCAGCTAGCCTAAACCACAGAATCTTCACAACCACAACAGCTCTGATAAAAGTCTTTAATCTTTCCTTTAAAATTTCACAAGCTGGGCTTCCATTGTTAGTGCTGTTCACAACATCATCATCAAAATTTCCCCAGAACATCCCACAAAGCTCTTATCATGCAGCAGCTCTTGCAGTGCAAAGTTCCAAAGTCCTTCCAAAGTTTTCTCCCAAAACCTGGTAAAGTTGTCACAAGAATACCCAACTACACTCTTCCCAATTCCTGTATTATGCAAGATTCTCTAGAATCTCAGAACGAATGGGTAATCTCTAGATAGTAAGAAAAATTGTTGGTCACTTACAGTTGGTAGTCCAACTCCTCACCAAAGTCAGCAATAGCTGTGAATTGAAGTTCAAGGATTTAGCAGTCCTACAAGGCAAACAGGTGGAGACTCTTCTTTCTTCCAATGTTCTTCTGTAGGTCTCCAGCATAAGGTGTGACCAGATTCAAGGTGTATACTACCACTCTTGGATCTGGGGCTTTCTTTGTTCCTGATCACATTTATTTCAGAGATCTCTTTGCCTTAGTCTCCAGAGATTCATAGCCATTGTGTTTCAAGATATATGTCAATATCTAGGTCAGAAACTTTTATCTCCCAGCCTCATGATCAGGATCACTACTGAGACTTCCAATTCTGGATTGTGGTTCATTCCAGACATAGTCAAGTTGACAGCTAGGAATAGCCACTACACTATAGAACACGACTAATTGGACTCAGTGTGCTAGTACAAGAAACAAAAACAAAACTGTGGTGCCCACATCATGAACAGCTACTCTGAATCATGTGAAGGCCTAAGGGTTTGAAAGAAAGACATGACTTGATCATTCGTGTTACCAGAAGTGTTTTACTCCATGTTTTTTACTGCAAGACCAGCTACAACTGATTCTAGTCTCCCAGTATATACACTTAGAGGTAATTACAAAAGAGATATGCAAATTATCTAGCTGCTGGATGGAAGAGCCACCACCTAGGGTAAAGTCTGTAACCTGGGGCAACTGAAAACAGGAAGAAGACCAGGTGTGGAGTAGGCTTGTGAATGGATCAATTAGCATTATAAAGGAGGGTGTGTCACTCTCCCAAAGTCGAGGATTGCAAGTGGACAGTCAGGATAACCTAAGCAGATAGGGGTTAGATATTATTTTTCCAAAACAAAACAAACAAACAAAAACCAAAAACATGTGGAGGTCTTGGGTTTGCAGCTCAAGATTTTATGATAGGAAAAATATAACATTAAACATCCAGACACCCCACCACATTCCCCTCAGAGCTTCCAGGGACTAAACAACCAACCAGGGAATACACATGGAGAAACACATGGCCCCAGATGCTTATGTAGCAGAAGATTATCTTATCTAGCATTGCATCAATGGGAGGGGAAGTCCTTGGTCTTGTGGAGACTCCACACATCAGCAGACAGGAATGTTAGGGTGATGTGGATAGAGTGGATGAGTAAGGGAGGGAGCACTGTCATAGAAGCAGTGGGGAGGGGAAGGGGATAGGAGGCTTTCTGAAGAGAAACTGGTGACAAAAATAACACTTAGAATGTAAATAAATAAAATAACCAAAATAAAAAAATAAAAGACAAAAAGGTGGAGATATGTTGAGAAGAAGGAGTGTCTACGGAGTAGAGGTGTATATTAACAAGAGAAATTGTACATTATTATGCAATTTTCAGAGAATGAAATGTATATATATATATATATATATATATATATATGATAAACTAAAATGTACATAATAATCCCTTTATTAGTACCACTATTTTATTCTAGTATTTTGAGGTGAATAAAATTCTATGTATAATATATTTAACTTAACATTTGGTATATACTAAAAGAAATATTAGGGCAACATTACTTATGATTAATTGATCTGATTCTCTGATAGACAGGAAGAACTGGATTCTGTCTAGTAGTTGTTATATTCTAGATGTTCATCCTATTATCATATCTGCATATTGTCATCTGTCATTCATAATTACAATAACAAAACTCAGTATAGTTAGAGTACTTGGTACTAATAATTTTAATCCAAGACATATTTTTATGTTTTTCTCTTTGTCTAGTTTTGCTGAAATGCTATTGAAGGAACAGCTTTAGATAATTAGATCATTGGATATCACAGATGGTGGATGATTCCCCTTGTAAGCTTTGTGCTTATAGCAGAGAACATTAATCTGAATGAAGGACCAAGAAAACTCTAAAAAATGCAAACTGTGAAAGTGTACAGAAGAGATATGGATCAATTATGCATTCATTCAAAATTGATTCTAATAATTAAAAAAAGTCAAGACAGTTTAAAAAAGCATGTTTAACTCCAGCTGTTTTTATGCCACACACATTTACCCAAAATGCTTCTACTCCAAGTTCCCACAAAAGCCATCAGGCTTTGGCTCTAAGAAATTTTAAGTGTGTTTATCTGTAGATATGAGCAAAAGGCAAGGTTAGCTTAAATTTTTAATTAATAGAATATATTTAATCATTATCAAATACAATGATGTCATGTTTTTAATGTAATAAAGAAGGCCTGAAAATATCAGGTCAGCATGACTAGAACATATTGCAAAGGTAAAATAGGAAAGAACTCAAGTACAATTGTTTTTAAATTTTGCACCCAAAATATTTGGAGAAATATGATGACATTCTATGATCCTTTTTATTCTTTTTTTTAATGGGAACTGGCTCATTGTATGTACCACACCAGGCTGCATGCTGACATCTACCCATGAGCAAAAAGTTGAGCAAAAATAGTATTCTCTTACTGCCTTGCAATTCCAATGTGCAAGGAATATGACTTTCAAAATATTTCCACCATCTCTGATTTTTTGTTGTCAGTTGACAAAAAATAAAATCTAAGTCTTATAAACAGTTAAGTGTGCTAATTTAATTTGAGAAACATCAGATAAAAATCAATATTATTTACCTTATTCATTGTTTGTGCATCAAAGTTACCCAGGACATCATGTGTAAAGCATAACTTTACTTTCACCAGCAAGTTCATGTGATAATTACCTTGTTGCTGCAGCAATTAATGTTTTTCTTTTTACTTCAAAGTTTTATTTTCTATGAAATTCATATTAATGTTTGTACTCACTTACCTCTCTGGATTTATAATTGAGATATCATTTATCTTGGGTCCCTGCCACATAAAAATTGAGGTTTACAAGTCTTTAGAATACATAGAGCATAATATCTACAGAGAAATATTTGTATTTAATAAGATTATGTTGCAAATTCCCAGGGCATAGTTTTAATTAATGTTCCATAATGTCTCTTTACTTCATTTAAAAATGATACTCCCAAAATATGTCAATGAGTAGAAAGGAAAGGGAGGAGAATGTCCATGATGAGGAATGAAAATCATCATCATATATATATATATATATATATATATATATATATATATATATATATATATATATATATATATATATATATGATCTCTTCCATTTTGACCCTCAAAGTTAATTATTTCTCTAAATGCATTTGCAAAACCAATTTATCTGTGAAACCATAATAAAGGACCTTAGAAATTATACGTTTTTGTGACTTACTCTAAACTTTCTACCCCTTACTCACAGTATTGATAATTTTGATGGATAAAGATGTTCTAGATAGAGGTCAAATTTCCATGGCTTCAAACCTATAAAAAGGAGCCTAATTTCATTTTTGAATAGATGAAATGGCCTGAGTAGCCTCAAAAGTCATTGCAGTTTTATATGAAACTTGCAAAATCCCCAGGCCTCTGATAAGAATTCATACATAGGCATAGAGTACAAAGGCCCTGGGTAGGTGAGAGGATCTTAGAATTTATGTTTTGGCACCAATAGTTGATGAAATATAAATGACTTATCTTCGGAGGTCTTTCTAATTTTTAAGAATTTATTTTATTTCAGCCATATTTCAGATGATGAGCTATTAAGCTCTTTAGTGCACTTAAGTTTCTTACATTGGTTTGAATTTACATCATTAATTCTTTTTGACTGCCTCTTTTGCTTTAAATCAGTTTCTATGAGGGTGTGCCTGTTTATTTTTTTAGGAAGAGAAAAGTGCTTTCTAAGAATGGTCTGCTGTGTAGAACCATTTGAAATGCCCTTTTGAAAAGGGTTAATTCCCTACTGGAAAATTTTAAAACATTCATAAGTCTGGAAAAGGGTTGAAAATGAAACAGTAATGAAATCTCTGGATGATTTCCTGCCCTCTTTATGGTTTCAGATACCTGGATTCCAATTATAAATGTGTCTATGCATGCTACAACTGTTCCATGTTTCATCCCTCTTAGGCATTGTGTAATAACTACGACTCTCACAGTATCACACAGAACCACAGATAACCCACAGTACGAAATATTGTGTTGCTTCTTTTCACATTTTTTTCAAATATCTGTTCAATTGAAGTTGTACATTTACTGAGCTGCTACTATACCACAATGGAAATATTTGTTTATGATTTTGTATGCAGAGAGAAAACCATCTCTTCAGAGATGATAGATGACCATGTAACTTTCTTTAAGAAATGTGTGAACATGTTAGATATTTAAAATAGTAAAATAAAGGATTATTTTTAAAAATGTATAGAAAACAGAAAATAGCCTCAATCCAGCTGAGTCGGCATGACTAGATGGGTTAGAGATGAAGAGCAAAGAGATACCCTTCACAATAGTTACAAAAACTATGAAATACCTTGGTGTGACTCTAACTAAGCAAGTGAATGGCCTGTATGACAAGAACTTCAAACCTCTAAAGAAGGATATCAAGGAAGATCTCAGAAAATGGAAAGATCTCCCATGCTCATGGATTGGAAGGATGAACATTTTAAAAATGGCCATCCTACCAAAAGCAATCTACAGATTCAGTGCAATCCCCATCAAAATTCCAACCCAGTTCTTCATTGAGTTGGAAAGAGCAATGTGCAATTTCATATGGAATAATAAAAGACCTAGAATAGTGAAATCCATCCTCAACAACAAGAAAAAAATCTGTGGGAATCACTATCCCTGACCTCAAGATATATTACAAGTCAATATTGCTGAAAACTGCATGTTACTGGTACAGAAATGGCCATGTGGATCAATGGAATAGAATAGAAGATCCAGAAATGAGCCCTCATGTATATAGTCACCTGATTTTTGACAAAGGAGCTGTAAACATCCAATATAAAAAGGACAGCAAATTCAACAAATGGTGTTGGTCCAACTAGCACTCAGCATGCAGAAGAATGAAAATAAACCCTTTCTTATCTCCTTGTACAAAGCTCAAGTGTAAGTGGATCAAAGATCTACACATTAAACCAGATACACTGAAACTATTAGATGAGAAAGTAGGGAAAGCCTTTGAACTCATAGGCACAGGAAAAAATTTACTGAACAGAACACCAATGACTTGAGCTCTAAGGTCAAAGATTAACAAATGGGACTTAATGAGATTGCAAAGTTTCTGTAAGGCTAAAGATACTGTCGAGAAAACAAAATGGCAGTCAACCGAGTGGGAAAAGATCTTTACCAACCCCACATCAGATAGAGGCCTAATATCCAAGGTAGAAAAAGAACCCAAAAACCTAGACACCAGAGAACTAAACAACCCTATTAAAAATGGGGTACACAGTTAAACAAAAAATTCTCAATTGAGGAATATCAAATGGCTGAGAAACATCTAAGGAAGTGCACAACATCCTAAGCCATTAGGGAAATGCAAATCAAAACAACCCTGAGATTCCACCTCACACCAGTCAGATTAGAGAAGATCCAAAACTCAGATGACAGCAGATGCTGGAGAGGATGTGGAGAAAGAGGAATACTTCTACACTGCTTGTGGCATTGTAAACTGATACAACTACTCTGGAAATCAGTCTGGAGGTTCCTCAGAGAAATGGACATAGTACTATGTGAAGACCCAGTAATTCCACTTCTGGGCATTTACCCCAGAGACATACAACAAAGATACATGCATCACAATGTTCATAGCAGCTCTATTTATAATAGCCAGAATCTGTAAAGAACCTAGATGTCCTTCAGTAGATGAATGGATACAAAATTGTGGTATATTTACACAATGGAGTATTACTCAGCTATCAGAAACAATGACTTAACAAAATTCTTAAGAAAATGGATGCATATAGAGAATATTATCCTGAGTGAACCCAGTCACAAAAGAACAGACATAATATGCAGTCACTGATCACGGGATACTAACTGCAGGAAGCTCTGAACTCCCCAGAAACAACTCACAGACTGTGTGAAGTTCAACAAAAAAAGAATATACTTTAATTAAAATAGAACTGTATCACATCCCCCTTTTCTCCCTACAGCCCCTCCTAGTCTCTCTCCTTTCCCCTCAAATTAATAGCCTCTTTTCCTATATTATTGTTACATATATACATATGTATATGTATATGTACCCACAAATACTTCATTACAAACTTAAAAAATGTATTCATATACTTTTATGCAAAAATGCTGAAAATTCGTACCTTCATCTTTGTTTTTTAAAATAAAGAAAAAATAATATATCATAAATAAAAAATGAAAAAAAGAACCACATACTGATTGATCTATGTATGTGAGAAATTAAAACAAACAATACAATACCCCTTTTCTTAGAAAATCACTCTAACAAACCAAAGAAGTGCATTCAAAGTAACTGCTATAAACAAAAGGTGTGTCAAATATTTTGAGAACAAATTTCTTAAATTTTGCTGAGAAAATAGGATCTTTACACTAATGGTGTTATTTACTGATTGATGTGAAGATTTGGTACCAAGCTAGGAGACAAGGGAATTCCTTCATTGTGTTACATACAACCTAGGTGCTGCAATAACAAAACATGTGAAAAAGAGCACATGTATATTTGTTTCTAGTGAAAATAATATGGGAGAGAGCTTAAGGAGGAAAACATATGCTGGACTTGGAACTGGTTGGTATGCCGAGTAAGGGGAATTGTGAATTCCAAGGCTAGCTGTGGTAATATAGTAAGACACTGTCAAAAGCTAAAAGTAATAAAAGAAAATGGATTAATGGATTTGAGGAGAGGAGACCTATAAAAAAGAAACTATTACAAATGTTATAGTGACAGGTGAGCCAAGATATCTCTTCTCCAAACAGATTCCAGCAAAGAATGGAAGAGAGAAATTGGCAATGGTGAAATAAAAATAAATTGTCAAGACTGTTGTAAAGTGCAAGAGGAAAACTGGGATCCAGCAAGACACTGAGCAGATTCATGATCTTTTTCTGTGATTTGGTCGCTGTGAGAAATGAGAACATGTTTGTTTTGATGGAGATAAAACAGCAAACAGAGAAATTGTTATGATATCCTGAGTAGATCAAAAACAATCATGGCCAGAAATACTACAAAAGCTTTCTGTATCAGTTCATCTGTTGTGGTATCTGTTTCCAAGGGACACTGATAAGTAAAAGATCAGCAGAGCATCTAATGCTCCTGACTGAAATGCTCACATAGCATTTTCTTGCTGAAGAATATATTAGAAAGAGATCATTCTTATATTTGCGTAGAAGAGGACGTGTATGTATAAAACCATTGTTTATATTTCACAGTAGAGAGGGGAATATGCACCAAATATCTATTATTCGTTTTAATTACTGTATATTAGCTGTACATTTTATTGTGAAATTTTATACATATGTGTAATATATTCGTCACATTCTTTCTAGGAACTTTCTTTAAAAGCTATTAATTGATTTTACATGGCCATTTCACACAAGTATATAATACAAAGTGTTTACCACTCTACCCTCGCTCCCATTTTCCTATTACCATTTTATAGTCCTCCTCCTCCTTCCTAACCATTTCTCGCACATTATTATGTCATTTTGTTTGTGACTTAATGAATTTAACCTAAGCAGACTGAGAGATGGCATAAGGTTTTGGTGTTATACATTGGAGCCTATTGTGTTTACCTGGAGATACACAATTAGAAAGAATTATTCTTCCTGCCCCAAATCTTACACTCACTACACCTTCTGTGACTGATTATGGGTAGGTTCTGTTGATGCTTATGGAATGCTGGCAACTGCAGTTTCTATGAGTTCCTGATAGAAATGGCTCTATTAAGTCTAGAGGATGGCATCCATTTCACAGTCCCCTATGCTACTGTCCAGAACTCCTGCTCCTTTCTGTACAATGTTGCTGATTTCATGTATTTCCTTTAGAGTTGAGCCCTCACCTGATCTACTACTGATCATTCACCAGTATTCACTGTAAAAGAGAGGTGTCTCTGAGTAAGGCTGGTTACTAACCCAGGCGTAGTTTCTTTTTCTCATGTAACACAAGTAAGCATATTTTGCTAGACAGGTTTTTGTTGTTGTTGCTATTGTTTATATTTTTGTTTGGGTAGTATTATTCACAGCTAACTACAACCAACAGTACCTTTTCTTCACCAGAAACCTGCATTGTACACTTTGCTGAAGTTATCGGTTGTAGCAGTTCTCTTGTGAGTTATTTTGGGTCACCTCTCTATATTCTCAAATCATAAGCAAATAGTAATATCTTGACTTCCTCCTTTCCAATGTGTATACCTTTGATCTATTGTTGCCTAATTGTTCTAGCTAGAACTTCAAGTACTATGTTTGATAGGGGGATATGGGAAGCCTTGTCTTTTCCCTAATTTTAGTGGGATTGCTTCAAGTTTCTCTCCATTTAGTTTGATGTTGGCTATTGGCTTACTCTATATTGCTTTAGTTAGGTATGGTCTTTGAATTCCTATTGTCTCCAGTACTTTTAATATGAAGGGGTGTTGTATTGTGTCAGAGGTTTTTCAAGATCTAATGAGATGTTCATATGGTCTTTAAGTTTGTTTATATAGTAGATTACACTGAGGGCTTTCTGTATATTGGACAATCCCTGCATCCCTGGGATGAAGCCTAGTTGATCATGATGCACAATTATTCTGATGTGTTGTTGGATTCTGTTTGCAATATGAAATATCTTAGTGTGACACTAACCAAGGAAATTAAGGATTTGTATGGCAAGAAATTCAAGAAAAAAATTAAATTTTTCTGAAGAAAGAAATTTAAGAAAAACCAGAAAATAGAATGATTTCCCATGCTCGTGGACTGGCAGTATTAATATAGTAAAAATGGTCATCTTACTTAAAGAAATCTATACATTCAATGTAATCTCTATAAAAGTCCAAGTCAATTCTTCACAGAGATAGAAAAGGATAGTCTCAAATTTATCTGGAAAAAACAAAACACTCAGAATATCAACAAACATTCTCAAAGATGAAAGAATTTTTAGGGCAATCACCATCATCAAGCTATACTACAAAGCAATAGTGATAAATGCCATATGGTATTGGTACAGAGAGACAGGTAGATCAATGGAATCAAATTAAAGACCCAAAAATGAACCCACACATCTATGGTCACTTGATCTTTGACAAAGAAGTCAAAAACATCCAGTGGAAAAAAGAAGATATGTTCAACAAATGGTGCTGGTTCAGCTGAAAGTCACCATGGAGAAAAATGGAAATTCACCCATTCTTTTCTTCTTGTACAACGTTCAAGACCAAGTGAATAAAACCAGGTACACTGAAACTAATAGAAGAGAAAATTGGAAAGATACTCAAACACATTGGTACAGGAAGATATTTTCTTAACAGAACATCAATGGCTAATACTGTAATACCAAGATTTGACAAATGGGACCTCATACAATTGCAAAGTTTCTGTAAGGCAAAGAACATTGTCAATAAAACAAAAAAGGAATCCACAGATAGGAAAAAAAGGTCTTTATACTAACCCTATATCTGATAGAGGGCCAATATCCAAAATATATAAAAAATTCAAGGAGCTAGACTTCAGAGAAACAAAAAACCCTATATTTAAAAAATGGGGTGCAGAGCTAAACAGAGAAGTCTCAACTGAGGAATCTCAAATGGCTGAGAAGTACTAAATAATGTTCAACATTCTTAGTCATCAGGAAAATGCAACCAAAACAACTCTGCGATTCCTCCTCGCACAAGTCAGAATGGCTAAGATCAGAAATTCAGGTGACAGAAGATTCTGGTAAAAATATGCAGAAAGGGGAACACTTTTCTAATGTTCGTGGGATTGCAACTCTGGAAATCAGTCTAGAGGTTCCTCAGAAAACTGGAAATAGTTCTACCTGAGGACCCAACTATACCACTTTTGGGCATATACCCAAAAGATGTTCCCAACATATGACTAGGGTGCATGTTCCACTAGGTTCAAAGTAGCCTTATTTATAATAGGCAGAAGTTGAAAACAACCAGTATCCCTTTTTAGAAGAATGGATACAGAAAATGTGGTATATTTACACATTTTATTATTAGCTATTAAAAAATGATTTCATAAAATTTATAGACAAATGAATGGAAATTGAAAATATCATCCCGAGTGAGGTAACCCAGTCACAAAAAACACGCATGGTATATACTCACTGATAAGTGGATATTAGCCAAAAATAAGCTTGGAATACTCTTGTTATAGCTTACAGACCATATGAAACTCAAGAAGACAGAAAATCACATCCATGTATGAATGCTACAATACTAGTCAATAGGAGGAAGAGAATAATCTCTGGGATGTAAACAGAGAGAAGGTTCTACAAGGGAGATAGGAAGAGAGAAAAAATGGGATGCAATTCAGATATTGGGGGAGATAGGGAGACATATAGTGGGTCAGGAATTTGATGCTAGCTATGTAGCAGTGGGGGAGGAGAACCGGGTGTAGCCATTAGCAAGTTCCTGATGCAAGAGACCCAAGAGTTTTCCAGCACTCAACAGGATGGTCCTTAGCAAAATTATCCAACAAATGGGGATTGGACCCTGTAAAGACTATATCCAGTGGATAGGCAAGGTCCCAAGTTGAGGTATTGTGCCACCCACCAACCAAGAAAATGCAGGGACACAGAATGAAACAGAAACTGAAGGAAAGGCCATCCAGAGACTTCCCCACCTAGGGATCTATCCCATTTGTTGATACCAAACTCAGACACTATTGCTGATGCTAACTGACAGAATACTGGTATAGCTGTCACCTGAGAGGCTTTGCGAGAACCTCAGCAATACAAATGTTGATTTACACAGCCAAATATTGGACTAAGTGTGAGGCCCACAATGGGGAAGTTAGGGCAAAGACTGAATGAGTCAAAGGGGCTTGCAACCTCATAATAAAAAGAACAACAATATCAACCAATCAGACTGTCCAACTGCCTCAGGGACTAAACCACCAACAAAGAGTACACAGGGATTACCCATGCCTATATCTGGATAAGTAGCAGAGGATTTCCTTATTTGGCATCACTAGGAGGGGAGACCCTTGTTCCTGTGGATGCTTGATGACCCAGGATAGGTGAATTCTAGGCCACTGAGGCAGGAGTGGGTGGGAGGGTGATGGAGTACCCTCACAGAGGCAGTGGGGAAGGAGGAGGGAATTGAAAAAAAAGATGACATATGAAATGTAAACAAATAAGGTAACCAAAATAATCTCAGTTACTTTGAGATATAAATATATATATATATATTATATCATTCTTCTTAATTTTATGGCATATTCATTGATATGTTTTAATTGATTCTGCTGATTTTACTTGTTCCCAGTTATCATTTTAATATGTTTACTCATCTCTTTTGGTCAAAATATCCCTTTCAGTATCTTCTATAGACTTGGTTTAGTGGTGTTAAGTTTTTTGTTGTTGTTGTTTTTATTGTTTTTGTTTTTTTAATTTTGTTTTGATCATGGCAAGTTTATTTACTTTCAGTCTTAATATAGTTTTGTTGAGTATAATATTCTTTCTTAACAATTGTGGTCTGTCAGAACTTGGAATTATCCTTCCAGGCCTTCTGACTTTAAAGGTTGCTGTCAAATGGTGAGATGAAATTCTGATGAACCTGACTTTAGAGCGTCTCAATCTTTTCTCTCTAGAAACTTTTAATATTTTTTCTGTATTTAAATGTTTTAATTATTTGTTATATTTGCTGGTCTTATCTATTAAATAGGTCTCTATATGTGGATGGCTCCACAAGGGCAAAATATGTCCTCTAAATGGAAATGACCTAACATTCTCTTGGCTTTACCATCACCCTTTATGTTTCTGGGATGGAGAAGAATAGGGAAGCATGGTCAAACTAGAGGGGCCAGAATTCCTGGAGTATCCTGGGTTGGAAGTGGGGTAAAATCTTCCATTAATTCAGAGGAGCCAGGAAACTCTTTGTACATACAAGGGCTTAGGTGCATTACAATAAAAGTGGTAACTGTTAGACAGCCACTGTTTTTCCACATGTGAAATAGTTTCTCCAGATGCCCAAGGATGAGAAAACTGTATTATACCAGAAGTAAAAAAAAAAAAAAAAAAAAAAAAAAAAAAAAAGAAAAAGAAAAAAACCTTCTTTCCATGAAAACACATGATACAAAGGTAATGAAAAGAATGCATGTCTCTCATGACCTGTAGAACAGTTGACGCCCAATAGCTACAAATGAACCACAATGCCCTGGGCTTAAAGATGAGCTGACATAAACTTCAAATAGAAGTGTGTCGGGATGTTTGTTGGGACTAGAAATGTGCTGAGATGCTTCTGTCTTTGTTGTTTTTCTACAGCCATAATGAAACATCATGATCAAAATATAAAAATAATAAATAATAACAAATTAATTAATTAATTAATTAATTAATTAATAGACTGGAATAGAATAGAATAGAATAGAATAGAATAGAATAGAATAGAATAGAATAGAACAGAACAGAATAGAATAGAATAGTTGATTTTAAAGGTTGATGTTGTGGAGGGTTAGAGTTTATGACCATCGTGGAGACAAGCATGGCAACAGGGAAGCATGTACAGTACTAATGTAGTCAATGATAAATAGCAACATTATTCACAAATAGGAGGCAAAAAGATAAAATGTTATTAAATAGACTTTTGAAACCTCAAAGTCTTATCAATAGCACCCCCATACTTCAGAGAAGCAGTGATGCTCCTAGATTAGTGAAGGTTTGTGATAAAAATGAATGGAGGAGACACAAGATGCTCTAGACTTATAAAGAAATTGGAATATTTCAGAAATAGAGTTGAGCAAGGATGCCCTTAGATAGAAGAAGTGCTAGAAAGCCCATATCTGATGAGGTATAATAATTGAAGAGTTTCATCAGGTATATAATGAATACCTGCTGAGATGCGCATGAGATTCAGAAAAGAGAGAAGCGTCTAGAATATAGTCTAGGGGATCTCCATGGAAGAAGAGACACAAGTGTTCCAGTAAGAGAAGTAGATAAGAAGCTTCAAATGAAGAGAAATTCTGAATGCATAGGTGTTTCATATTAGCTTAGATGTCCAGACAATCAAGGGAAGACAAGTTGCCTCAAAGAAAGAGGAGTTCCTAAACAATAAAAAAAGAGAAGCAATGATGTTCTGTGAATAAATAGGAGATAAATGACAAGGTTTTTGAAATAGCCTTTCAAGAGATTTGAGACGTGCTTGTGAAGCTAATAAAAGGGCCAGAGACCCCAAGAGAGGCAGAGGCTGCTGCTTGTTCTGCTGGTTACTCCTGTTGCCTTACTCTTTTGCTGCTTTTGCTGTTTCCTGAATTGCTAGTTGGAGATATCCTGATAAAAACGATGGAACTTATCCCTAGAAATTCAATGACACTAATCAGCAAGAAGTAGTCAAGGATCTCAATACCCTCTTTCCCCTTTCACCTTCCTTCTCACTTACCAAGTGTTTCCTGGATGCAAAGGATTAGTATAAAAGTTAGTAGATATGAGACATCAATAAAGTAGCTAAAACATAAAGTTACAATTCATATCTTTTTATATATAAGCTCAAAATAGTTATAAGAGCACAAACAAGACTTTTAAAAGCTGATGTGAGACCAAATTCCTGGATGAAGAGGGGACTTGATTATGATATACACTACTAACTATAGACTGATAGTCAATTGTTAGCACCTAGGAGAAAAACACTCAGGTTCTTCAAGGGGCACAGTTTCTGATAAATAAAATCCATTCCAGAAAATACAAATTTATTCAAGATTGTTTGGATAGCATAAATTTGTCTTGGTGGAAAGAAAATATGAACACAAAGTTGGATGGATTTTGTAGGGCAATTGAGGTTGGATTTGGGAAGAGTTGGAGACAGTGAGTACGATAAAAGAAAAATAAAAAGTAGCATGAAATTCTTAAGGTTACTGAAAAGTCCATAAAATATTCCTATTTTTTTATTGATTCAGGATATCTTAACTCATTTTTTTTATTTGCTCCTGAAAGAAAAGTATGTGTATTGTCTCTAACATGTAATGGGAATCAGAGGCCATTTAGAGATTTGATTGTATTCTGCATCTTCAAGGTTCTCCCCCTTGTTTGCAAGTAGTAATTACAACAGAGAAATGTAATTCAAAACCACAAAACAGTTTAAGAGTTAGGTCATATCCTGGATGGATTCCTTCATGCTTCTCACTGAGGTATCTCAACTTTTTCGGTTTCTTGGTTCACTTGTTTTGGAATCTTTCAGCAGGCCATTCTCATCACTAGACACTAACAAAGTTCTGAACCCTGCCAGCCTCTGTTCTTTTACCACTCAATTGCTTGAGATATCACACCCATTCTGACAAGCTGCCCTGCTTGACATTTCAGTAAGCTCTTGCAAGCACATACATTTTCTTCTTTGTTAGTAGTTTCTTGCTCCACACTTGAGCAGCAATCAGCCCAGTTAGATGTGCCACCATAGACTTTTCAAACCATAGGATGTAAATGTCTGTCTTGTAAAAAATAGTTATTATTCCCTTTGTGATTTTACCAAAGATTATTTCTGGAGAAAAATATACACAGTGAATTAACATTTAAATCACAGGGGTAAGTTTAGCTAATAGATTGTGTGTGTATATATGTATATGTACATAAACACATATATTGCTACATTAGCAGGGAAACCAATAACGAATTTAACATTGAAAAGAGATCGTGGACTGATTGAGAGGTATCATTTGAATACTTAGTACAAAATTGGTAGTTATTTTGGAAGGATTGGCTGGTGTGGTCGATCTTGCTGGAGGAAATATGTCCATTGAAGGCTAGCTTTGAGATTTTCAATCTCTTGTGCCATTTACATTTCAGATGTCATCCCTTTCCCACAATCGCAACCTCCTTCTCCCTCTTCCATGAAGATGCTCCCTCTCCCAACCACCATCACTCACCTTAGCACCTTGGTGTTCCCTTACACTGGAAAAGCTTGACTTCAAGGAACCAAAGACCTCTCCTCCCATTGATGTCAGAAAATGCTATCCAATGCTGCATATGTACCTCAGGCCGTGGGTTTTTATATGAGAACTCATTGGTTAGGGTTTTAATCCGTGGCAGCTGTGGTGGCTTTGGTTAGTTGATATTTCTCTTCTGCCCATGGGTTTGCAGACACTTTCAGCTCCTTCTACCACCTTTCATCACCCTAAGCCCTTTCAATGCCTCAACACTACATAGGTGAGAAAGAAGGTTAAAGGTATGGGAGCATTGAGGTCTTTAGATATCCTCCTGCTGATTAGTGTGATTGAGCTCCTATGGGTAAGTCCAATGTTTGTCATCAGGATATCTCCAGCAATACAGGAAACAACAAAGGTAACAACAAGAACCAGCAACAGCACAAGAAGCAGCAGCAACTACCTCTTTTTGGGCTATAGCATTTTGATACTATCACAAGAATTTCCAGAATTCCATAGGTAAACTAACTCCTGCTAGAAGAATCCTTGACAAAGCATGAAACAAATCCTGATTAGCTGCTGTGGACAATCTGAGGCAGGCCCATAGCCCACAAATGGAATTAAAACAGAAACTTATTCTCAAAATATAACTGAGTTTTGTGCATGTTAGTTTGTTTTTTGAAGCTGAAATTCTCACTACATTTCCTTCTTTCTGATTTAAGCAATTAACTGTGCTGATATTTAGTGATATTATTAATAAACCAAAGAAATTTTAGACCAAGGTCAAGGTTTTCAGATCTTTCCTGCTCCCTTCTAATATTTATAAATTTTGATGGTATCTATATCTTTTCATTTTCTCAGAAACATAAAAAACCACTTCCCCAACACAAAACCACTGCAGACTTCTGTTGTGCTTGTAGCTTATATTTATATTATACAGGATGAAGTAGTTTCAAAGTTTTTTGTTTAGCCCATGGTCTTGAACACTCTTGTATCTTTTTCGTTAATATCAAGAAAAAATAATGCAAACAAATTATTATGTAACCTCTAACTGGGAGTTTCTTTACTCTACTTTCAATTTTATGAGTATTTTTTAAAGTATAATTAGACATTTTTACAAATCTTGTCCTGTAGGATTATGTGGTGGAACAATAATAATTTTTATATTATGAGATGCAAAGCATTGATTCATTTTACTAAAAAAACAGGAGATTATCAGCTTTAATTTGTTCATATATCCTATTTTTAATCACTATTTTTTACTCGATATTCTCTGTATTTACATTTCAGATGTTATCCACATTACCGCAATCCCATCCCCCTTTCCTTTCTTTTACCTTCATGAAGGCATTGCATCTCCCAACAATCCTCTCCATCTGAAAATATCTCAGTACAGACTTTTCTTTGTTTTTCCTCTTTTTTTTTTAATTTTTTATTTTAAGGTACTGCCATATTGTCATAGAAAATGTATATCTCTATTTGATGCTGATATAAAGTGATCTAAATTGAACAGCATAGTATGATTATGTCTTAACTTATGTCCAATAGAGAGAATTGCCAGTAAACCATATGGCTTTGTAATAATTTTTACATTGTGCCTAATGTACAAGTGTGGTTTATCTTTTAAATTGAGTTTTGTAGTTTCATTCAGGATACAGACTGATTTTATAAGCAATCTGAAACAACCAAAGACTAATTATTATTGTTTAGAGAATGACTGTAGCAGTGTGCCATAATTAATGATGTGAATATATTCAGTGAGTTGTGGAAATGTGGAGGCTTATGTGTTTCATTAATGATGAGATTAATGAAGCAAAATAATGTTTATCTAAAGTTACTATCAAATTTCTCTTTAGAAAGGTTAAATTAAAATTGTTTAAATTAATTTGGTCAAAGTTTTTATGTATTACTGATGTAACATATGGCTTATTTCATTTTAGTAGAAATAATAAAATAATCAAATATTTCTTTATATTATAGTTTAGACACTTCCAGAAAAATTGTCACTTACTTTTTTATGTTTTTTCAACTGTATAGATATCCAATATTTAGTATAAAATTATATCTTTATAATGTAAACATGCTTTCTGGTACTTGATATATTAATAAGGAAAATCCAATTTTCCCACATTGAACTAAACTCTATTTATGTTTCTAGAAAACAAAATCAAATTTCTAATTTTTAAGCATTTCTATATCTATGTTATTGATCCCACCACTTTTTTCCCTCTTCTTCTTAGAAATGATGTATACTACCTAAGCTGATGATTTTGTTTCCCTATAGTAAACATTAAAATCAAGCATAGGCAGTAGGGGCATGAGCCTTCAATCCTAGCACTCAGAAAAAGCAGGATCTCTTTAAATTTGAGGCTAGCTGACTATATAGAGCAAATTTCAAGATGTTCCAAAGAGAAACCTTGTCTTGAAAAACTAAACAAGAGCAATCCAGAACTGCAGTGCTAGTGAGGGCACATGGCTGACAAAGAGATTTACAGCCAATCCTGGCAGACATTTTGAGTTTGATTTCTGGGAAACGTGGTATGAAAAAAAAAAGAACTGAATTTAACCAGTAATCTTCTGAACTACAATGCTGTCTCTCTCCTCTCCTTCCTCCCTCTGTCTCTCTCTGTCTCTTCTTCCATATTTTTCTCTCTTCTTCACTCTTTTTTCTCTACCAATCTTGCTTCTGATCTGCCCCCCCCACACACATATTAAAATGTCATTTTACAACTTTAATATGAAACATGAAATAATCCAGTGAAGAACAACAAAGAGAATCATAGATGTTTAGGAATTTGCCTGTTATCCATTTAATTTTATGACCATTCTTTATTTTCTTAAATAGTCATCTTCTTGAGGGCGACAGCCAATGATGCTCTGCAATAACCCAAAAAGGAATGAACATCAGTAGATATTCTATCTTGACTTCTCAACTGAATGAATATAAAAGGAGTCTAGCTGTGGCCACAGGGATGGGTTATTGCTTTACTCACCTGTTATGCAGTGAAGAATGTAGCAATTATGATGATGGTTAATGAATCAGGTGCTAGTATTAAACAAACAAACATATGCTCTTTCTTTCTTCCTTGATAAAGATCATTGCTAACAGCACTTTGGATGCATATGCTGAAAATGTAAAGTCTATATTTGGATGTATGTATACATGTGCATATTTGAGATTTCATTATACATTGCCGCAATTTGCCTGCCTTATTTTTAAATATTACATGCTTTTTTATATATTAAGAAATAATCTATATTTTTCAAATGTATTTTATGTCAAATACTTATACTTGAAGATGAGAAATTGGAACAGATGGCCATTCACTCTGTATACAAAATGAGCAAATTTCAATGTAATAAGAGAAAGGATACCTGCCAGTAACCCATAATCTAGCTTTCCTTAAGCCTACTAAATACAAGGACTAATAAAAATGTTAATTCTGCCATCATAACAATCATGGTAATTAAAAACAAAGCAGCAGCATCATCAGCAATATCCAAGCATGCCCGGAATACACTATTGAGAGTGCTGATGAATGTGGTTTAAAATAGGTTCTAAAAGTTGAAGATATTTTGAGTGATGGTGTGTGAAATGAGGGCTTTGGGGCACTGCTATTCTTATTCCTTTGTAGAAACCTGAATGATTTCATGTCTTCGGGGCTGGAATAACTCCATAACTCAGGCCAAGTGGATTTCACTCCTGCCAAGTCAGTAGGCAATGTTTCCAAGGGCAGCACTCCACTCCTTCTATCCAGAGGGCAGAGAATATGGATTAACCTATGTGCCACAAAATGATATCAGATGGTCCTCCTGAGCAGAACAGTGACAATATTCTCCAAATGCACAAATTATTGCTGTCATGGATTACATTTCCTACAAATTCATATTATTTCTTTATTTCTCCTGAGGAAATATTCACAAAAAGGCTACATTTCATTCAAAAGCAGAAAAACGATCCAAAAGACTTAAAAGTACCACTTAGGTGTAGATGCCAGATTTTTGAGCCTAATTAATTAGCAGTGATAGCTACAGTGAACTTAAATGTTCATCACATTCATAGATCTGCAGTAAGTTGGCTTGTTGTTTCTTATATTTTTTTCTGTATTATATGTTTTATTTGTTTATATCAATTGTGTAAAGTAGTGAGGAGATTCTTGTTGTAGTTTCAAACATGCATAACATATTTTAGCTGTGTATAAACTTTCTCAATTATTAACAATAACCCAATGTGGATTAAATAAAAGACTGCAGCCTGTAGGCCGATGACATTAGAAAAAATATGCAAAGGTAAAGGAAGATTGATGTAAACATGATCTAAACCTGACTATTGATTGGATTTTGATTTGAATGAGCATCGTTTCAGAAAAATCAAAGTGTTATAACTGTGCTTGTTTGTATATGTTTGGTCCACTGAATGGCACTGTGAGTAGACATGGCCGTGTTTGAGTGGGTGGTCACTCTGCATATGGAATTTAAATGTATAAACTTGAAATCAAACTGAAAACCTGATTATATGATATCCAGACTATTAAAATTTTGTTTCACCTTTAAAATAAGAAGCTGGAAATATATCTAAATAGGTAAGAGCAGTTGTTCACCTTGCAAAAGTTCTGAGTTCGATCCCATACATGCAAAGGGCTCCCCATACCTGTCTGTTCCTCATGTTTCAGGGGATCTGATGCTTACTTCTGACTTCTGCAGGTACCAAACACACTTTTGAACAAAACACTCTTAGTCATAGGATAATAAATTAAAGACAAACAATAAAAAGTCCCTTAAATTATGAAACATATGCATATTCTTCAAGTTAGTTGACAGAGCTAACAAGAAGTTTAACTGGTAAGTTTGCCACAATATTGTAACTGTATCAAAATGAAATCCAACTGGGGCCACTCCATATGTGTAATGAAATATGAACAGCAGCACAAGTGTATAATTGTGTGCTAAAATTTAATTTGTTGACTTGCCAAAACCAAAACAAAATTAGTACTGGTTTGTGATATTATAGCAAGCCATGTATACTGATTTAAAAACTGCCATGCAATTTCTAATCTTCATATATCTATCAGAATATCTTGAACCAAGGTTATGAATCACTTAGGGCAATAGAGCTTCAATAAATCACCTCCAAAAGCATCCATAGACTGAGCAAAAAAAAAAAAAATTACAACTTTTCTATTACTATATATATATATATATATATATATATATATATATATATATTATGAAGAATATGGCTGTACTCAACAACATGATTTTGAAGAATTGACAGAATGATTATCTTTTCAGAAAAATCAAAGCATTATAACTGTGCTCGTTTGTGTGTGTTTGGTCCAGTGAGTGGCAATATGAGGAGGTATGGACGTGTTTGAGTAGGTGGTCACTCTGTAAATGGACTTTAGAACTCTCACCCTAGCAGCCTGAAAAATAATCTTGTCTGATTTGCCTTTGGATGAAGATGAAGAACTCTCAACTCATCATGCACTATTCCAACCTTGGCACCACTATTCTCCAGCCTTGATGATAATGGACTGAACCTCTGTACCTTGAAGCCAGTCTCAACTACATGTTGTCCATGCATGAATTGCCTTGGTCACAGTGTCTGTTCACAGCAATAAAACTGTAAGGTAATAGCAAAGAGAAAGGACATGGGACATGTATATTCCAAAATTACTCAAAAACTCTACTGTGTAAACCTAAGATGAAGTGTGTGTGTGTGTGTGTGTGTGTGTGTGTGTGTGTGTGTGTGTGTGTGTTTGTGTGTGTGTGTGTGTGTGTGTGTGTGTGTGCTTGTGTGATGGAAACATTTAGTTGATATGGCCAAGCTTAAAATCAAACCAAAACAAATATTATCTCATCCAAGTAACCTGAGTGAACAGCAGAAAGTGAACATCTCCAAGGTTTGTGATCACTTGACAGAACAGGGATGTTATGAAGCACCTGATGAAATATGTTTACTGCTCAAATCCGGGTTTCATATGAGAGTGTGCAGCCCAGTGCTGCACCATGTTTTCAAGTGACCATGTGCGTTCTTCTATTTATCAACTCATACAACCTTTATTCTGGTTACTCTTACAAAGCATATTGCATGTTACAACCAAACAGATCTGAATGATTCTGGTTTTGTATGTGCCCTAGTTGTAAAATTTCTGACAACTCTGTTTCCTCTGCTGCAATCACAACCACTTAATATTTCTTCTCTCACATTTTTTTTGCTACTGTATAAGCAGATGGATTAGATTTCCTTTTGCATTTAATTTTGTAACCATATGTTATTCCTAGATTATAAATGTTTGTTGTCAGTTTCTACATTTCTGTATTCTTCAAATTCTCAGTGTTGCCTTGCCCTATATTATTCTATCACATACTTTGAACATTTTAATTTTTACTGGTAGGGTTTTAAAAATCCCTCTATATAAATAATATGGCCACGTAATCTTGCTCATAGGCAATCATCTTATTTCCTTTGTCTTTTCTGAAGTCCTCTCATTTAGCTTATGTTACTTCTTTAGTCCCAGAGGTCCAAGTTAAATTTTGTCAATATCAGTAACAATAACTTTCTTTGATATGTCAGAGCTTTGTTTCCATCTGACACAAAGCTAAATATCTTCAGATCACCTGTCCTATCAGCTGGTCCAGCATTCTTTCCAAGGTTCTCACTGTTTGCTTATACAGATCCTATGCCTAAAATCTAAGCTCAACTTCCAAAGTCAAGAATGTAGTCACTGCTACATGTATCTTGTTACTTAAAATCATCTCTGTCTTCATTAAACTGATTTGCTTAATCATATGTTTGATTAAATCAAAATCTATTTCTCTGCTCATGCAGCTAGGAAGCCCAGAATAGATGGTATTAAAAGTTCTACTCTACATTCTTGATACATTTTTAATTTTTTTTCAAGAACTCTCTTTTCTTATTTATGTGAAAAACGTAAGCATTCTTTGTGAAATGTGATATAATATACACATTTATAATACAATGCAAGTACAAATGCATAAAGTGTTTATGTCCTTGTAGCTTCTCTGTATTAATTATATTTTTACATTTATTCATAAGTCCATTTAGCTATTTCGATGTGTGGGTTTGTGTGTGGTCTTTCTCACTCATGCATACAACACCACATTCATGCATACAACCGCACACTCATTTTTAACAGACAACTTTGGTAGATGGCTCTCCCAAGCTGTAAGGTCCATCAACTGAATTCTGGTCATCAGGCTTTGAAGTCAGACCCTTTGCCCACAGAGCCATCTCACCAGCCAAAGTACCTGGTATTCCTGTTATAGTTTTTTTTTTTGTTCCATAAAACTTACAAGTTCTTACCTATAATGTATAATATAATTTCCTTAAAATACATCTCTGGATTGCTTTCTATCATTTCTCAATGATAATAAATCACAACATTATTTTCCACAATTTAAAAATGAAAAACATAGCATTATTTATAATAGACAGGAGCTGGAATCAACCAAAGTATTCTTCAACAGTGGAGTCAATACAGAAATTGTGAGTAATATTCAGCTATTAGAAACAATGACTTTATGAAATTCTTAGGCAAATGAATGGAACTAGAAAATATCATCTTGAGTGAAGTAACCCAATCACAAAAAAACACACGTAGTATGTACTCACTGATGAGCAGATACTAGCACAAAAAGCTCTGAGTATCCAAGAAAAAATTCACGGACCTTATCAAGCTCTAAAATCGAAGGCCAGAATGTGGATGCCTCAGTCCTACTTGGGAGAACAAAACAAACTTGGGAGGAAAGTCAGAGACAAATAGAGGAGTAGGGATTGGACAAAAGATCATCCAGAGACTGCTTCACCTGGGGATCTAACCCATATGCAGCCACCAAACCCAAGAACTATTACTGATACCAAGAGGTGCTTACCGGTAGGAGCCTAATATGGATGCCCCTCCTCAGATGCTCTGCCAGAGTCATACTGTTACAGATAAGGATGCTTGCACCTAATCATTAGACAGAACACAGGGACCCCAATGGAGAAGCTAGAGAAAGGACTGAAGGAGCTGAAAGGGTTTGCAATCCCATGGAAAGAATAATACCAACCAACCAAACCCACCAGAGCTCCCCACTAAATGATCAACTCCAACCAGTGATCATGCATGGAGAGACCCATGACTCCAGTTGCTTCTATAGCCGAGGATAGCATTGTCTGCTATGAATGAGAGGAAAGAACTTTGGTCCAGGGAAGGCTCACTTTCCCAGTGTAGAAGAATGTCAAAGCACTGTGTAGAAGTGGGTGTTTGGGAGTGGGATCATCTTCATGGAAGCAAGGGGAGGGTTTATAGAAGTGGCAATAAAGAGGATAGTCTTTGAAATGTAAATGCTTAGAATATCTAATAAAAATGATGAAAAATTAAAAAACTGAAAAAATATAAAATTAAAATACTTATTGCAAGTGTGTTCTGATGGTACTATTAACAAAGGGTAATTTATAGAGGCAGGTTTATGGAACTACCAGGAGTTGATGATCCATGTAGGCTTCACAAGACTTGGTGGTCACAAGGATCAGTGGTTACTCTCCTCAACCTAGTGGTAAAGTCGTATTGGTAGAGGTAATGTTTACTCATGTCTTCAAGCACAGAGAAGCTGACCTGTTGTCTAACCAGAAGCTTCACTCCTACTGACTGATATTCCTGATGCTGGAGGGTACCTGCATGCTGCTACAAGCAGAAGCAATAGTAAATATCATCCAGCTACAAACCCTGCTGGCTACATGAGAAATCTGCCTATATTACACAGGTGTAATAGTAGTACAAATCATAATAAGATAACAAATGACTCATAAATGGATTTAAGGCTTATCACATGAATTCAAGCCTACAGATGGCATAGAAGAAGACACCAAGACCCTAAGACTAATAAAGTCATTGGTCTTGGAGAAAACTAATATTTTTCTTTTGTCAAATGGATGTAGCAAAAACAAAAGAAAAAGAAAAAGAAAAAGATAAAAAAAGAACAAAGGATAGAGGCTGAGCAAATGGTGAGTGGAAGACTTAGGGTGAAGGGGATCAGAGAGATCTCTGCGGAATGCACACGGAAAGTGCACACACTAAATTGCCCTGCCCTGCCTTGCCCAATCCAGCGATTGGGAACAGAAAATTAGAACTTCTGTTTAAGCCCAGAGGCGACTTCCGGACGCAGAGCCGAACCTGGCCCATCTGCCACCATGAACAGCGGCTCATAGAGGCTGAGCAACTGGTGGGTGGGAGACCTGGGCTGCCGGGGAGCAGAGAGATCTCTGCGGAGTACACACGGAAAGGGCACCCCCTGCCTTGCCCTGCCCTGCCGTGCCTGATCCAGCAAACAGAAACAGAACGTTGGAACTTCTGCTCACACCCGACAACTCTGAGGCATAAAACAGGGCTCGACCCATCTGACACCTGGACCAGTGGAGAACCAGGGACACAGACCAGATACAATGGAAAGGCAAGAACATATCACTGACAACAAAATGGCAAAAGGAAAGTGAAAGAGTATATTCCAAGGGAACCAAGACAATCTAGCAACACCAGAGCCCAGCTCTCCCATAACAGCAAATATCAGAATTCCAAACACTCCAGAAAAAGAAGACACAGACCTGAAATCATACCTCAAGATGCTGAAAGAGATACTTAAACAAGAAAGGGAGGAAAAGCAAAAAGATTCAGAAGCTTTTAAAGAAGAAACAACAAAAACACTCAAAGAACTCAAAGAACTAGAGGAAAACAGAACCAAAGAAATAAAGGAATGGAAGAGGGAAATTAAAACAGAAATTTACAAAATAAAGAAAACACTAAAAGAGATAACCCTAGAGTCAGAACACCAAAAATAGGAAACAGGAGTCACAGAAGCAAGCATTTCCAATAGATTACAAGAGATCGAAGAGAGAATCTCAGGGGCAGAAGACAACATTGCAAACATAGACAAAACAGGCAGAGAAGATGCAAAAAACAAAAAGCTCCTTACCCAAAAAGTCCAGGAAATCCAAGACAAAATGAGAAGACCAAACCTAAGGATAATAGGAATAGAAGAGGGAGAAGAGTATCAACTAAGAGGCACAGTAAATATCTTCAACAAAATCATAGAACAAAACTTCCCTACCCTCAAGAATGAGATGACCATGAGCATAAAAGAAGCCTTCAGAACTCCAAATAGGTTGGATCAGAAAAGAAATAACTCCTGACAAATAATAGTAAAAACACCAAGTGCCCAAAGTAAAGAGAGAATACTAAAAGCAGTAAGGGAAAAAGGTCAGGTAACATATAAAGGCAGACCAATCAGACTCACACCTGATTTCTCAACAGAGACTATGAAAGCTAGAAGAGCCTGGACAGACATCATGCACTCCTTAAGAGAGAACAAGTGCCAGCCCAAGCTGCTATACCCAGCAAAACTATCAGTCACCATCGATGGAGAGACGAAGATATTTCAAGACAAATCAAAATTAACACAATATCTGACCACAAACCCAGTGCTACAACGAATTATAGGTGGAAAACCCAATACAATGAGGGAAAATACAGCCTAATAAAAACAAGAAAACTCCTAAACAAGAAAACTAAAAGAAGAAAAAAACACAGACACAACTCAACTCAAAAAAGCAATAATGGCAGGAAACAGAAACAACTATTCCTTGATATATATTAACATAAATGGTGTCAACTCTCCAATAAAGAGACATAGACTATCAGACTGGATACATAAACAAAATCCAGCATTTTGTTGCATACAGGAAACTCATCTCAGAGACAGAGACAGACACTATCTCCGAGTAAAAGGGTGGGAAAAAACTTCCAAGCAAACAGGTCCAAGAAGCAAGCTGGAGTGGCTATTCTAATATCAAATAAAGTAAATTTAGATAAGGAAGGTCACGTTTTACTCATTACCGGGGAAATCTGTCAGTAGGAACTCTCAATTTTTTAACATATATTCTCCAAATAAAAAATCACCCACATTCATAAAAGAAACCCTACTAAAGCTCAAAAAATACATTTCACCCCACACAATAATAGTGGGAGACTTTAATACCCCACTCTCACCAATGGAAAAATCATGGAAACAGAAACTGAACAAGGACACTGCAAAACTAGCAGAGACTTTGAACCAACTAGAATTAATAGATATATACAGAACATATTATCTTAAAGTCAAAGAATATACCTTCTTCTCACCACCCCATGGCACCTTCTCGAAAATTGACCACATATTTGGACACAGAACGAGCCTCCATAGATACAAGAAGATTGAAATACTCCCATACATCCGCTCAGATCACCATGGTCTATGGCTGGTCTTTAAAAACAACAAAGACAACAAAAAGCCCACATACACATGGAAACTAAACAACACTCTGTTAAAGGATAGCAGGGCTAAAGAAGAAATAAAGAAAGAAATTAAGGATTTTCTAGAATTCAACGAAACGAAAACACAACATACCCAAACCTATGGAATGCAATGAAAGCAGAATTGAGAGCAAAATTCATAGCCCTAAGTGCTTCCAAAAAGAAACTGGAGAGAGCTCACATCAGCAACCTGACAGCACATCTAAAAGCCCTAGAACAAAAGGAAGCAGATATACCCAAAAAGAGTAGACGGAAAGAAATAATCAAAATTAGGGCAGAAATAGACCAAATAGAAAAAAAATGAACCATTGAAAAAATCAACAAAACCAAGAGTTGGTTCTTTGAGAAAATCAACAAGATGATAAACCCCTAGCCAGACTAACTAGAGGGCAAAGAGATAGTATCCAAATTAACAAAATCAGAAAGGAAAGTGGGGACATAAAAACTGAAACTGAGGAAAATCAAGAAATCATCAGATCCTACTACAAAAACTTATACTCCACAAAATTGGAAAATCTGGAGGAAATGAACAAATTCCTAGACAGATACAAGGTCCCAAAGTTAAACCAGGACCAAGTAAACCATCTAAATAACCCTATAACACCTAAAGAAATAGAAGAAGTCATCAAAAGACTCCTAACCAAAAAAAGCCCAGGTCCAGACGGGTTCAGTGCAGAATTTTATCAGACATTTATTGAGGATATAACACCAATACTCGCCAAACTATTCCAAAAGATAGAATCAGATGGAATATTACCCAACTCATTTTTTGAGGCTACAATAACCCTCATACCTAAACCACACAAAGACCCTACAAGGAAAGAGAACTTCAGACCAATCTCACTTATGAACATAGATGCAAAAATACTCAACAAAATCCTTGCAAACCGAATCCAAGAACACATCAAAACGATCATTCATCATGACCAAGTAGGCTTCATCCCTGGGATGAAGGGATGGTTTAACATAAGGAAATCCATCAACGCAATCCACCATATAAACAAACTCAAAGACCAAAATCACATGGTCATCTCACTAGACTCTGAGAAAGCATTTGACACAATCCAACACCCCTTCATGTTAAAAGTCCTGGAAAGAACAGGAATCCAAGGCCCATACATAAACATAATAAAAGCAATATACAGCAAACCAACAGCCAACATCAAACTTAATGGCGAGAAACTTGAAGCAATCCCACTAAATTCAGGGATTTGACAAGGCTGCCCACTCTCCCCCTACATATTCAACATACTACTGGAAGTCCTGGCTGGAGCAATTAGACAGCAAAGGAGATCAAGGGGATACAAATCGGAAAGGAAGAGATAAAAATATCACTCTTTGCCGATGACATGATAGTGTACTTGAGTGACCCAAAAAATTCATCAGAGAACACCTACAGCTGAAAAACAAGTTTAGCAAATTGGCTGGATACAAAATTAACTCAAACAAATCAGTAGCCTTCCTATACTCAAAGGACAAACATGTGGAGATAGAAATTAGGGAAAAGGTACCCTTCACAATCGTCACAAAAACTATGAAATACCTTGGTGTGACTCTAACTAAGCAAGTGAAGGACCTGTATGACAAGAACTTCAAACCTCTAAAGAAAGAAATTGTGGAGGATCTCAGAAAATGGAAAGATCTCCCATGCTCATGGATTAGAAAAATCAACATCTTAAAAATGGCCATCCTACCAAAAGCAATCTACAGATTAAATGCAATTCCCATCAAAATACCAACCCAGTTCTTCATGGAATTGGAAAGATCAATGTGCAATTTCATAGGGAATAACAAAAGACATAGAATAGCGAAATCCATCCTCAACAACAAAAAAACATCTGCTGGAATAACTATCCCTGACCTTAAGCTATATTACAAGGCAATTGTGCTGAAAACTGCATGGTACTGGTACAGAAATAGGAATGTGGATCAATGGAATAGAATAGTAGATCCAGAAATGAGCCCTCATGTATATGGTCACCTGATTTTTTACAAAGGAGCAGTAAACATTCAATGGAAAAAGGACAGCCTATTCAACAAATGGTGCTGGTCCAAGTGGTACTCAGCATACAAAAGAATGAAAATAGACCCTTTCTTATCTCCTTGTACAAAGCTCAAGTGTAAGTGGATCAAAGATCTCCACATTAAACCAGATACACTGAAACTATTAGATGAGAAAGTAGGGAAAACCTTAGAACACATAGGCACAGGAGAAAATTTCCTGAACAAAACAACAATGGCTCAAGCTCTAAGGTCAAAGATAAGCAAATGGGACTTAATGAGATTGCAATGTTTCTGTAAGGCTAAGGACATCGTCAAGAAAACAAATCAGCAACCAACAGAATGGGAAAAGATCTTTACCAACACTACATCAGATAGAGGCCTAATATCCAAGGTGTACAAAAAACTCAAAAAGCTAGACACCAGAGAATCAAATAACCCTATTAAAAAATGGTGTACAGAGCTAAACAAAACGTTTTCAGTTGAGGAACACCGAATGGCCGAGAAACATCTGAGGAAGTGCTTGACATCCTTAGCTATCAGGGAAATGCAAATCAAAACAACCCTGAGATTCCACCTCACACCAGTCAGATTGGCCAAGATCCAAAACTCAGATGACAGCAGATGCTGGCGAGGCTGTGGAGAAAGAGGAACACTTCTCCACTGTTGGTGGGGTTGCAAGCTAATACAACCACTCTCGAAATCTGTCTGGCGATACCTCAGAAAATTGGATATAGTACTACCTGAAGACCCAGCTATTCCACTTCTGGGCATATACCCCAGAGACACTTTAATACACAACAAAGATATATGCACCACAATGTTCATAGCGGCTCTATTTATAATAGCCAGAAACTTGAATGAACCCAGATGTCCTTCAAAAGATGAATGGATACAAAAATTGTGGTACATATACACAATGGAATACTACTCAGTCACCAGAAACAATGACTTAACCAAATTCTTAAGAAAATGGCTGCATCTAGAGAATATCATCCTGAGTGAGATTACCCAGTCACAAAAGAACAGACATAATATATAGTCACTGATTGTGGGATGCTAACCCCAGAGGCTTGCACTCCCCCAGAAACAGCTCACAGACAGTATGAAGTCCAAGAAATAAAGAAAACAAAACAAAACAAAAAAATATTTACAAAACAAGAAAATTTTAACTATTTCCATGTCACATTTTGTTTTACATGTACTTTAGCTCATTGTAACTATTAAGTTTTCAAGGCATACAACAAAACCTTGAAAAAAATCAAGTACTGACTAAAAAATATATTCATATAGTTTTATATAAAAATTATGTTAAAATCTGAAAAAAAGTACTGACAAAAAATGTATAATTTTAAGCAAAAAATGTTTAAAATCTGTACATTTTTCTTTGTTTTGTAAAATAAAGTTGTTTAAAGAAAAGAACAAATGAAAGAAAAGGAAAGGAAGAAAGAAGAAAAAAGAAAACCCTGCTGATGTCATAATCAATACCCACAGGTCAGTGTCTCACACATCAGGTGATTTCTTTTTGCAGTAAATGGGAATAACCATAGAGACCCACAGGTAGACAATGTAAAGAAAGTAGTAGATAATACACTACTCAGTCTTATTGGGTTGTCTTCATCAAACCTTCCTGATTAAGGCTCATAGATCACGTGGAAGGTGGACTGGCCTGATTTTAGTAGTTAGAGGTCATAGCTCAAGACAAGGAAACCATCTCTCAGATACAGCAGGACTGATATATGCATGAATTCATAGAGACCAAAGAGATGGGCACATGTACAGGTCTGCACATGCTCAAGCCAGACTGCATCCTAGCCCTGAGAAGAAAAACTGGAAACACAGCCCAAAATCTAACAAATAAGCTACCTGTAACTGATATTCACTAGCAAAGGGAAATAACTTTTCCCTAATGGAATTTCACCATGTAGTTCAATAATATTACAGTGTTTGCTCGTGCCCTGTAGTAAATAGATAGCCAATAGAAACCACCTCAGTTTGATGATTTTAAATTTTTCTTTCATTTTGTTTTGTTTTGGCAATGATTGTCTTATCTTTGTTTTGTTTTGGATAATGGGTAAAGTTTCCCTATACTTTCTTGGACCTTTAGATCTGACTCAGAAAGCACCACACACACATACCATTCAACCACAGGACTGTCTGCAAAAGATATCCTCTCTTTATCTGTCCTTATACTCTGCACCTGCAAAGTTTTACAATTTGCTTATCTGGTTTGTATTGTTCTAAAATTCAATAAAAGTGTCCTCACAGCTCATTTTAAATTTGTTATAATATTTTTAACTCCTCGGTATCACATGTTATTTCCCAAGATTTACTGTAACAATTACAGCAAATCATGCAAATACTAGCAACAATTACTAACAAACACAAGCATAATGAAGATATAAATATATACTTCTGAACTATATTAGGCTAAAATGTGTTTTAGTTAACAGGCTTAAAGTAAAATTTCCTGTAAATTCAGCAGATAATTTGACTTCTTTTTTATAACAATATATTCAAGGTAACCATATATCTTCCTTTTATATAAACTATTTTATTTAATGTGAATATTATGTAATAATTTTACATTAACTTTTCTTGTACATTATCACTTTAAAAAATCCCAATGAAAAATTAAACACAGTAAAATAAAATACAGATATAAAAGCAAATTTCTGACAAAAAGCCACAAATTTATTTGATTTGATTATTGAAACAAATAAATTAAAGGTAATTTTATTTTATTACCTCAATTTTAGAAACAGAATTGATATCTATTAAACATAAGTTTGAAAATAATTTTCACCTGATTCGGTATTTACTAATAGCCCCATCATTTTTTAAACTGGTCAAGAAAGCATATCTCCTTCTTTCAAGTTTTTCTGGTTGTACAGGTATTTGGCTATCACAAATCAATACTAATTTGTGTCATATATATATAATGCTCCTGACTGTCTTTTTTATGTCTAGCAAATATTATAAAACAAAATTCATAATATAAAAATAATCCCCCCCAAAAGAAGAGGATTTATGATTATTTTATTTTGGTTTGAAAGATTAAACCTTTTCCAATTCCAATGGAGCACACTTGGCATAGGCTCTATACTGTACAGTAAAGAAGGAATGTTCAGCTTGTTGTTTACAATTAATTATACATATATGTCTTAGGAAGTCAATATCCAGGTTTATATGATATGTGCTGACTTTGCTGACTATAGTGGAGACCTTGGAGGAAAATGTTAATTCAAATGGAATGAATGGAATCAAAACCATGGTGATTTATTTTCCCTATATACTAGACCAATTCAATCAATCTTTAAACTTGGGAAACATTCATAAAATCTTAACTATTATAGAAAATTGGTCTATCCAAGATTTTGTACTGGTAACCAACAATTGTGTTGCCTTTATTCTAAGTGAAGTAAGTGTTCTTTATTTACTCTGGATTTATAGCTTCTTGAGAAGAAAAATTATCAACAGACTCAGAGTCTATATTGTTTTCCTTCTCATTTATGAGAAACATCCTCATTGTCAAAGTGGGCAACATTAATTCATTCGTTCACATGAATGAGAATCATGGTTCCATTTTACTTGTTAATAGTTGAATTATATGGCATTCAGGAACTCCTAAATTTGATTGTTTTAACATCATTATACTGAAACAATCTATCAAGCCAAATATTGCCAAGATATTTCAGCTTTTTTAATACACGAAGTGAAAATGTAATAAAATGTGTTCCTCCTGCCACACTTTGTCTGAGACATAGCAATTGATCTTACTGTCTGTGAATTCATTGCTTTCTAAATATGTTCTAATTGGTGCCACCGTCTTCATGAAACCCTATATTCAAGGGAACATACATTCTACAGGGAACGCTAGCTGTAGATAAAAATAAGGACTTACTAATTTAGGTGCTGTAAGATAAGAATGAGTAAGCCCCACACTGTATGAGGTATAGTGGAAACCTACTATACTAGGATCTTTCTAACATATATACCCATATAAAAGTGATCAAATGCAATTACCAAATAATAAGGAAGACAGAGCCCCAACTCTCAATCCCTGGCAACAAAATTGAGTTTACAGTAGCAGTATCGAGTTACATCTAATTTAGTTGTTGACCAAAGGTCAACTGGGTCTCTTGGTCCCATGAGACTTCTCAAATAATTCAGGCTGTTAGCAAATCTACAGGTTGCTTTCCACAAATTGACAATAAGGGCACAATGTTTGAAACAATGCTTAAACAATTAATTGTACATAAAATATCTAGCAGGTGCCTACATAGCACTCTCACCCTACGTGCTACATTCTTTCGTACAGGAATTTATGCATACAACAAAAGAAAAATGTAAAAACACGCCCTGACATGAAACATTTCATCTATAACAGTGTCATGTCTTCAAGGTCTCTCAGGGCTATGGCATCACAAAGCTTGTGGGAATAACCAATATCTGATTTGCTTTATGTCCCATTCCACAAAAGGTAATCCATTGGTGACACCGACTAGATGATCAAGAAAGTAACCTGGAAGAGGAAGTGAAAAGAATATATGAGAAGGGGGGCAAGGAGGATGGATATCACTGGGAAAACAAGGCCTTCAAATTCAGCAGGACTGACACAAATATAAAAGCAGAGATACCACCGCAACATACAAAGGATTTTCATGGGTCTAAAAGAGTGGGGTTCTATAGGAGGAGAAGTGGACACACGTTCCCATTCTTAACTCAAAAGCCACATCCAGTAGATAACGACTTAAAATGAAAATATAGTTTCCTTCAAGGGAGACTTACTGAAAACGCAAACATATTTTAAGAATAGGCTTATTGGAATCTACTCGCCCTTCACTGAGCTCTATCTTCCTTCCTGTCTGCTTCCACCTGGGCCATATTGGCAGGCCTGATACACTCCTATACCCCACATCTGTGTGTCTCCTAAAATGTCAGAAATAACCAGGGACATAGGTGAAATGCCCAACCAAATATACAAGCTAGCTGGGACATCCACAGAGCCCAACCTACTCAACTCACCCTGCCCACGCTCCATCTTTTTTCCCTCTATTTGCTTATTCACCGAGGTCCAATACTCTCCCATACAAAAAATCTGCAGTAATCAGGAACACAGGAAATCTTCCCTAACCGGGGCCACAGGACACTAGCTCTAACCAGAGACCCAGGACCCTTGCACTACTCCCAAATGAAAACAGCACTGCTTAACCCATGTCATGGAGCTCTATATGCCTCCAAGAAATTCTGTTTCAGTCAGAGACACTAAGGTCAGTTAACACTGCACAAAACCAGATGACAGTGAGGTTGGCACTAATAGAACCCACTTTTCTACAATTCCAAGTTTGGATACCCTAACACGCAGGAAAAACAAGATTCTGACCTAAAATGTCATCTTTTGAAGATGATAGAAGCCTTTAAAGAGGATTTAAATAGTTGCCTTAAAGCATTAGAAGAAAACACAAACAGGTAGAATATTTTAAGGAGGAAACAAATAAATCCCTTGAAGAAATACAGAAAAATATAAGCAATCAGATGAAGGAATTGAACAAAACAGTCCATGTACTAAATATGGAAATAAAAACAACAACAACAACAACAACAACAACAAAACCCCAAATAGAAGCAACCCTGGAGGTGAACAACTTAAGAAAAATATAATGAGCTACAGAGGCAGGCATCATAAACAGAATATAAGAGATAGAAGAGAGAATTTCAAGTGTAGACGATACTGCAGAAGATACTTAGATATCATACAAAGTGTAAAAGCTCTTAACCCAAGATATCCAGGAAATAAAGAATGCAATGAAAATATCAAACAAAGGAATAATAGGAAAAGAAGAGAGTGAAGATTCACAGCTCAAAGGGCCAGAAAACCTAATCAAATAAGTCATAAAAGAAAATTTCTCTCCTATAAAAGAAGAGTTGGTAATAAATGTACACAAAGCCTACAGAAAACCAAATGGACTGCACCAGTAAATAAAATCTTCCCATCTTATAGTAATAAAAATACTAAATGCAAAATAAAACAGAATACTAAAAGCAGAAGGTAAAAAGGCCAATTAACATATAATGGCAGACCTGTCATAATTACAAAGGACTGCACAACAGAGTCCCTAAATGCTAAAATATCCTGGACAAATGTCATACAGACCTTAAAGAAACACAAATTCCAACCCAACCGAAAATACAGAGCAAAACTACTTATCACTATAAATGGAGAAACCAAGGTATATCATGACGAATCAAGTTTACAAAGTATCTTTCTACTAGTCTAACCAAACAAAGGATACTGGCTGGATAATTCCAATAAAAAGAGGGTAACTACACCTAAAAAAACATAAGAAATTAAACATCTCAAAACAACCCCTCACAAAAAAGGCAAACATATATGTGTGTGCACATATACACACCCTCACACACCACCATACTCACACACACATAGGCACACATACATGCACACAAAAATACCACCTCAAATAACCAAAATAATATGAACTAACAATCATTGTGTTTAATATTTCTCAACATCAATGGATTTGGGCTTCCAATAAAAAGGCACAGACCAACAGACTGAATAGGTAAACAAGATCCAGCATTTTTCTGTAAATATGAAACATACGCCTGTGACAAAGAGAGATATTATGTCATAGTAAAGGGCTGGAATAAAGATTTCTCAGCAAATATTCTCAAGAATGATCTGAAGTAGTCATTATAATTTCCAGGAAAATAGATTTTCAACCTGCAGTTGACTGAGACAAAAGCAGATACTTAAGACCCAAGCATTCGAATGAAGTTGGGGTTCCTTATGGCTGAAATAGGGGAAGGCTTGAAGACGTTGAAGAGGAGTGTGATCCCATAGGAAGACCAGCATTTTCAGCTAACTTGAACTCCTGGGACCTCTCGGAGACTGGGCCACCAACCAAAATTATACACAGTGGGACCCAGGCCCTCTGCAAACATATAGCAGAAGACTACCTCAGTAGAAGATGTGCCTAATCCTTGAGTGACTTGAAACCACAGGAAAGGCAGATGACTGTTAGTTGATTGAGAGGGGCACACCCTATCCAAAGCAAGAAGGCAGAACTATGGGAGGGGTGTCAGGAGGGAACACAGTGGCTGGAGTGTAAATAAATAAAATTATTTTTAAAATTAGGCTGAATGCCCAGTAGAAGAGACCTAAAATTTTCTATTACATATACTATTGTACAGATCCTTTGCTTATACATTAAGGCTTCCTGTTTAGTGCTTTTATGGGATTCCTGAGTTCAGAAATGAGTGTCTCTTTTGCTTTTTTCCTTCAATTTGTTTTATCCAGTTTTAATGAGTTACCTTGTCTTTTACCTTATTACTTTTTAATGTTTTATTTTATTATTTCATAGAAGCTCATTTGTTTCCTAATGGGTAACAAAAGGTAGGTGGACCAAGATGGGAGGAATGAGGGAGGTTCCCTGGCTGAAATGCAGGGGAAGGAATACATAATCAGGATATACCTTTAAAAAATAATCCATTCAATAAAATGGGTAAGAAAAATGTCTAATGTTTTGTGTTTGTCTGTAAGATCCATAAGTAGAGTGCTACCCCTGGAAAAGACTTAACTGCAATGCTTCTCTCTCAGAACCTCTCATGGCTGATCTGAGTTAATACAAAGTATTTATACCATTGTGTGCCCTCCATTGTGATAGAACTTTTTCCTATCTGAAAAGCATTGAGCATCAATGATGTCATCTGAAGTCCAGAAACTATCGTCTTCAAAAGCATCTTTGTTATCTGCTTATAAAGGTTGTATTCCTCGATGTCTGCTTTTTATGTAATACTTATACAGAGCCTTTACATTTTACTGAGAATTGATTTTTTATTCTAAGCTATTTATATCTTGTGATCAATGAGGACACATACTCACACCCACGCAGGTGCGTGTGCTCTCTCTCTCTTTCTGTTTCACACACACACACACACACACACACACACACACACACACACAGCAAAAAGCAAAGCTAATAAATGTGAAATCCTCTCTCCACACTCAAGATATCAAAGCAAGGAGGATACGTTTGAAAAATTGCTCTAATACATCAGAAAATACAAAAATCAATAAGCCATAAAAGCTAAAAAGCTTCTTCAATTTTGTCCCCTTATTGCTCAGTGTAGGTGGCCAGGGCCCAAAGAACAATCCAAGGCTGCAGAGAGGCCATTATCCGTCTAGTTGTGTATTGCAGACAGTGTGTGCAGCTCTGCGAGGAAGGACAAGTGTGTATCTGCCGAAGAATAGGGAACCCTGAATGGCTGCTGAATTCACTCTTGCTTGATTGAGAGCTGAAAAGTGTGCTTGAAAAATCAGCTAGTGGAGGTTTTCAAAAACACTTTTGTGTGAAAATAAAACAAACCCAAAGAGCATTGCCCTTTCCCTTTCTTTATCTGCTATTCTCCAGGCATCAGAGATGTAGCATACTTTATGCGGTTGAAAATTACTATTGAGATCGTGGGAAAGAAGGAGACAAGAATAAAGGGAAGTAACTCATGCTAAATAAAATACGTATCTCAATCATAAATGGCAAAAAAATTCCTGCTTAAAAACGTTAAATTATTACATGTTCAGAATGTGTATACTGTATAAAAGATTTTCAAGGAACTGTAGTATATAGTCTATCCAAACAAAATCGTTTGGAACACGTGACCTCTCTATATGACTTTTCAAATTAGGATCATTTGGTGTAGGCAAGTGTGACTGCATTTGTGTATGTGTGTTTGTTTCTCTCTCTCTCTCCTCCGTGTGTGTGTGTGTGTGTGTTTGTGTGTGTGTGTGTGTGTGTGTGTGTGTTCGTGTGTGTTGTGTGGTGTGTGTGTGTGTGCGCACATGCTTATGCATGTGTCTGTGCATTCTTTTATAAATTATTAAAAAATGAATGTGTGAGGTCAGAGGATGATTTGAAAAATTCTATTATCATTTCTACCATGTTGATTTTGGAAACTGAAGTTGATCATCAACCTTGAAAGAAGGTGCCCTTGTTCACTGAGCCATTTATAGCATCTGTTTCTATGAATAGTCTTCCACACATACAACTATTACTTTTATATTTTCCTCAATGTATTTTATTTACTCTCTACCTGTATGCATATTTGTGGAGAATCAGCTCTGGACTGAACCCAGGGCTTCATCCCTGATAAACTCAATGAAGCAGTTTGAAAAAGGATTGGAGGAGTGAAAGGGGTTTGCAACCCCATACAAACAACAATTCCAACCAACTAGAGCTTCCAGTGACTAAACCACTATCCAAAGAGCACACATAGACAGACTCATGGCTCCAGCTGCATATGTAGCAGAGGATGGCCTTGTTGGACATCAATGGAAGGAGAAACCCTTTGTGCTGTCAAAGCTCAATGCCTCAGTGTAGGGGAAGGTCAGGGTGGAGAGGTGGGAAAGAGTGGGTGGGTGGAGGTGCACCCTCATAGAAGCAGAGGGAGGGGGATGGGAGTGGAGGCTTATGGAGAGTAACCTGGGAAAGAGAATAACATTTGAAATGAAAATAAATTATACCTAATAAAAGCTTTTTAAGTACTATATACCAGCTTTTACATATTCCTCTAGCATTTGAGACAATTATTGGTTAACTTTTTTATCTGCATTGTTTCTTTAGTTTTTCTTTCTAGTAATTCCATGTCTAAAATCATTTATAACTAGAGCTCTAAATGGAAATCACTTTCCAACCATTAGATGCAATGCATAAGGATCCAAGCCAGCAGGACAGTTGAAGATTTGTGTTGTCTTCTAAAACTTACAGTATCAGGCATGTGGAATGGTTTTCCTAACAGACTGTAGTATCAAATGGTTTTCATGACAGACTGTAGTATGAAATGGTTTTCACAACAGATTGTAGTTTTCAATGGTTTTCATAACAGACTGTAGTATCAAAAGATTTTCATGACAGACTGCAGTATCAAATGGTTTTCATAACAGACTGTAGTATCAAATGGTTTTCATAACAGACTGTAATATCAAGTTCAGCGCATGTTCTACATGGCCTAAAAGTTATAGATATACATGCCATGACTTTTTGTGAAATGTTGTGATGTGTTCTTTTAAATGAATTTTCTGAATTTTTGTTTTGGATTGGATTTCTCTGTGTAGTCCTCACTGCATAGATCTTATTCTGTAGATCATGTTGTCCTCTAATTTACAGAGATCTCCCTGCTTATGTCTCATGAAGCTGCAATTAAACAGGCATGCACTACCTCCCCCAGCTTAGTGATGTACACTCTATAAAATTATTTCTTACTCTGCTGATGATAGCAGAGTTGGTGACTTCCTTGATCGATCAGTTTTGAGGTCTTGAGATTATCTCTCAATCACAATAAAACTTTTTCCTTGGCTATCCTTTAAATGTGTGTGCATATCCTTGTTAATACTATTATGTAATTTTGTATAAGATGAAATGTATAAGTTCTTCATATTTAAATTAACCCTCATAAAAAGGAAGTAGTAGCAGAAAATATACACATGACAACCAAGAAACAATAAAACAGAGATGAGATTAATTTTCTAGGCAAATTATCAACTTGATCAACTTCTGTGTGCATAAAAAACACAGTCAGTTGGAGATTTGAATTAGTACTTAATTAAAGTCACCGATTACTCTATCACATAACTTTAAGGTCAATCATGAATATCTAAAGTTTTACATTAAGTGTGTGGATGACTTGAAACTCTTGTACTTAGATTTACATCTGAAAGCTGATACAATCTCAGTAAAACTAACATCCAATAGATGCCTAAGCCGTAAGGCAGGCATGTTCATATAAAGCCTTTGCTTGCTATTTTATGCTGTTAAATTATATGCTGACACCTAATAAAATGAAAGAATATAAAAGGTACTTTGGCCTGGAAACACATGATTGTGCCAGGTAAGGAAATTAGGTGCTAAGCCGATCTGTCATGAGGCTCTCTGATTTTCATTATTTTTATATTTCAAGCAGGCATTCTAATCTTCAGTGAGGAATTCTTCTGTGTATCATTCGACACTTAGCTGCAGCCAGAGATTTTACTATTTTTGGAGTGCCAAGGAGTGGAGCCTCTGCTACTCTGGATACATTAGCAACTTACCAGTTATAACTGAATAAAATGATCAACATACAAAACAAATGTAGAACCCACTGAATGATAGAAGCTAGGCAGTGATTGACTGAAATAATGGAAATAATTATTAGCCAAACATGTATTGATTTCTTATTAAAATTAAACATGAAAATGAGTCCACATCAACACATTTAAGGAAGATGTTTACTTAGATACTAAAAAAATTACTTCAAAATATTTTATGTAAATAGTATGTGATTAGAATGTTATTGTTTTACAAAAATTAGAATTGTAATGTTGGAACCTTTGCAATAAAATAATTATTGGAACTATTATGGTTTTGCTACATATGATGTATATCTTGTCCGCAATAAGAATATAGGTAGAAAAGAAAAAATCAGTAGTTTGGGACAAAGTAAAGCTATAATAATATTTTATGAATAAAAATGGATAGCGATCAACTACACCTTCCTAATCAAATAACATTACGTTCTTAAGATTAAAAGGCATACTTTGTTTGATGGTTTCATGGCATGCTAATAATTTAAAGATTAAAGTAAGCTCACTTAAAGATCTACTAAGATTATAAATGTAAGTACATTAAAACTTTAACATATATGATTTTATCTTTTATTCAAGAATGATGTTATTAAAGTGTGCAAATTACAAAGCACATATTATATGGAAACTGCTTAGACATAGACACCCTTTTGTATTAAATTTTATGTTTTAAACTTAATGAAACACATCCATCCTTACATTCTAAATTCTTAAATGCTAGACCCCATTATTATACATAATACATCTGTCCAATCTGTAGGAATGTGAAACAAAATACACCTCTCAAGAGGAACCTTTCTGTGTTATAATTGCAAACTTTTTTTTTCCAGATTTGCTGCACACTGTACCAACATTCCTTTGGAACCGATCAATTTTTAAAGTTTTTTTGAGACTATAAGAGCGTTACATTTCCTTATTCTGTTTCTTCCTTCTGAGTCCTTCTATAATCTCTCTTTTCTGTTCTCCAAATTCATGCTCACTTTTTTTCACTAATTGTTTCTACATTATGTACTACTGTATTATATAACATGTGTAATGTATTATATATACATATATAAACTATATTATAATAATATAGTCAATATTATATTGTCTACATGTATGTATGTTTCTTTTACTGATGATTTACTATTGGATACCCTATTTGTTTGCTCTTTTCAGGGGAAGACCTTGACTTCCATTCTCAGCATTCTAATTACATAGTCCCTCCCTCGCTTTTTTTTTTTTCTGCAGTGTTGCATTCTCCTGAGCTTTTCTCCATTCACATTGACAAGTGTCATCCTTGTTCTCCTGTGGCACAACTAGATCATTCCTTGACATTTCAATTCTGCTTCAATACAAACTCACATCCATACAGATAGATGAATTAAAATACCAATGACTTCCATGTTTTGTTTGTCAACATAATAGATGATAGATGGTCACCAAGTTACTGGTCTTATTAAAAGTGATAATGCAATGCATAATAAAATGCAATTATACTTTCTATATGTGTACAAAATTAGTAGTTGGAGGTATTGTGTATAATTTATAGATATTTGATGAAACCGCTTAATTTTTAAGCAGATATTTTCTCCTGGAACTGGGATAGTGTAATTCATTATCATTATATATGTATCTACCACCAGCTTCTGTCATAGGAAACTACAGCATTTGAATGAGTCCAAAACAAATCACCACTAACTTTATGTCCATCAAGGTAAAAAATATTTTTATGATTTAACTATTGTACTAGAATAGTAAATACTATAAATACCATTCTGACTGAGGTAATCTAGACCCAAAAGGACATACATTGTATGCACTTACTTATAAGGGAATATTAATTCAAAGGTTCAGAATACCCATGCTACAACTCACAGACTATATGAACAAGAAGAAAGGCCAAAGTATGTTGACTCATTGAGATCCTTTATGTTAAATAGTTTTCAACCTGATTTTTTTGCACACACACACACACACACACACACACACACACACACACACATACACAAATGCTCCAACATTTTAGGAATGAGGGACAGTCCAGGTAGTTAGCTCTCTCTATAAATTGGTTAAGTATTGAAAGTTATGTTTTTTGATTCATATACTTTGAGATAATATTTATTTTGTTCTTTTTTTCTGATAGGGTTGAAGATCAGTTATAAATCCTATAACCAAATTCAAGTTCTGTACCACTAAGAAAAAGGTATTGATTTTAAGGATGGTTTTCACATGATAATACAAGCTAAAATCAGAACATAACTCAGATCTGGAATTGTAAGCTTTTTAAGTTAGAATAGATAGTAGAGTGCTTTAGTTAAAATATAATAAACTGGGTTTTTAGTGTACAATATATTTTATAATTTATATAACTGTGAGTGTTGGGCTCAATTTATATCTGAAAGAAAAGAAACCTTTCATTGGACAAAAGGAGGAAATATTGTGGATTACCTTGCCGTGGTACTTTCTGTATTTTGATTTTAATTTTGTTACCTCAGGAGAGACTGGAATGATGTGTAGCTTCACATACTCATGTGATCTCAGTGAACTTTCTCCCTATTCTAACTGGTTAATAAAGGCTAGAGCCTATGATTGAGTGATGGAAGGAGAAGGTGAAACTGGAGATCTCAGAAGAGAGAGGAAGGAGGAGAGTAGAGGAGGATGTGGAAGGATGGAGGAAGAAGACGTAGAAGTTGATATGGAACAGAGCCACATGGCCAATAGAGGCTACAAGTAACAGGAGGTCTCACTGCTAGGGAATAAATTTGCATCTTGGAAAATAAGCCCGATCTAGACATTCGGCATATAAATATTATAACTAGGTTGTGTTTTGTATGTAATCTCACTTCAGAGCTCAAAGAATTCTGATGAAGAGAAAGTAGAAAGATTGTAAAAACCAGAGGGATGGAGGAGAACAAGGCTTTCTGAATCAATTAAGTGAGAAATATGTGAGTACCAAGGGACTGCAAACACTGGCTCTGTATGTGTCTCCACCAGCTCTGCTGTGCATATTATACTATTAGCTTAGTATCTCTATCAGACTCAGGCTGTTAGAAAGAATGCTTCTCTAAATCCTGTGCTTGTTCTTGGAACTTTTCTTCCTAATGGACTGCTGTGTCCAATGATGGCATGACAGACTGAGCTCCACTTTATTACATGTACTTTTGTTGTGTTGGTCGTTATCCCCTAGCAGCCTATTCCCTTCTAATCAGAGAAAAAACTGAGCAGCATTCGGGGACAGGGAGGAGATGGACGAATAACAAAGAAGAAACTATAATCAAGATATATTATTTTTAATCAAGATATATTATATGGTAAAAGAATCTATTCTTAAAAAAACAAAGACTCCTTTAAATAAGAAATATGTATTTGGCTATGAAGACTTCCAATATTTATTTAAATTTTGAAGATGCTACTTCATGGGAACTGTTATAAACTAAATTGGATATTTAAATTAATATATTTCTAAGAATATATAAAATATCAATACAATTAAGAATATTACTGTATAATGTAAACCTTTTTCTTTTTCACAAAAATTTGTAGCACTGTTTGACAACATTGTCCCTTGGAGTAAATATTGTACTTTTAGCACTACTACTCCATCAAAGAAAAGAAATCTGGATGTGTTTATTATTAATTTCTAGAAATGCATCACCTTGCTCCTCAATTTTATACTTTTTCTATGAAAAATATGATTATCTACTTCTAGGCTTACAAGTATTATTTTCTTTTCTCATTCTAAGAATAAAATAAGTAAAAGAAGCAAGCGAGTCAAAGAGGTAGTTTTAACTTTAGTTTGACTCCTGCCTTGAGCAGAATCATCTATCCGTGTAGAAAAGACTTTTCCTGGTTATAATATACTACTAAATCAAGCATCAGCTGGTAACATTATGACTAGATTAAGCAAGGAGAGGTCTTATGCCAAAGTTGAGTTGTAGGGGACATATCAACAGAAAGCCCCGGTATGTCCTATGTGACTAAAGTTCCACAATGGAAATATTTTTATTAGCTAGGGATAGATCATTCAAACACATGATGGTATTGGAATCATATATAAAATTCATATACTGCATTCAGTCTAACTTCAAGTTTCCCTATAGTATTATAGGTGTAACATAATTTAAAAGTCCAAATCTCTTCTGAGACTCAAAACAAATATGTAGCAATGAGATCCTGTGAAATCAAACGATTTTTAAACTACCAATTTACAACAGCATAGAATAACTATTTCTATTTTAAAGAGAAGACTATGGTCACAGAGGTACCTGAGAACTGAGGTTTCCTTTTGTACATTTTTTTTTTAATTTATTTCTTTTTTACTTTCCATTCTTATTATATCTTCTTCATTTTTCTCATCCCATTCCTACCCTTACAAAGTCCTTCTCTTTATTTAAGTCTCTTGTTTTCCTCAAAGGAGTGAAGTCCCTGCATGAGTACCACCCCAAACTGGGGCATCTAGTTCCAGCTGGTCTGGGCTCATACTCCCCCACTTAAGCAAAAAGCAATCAAAATAGGATTTTGCTGCTGGCTGAAGCTTCTCAGGAAAGTTATGCTAGTTTCCTATCTACAAGCATAGGAGAGTATCATTAATAGTGTCAAGAGTTGTCTCTCTCAAATGGGATGGGTCTCACATTGGGGCAGTAATTGTATTCTCTTATTCTCATTGATAAAATAATTTACCAACAGACCTCAAAGAATGTTTTAAAATAACCTATTAAGAGTTTAATAGGGAAATAGCTGGAGAAATAAAGAGGGGAGAAATGATAAAAAGAAAGAGAAATAGCCCTGTCTTTTGAGTTGACATTCAAGATAGCAGGTAAATTTCACAACAAAGATCAGAAATCAGCTACATGGTAGGCAGTGAGTATTTTGAGCAAAAGCAAGAATGCTCAAAGTTTCAGAACAGGCATACACTGAATTTTACCTAACATTTAAAGAACAAGCAGATAGAGAAAAATGAAAAAAATAGCAAGACAAGTGGACAAGGAGAAAAAAAAGACAAAATACATATGTTAAAATAAAGATATAAGCAAGCGAATCAATGTTGTGGTTTGTGAGGAATACACATACCTTATCTGATTAAGAAGATACTCCCTCCTTCCATTTCCTCAGCATTTCTTCTGGTAAAGTTGCCTTCCTGAGATGTAGTATCTTAGCCAGCCAATTAGAAAGATTAGTTGGATTAGCACAAAGGGAAAAGGACAATAATTATGAAATGTTTGGGGAAGGTTAAAATATTATTTTTCACTCAGGTCCAACATAATATTTACAATTTTTCTTTTGATCAAGAAGCAATGGCTTTACTTAATAGATCTCAACAAACCCTCAGCTTATAATGGCATTGTAAGTGTTAAAGAAACATTAATTTAGAAGGATGATGTAATCTCTCAGTGGCTTGTTAACCTGCTAATATCAATTTGGTCAGGGAACCACTTCTCCTTAAGAGTTAGGACCTTAAAATCATTGAGAAAATTGACATCAACATATGTGCCAATTTACAGTGAAAGTAGGTATGCAGAGGATGGAAGTTTCTACTGAAAACTTTCAACTCTTGGAATGATAGCAGAATAGATGGAGTTAGATTCTTGCAACACCATCAGGACATGGATTGACTTTGATTGCCTGGTGACAGAATTAAAGCAAGTATTAAGGTCCATTTTCTTGGACCGACCAGTGGTATAAATAAGACACTGGGGCTGCTAATAAATTTAAAAGCCTAAGCGTTTTTCTGGCCCTGTCTCTCAGCTAGCTCATTTATCTTAATCCGACTATCTAGCCTACAACATGTAACTAGCAATGTGGCTAACTCTATCCCTCTGCTCTGATCTGGTCCATGTCAAAATGTCTGTTCATGTCTACTTTTGGTTGTCCTGATTCTGCTCTTTTCTTTCTGCATCAGTCATCTGCTTGAAGGTTTGGCACTCCACTTTTTGCCATAGGTATTGGCCCTTGTCAGTTCCTAATCACAACCAATCAGCAGTGAGACAACATGTGATGTACATCTAGATTACGAGAAAGGGTTAATATTTACAAAATAGAAAACATGTTAAAGGGCCATAGAAATTACAAGACCAAACTGCCACCAGCACTTCTCTTTCTGTTGGTACAATTAATAATTGAAAATAGAGACACATGTTCACACAATATGAAGAAATGTTACCCCAACAGGCAAGGAAAGGAAGTGGTGAGGGAAAGACAGACATCTGAAAGTGAGAAAGAGAAGAAGAGATAAACTATGTGTCATTAAAACCATTTTGTATTGACCATAGACACATGAAAAAATACAGGTTTTGACATCCTTACACATGCACTGTACATGTGGCTATTATTTATCAGTAAGTATGGGAAACTAGGATAATGGATGAGTGTAGTTTTGGTTGTGTTTTATTTCCATGAAGTCAGAATACAAAGAAAAGTGGTTTACAGATCATAGACAAATCTAAAATGTGAAGCATCAGGCTGAATTCCTCAGTGAACTTAAACTAACCAGTAACAGTCGATGCTGTTTATCTGACCCAGAGAACAGAGGTGGTACTTGTTTTAGCCTCAGAGGACTTTCTTTCATGAGTCGTTTCGTGGTTTCAAATACATTACCAGTGAACAAGGATAATAATTTATGAGTTCTGACTTTCATTAAAAAAAGAATTTAAAATTAATCTTGGAAGCTTGGGTATACTGTATTAGGGTAAAGGACAAAAACAAGAAAAGATTAAAGCTGAAAATTCAGGCAATTGCTGAGATGAGGAAGACAAAGAAGAGGAATAAAGTCTTCTCTTTTACAAAGGCCAACAGGAGTGCCCTGTGAAGACCCCCATCTTTAATTAAAAATATATAAAAAATTGTGAAAACCTAAAGTATGAAAGCAAACATGATGAGGGCTCCCAACTGTATCAAAGGGAGAAACCAAAATAGAGAAAAGGAACCATTAACATTTTGAGTTAAACTTCAAAAAATGTGGGGTAGCTTAATAGTTAATGTTTATAGGCAGCTGGATATATAGAGACTGGCTTCTGGGGGTTACAAAGGCACAGTCACATCCAGGGAGTCATTACTTGCTACCTTCTTTATTAGCATGCCTCCAAGTAAACATTTTCCCAAAAGGTGGCCTGCTGGCCTTATAAATAATATGCTCGGTAAGACTAACTCTTAAAGAACAGGACAATACTCTGCAATGTTTGGTGGAAATCAGAACATATGTTTTCACCCTGGTATAGATATAAAAATCAGATTTTACTTTTTTTATTGATAAGGATGAAGTAGTTCTTCATTAATTGTACTTAGCAAAGCCAGGACACATTCGCCCTTGTAGGATATGTTAAATCCTCAAGTGAGATGAAGTTTCTTAGGCGTGAGAACACTTTCCTTTAAGATATTAATAGAAATGAAGACAGAATCAAAGCAAAACTACACTCAACCAGGCAAATATTAAAAAATTTGGAATGATATATATAACCTCTGGGTTTTAAATGACAACATTTTGTTTCCAAAAGGCTCACAAGCCCTTATGCCTAAGTCCTATTGTCATTAGCACATGTGACCTCAATCTTAAACAGATCTCTGTGATTACTTTTTTAATGTGGACATTTCATATTCTGGTCATTTTCAATGTTCTATGGCCTCCATTGCAATACAAGCATTACCAGTGCAGCTTCACAGATAACTCACTCAGAAATTTTACACAGGGTCTTTACTAGGGTTATACATTGCCATGCCTTGGTGACTTCTAGAGTTTGGAGGAAAGCTTCATTGACTCTAATTCTTGCATTCTGCATGGCTGCAAAACCAGCATCATATATATATGCTGCTGCAAAGTTCTGTTCTTGGTTCAAGACTGAGCCTGGCCCACTTGAGAGTGATTAAATTGACCAAGGGACTGCACAGAGATTTTGGACAGAGACCTTCTTAGGGGCACTGTCTGCTAAGAATTATGCTCCCTGAAATATCTTTTTTCAAATGGGCTCTTTTCTCAATAGTTTGATTTTGTGCTTTAGTGGATTGGTCAGGAGAGTCTTGAGCTGAGCTTATCAATCCTTGTTGTTATCATTTCTTAGTGCAAAGAATAAGACTTTTATTTTACTCTAGCTGTGCTCAGTTTTTACACTTATAACTCCTTTGACTGATGGCCTTGTCTGCCATGTCTCATATTTTAAATGCATTTACCTTCATTTCTTTGACTAACCATACCCTCAGTATAGTAATTACATATTTGTAAGTATAAAATGAAAAGATAACATTGTCATAGCTTTGCTATCTCACAATCTTCTCTTAAAAGTAAATTGGCAAAAAAAAAAAGAAAGAAAAAAAAGTAAATTGGTATTTTATATTTAAATTATTTTCCACTCAAATTTTCAAGATGACAGTAGAATATAGCCAGACAATTTCCTATAATATAATAATGTCCTTCACTCCAATCCCCTTTATTGCTCCCATACCTCATTGGTAGGCTCTACTGTCTATATTTCTATTGGCATGTTGGCCTTGTTAGGTTTCTCTAGATTATGGCTACAATTGTTCTACATTTCCCCATAAAGCAATTCCAAATGCCTTTTATTAGTGAACAGATTTATCACATCAGCAATTTCAGATTATTTTCAAATTTTATATAATTACTTTTCTCTTTCTGTGATAAAAACCTAAAAAAAGTTACTTAGGGATGGGGGTTTGTTCTAGCTCAGGGTTCTGTGAAGAGGGCATGACAGCAGGGGTGACTTTCACTTTATGCAGTTGAGGCATGAGATACATGGTATCATTGCAGTGGCACATAGCAAGTTTAATACCGGTGACTCGTCCTGTATCTCTAATCTCTCAGTGGTGTTCTGTACAAAACACACTTTAGGTCTTCCCACGCAGTGCAACAGGAAGAATTGAAAATTTGAGTTTAAGAAGTTATGAGGACACTTTATATTCAAAGTGTAAAAGAAACTATTTCTACCATTCTTTCTTTAATGAATGAATGAATAAATAAGTAAACAAGAAAGAGTATATGATTCAATTAGAAGCTAGAGAGTCCTTGAAGTCTGAAAACAACCCCTGTGTCTTTGAAGTTTAAGTAAATTCCTTACAAGCAGCAGGGTTGAAAAAGTGAATGAGATCAGCTACTATAGGCCACAGCTCTAAAACTGGAGGCTAATGTCAGGAGCTAGAGTCCCATATCATTCAAAACTGTACATGGAGAAAATCTAGTTAAGCTCACTGTCTATGGAAGAGAGAAAATGAACAGAGAAGTAGAATTTTCCAGATATTTCCTCATCTTAATAGAGCTATTGAACACTAGCCAAAAAATAAAAATAAATAAATAAATGCCAGTACATGAGATAATTCATCTGCATTTTAAAGGAGTGTGAGTCATGTACACAAATTTGGCTGAAGGTATAAGAACTGTCTAGTATGATCACTAATCTTGGTGATTCTTGTGTTGCCTTCTGGCATATGAGGTAGAAGAGCTATTTCATTAACATAGAAAATACTCTTCATAAGGTTTACGATTATAGGCACTCTCTAATCAACAAGTGAAATTTTTAAAAGTTCGTGTACTTAGGATGTATAAGATGCTCATTTGATATATGTGCATATCACACAATATTTGACACATTCCAATGAGCAGTCATGGGACCTAGCCAGCCAACTTATGAGTATATAACTAAAGGAAGTGAAGATATCATCTTCAAGTCCTACAATTAAAACATAACTTTAATCAATGGATAAGAAAAGAGAAAATGTATATTTAGGAATGTCCCATAAAATGAATGAAACATTGTCATTACTAAAAGAAACAAAAATTTAAAAAAAATTAAAGCAGTCATCAAAAGTCGCACAACCAAAAAAAAAACCCATGACCGGATGGGTTTAGTGCAAAATTCTATCAGAACTTCATAGAAAACCTAATACTAATACTCTCCAAACTGTTCCACAAAAGGGAAAAAGATGGAACACTACCATACTCATCCTTTGAAGTCACAATTACACTTAAATCTAAACCACACAAAGACCATACAAAGAACAAAAAAACTTTAGAGAAATTTCGCTCATGAACATCTAGGCAAAAACACTGAATAAAATCCTTGCTAATCAAATCCAATAGCACATCAAAATAATCATTTACCATGATCAAGTAAGCTTAATTCTAGTGATGCATGGATTGTTTAATATACAAAAATCCATCAATGTAATCCACTGTATAAACAAAATCAGAAGAAAAAATAAACCACATGATGATCTCATTAGATCATGAGAAAGCATTTGACAAAATTCAATATGCATTCATTTTAAAAGCTGTAGACAGATAAGAATTCAAGGCCCATAGGTAAAAATAGTAAAAGCAATATACAGCAAACAAGTAGCCAAAGTCAAACTAAACAGTGAGAAAGTTGAAGCAATCCCACTAAAATCAGGGACTACGCATGGCTGCCTTCTCTCCCCTTACCTATTCAATATAGTACTGTAAGTCCTGGCCAGAGCAATTAGACAACAAAAGGAAGTCAAAGCCATTCAAATTAGAAAAAAATAAGTCAGAATATTAGTATTTGCAGATGATATAATAGTATATGTAAGTGTCCACAAAAATTCTGCTAAAGAACTACTAAACCTTATAAACAACTTCAGCAAAGTGGCTGGATATAAAATTGAAAACAAATCAGTAGCCTTCCTCTATTCAAAGGATAAACAGCTGAGGAAAAAAATAGAAAATTGACACCCTTCACAATAGTCACAAAGAATATAAAGTATCTTTGAGACACCCTAACCAATTAAGTGAAGGATCTGTATGACAAGAACTTCAAGTCTCAGAAGAAGGAAACTGGAGAGAATCACAGAAGATGGAACAGTCTCCAATGTTCATGGATTGGAAGAATCAACATAGAAAAAATGGGCATATTGACAAAAGTAATCTATTGATTCAATGCAATCCCCATCAATATTGCAACTCAATTCTTCATAGAATTTAAAAGAGCAATTTTGAATTCATATGAAATAACAAAACACCCAGGATAGTGAAATCTATTCTAAAAAATAAAAGAACTTCCAGGGGAATCACAACCCCAGACCCCAAGTTGTATTACAGACAAACTGTGATAAAAAACCACATAGTATTGATACAGAGATAGGTAGGTAGATCAATGGAATCAAATAAACGACCCAGAAATTAACTTACACTATTGTGGTCACTTGATCTTTCACGAAAGAGCTAAAAATTTTCATTGGAAAACAGACAGCCTCTTTAACAAATGGTGCTGGTTCAACTGGCAGTCAGCATGCAGAACAATGCAAATCTATTCATTCCTATACCTTTATACAAAGCTCAATTTCAAGTGGATCAAAAACCTCCACTTAAAACCGGGTAAACTGAAACTAACAGAAGAAAAAGTGGGTAATAGTTTAGAACACATAGGCACAGGCAAAATTTTCCTAAACAGAGCACAAGTGGCTTATGTTATAAAATTAAAATTCAACAAATGAGACTTCATAATATCCATGAAACATTTCATAAATCTTATGAGTCGGAAGAAGAAGGAACTCCTGAATGTTGATGTCTCAGTCCTTCTTAAAAGGGAGAACAAAATACTTATGGGAGGAAATAAAGGGACAAATATAAGAGACAGGACTGAAGAAAGATCATCTAGAGGCCAACTCACATGGGAATTTATCCCATATGCAGCCACCAAACCCATGCACTGTTGTTGATGCCAAGAGTACTTACTGGCAGGAGCCTAACATGGATGCCTCCTCAGAGGCTCTGCCAAAGTCATACATATACAGATGAGGATGCTTGCAGTAAACCATTGGAATGAACACAGGGAACCCAATGAATGAGCTGAAGGAGCTGAAAGTGTTTTCAGCACCATGGGAAGAACAACATTATCAAACAACCAAATTTTCTACAACTCCCAGGGACTAAAACACCAACCAATGTGTATGTGTGAAGAGACCCTTGTCTGCGGTCACATATTTAGCAAAGGATAGTGTTCTCTGGCATTAATGGGAGGAAAGACCTTTGATTCAGTGAACACTGGTTTTCATACTGCACGAGATTGCCAAGGTGCAGAGGAGGGAGAGCTTGCCTGGGATAGGTAGTGCCAACATGGAGGCAAGAGGAGGGGGGGTGGTGATAGGATTGGAGGGATAGGGGATAACATTTAAAATGTAAATACAGAGAATATACAATAAGAAAGGGAGGGAATAAGAAGAAAGGCTTACACCAACAACAATAAAAAATCTAAAAAATAAACAATAACAATAACATCAACAACAATAACAACAAAAGCTGGGATAGAGCTGTTAAATGTAGGTCTCTTACTGTTAAATACAAGTTCAGTAAGTTCTATGGCTTTAACATGCAATACCACAACCAGAGTGAACAACAATGTGTTGTGTTGCTTACTGGAAATGAGTTGAAACAACAACAAACTTTGAATCCTTTACAGAAGTGTGATTTGCAGCACATGAATTCCATGCCATTGTTTTGCTCAATTCCTGCCCCTGTTTGGTTATGTTTTCCTGTATTTCTTTAAGGTATTTATTTCCACTTTAAGGGCTTCTGCCTGTTTACCTGTGTTCTTCTATATTTCTTTAAGGGAGTTATTTATGTTTTTTTCTAAAATCCTCATGAGATATGATTTCAAATCTGAGTATTGCTTTTCTAGTGTGTTGGGAAATCCGGGACATGCTGTAGTTCAAGAACTGGTTTTTGATGATGACAAGTAGACTTGCTTTCCATTGCTTAATTTCTTGTCCTTGACTCTCTCCATCTGGTTATCTCTTGTATTACCTGGTCTTGCTGTTTCAGACTGTCTTTTCCATCCTGTAAGCCTGTGTGCGAGCATTCCTGGGAAACAATCTCTCTCAGGGCAGAATTTTGGTATGAAGTACTGTGGCACAGGGTCATCTTTAGGGCACACACTGAAACCTGAAGGATCCTGTCCCAGGCTGTTCCTTGGTTCCTGTGTTCTGAGGCCTTTTTCAAGGTCCCTGTTGAGCTAGGTATTAGAAGAGATGTGGTGATCTTACTTCTGCTCTCAGGTGTGTCAACAATCCAGAGAGGAACTCTTTTCTGGTGGGATCAAGGTTTAGAGAACTGTAATACATGGTTAGCTCTGGGTAAAAAGGGAAACCGGAAGGAACTCTCTTAATTGGTATTTTGGTACCTTTACCCCTTACATGAAATTTTCTTCATACCTCTGTACCATATTTCAAATATTTTAAGAACATATATTTTTCTCTTTGAATTTATACATTGTGAAACCTGCAACAACATGGATTTTATTTTATTTTTCTCTCTTACGCCTTTATTTTTTAAAAAAGAGGAGTACATATATAGATATTTAAAGGCATTTTGGCATAACACTCTAAGAATATTTTTGACAGTACTTAATTCTTTTAGAGATTTGATAGCATGCATTGAAATCCCACTAGTTACCAAAAGCCTGAGAATTTAACATGGAAACAGTTTTATTTGTGAGTATAGATTAAGCATGATAATCTTTGAGTACCAAAAATGGCCACAAGGCTATATTCTTAGCTCTTAGATTATTAATGATTTAAGGTTCAGTTTTACCACACTCTGAGAGGGTGATATATATATATATATATACTTTTTTTTTCCTAAGAAGGACTGAGACTTTCATTTTTTTGGCCTTTGTTTTTCTTAAGCTTCATATGGCCTGTGAGTTGTTTCTGGGATGTTCAGAGGTTTCTGTGGTTAGTATCCAATTGCCAGTGACTGCATATTATGTCTGTTCTTTTGTGACTGGGTTACAACACTCAGGATTATATTCACTAGATGCTTCCATTTTCTTAGGAATTTCATAAAATCATTGTTTCTAATAGCTGAGTACTACTCCATTGTGTAAATATACCACAATTTTTGTATCCATTCATCTACTGAAGGACATCTGAGTTCTTTCAAGCTTCTGGGTATTAAAAATATGGCTTCTATGAACATTTTGGTTCATGTACCCTTATTGTATGTTAGAGCATCTTGGGGGAATATGCTCAGAAGTGGAATAACTGGATCTGCAGATAGGACTATGTTCAATTTTCTGAGGAACCGTCACACTGATTTTCAGAGTAGTTGTACCAGATTATAACCCCACCAACAGTAGAGAATGTTCCTCTTTCTCTGCATTCTCATCAGAATCTGCTGTCATCTGAGATTTGATCTTAGCCATTCTGGCTGGTGTGAGGTGTAATCTCAGGGATGCTTTGATTTACATTTCCCTGATAACTAGGGATGTCGAGCGTTTCTTTATGCTTCTCAGCCATTCCATTTTCTTCAATTGAGAACTTTTTGTTTAGCTCTTTACCACACATTTTAATAGGATTATTTGATTTTCTGGCATCAAACTTCTTGAATTCTTTGTAAACATTTGATATAAGACTTCTATCAGATGTGGGGTTGGTAAAGATCTTTTGCCATTCTGTTGGCTGCCGTTTTGTTTTCTTGACAGTATTTTTAGCCTTACGGAAACTTTGCAGTCTCCTTAAGTCCCATTTTTCAACCTTTGACCTCAGAGCACAAGCCATTGGTGTTCTGTTTAGGAAATATTCTCCTATGTCTATGTGTTCTAAGGTTTTTTCTACTTTTTCTTCTAATAGTTTCAGTGTACCTGGTTTAATGTGGAGATTTTGATCCACTTTCACTTGAGCTTTTGTACAAGAAAATAAGAACTGGTCTATTTTCATTCCTCTGCCTTCTGAGTGCCAGTTGATTTAACACCATTTGTTGAAGTGGCTGTACTTTTTCATTGAATGTTTATGGCTCCTTTGTCAAAAATCAAGTGACCATATGTGTGAGCATTTATTTCTGGATCTTCTATCCTGTTCCACAGATCAGCATGCCTACCTCTGTACCAACACCATGCAGTTTTTAACACAATTGCCTTGTAATATAGCTTGAGGTAAAGGATAGTGATTCCCACAGATGTTTTGTTGAAAAACATGGATTTTAAATGCATGTATCTGTTTCTTGGCCTCAGAACCAAGAAGAGAATCTAAGCCGATGTTACTATCAATAGCTTGGACAACATAATTAAATGATGAGTTCTACAAAATCAATAACATTCACTTATACATTTTAGCACCTTGTGCTGGTTAGTCTTCACTTGACATAAACTAGCTTCAAATGGGAAAAGGAAATTCAGTTCATAAAATGTTTTTTAATCAGCTATGCACATGAAAAAAGTCTTGAGGAAGAATGTTTAGGATTAATTATTAGTGAAGGAATGTCTACTCATTATATGTGGTACCATATAGGCATCTGTTACTGGGAAATTCAAGAAAATTGGTTGGACATGAGCGTGTCAATTAATACCATCAAGAAGTGATCTACACTCAGTGCATGCTTCCATGTTCCTGCACTACTTGAATTCCTGGCTCCAATAGTCCTGTTTTACTTGAGTTTCTACCAGGCATTTCTTCAATATTTAAGACATATAAGTCAAATAAATCCTTTTTTTTCCAATTGCTTTTTGTCATTGTATCTATTTCAGCAAGAAAACAAACAAAGAGATATACAACATCAAGATTGAAGAAATGATTTAGAATCTGTTAAGATGTGTCAATCAGAGGGACACAGCCATAAAGAAATAGAGGCTTTTAAAAGGGAAACAAAAAAAACACTCAAAGAAGTCAAAGAACTAGAGGAAAACAGAACCAAAGAGAAGAAGAAATTGAAGAAGGAATTTAAAATGGAAATGGAAACAATAAAGAAAACACTAAAAGAGACAACCCTGGAGGTAGAAAACCTTAAAAATAAATCAGGAGTCACAGATGCAAGAATCTCCAAAAGACTACAAGAGATAGAAGAGAGAATCTCAGGGTCCAAAGACAACATGGAAAACATAGACAAAACAGTCAGAGAAGATGCAAAAGCCAAAAAGCTCCTAACAGAAAATATCCAGGATATCAGGAACACAATGAGAAAACCAAACATAAGGTTAGTAGGAAGAGAAGAAGGCAAAGAAGGCTTTGAGGCACAGTAAATATCTTCAACAAAATTGTAGAAGTAAACTTTTCTACCCTTAAGAATGTGATGACCATGAGCATAAAAGAAGGCTACAGAGCTCCAAATAGATTGGACCAGAAAAGAAATTTCTCCTGACACCTAATAGTCAAAATTCCAAGTGCCAAAGCAAAGAAAGAATGCAAAAAGCAGTAAGGAAAAAAGGTCATGTAACATATAAATGCAGACCAATCAGAATCTCAACTGACTTCTCAACAGAAACTATGAAAGCTAGAAGATCCTGGACAGACATCATGCAGACCCTAAGAGAAAACAAGGGTTAGCCCAAACTGCTATAAACAACAAAATTCTCAATCACCATAGATGGAGAGACCAAGATCTTCCAGGAAAAAAAAAATTACACAATATCTGATCACAAACCCAGAACTACAATAAATTGTAGGTGGAAAACCCAATATAAGAAGGGAGACTATATTCTAGTAAAAACAAAAAAATAACTAAGCAAGAAAAAAAATGAAGACACACACACAGGCATAATTCTACCCCTAAAAGCAACAATAACAGAAAACAGCAACCTTATTCCTGAACATCTGTAAATATAAATGGACTCAATTCCACAATAAAAAGACATAGAATATCAGACTGTATACATAAAAAGATTCCAGGATTTTGCTGCATAATGGATACTCATCTCAGAGACAAAGATAGATGCTATACAGAATAAAAGTTTGGGAATAAAAACTTCCAAGGAAATGGCCCCAAGGAAGAAGCTGGAGTAGATATTCTAATATCGAATAAAGGAGAGTTTAAACAAAGTTAAGCAAAAAAAAGATAAGGAAGGACACTTTTTACTCATTACAGGAAAAGTTTGCCAGGGGCACTCTCAAGGGTTATATATATATACTCCAAATACAAGAACACCCATATTCATAAAAGAAACCCTACTAATGTTCAAAAATACACTGTACCCCACACAATTATAGTGGGAAATCTCAACACCCCACTGTCATAAATGTACAGATAATGGAATACACCTTCTTCTCAGGACCTCATGACACATTTGAAAAATGATCATATAATCTCTCACAAATCAAGCCTCAATAAATATAAGAATATTGAAATATTTCATGCATCCTATCAGATGGTCTAAGGATGGTATTTAATAAAAAACAAAGACAACAAAAAGCACATGGAAACTAAACAATGATCTATTAAACCATAGCATGGTCAAAGAAGAAATAAAGAAAGAAATTAAGAATTTTCTTAAATTTAATGAAAATGAAAACACAACATACCCAAATTATGGGAGGCAATGAAATCAGCACTGAGAAGAAAACTCATAATTCTGAATGCTTCAAAAAAGAAACTGGAGAGAGCATACACTAGAAACTTGACAGCACAGTTGAAAGCTCTAGAACAAAAGGAAGCAGATATACCCAAGAGTAGTAGAAGGCAAGAAATAATCAAACTCAGGGTAGAAATTGACAAAGTAGAAACAAAACGAACCATTCAAAGAGTCAACAAAGCTAAGAACTGGTTCTTTCAGAAAATTCAAAAGATTGATAAACCCTTAGCCAGACTAACTATACGGCAAGGAAAGAGTATACAAATTAACAAAATTAGAAAAGAAAGTAGAGACATAACAAATGAAACTGAGGAAATTCAAGAAATCATCAGATCGTACTAAAAAAGCCTATACTCAACAAAGGTGGAATGTCTAGGGGAAATAGATGAATTCTTAAACAGGTACCAAATACTAAAGTTAAATCATGGCCAGGTACACCATCTAAATAATCCCATAAAACATAAAGAAGTAGACACAGTCATCAAAAGCCTCCCAATAAAAAAAACCATTTCCATATGGGTTCAGTGCAGAATTATATGAGATATTTATTGAGGAACTTATACCAATAATCTCCAAACTATTCCACAACATAGAGTAAGATGAAACCCTATATGAGTCATTTTTTGAGGCTACAATAACCCTTGTTTCTAAACCACAAAAAGGCCCTACAAGTAAAGAGAACTTCAGATCAATCTCATTTATGAACATTGATGCAAAAATACTCAATCAAATCCTCGCAAACCAGATCCAAGAATACATAAAAACAACGATTCACCATGATCAAGTAGGCTTTATCCCTGGGATGCAGGGATGTTTTAATATACCAAAATCCATCAATATAATTTACCATATAAACAAACTCAAAGAAAAAAACCACATGGTCATCTCACTAGATGCTGAGAAAGCATTTGACAAAATTCAGCACCTCTTCATGTTAATAGTCTTGGAAAGAATAGGAACCCAAGGACCATACCTAAACATAATAAAAGCAATATACAGCAAATTAATAGCCAACATCAAACTTAACAGTGAGAATCTTGAAGCAATCCCACTAAAATTATGGACTAGACCAGGCTGCACCCTATCCCCCTACCTATTTAACATAGTACTGGAAGTCCTGGCTGGAGCATTAGACAGCAAACAGAAATCAAAGGGCTACAAATTGGAAAGAAAAAAGTAAAAATATCACTGTATTTGAAATGATGGTGTATGTAAGTGACACTGAAAATACCACTAGAGAACTTCTACAGCTGATAAACAAGTTTAGCAAAGTGGCTGATTATAAAATTAACTCAAACAAATCAGTAGCCTTCCTCTACTCAAAGGACAAAGATGAGGAGAAATAAATTAGTGAAAAGATACCCTTCACAATAGTCACAAACAATATGAAATACCTTTGTGTGACTCTAAGTAACCAAGTTAAGGACCTGTATGAGAAGAACTTAAAATCTCTAAAGAATGAAATTGAGGAAGATCTCAGATGATGGAAAGATGTTCCATGCTCATGGATTGGAAGAAAGAAAATTGTAAAAATGACCATCTTATCAAGAGCAATCTACAGATTCAATGCAATCCCCATCAAACTGCAACCCACTTCTTCATAGATTTAGAAAGAACAATGTGTAATTTTATCTGGAATAACAAAGAACCTAGGATAGTTAAATCCATCCTCAGCAACAAGAAAACATTTGTAGAAATCACTATTCATGACCTCAAGCTATATTACAAGGCAATTATGCTAAAAACTGCATGGTACTGGTTCAGAGATGGGCATGTGTATCAATGGAATAGATTAGAAAATCCAGAAATGAGCCCTCACATATATGGTGACTTGATTTTTGACAAAAGAGCTGTAAACATTCAATGGAAAAAGGACAGCCTCTTGAACAAATGGTGTTAGTCCAACTGGCACTCAGCATGCAGAAGAATAAAAATCAACCCTTTCTTATCTCCTTGTACAAAAGCTCAAGTGCAAGTCAATCAAAGATCTGCACATTAAACCAAGTGCACTGAAACTATTGGAAGATAAAGTAGGAAAACCTTACAACACACAGGTACAGGAGAAAATTTTCTGAACACAACACCAATGGCTTGTGCTCTAACTTCAAGTATCGACAAATGGGACTTAATGAGACTGCAAAGTTTCTGTAAGGCTAGGGACACTGTCAAGAATACAAAATGGCAACCAACATATTGGGCAAAGACCTTTACCAACCCAACATCTGATAGAGGACTAATATCCAAGATATACAAAGTACTCAAGAAGTTAGACAGCAGAGAATGAAAGAACCCTATTAAAAATGGGGTACAGAGCTAAACAAAATGTTCTCAATTGCAGAATTTCGAATGGCTGAGAAGCATCTAAGGAAGTGCTAGACATCCTTTGCCATCATTGAAATGCAAATCAAAACAACCCTGAGATTCTACCTCATACCAACCAGAATGACTAAGATCAAAAATTCAGATGACAGCAGATGCTGGTGAGGATATTGAGAAAGAAGAACACTTCTCCACTGTTATTGGGGTTGTAAACTGATATAACCACTCTGAAAATCATTCTTGTGGTTCCTCTGAAATTTGGACATAGTACTACCCAAAGACCCAGTTATTCCACTTCTGGGCATATACCACAATGATGCTTCAACATACAACAAAGTCACATGTACCAAAATGTTCATAACAGCCCTATTTATAATAGTCAAAAACTAAAAAGTACCCAAATGTTTTTCAGCAGATGAATGGATACAAAAATTGTGGTATATTTACACAATGGAGTACAACTCAGCCATTAGAAACAATGACTTTATGAAATTCTTGAGAAAATGAATGCATCTAGAGAATATCATCCGGAGTGACATAATCCAGTCACAAAAGGACACACATAATATGCAGTCACTGATAATTGGATACTAACTCCAGAAATCTCTGAACAGCCCAGAAGCAAATTACAGACTATATGAAGTTCAAGAAAAACAAAGGCCAAAAAAAAAAAAAAAAGAAAGAAAGAGAAAAATCATTACGTTTAATCTTTACACACCAAGAAAACTGATTATTTCCCATTTATATCTTGTTTTACATATACCTTATTCTTATTGTAACTAGTAAAATTTTAAGTCATACTATCAAACCTTTAAAAAAATCAAGTAATGACAAAAATATATTCATACACTTTTATTCAATAATGCTTTTAAAATTTGTACATTTATATTTGCTTTTTAAAATAGTTTTTTCAATTAAAAAAGATATGTCAATCATTAAATGGTTATTAAATTGGTTTAAATAGCTTGACTAAGGATGATATTTAGAAAGAATTCAATCTACCATGTATGTCACAATAAATGACATACATTTATTACCTAAAAGAGCATTTTTGTTTAAAAGAATATAGTCACTACTACACACTACAGTTGAGCATCTATACCTGACTTTGCATCATTTTGGCTTTGGTTGCATCATTTGGTTGATATCTAACTTAATCAAGGAAACACTGGCTAGAGGCTTCTCATTTTTTATTGTAATTATCTCCTTTGTGATTAAGAATGGTTTATGATTAAATACAGTAATAGAATTAATCAAATGCATAAACACCTTATATTCATGTGAGTTTAAATTTATGTACACATTTTGAATATTTATTATGTTTGTACTGAAGTATTTGATATAATATGTACTAGAAAATTGTAACTCACTTTCAGCACGTGTGTTTAAGCTGCATTATTCCTTGAGCTTAAGTTGTAACCCAAAGATCACTTCACTCTACATTTGTGATAACCCTTAGAATTTTCTGCATTTAAGGTCAGTTAATTATAATTTTTGAATTATGTAAATGCTTGGTAAAATTCCCTTGGCTACTCAATTTAAGTATAGAATTAACATAAGTGTATTAAAATGACAAACGTTAGAAACAAATATTTCTGTGAATGAATACATGTGATTTCCTGACTTTAATAATTAAATTGTCATAAAATTCTAAAACATTCAAAACTGTTAGAGATTTCAATAATATTTGTCTGGTAAAATAAATATTTAGTCTGTATTTAGTATGTTAGTTCAATGAATTTAACATTATTTTAAGATTTAAGTTACTATGATTAAATTTTCCACTTTACAAAACCACCATTAACTTTACAATTAAATTTCTATCCTTAATTAATATGAATTTTAATTTGTAAATTAAAGCTTCTTGAACTGTTAATATTTTGAGGACAATGTTCTCTACTCAGTGAATCTGGAGAATTATAAACATGCATCGTCTAACAAGACATATTTGTAGAAGTTCCCTTGATTTAAAATACTTGCTGCATATACTCTTTCTACTTACATATTCTCTGTTGCTTAAATTGGCTGTTCATGGTGGCACTTATGTTTAATCCCAGCTCTGGCAAGGCAAGAGGTAATGGGATTTCTGTAATTTTAAATTATTCTACTCAAGACAGTAAGATCCAGAATGACCAGGACTACATAGTGAGACCTTGAGTCAGTAGAAGAGATGTTTGTAATGCAATTCTCTAAGCCACATTTATATTTCTAATAAGTTTCAGATTCAGAAGATCTCAAATCTGCAGAAAAAAAAGGGAATTTAAGGAGAAATTACTAAAATTAAGGTCATCTTAGGGGCCATATAGAAACCAATCCAGTAGAAGTTTCTTTTAAAAATTGTGTGTGTGTGTGTGTGTGTGTGTGTGTGTGTGTGTGTGTGTGTGTATGTGTGATCAAAATAAAATTGCCATATAACAGGAAAGAATGAGTCATTACATTCTCTGCAAACCATCTTAGTGGAAAAGTAAATACCAACTCAACTACAAAGTGATTAAAAATAATATTTAGCCTTCCATTTATAATAACACAAGAGGGACACAATCCTCCTGAAGTGATCATCTAATATCTTATTGGGTTTAAGCTCTACTCCATGATATAGAACCCATAACTGACACTAAACATGAACCTAACCATGAAACAAGATAGGCCAAGACCTAGAGGAAATGTTAACACTACTGTTCTGCAAAAGGGATGTGGCCATTAAAGTGACTTCTAATGGCAAACTACTAGACTCATAGATGACTGCCTTGCACTGAGATCTTTTCTTCTATAGTAGATAGAAATAAATACAGAGAGCCAAAGCTGAACAATATGAAGGGAGTGAAGGATATTGGAACACTTGGTCCAACATAGACTGTCTCCTTAGAAACCTTATCCTTAAGGAAGCCTACAGAAGAGGAGGTAGAAAAATTATAAGACCTATAGAGAATTAAGATACCCAGTAAACAAGGCCCTCTAAGCACAGAAGCTCAGTCATACATATAAACTCACTGAGACTGTGGAAGCATGCAAAGAGTCTGCATGTGTCTGTACTGGATGAACTCCCATAGCTGAGAGAAATGGAAACAAGTCCTATCTCTGACAAAGTTGCTCTACAATTGATAAACACTTACAAAAGAAATTCAGTCCTTCATAAAAGGTGGGACAAAATATTCACAGGAGGAATAACAGAGAAAAAAGTTTGGAGCAGAGACTGAAGGAAAGACCATCCAGAGACAACCCCACTTGTAGAACCATCCCATATACACTCACCAAACCCAGGCAATATTGTGGATGCCAAGAAGTGTATGCTGAAAAATGTCTGATATATCTGTCTTCTTTGCCAGAGTCTGAAAAATACAGAGTCAGATGCTCTCAACCAACAATTGGATTGAGAATGGGGGTTGCCAATTTAGGAGTTAGAAAAAGGACTGAAGGAGCTGAATGGATTCCAGACCCCACAGAAAGAACAACAATATCAGCTGACTAGAACCCCTAGAGCTCAGAGACTAAACTGCCAACCAAAGAGTACACATGGAGGGACCCAGGGCTCCAGTAGCATATGTAGAATAGAATGCCTTTATCAGGCATCAACAAGATGAGAGACCCTTGTCCCTGTGAAAGACCAATACCACAATTTAGGGATATGCCAGAACTGGTAGATGGGAGGGAATGGGTAGATGAGGAAACACTCTCATAGAGACATAATATATATTATGCTTTCAGGTTATGTGCTTTTGTGGTATTCCTGCATGTGCTAATTTGTGTCTCAGCATCTATAAATATTTATTGTACTGTTTCTTTTGGCTCTTTATCTTCTGTTTGTTTGCTTTGACTTATTTCTGCTTGTTTTCCTTTCTTTTATTATTTTTTTATAATTTTATATTTTCATTCAAAACACTGTCCCTAGTACTGATCCCACAGGATTCTTTTTCTGATTCCTCCTCTCCTTCTCTGAGAAAATAGCATCCTTCTGTGTATCACCCTACTCAACCCTGGGTTATCAAGTCTCTGTAGGATTAAGCACTGCTGCTCCTACTGAGGCCAAAGAGGCATTCCTTTGGAGATATGAATACCATAATCAGGCTACAACTTAACAAACAGCCTCCCCTTCAGTTGTTTGGGGACCAATATCGAAAATGAGCTGCACGTCTGTTACATACGTGCTTGGGGCTCGGTCCAACCTGTATATGTTCTTTGGTTGATTTGGAATCTGGAGCTAGAAGTCCCACACAGCTTTCTGGCTAGAGATGAGAGAAACCTCTGCCACCTCTGCTGCTGGGTTCAGCTGGTCACCCACAAGCTTGGGCGAACAGAAAAGGAAAAACCAGTTTGGCCACTTTACTGTTAGACTTGGCTTGCCTGCATTTCTGCTGCTGCCACAGGGTGCTGGGCCAGGCTGAATGGAGCCAGCAAAAGGCTACTCCACAGGGTGCCAGAAGCGTCAGGAGAGAAAATCTCTTCCCAATCGGAGGTGTTATCAGCTCTTATAACAATGGCTTTCCGGTAGTAGAATGATTCTTACAGGTGTTTACTTTCCCACAAAACCATCCATGTATACAATTTTGAGATTGTTCAGAGTCAGACCACTGCTAATTTCTACTGGCTTGACATGAGGTTTTGGGAAAAACCTTGTCTACATATTTTGGGTCGTCTGGTTTCTGCCTGGAGCTTACCCACAGTCACATCTACCTGCGGGGAAGGGATTTGAGGCGTGGCTGATCCTACCGCACCTGCAGAAAAGGAACTTGGAGTGTGGCCAATGCCCAACTGGGCAGTGCGGTGCTTTTAGCGAGAATTCCTGATTTGGGGGAGACTAGGAAGTTTCCTGCCATCTCACTTATTTCCAAGAGCTTTGACTTGTCTGAAATGATAACAGGGTATTCTTAATGGCCTACATCATACAGGTTGGTGACCCAGATTTTGAGTGTTCAGGGGAATCAGGTTAGTTGGTCTTACTATGGAGTTTGATCCACTTTAGGGTCTTCAGTCCTTCCCTCAACACTTACATAAGGGTCCAGTGTTTGGCTTTGGGTATCCACATTTGTTTATATTATTCTCTTGAGGTTTGTTTTTCTGTGACAGAGAGGCTGTGGATTTGGATAGAAAGGGAGGGTAAAAATTTTTGGAGAAGCCTGGAGAGTAACAATCACAGTCAGAATATATTTATTTTATTCAATATACCATATTTTATTAAAGCATTGAATATTAAATGTATGTATATATTCAATAAATATATATTTGGATATATTCAAATGAGTATATTATTGAATATATAAATATTGAATACATATCTTTTATATTGTAATCTGATTTCAGATTAGACCATTTATAATTTTCTATTTTTTAAATACAAAATAAGTGTTTTCTTTTAACTAGAGACTGCTTCCAAAACATAACATAAAAATGTCATTTGAAAATGGCATGCAGTTGGTATCAGAAATGGGTATGAAATGATTAAATCTGATAGTTTTATTCATAGCATAGCTTAACATCTTTCCCATCTCTCTCAGATAAGAAATTCAGGTGCCAGAATGTTTATTTTAATATATTCAGATGATAAAAAAGATTCTGAGGGATTTTTTATTTGCCAAGAAATGATGCTTTAAAAAAAAAACTTCTTACTGTAAAAAATAATTCTAAACTCAAATGAAATGTAGAAAATACATTTCTATTTTGGTGATCTGTTCCCAAGATTTGCTATTTGAACACTAATATTCCTTCCAAATTCATTGATCTTTGCTTTGTTATGAAATGATACCCTTTCATGTGTAAAATCACAAGTAAACATTCTTATTCAATAACTACCAGCCAAAGGTTTTACCCAGACAATAGGAGAGTCATTCTCAAAGTCAGTGAAATTAATGTCATTTTCTACTGTCATTTCATATTCAAAATTTTTTATCTGACTAAGAACTGTGATTATGGAACTGGCTCTGATAGTCTACCATCTGTCAGCAAAATTTTGAAGGCTGAATTGAAGTTTTAAATCTAATGACTACTTCTGTCCCCCTTCCTCAAATTGCATAAGCCTATCACCTAAAATAAATGGGTTATAGAGTCCTGAGAATAATGTCTAAAATAAAGTTCATATCCAGAAATTCTTATACCATGTGTGTCAGCCTTATATGACCTAAGTTACCTTAAATTAAATTTACTTTCACATATATACATATTATTTAATTTTTCTTAAAATTGAAGTATAGTTACTTTTATACTATAAATAATAATTTAAGTTAATTAATTTAAATAATGGCATCCAAGATAAAAAAAAAAGCAATGTTTTATAAGGTCATTCTGACTATAAAGCCCAAGAATTACCCACCCTGAACTATACAATGTTCAATTCAATCCTATGTACCCAATAAGAAAGGGACAAAGTAAACCAACATAATCAGTAGTGTCATATATTTTCCAATCCTTAAAAAACTATCGTGATCCAATTTATGGGAGAAGAACGGAATAATTAGAAACTTATCAAAGTAAAAGGGAGAAAAATGCAATTTAGTGGTGAGAAAAATTCAAGCAAGTTCAACAGATGGTTCAGATGTTTTTGTTGTTTGGATTTCCTTGTGTGTTTTGCATTTCAGAAGGATACTTTGGCTACAAGTAACACAGCTGACTGTTGTTTTAGCCACAGTGACTATTAAAACAAACATATAAAAGTACTACATGATGAACTGAAACAGACACTGAACATGGACTCAAAACACAGGAACAGACTGGATTAGAGACTATAAGAATTTAATTTGGTTGGTCTGCAATGTATTATATTTTTTAAGTGATCAAGAGAAATATGATTTTCTATTACTCTAAATATATGGTTAGTAGTAGTATTTACCATACAATGGTTGTAATATACATTGACTTATTGACTATCTAATGAATCATTTAGAGTAGAATTTTTAAATTGCAAATTGTTTATACAACTGCTAAAAGGAAGTTGAAGCCTGCTATCCTCATCATTTCATGTCTATTTTCATTTATATTTGTGTGTGAATGTTTTTGACATGAGTCCAATTAATCCTATTTTTTTTAACAATATCATAAGTTGGCACATTAACTTAAAAGCCTGAAATATATGCCATGTTACGAATACTGATTTTTTTTATACATTTATATCAAGTAGATATGATGAGATAAATTTGGATTTATGCATTCACCCATAAATTTTCCTTTATAACTGGGTAAATAATTTCTTATATTGTTGCATTAACTCTGTGATAAACATACTTATATAACATATGTCTTGCATTTTAGAAAATGTGCAAAAATAGTTTATGAATATTAACACCAGCATTTTTCTTTGTTTTGTACATTTGGTGTTTTGATTATTATGTGACAGGAGGAATTTCTTTTCTGATTAATTCCATTTGGAATTCTGTAGGCTTCTTGTATGTTCATGGGCATCTATTACTTGAGGTTAGGAAAGTTTGCTTCTATAATTTTGTTGAAGATATTTACTGGGCCTTTCATTTGGGAATCTTTGCTCTCTTCTATACCTATTATTTGTAGGTTTGGTCTTCTCATTGTGTTCTGGAGTTCCTGGATATTTGGGGTTTGAAGCTTTTTGTATTTTGCATTTTCTTTGACTGTTGTGTCAATATTTTTATGGTATTTTGTGCATCTGAAATTCTTGCTTCTATCTCTTATATTTTTTGGTGATTCTTGCATCTATGATTCCTGAACTCTTTTCTAGGTTTCTATCTCCAGGGCTATCACCCTTTGTGATTTCCCAATTGTTTCTATTTCCATTTATAGATCCTGGATAGTTTTGTTCAATTACTTCACCTGTTTGGTTCTGCTTTTTTGAATTTTTTTAAGGAAGTCCTTTCTAAAGTCCTCTATCACCATCATGAGATATGATTTTAAATCTGAATCTTGCTTTTAAACTGATAATCTTAGTACCAGTATTCTTAGTTTTGTTATTTTCTATCTTTATTATTTAGTGGAATGGAAAAGCAAACTTGAGGCAAATTTAGTCATAGGTGGAATTGTTTAAATCTTTTTCAAAGACTATTATTTAACTGAATAAATAATTTTGCTTCACAAAAACATCATGCTTGAATCAATAAATATTGAAAATATTCATTTTTTTCTTCTATTCACTTAAAGAACATGATCATGAACATTATAAAGAAGAGTAACTTTGGTATCTCACACTAGTATCTCACAAGTTTGGAATTAATACCTTTTTTATCAAAAGTAGAAAGACTCACTGGTGGATTTCATCACTTATACAGCTACTTTTGATTCGCCTGTTCCTCTGTATGTATCTTCAACCAGGGTCTTCTGTTAGGGCTTGAACAGAATCTGTTGTTTTGCTCTTCAGGTATATATATATATATATATATATATATATATATATATATATATATATATATATATATATATATATATATATATATATATATATATACTTTATAAATAACTTTTTCATGTCTTCTTAAGAAGAGATATTTTAAATATTTTGTACCCAAACAGAGATCAACAAAATGAGAGGTAAGATGAAGTACAAAGACAAATCCAAAAGAATGAGATAAAATGATTGATTTGTGATTTTTTATGGCTATGGAAAAGTAAGAGGGAAAGATATTACGAATCAGATATATCTGTCAGTGCTCTTTGTAAGATTTAAAAATTTAGAGTCCTTGGGAAAATTTAAATAGCGAGGATCGAGAGATTAAAGCAGAACTACTAGAAAGATCCTCCTAAAACCACCGAATTGTTATGGAGAAAAGGAAAATCACAAAATAAATTGTGTAGATTTTTCACCATCAAATGTAGCAAGGTTAATTTTAAACTAGAGCTCATTGAGTGGGATGAAAACTACATGTGCTTATAAATCTCATTCTTCATAACTTGAACAATAGTTCAACAGAAGCATTAATGTCAAAGAGGTTGCTTTTATAGTAAGTGGAGGTCCCATGTTGAGTTATAGTTGGGTTAATAATATTAATATTGAGAATATTTGGAAACAGAAATTTACTGGATCCTAATTTATATCAAGTTCAAAAGTATTATGGACAAAATTGCCATTGGATGATGAAATTAATCTAGTCTTAGCAGTCGACAGTATCACATTTGCCCTCTGAGAATATACTGTGTTTGTTTGTCTTCTGCAAGAAATCATACCTAAAAGCTTTGCAACACTGGCTTTTAGTCCCTGCAGTACTGAGACAGATGCAGATGGGTTTCTGTAATTTGGGACCTGTTTGGTCTATATAGTAAATTTGTGAACATTCAGGTATTCACACTGAAACTGTGTCTCCAAATACACATAAAAGTTAGGAAAGCAAGAAAGAAGGAAGAAAGAAAGAAAGGAAAGACAGAAGGACCCATGCATTCTGACATATTGGAAATGTAAGTACCACTGGGATATAAGTCGAATAAAATCATTGGAGATGCTATGTAAGTCTTCTGATTTTAAGTGAAGTTATATGCATATATGTAACTAGGAATCTTCAAAAGTTGCAGAATTATTTACCCATACCATGCTGCTCATGTGTGATAAGATAAAAGGCCAGGAAGCTATGAGTTATTATTATGGCTCATGAAGGATGAGATGGAATCCTGCCCTTATCCATAACTCTGTAAATAGAATAGTTTTGACACAACAATTGACACATGTTATGGGAATCTTACTGTTCAAATGTCCTTTAATATACATATAGAGATGTAAACATAGATGTAGACGAAGTGATAGGTATGTTATTTCTTAGCTGCTGAATACAATATCAATTAATTCTTACTTAGAATGAATGGCATTAGACCTTCAGGAATCCTAGACACTCTATAAAAGGTGTCATTACATAACACTAACAATAATGTGTCTTACAGTGTAAAAATTCTAGAAGGTTTTAAACACATACCAGGAGAAAATTATCACTAGTACTCCTGCGTGACTGTTCATCCAGTATATTGTATTACTATCATGCACAAAAGCTGTGTACGCTTGTGTAATAATTATGAGTATGAGTCTAACCATCAATTTTCCAACTGAGTTGAACAATTTAGGCTCAGCTGTACATGAGAGAACCACCATTTGTTACCATGAGGTCAAACAAAAATCTGTGCCAGAGACAATCCCAGATGACAGAGGTGAGGATGCTGTTATTATTTTATTAAATAAATACAGTGTTTCTGTCAGACTGTATTATAGAAATTTTAATTGAATGGCCATATATTGCTGTTGCTGGCAGCTGCACAAGAAGGAAACTATTTTTATGAGGCAACAGATACTTCATAATCTGAAAACTATTGTAAATTTTAAAATAAATATATGTCTCCATGATCTATTGAATTGTTGGATAAAACTAATGACCTAGCCACTCAACTATAAACAAAAGAACTGATCATCTGTATGTAATTATCACTTTCAAACTTAATAGAATTTCATCATACCAGAGAGACCAGAATGAATTTAGAAAGTGGATAAAGGGAGCATGAGAGACTGTAGTTGTTTCTTAGTTGTTTTGTTTGTTAGTTTGTTTGTTTTCTTTTTGTTTTAATTGTTTGAATAAGGAGTGTGTGGCTACAATTGAAATAGAGCAATGTGTTGAACTTGTACGGGATTTCACAGGAGTGGATCTATTAACATTTTATTATACGGACTTTCATGGTTTCTATGACATTTACTCCATTTCAAGGTCTCAGCATGATAGCATCCCTATTCTCATGTTATATATGTGGTCACCTTAGTGGCTCTACATAAGCTAAACATAAGGTAGGGTGGATGGCCTGATGAAGTGGCTGGTAGAATCATCTCTGCCCACAGTAAGCAAGTAAACCCACAGGTAAATGTACTCTCACTTTAATCAGAGAAAACTCTCTGAAGAGATACATATTATTACACAGATAAGAAAAAAACTGCTCAATATACTGAACAACCAACAGTAAGCAGCCCTGCCTCTTCTCCTGCCTCTATATTGTAACATCTGCATCTAAATCTCAGAAATAATGACTGCAGAAATGATGAGATTATAAGAACTGAAAAAGGATTGCGTAAGAGGATAAATAATGTCACCAGGGATGAGAGAAAAGATCATTCCTCAAAATTTCAGCAATATGGTTTCCTAAACATAACCTGTATAATGATCAAACTTGTTGATTTTCAACATAAATGAAAAAAAAAATTCACAAGATTCCACCCTAAGATGATAACCTACAAGGAATTAATGCTCCCTGAGAGAGGGCCAATCAGTTTTCTCCAGTTCTCAAATAGGCTGCACACTTCAAATTTTCAACCTAAGTATACAAACATGTGAACAACACTGAATGAACTCTGTTGGCTTTGTATGTACTCGTGTGTATTTTGAGTGGGTATGAGTGTGAATGTGATGTGGTTTCCTTGTAGAACAAGAACTATTAAAAAAGAGAGAATGAATTCAAGAGGATGTGAATGAAACAGAAGAGGACTTAGAAGAGATATAAAAGGTGCAGAGGCTATCAAACAATTTTTCATTAGAGTTTCAGAGACTAGAAAAATGGTTCATTGCTTTAAAAAACCTACTGCACTTGAAGCTCGTGAAGAGACTCAGGATTAGTTACCAAAAAATTCCAGCTCAGAGATATCCAATGTCCCTGGTCTTCATGGGCAACTATACAACTATATTTACACACACACACACACCTAGAAAGAGAAAGAGAGAGAAACACAATTAAAAATATTAAAGAAATGTTTAAAATTGTTATGTTGAATTCCTTACATTAAATTAATAGTTTTGAAAGCTATATAGTATAACTTTTGTTTCTCAAAATTTTCTGTTAGCTACAGCCAGAAGGGGGGCGGAATTCTTATAGTTTTTGTTTTACTTACTCTAACTTATGTTGTATTTTCATACAGTTTATTTAACTTTCTTTTTTTTTTCTATATGAAATGTGGAAATCAACCAGTACAACACAGGAGAGATATTTCTTTGAATAAGCAAATTCTAAGAATAGTTGTTTTACATGTATAAATATTTTTATAGCAAGTAATGGTAGCAAAAAATTTTCCTTTAAGATAAATACTTTATAAAACTGATTTTTCCACTTTTCTTCACTGTATCATTCTGTAATATCAGAGAGTCAGTAACTTATCTACTTATTTGCTTTCAATGATAATTACTTACGAAAGGGGCATAAAACATTTTAGGATTTTATTTCTTTTCAAATTCTGCAAAAATCTCTACCTCACTCTAAAACCTTTATTTGGAAGGTAAAAGATGCTGAATCATGCTCAGGAGACTCTGTTCACTTATGACATTATTTTATTTTTGTAACTCAGCATTTAAAAGTGAGATCTACAATAAAATAAGAGTCTATTTGAGAGAGCTAAACACATCCTGTTTACTATGCACTTCATAGATGGACCAAGTTATTCAGTTAGCATCCATTATAGACTGGCTACCACGTTTTCTGACAAATATCTGAATATATAAATGACAGCTAGATAGGTGTCAAGAAAGACCTGTGTGAAGAGAACAAAATGTTTTTTTTTTTAAACTTTATTTTAAAAAACAAAGATAAAAGAAAAAAATTTAAACATTTTTACATAAATGTATACAAATATAATTGTGTCAGTGCTTGGCTTTTATTTTTTCTTTTTTTTAAGGTATGATCTTTTTTGTTTTGTTTTGTTTTGTTTTGTTTTTTTCTTTAACTTCACACAGTCTGTGAGTTGTTTCTGGGGCATACCGAGCCTCTAGGGTTAGCATCCCACTATTAGTGACTGCATATTATGTCTGTTCTTTTGTGACTGGGTTATGTAACTCAGCATGATATTCTCTAGATGTAACCATTTTCTTAAGAATTTGGTTAAGTCATTGTTTCTGATGGCTGAGTAGTTTTCCATTGTGTAAATGTACCACAATTTTTTTATCCATTCATCTACTGAAGGACATCTGGGTTCTTTCCAGCTTCTGGCTATTATAAATAGAGCTGCTATGAACATTGTGGTGCATGTATCTTTGTTGTATATTGGAGTGTCTCTGGGGTATATGCCCAGAAGTGGAATAGCTGGATCTTCAGGTAGTACTTTGGCCAATTTTCTGAGGAATCGCCAGACTGATTTCCAGAGTGTTTGTATCAGTTTACAACCCCACCAACAGTGGAGAAGTGTTCCTCTTTCTCCACAACCTCGCCAGCATCTGCTGTCATCTGAATTTTGGATCTTGGCCAATCTGACTAGTGTGAGGTGAAATCTCAGGGTTGTTTTGTTTTGCATTTCCCAGATGGCTAAGGATGTCCAGCATTTCCTTAGATGTTTCTCAGCCATTCGATATTACTCAATTGAGAACATTTGGTTTAGCTCTGTACCCCATTTTTATTAGGGTTGCTTGATTCTCTGGTTCGAGCTTTTTGAGTTCTTTGTATACCTTGAATATTAGGCCTCCATCTGATGTGGAGTTGGTAAAGATCTTTTCCCATTCTGTTGGCTGCCGTTTTGTTTTCTTGACAATGTCCTTAGCCTTACAGAAACTTTGCAATATCATTAAGTCCCATTTGTTAATCTTTGATCTTAGAGCTTGAGCCATTGGTGCTTTGTTCAGAAAATTTTCTACTGTGCCTCTGTGTTCTAAGTTTTTCCCTACTTTCTCATCTAATAGTTTTAGTGTATCTGGTTTAATGTGGAGATCTTTGATCCACTTACACTTCAGCTTTGTACAAGGAGATAAGAAAGGGTCTATTTTCATTCTTCTGCATGCTGAGTGCCAGTTGGACCAGCACCATTTGTTGAATAGGCTGTCCTTTTTCCATTGAATGTTTACAGCTCCTTTTGTGAAAAATCAGGTGATTATATACGTGAGGGCTCATTTCTGGATCTTCTATTCTATTCCATTGATCCACATGCCTATTTCTGTACCAGTACCATGCAGTTTTCATCACAATTGCCTTGTAATATAGCTTGAGGTCAGGGATAATGATTTCCGTAGATGTTTTCTTGTTGTTGAGGATGGATTTCGCTATTCTAGGTCTTTTGTTGGATCCACATGTTCTAACCAGCAATATCTGCAAAGATTATAGGATTTTGCTGATTATAGGGTTTTTCTGAGTATTTTCATTCCTTCTGTGGTTTTATTAGGAAATATTTTATAGCTTTGTCCTTTTTCTTAGGTACTCTCATTAGGAAAATAACTGAGTCTGTTGCTTGCCAGAAAACATTTTATTTAAAAATAGATGAGTAAGTCTAAACTCAAGAATATTGATTTTTTCCCAAAGGTTGGCTGTGTATTCTAAATGTTTAAATTTTCCCACAACTTGTATGCATCATGAGATAATCACTTTGGAACCATGGAAAGAGTATCAAAGCCATGGCTTTCTGATACATCTATTTGACATAATTTTCTGCTGCATAAAACATCTGATGGTTTGTAGTCTGTTTAAAGTCTATGCTATGCGTGAATTTACAAAAATCATCTTCAACACTATATACAGAGAGACAGGCTTTTTACATCAGCTCTTGAGCCATTGAGAGTGCTGCTCTGATTCTCTTATTGAAAGATTCCAACATGAACTCTCAGTCATATAAAACTAAACAATTTCAGTGCAAATGTGATTATTAGAGTTGATGATACCATGACCTCCAACAATTCTGTTTTCATGACATAGCAAAGATGAAGAGCCATCCGTACCGAGTGAACAATTGTTCATTGAAAACATCTGTAACCATGATTAACAAACACTCTGTGGAGGGACAGAGAAAACATACGTTTCAATTAGTAGTCAACATTCTAGATGTAAGATGAAAACACTAATCAGAATATATCAGTGAATTCATATTTAATTTTTATTAAATTTTATTTATGAATGCTGATATTTTAATTATATTGGCTTTTCTGGGAATACTACTATTCTTTTAGCATTGTTCCACTATTAACAGGTGTAGAAGTGTTTCTTTGCGAATTACTAAAACTAAAGCATGCATTGAAATACATTTATGTTAAAAGCAGCAATTTCCCAATGGTGATCTAATCCTTTAAGTGCTTTCCTATTCCTTTCTTGCTTGGGGGAGATTAGACTAGAATTTTGTACACTTTAAAAAAGCTTTTTTAAATCACTTGATGTAATCATTAACAGGTGAGTTTTTATTTTTAAATTTTTGCTTTATATTGTTTCTTTAGTTTCTAATTCTTGTCTCCAGAAGACTTACTAAGAATGTTTAAATTCAATTTTATTTATTCCAATTTTAGAGTCCCTTTGTATAAACGCTTGATATTTTTAACTACGTACATATTATGTATCGTATATCTAATATATGTGCAAAATATGATTTACTGATATTAGTCATAATAATAGCATAAAGTCATTGGGGTGTGATAACATTAAGTAAAGCCATCAAACGAGGGCAAAAATTATATGACAAAAGGGAGAGAAGAAAATAAAGAAGGAAAACCACATACAAGTATGGTACATCTCTTTCTTGATGTGGTGTCCTGTGCCATTTCTGGAATATGCTATCAAGAGGGACATCACCAGATGTGGCTGCTTGAGACCCAGCCCAGCCTCATCTGGAAGGGTGGCCCACCCACGCACAGGTACCTGGGAGCTCAGAAGAGTGGTTGAACTGCTTTCTGTCCTAAGCAGGGTGAGTCAACTTATTTACCCATGTCCTACCTTGGGAAAAGCTGCACAGAGCTCCCACAGTTCAAGCAGCAGAACTGAACATGAGTACACACTTCTGACCCAAGGCCAGACACAGCCCAGCCACATCTGAAAGGGCAGCCCACCCACGCAGAAGTCTCTGGGAGCTCAGAAGAGCGGAAGGAATGCTTTCTGTCCTAAGTGTAAGAATCCACAGGAGAGACAGAAATAAATTAGAGAATTGAGACCTTTCACTGTAGTCACAAAGACTATAAAATGTCCGGGGGTTTCCCTAACCAAGCAAGTGAGGGATCTGTATGGCAAGAACTTCAAGAACTCTTCAGAAGGAAATTGAAGAAGACTCAGAAGATTGAATGATATCCCATATTCATGGATTGGCAGGATCAACATTGTAAAAATGGCCATCTTATCTAAAGAAATCTACAAATTCGATGTAATGCCCAGGAAAATTCCAAATCAATTCTTCATAGAGTTGGAAAAAGCAATTTGTAAATTCATCTGCAATAACAAAACTTCTACAATAGAAAAATCTATTCTCAAGAATAAAAACACTTCTGGGGAAATCACCTTCCCTGATTTCAAGCTATATTACAAATTAATTGTGATAAGAAAACAAAACAAAACAAAAACTGCATGGTATTTGGACCAAGATAGGCAGGTATTTCAATGGAACAAAATTGAGGACCTGTAAATGAACCCAAAGAGCTATGTTAATCTTTGAAAAGGGAGTTAAAAACAATCAATGAAAAAAAGAACAGTCTCATCAACAGATGTTTTTGGTTCAACAGGAAGTCAGCATGCAAAAGAACGCAAATCGATCTGTTCATATGTCATTGTAAAAAGCTCAAGTTCAAGTGGATCAAAGACCTTCCCATAAAAACCAGTTGCATTGAAACTATTAGGAGAAAAATTTGAGAAGAGTTTAGAACACATAGGCACAGAGGAAAGTTTCCTGAACAGAACAATAATGGCTTATACTCTAATATCAAGTATCGAAAAATGGGACGTTATGAAATTGAAAAGATTCTGTAAGGTTAAGGACACTGTTAAGAAGGCAAAATGGCAACCTAAAGATCAGGAAAGAATCTATACCTATTCTACATCTGACAGAGTTCTAGTATCTAATATATGCAAAGAACTCAAGAAACTAGACTATAGTGAATTAAATAATCCTTTTAAAAAAATGGGTACAGAGCTAAAGAAATAATTCTCAGCCGAGGAACATCAAATATCAGAGAAACACCTAACAAAATGCCCAATATCCCTAAGCAAAACAACCCTGAAATTCCACTTCACACCAATTAGAATGGCTAAGATCAAAAACTCAGGTGACAGCAGATGCTGGAGAGGATGTGGAGAAAGAGGAACACTCTTCCTTTGTTGGTGGGGTTGTTAGCTGGTACAACCACTTTGGAAATCAATCTGGTGGTTCCTCAGATAATTGAACATAGTACTACCTGAAAACCTAGCCACTCCACTCCTGGTCATATACCCTAAAGGTGTGCCAACATATAACAAGGACACATGCTTCACCATGTTTATAACAGCCTTATTTATAATAGCTAGAAGGTGAAAAAAAAAAAAACCCAGATGTCCATCAACAGATAAATTGATACAGAAAATGTAGCACATTTACACAATGAAGTAATACTTAGCTATTAGAAACAATGACTTCTTAAAACTTTTAGGCAAATGGATGGAACTAGAGACTGTCCTGAGTGAGGTTTCCCAGTCTCAAAAGAACACACATGGTATGCACTCACTAATAAGCAGATACTAGCCTCTAATAGCTCTGAATACACAATACCCAAGAAACAACTCACAGACATTATAAAGCTCAAAAAGAAGAAAGGCCAAAATAGGAATACTTCAGTCCTTCTTAGAAAAGAGAACAAGTCTCTCATTGGAGGAAATGCAAGATCAAATAGTGGAATAGAAATCGAAGAAAAGATCACTCAGAAGCCAACTGACCTAGGGATCGAACACATATGCAGTTATCAAATCTCAATAGCTGGTCCCAAGAAGTGCTTACTGGCAAAAGCCAGATATGGACGGCCCCTGCAGAGCGTCTGCCAGATAAATGATGGGAAACAGAATAAAGACATTGGCTGGTCCTTTAAAAGAGGAATCACATATATAAAAATCAGAGATATTCTCATTTAATTTCTTTATAACCAAATGTTTGTCTGGAAAGCTCTACATGTTTAAATTATCAATGTTAATGGTAACCTGTGTAGCTTATTGCATGTACCTCAAACATTTTGTTGTTCTGGAAATTTTGATTTGTCTACCAGATGTCAGACTTATATTTTAATATAAAAAGTGAGAACCAAGACGTAAAGCATGGGAAAGTTTTATAAGACAATATACTGTAATCAATTGTAACATGGCAAAATATATAATCAGAATATTTGTGTGTGGCAGCTGCATGTAAAACTCCAAGGAACCACTTATTAATCAGAGAAAGGTTAAGGTGGGAAGACTTTGCTATTAAGTTTGATGGCACAACATCAATACTCAGTCATAGCAGGAAATAATTAGTTGGGCTACTAAGTGAGTTTAAATGTACCCTGGACAGCTTATCAAGATATTGTGGTAGAAAAACTAAGATAAATATGGAACACATGTAATTTAATACATTTCCATGTGAAAATAATATTAGTAAAACAGGTTCTGACTATAATTTTGAGTGAAGGCTTTAAATGCTGCTTTTCTAATGCAAAATTATGTGTCTAGCAAAACACTGAATTCTATGAGTAAAAGCATTATATAAACATAAAAATAAACAGTAGAAACCAACCGACTAAATAACAAGTAATTGTATAAAATTTAAAAGCACGTATGTATTCATAAATATAAACATATTCACTTAGAACATTTCATTATTCAGTATGTTATTCCAGCTTACTAGTGTTGCATATTAAAACCAAAACCCACGTATATACAATATATAAAAATATATCTACATAAACTTTCTTTTTCAATATTTTTTGAATATTATGCTATTTCTTCCTGCTCCAATCCCCACTCCCCTCCCTTTACTTTCATGAATGTGCTCCCTCTCTCAAACACCCACTCCCAACTAAGCATCTTGTCATTCCACTACACAAGGAAAATGTGCCCTCTCTGGAACAAATGCCTCTTCTCACATTGATGCCAGATACTGCTATCTTCAGTTACATATGCAACTGAATCAATAGGTCTCTCAAAGTGCGTACAGAAGTTGTGTTTTAGTTCCTGGGAGCTCTAGAGGGTTTGGTTGGTATGTAACCCCTTTCAGCTCCTTCAGTTTTTTTTTTTGTTTTTTTTTTTTTTTTTGTTTTGTTTTGTTTTGTTTTTGTTTTTTTTTTTCTAGCAACATCATTGGGATTCCTGAGTTCAGACTTGAGTTTAGTGACTGCATATGCAACTGAATCAATAGGTCTCTCAAAGTGCGTACAGAAGTTGTGTTTTAGTTCCTGGGAGCTCTAGAGGGTTTGGTTGGTATGTAACCCCTTTCAGCTCCTTCAGTTTTTTTTTTTTTTTTTTTTTTTTTTTTTTTTTTTTCTAGCAACATCATTGGGATCCCCGAGTTCAGACTTGAGTTTAGTGACTGCATATGAGGTAGATCCACAGGTGAGGCAGTCTCTGAATGATCATTTCTCCAATCCCGGTTTCTCTATTATTCACTGTATTTTCTCCCAGGAGTGGTTTGTTCTCCCTTCAAAGAAGGACTGAGGCATCTACCTTCTGACCTACCATCTTTTTGAGCTTCATAGGGACTGTGAATTTTTTCTTGGGTATTTCAAGCATTTGGGGCTAGCATCTGCTATTATTTTGTGACTGGATTATCTCACTCAGGATGATTGTGTCTAGTTCTATCAATTTGCCTAAGAATTTCATTAAGTCATGAGGTTTTTATAAATACTGATCTGTAATACAGCTTGAGGTCAGGATTGGTGATTCCCCAGGAATTTTTTTTATTGTTGAGAAAAGTTTTTCCTGTTCTGGTTTTTTTGCTATTCCAAATGAATTTGCAAATTGTTCTTTCAAAATCAATAAAGAATTGAGTTAGAATTTTGATGGGGATGGCATTGAATCTATAGATTGCTATTGGCAAGATGGTTATTGTTACTACGTTGATGATCCATCCAATCCTTAATCATGGGAGATCTTTGCATTTTCTGAGATCCTCTTCAATTAACTTCTTCAGAGTCTTGAAGTTCTTGTCAAACAGCTAATTCACTTGCTTTGTTAGGGTCACGGCAAGGTGTTTTAAATAATTTGTCACCGTTGTGAAGTGTGTCTATCCCTAATTTTTTTCTCAGCATAATTATCTTTTGGGTAAAGAAAGAGTACTAATTTTTAAGCTAATTTTATATCAGCCACTTTGCTGTAATTATTTAAAGCTGTAGGCATTCTGTGGTGGAATTTTGGGCATCACTTAAGTATACTATCATATTAACTTCAAATAGTGACACTTTGACATTTTCTTTTCCAATTTATATCCATTTGACTGGCATTTGCTGTTTAATTGCTCTGGCCATGTCGAGTTTCTGATTTTAGTGGGTTTATTTCCATTTCTAACCATTTAGTTTGATGTTGGCTACTGATTTCTTATATATTCCTTTAGCTATGGTAATTTATGAACCATGAATTGCTGATCATTTAAAGACTTTTAACATGAAGAAGTGTTAAATTTTGTCAAATTTTTCTCAGCATCTAATGAGACTTTCATGTGTGTTTGTGGGTTTTTTTTTTTTTTTTTTTTTGAGTTTGTTTATATAGTGGATTACATTGATAGATTTACGAATATTGTACCATGCCTGCATTGCTGGGATGAATCCTACTTGATTATGGTAAATGATCATTTTGATGTGTTCTTGGATTTGATTTGCAAGAATTTCATTGAATATTTTTGCATCAATTTTCATAAGAAAAATTAGTCTGAAATTTTCTTTCCTTGTATTGTCTTCGTGTGGTTTAGGTATGAGTGTAATTCTGGCTTCAAAGAATGATTTGGGTAGTATTCCTTCTGTTTCTATTTTGTGGAAAAGTTTGTAGAGTATTACTATTAGGCCTTCTATGAAGGTCTGATAAAATTCTGCACTGAACCCATCTGTTCCTGAATTTGTTGTTGTTATTGTTGTTGTTCTTGCTTTTGGGAGAATTTTGATGACTTCTTCTATTTTTTATGGGCTATGTGAGTGTCTAGATGATTTATCTTCTTTTGATTGAACTTTGGCACCCAGTATCTGTTTACATACTTGTCCATTTCCTCTAGATTTTCAAGTTTTGTGGAGTATTGGCTTTTGTATAGGATCTTAAGAATTCTAGAATTTCCTGTTTCTGCTGGTATGTCTCTCTTTAATTTCTGATTTTGTTAATTCGACATTCTCTCTGTACCCTTTAGTTAGTGTGGCTACAGGCTAACCAATTTTATTAAATTTCTCAAAGAACAAGCTGACGGTTGTGTGGACTATTTTTATATATTTTTTTATTAATTTGGTTGTTTCAGTTCTGATTTTGATTATTTTCTGCAGTCTACTCCACTACAGTATATTTTCTTCTTTTTCTGTAGAGCTTTCAGTTGTGCTGTCAGGCTGTTAGTGTATGTGCTTTTCTGTTTCTTTTTGGAGGTACTCAGAGCTGAGTTTTTCTTTTAGTTCTGCTTTCATTGCATTCAATAAACTTGGATATGTTGTGCTTTCATTTTTATTAATTTCTAAAAATCTTTCATGTTTTACTTTCCTTCTTCCTTGACCAAGTTGTCATTGAGTAGAGCATTGTTCAGCTCCCATGTATATGTGTGCTTTTTGCTCTTTTAATGTTATTAAAGATAGGCCTTAGTACATGGTGATCTGATGGGATACATGGGGTTATTTTGATCCATCTTCTTGTATATGTTGTGTCCTATTTTGTTAAAGACTATATATTCAGTTTTGGAGAAGGTACCATGAGGTGCTGAGAAGATGGTATAGTCTTTTATTTAAAGATTAACTGTTCTATAGCTGTCTATTTAATCCATTTGCTTTATAAATTCTGTTAGTTTTACTGTATCCCTGCTCACTTTCTGATTTCATAATATGTCCATTAATGAGAGTGGGGTGTTTAAGTCTCCCACTATTTTTCTGTGTGGTGCAAATATATGCTTTGAGCTTTAGTAGAGTTTCTTTTATGAATACTGTGTGCCTGTGTATTTGGAGAATAGATGTTCAGGATTGAGACTTCATCTTGATAGATTTGTCCTTTGAAGAGTAAAAAGTGTCCTCCCTTATTTATTTTGATAACTTTTGGTGGAAACTCATTTTGGTCAATATTAGAATGGCTATTCCAGTTTGCCTCTTGGGACCATTTGCTTGGAAATGTTTTCCCAACCTTTTACTATAAGATAGTGTCTATCTTTGTCACTGAGATGAGTTTCTTGTACAAAGCAAAATGCTGGATCATCTTTACTTATCCAGTCTGAGAGTTTATGTATTTTTATTGGGGGAATTCAGTCCATTGATGTTTAGATATAGTAATGAATAGTGATTGTTGCTTCATACTAATTTGATGTTAGAGGTAGAATTATGTTTGTGTCATTTTCTTCTTTTGGGTTTGTTGCATGATTATTTTCTTGCTTTTCCTAAGGTGTAGTTTCCCTTGCTTGTGTTGGAGTTTTTCATCTAATATTCTTTGTAGTTCTGGGTATGTGGGCATATATTGCATAAAATTGATTTTGTCCTGAAATATCTTGTTTTCTCTGTCTATAGTAATTGAGAGTTTGGCTAGATATAGTAACCTGAGCTGGCATTTGTGTTCTTTTAGGATCCATATGAAGTCTTTCCAGGATCTTCTAGCATTCATAGTCTCTCCTGTGAAGTCTAGTGTAATTCTGGTCATTCTGCTTTTATATGTTACTTATCCTTTTTCCCTTACTGCTTTTAGTATTCTTTTGCTTGCTGCTGTTGTTTTAAACATTTGGTGTTTTGACTATCATATGTCGGGAGGAGTTTCTTTTCTGGTCCAATGTATTTGGAGTTCTGTAGGCTTCTTATTTGTTCATGGTCATCTCTTTTCTTAGGTTAAGAAAGTTTTCTTCTATGATTTTGTTGAAGATATTTGTTGGGTCTTTTGGTTGTTAGTCCTCACTCTATTCTATGCCTATAAGCTCTAGGTTTGGTCTTCTCATTGTGTCCTAGAATTCCTGGATGTTTTGGGTTAGGAGATTTTTGATTTTTGCATTTTCTCTGACTGTTGTTTCAATGCTTTCTATGTTATCTTCTGCTCCTGAGATTCCCTCTTCCATCTCTTTTAGTCTGTTGGTGATGCTTACATCCATGACTCCTGATTTCTTTCTTAGGTTTTTTTATCTTCAGGATTGTTTTCTTTTGTGATTTCTTTATTGTTTTCATTTCCATTTCATATTCCTTTGCCTGTTTTCTTGTGTTTTTCTGTGGCTCTTTAAGTGATTTTTTTTTTTTAATTTTCTCTTTAAGGGCTTCCTATTCTTTATGTGTTTTCTTATGTATTTCTTTAAGGCATTTATTCACATGCTCCTTGAGACCCTCCATCATCAATGTCAGGTTTGATTTTACGTACAAATCTTGTTTTTCTGGTATGTTGGGAACCCAACTACTTGCTATGGTGGGAGAATTGGGCTCTGATGTTGCCAGCTTGTCTTGATTTCCAATGTTTAGGTTCTTGTGCTTGCTTTTTGCTATCCTTTTATTTGTGATATTAGATGATCTTGATGTCTGTGACTGGAGCTTGTCTCTTCTGTGGGTCGTTGGGCCTGTGGGCTCAGGAGTGAGATTGGTCTGGGTGTTCAGCTCTTTGTGGTAGGCTGTGAGTTCCAATAGTGGCAAGCCCGCTCTGGCTCTGGGCACAGATGAGGGCCTGAACATCCTATTCCCAAGCAGCACCAAGATACCTGCACACTGAGAGTTTCCAGTAGACTCTCCCCAAATAATCGGTGGATAGAAATTAGGGACTCACCCGTGGGCTCTGGAGGGAGCACCCCTGATGGTGGTGGGCCAGCTCTCTATAAACTTTCTTTATGAAGAGCACAATGAAATATAACATGCTTTGTATGTGTAATATGTGTTTTTGATATTATTGTTTTTGCTTTTGATTTTTACTTGTCTTGCATCTTCTGGGGCCATTATGTGTTGTTCTAAAATATAAACATAAATCTTGGCTTATGAAGGGAAGGACATCTATGAAATACTTTAAACATTGTCAAAACATGTTCGATTTTATGAGATCAGAAAAATCTCTATAAAATTTTATTAGTAATAATGATTTAGTAGGAAATAATAGTGTTTGTCTCTCATCTGGAATAAATATAAATCTTTGTAATGTGGAAACTACAATAATTACAATAAATAAAAAATTTTGATAGTATATTTTTATATTTCTAATAAAAATATACAACCATTTTAATTTTAGATTTAGGTTTTTCTGAGAAGTTGATACATATTTTTTAATATTGGTAACTATTTATTTTTAAATAAAGTTCTTCAATAAAAAAAATCCCTAAAAAAAATAAAAATGTAGTTAGTTTAGAAATTGGCATTATTCAGTTCTCTCTTCTCTCTCTCTCTTTCTCTCTCTCTCTCTATCTCTCTCTCTTTTAACTGAACAACTTTATTTTTAAAAACAGAGATAAATGTACAGATTTTAAAAGCATTTTTGCATAAAAGTATATGAATACATTTTTTTTAACAAAACCATGACATTTTATTGGTTATTTTAGTTATTTACATTTTAAATGTTGTTCCATTTTCCCATGCTTTATACATATTTTTATAAAAGAATCGAATATAAAAATTGTATAAGCTTGACAGAGCTGGAAAATGCTTTTAATCCCATCACTTGAGAGGCAGAAAGAAGAGGAGGATCTTGAGTTTGGGCTCAGTCTGGGCTACAGAGTGAGTTCAAAGAGAGACAGCAGCACAGAGAAACTCTGTCTCTGAAAACAAAACAAAACAAAATTATATAAGACTAAGGGAATAATCTTCTCATAAGTATTAATATTTTTTCTAATAAGTAAGATGATAATATCATAGTGGTCAATAATGTTGATAGTAAATATTTCATGACAATCCAAAATTTGAACTAGAATTAATGACTTTAGTGAACACTTTTTGAAGAGTTTACTTGTTGACTAATTAGATGCCCAAAATTATGTAGAGTATAAAGTAAAAGAATTATTAAGCCCTAACATTTCTTTAACATTTGTGTACTTAATTCCCATCGATTATACAATTAAGATGATTAAATTTTCTTGTAAATATGTTGTGATTATTTATTGATTAAATCATGTGATATCAAATGCATGGGATGATTCTGCCAATGTGTTTGATATTTTTAACATGATATAATTACTAGTAAAATAGGACTATTTCTCAACTAAAACTTAAAAAATAATGCTTAACAAAAATTTTGAAAAATTAGCATTTATTGCATGTATACTTTAATTAACATTTCACTAAAGATAAAAAAAAATTAAAATATGTTGTCAATCATATCTTTACTAAAATCAAATAGTATTTTGTATATTCTTCAAACCAAAAGAATAATATCATTTTCCAACTTATAATGATCTGTCTAAGTCTATGTTAATTTGATTCTAAAGTTACAGAAAGAAGTTTTCTAACCAATCATAAATTTGTATTTGATTCTACTATGTAATGTTTATTGCTAGACTATTAAAACCAGGAAAAAAATTCACATAGGAATGTTTGAACCCTAGATGACTGTCTATTTGGTGATGCTATTTGGGAAAGTTCCTGATTCTTAAGGATATGGAATCACAAGGAGTACGTCACTGGTGCATGATAAATGGCTCATCCAAATTCCTGCTTGACTTGCTTTGATTGCTAACGGACGAAGCCCATCATATCAGCTTTCATTCTCTGCCAGAGCTACAAGACAAAACCTCCTTCATAGTTGCCTTGCCATGATGGGCTAAAAACCCAGAACTTATACTGAATATACATCCATGCTCCCATAAATTGTCTCTTTTATGTTCTGTCAATGTGATAAAAAGAATAACTAAACACATATCAGGTAAAACTGGCAGCTTTAGCGCATTTGGATCTACAAAGTGATGGGTCTATAGCATTTGGCTGTCTCTCACCTTTAAATCACAAATACTTTGGAGCAGTTTGTGTTATATGAAATATTCAAAAATTTACTATTAAGTAGGAACAAAACACACACTATTTAAAAAGTTTTCATATGCAATCTCAATTTCATTTTTCCTTTTCAATATGCAAAAGACATTGATTGTAATGTTTTGCAACAGAAGTAGCCTTGTTTATATGAATAAGTATGTCTGTGAGTTTTAAGATTTAATAAAATACAAGTGATCAAGAGAGGAGTGCTTAAACCAAAGAAACCTGTCATAAAGGCTCCTGATCTCTTGTGTGCATGTGTGCAATGTAATGGGAAAATTTCAAGGAGAGGAAAACATGAATGAAAGTTGTTAAGCTGAGGAACCTAAGGGTTTGACTATCTGCAGACAATGGCTACTGAGAAAATACGACTAACATACAAAATGCTTAGAATGCTCTCAAGAGATTTTTATTGGTTATATTATACTTTTAATTCAAATGTTAGCCCCTTTCCTAGTTTCCCCTCCATAAATCACCATTCCATCTTCCCTACCCCTGCTTCTATGAAAGTGCCCCAATGTCCCACACCTACTACCTCCCTGCCCTGACATGTTCCTACTGGAGCATCAAGCCTTAGCAGGAACAAGGGCTTCCCTTTCCACTGATACCCAACAAGGCCATCCTCTGCTACATATATAGCTGGAGCCATGAGTCCATCTATGGGGTAATCTTTGAATAGTAGTTTAGTCCCTGGGGTCTCTGGTTGGTTGGTATTGTTGTGCTTATGGGGTTGCAAAAAACTTCTGCTTAGGATAATATTCCTAGTTCCATCCATTTGCCTAAGAATTTCATGAGATCTTTGTTTTTGATAGCTTAGTAGTGCTCCATTCTCTAAATGTAGGACATATTCTGTATCCATTCCTCTGTTGAAGAACATCTGGGTTCTTTCCACCTTCCAGCTATTATAAATAAGGCTGCTTTGAACATAGTGAAGCATGCATCCTTGTTATATCTTGGACATGTTTTGGATATATTCCATTCTCCAATACATATCCTAGTGGAGCCATGGGTCCTTTCATATATACTCCTGGGATGGTGACTTAGTACCTGTACTGTGAAGGAAAAGTTTTCAGGAGTGGAATAGCTGGATCCTCAGGTAGTACTGTGTCTAACTTTCTGAGGGACCTCAGACTGATTTTCAGAGTGGTTGTACCAGCTTGCAATCTCACCAACATTTTCTAAGTTGAGTTTTGAATAGGACTCTTGGATCATCCAAGTTGGGAGGCAGCATGGCTGCTTTATTGATTGGACCAATTAAGATTCAGGGTGGGTGAGTATGTGAATCCATGCCTAGATGCCTAATTCACTAAAATCTTAAAGATAGTATCAAAATTTTGTGTACACTATTTAGATTGTTAGAAACTGTTATTAATGCCCAGATATAGAATATAGACTATAATTTTTAGAAATATCTATAGCTCCCAAAATTACAATGTTCTAGGCTAAATTCAATTTTATTGTACTTATTACCCTATTATATTTCTTCACTCAAATCATAACAGATGTCATTAGTTTTGCATGATGATTGTCTTAGTCAGGGTTTCTATTCTGAACAAACATTATAACCAAGAATCAAGCTGGGAAGAAAAGGGTTTATTTAGCTTACACTTCTGTATCACTGCTAATCACCAAAAGAAGCAAGGACTGGAACCCAAGCAATTCAGAAAGCAGGAGCTAATGCAAAGGAGGAATGTTGCTTACTGGCTTCCTTTCCTTGGCTTACTCAGCTTGTTTTCTTATAGAACCCACGTCCACCAGCCCAGGGATAGCACCACTCAGAATGGACTGGGCCCTCCCCACTTGATCACTATTGAGAAAATGCCTTACAGCTGGATCTCATGGAGGCATTTCCTCAATTGAACCCCTTCTCTCTGTGATAATTCTAGCATGTGTCAAGTTGACACAAACCAGCTTGTATAATGATTAAATTTTTTTTAGAAATATTGTTTATTGTGCCATGTATAGATCTACATAGATAGAATCCTCTTCATTTAAACATACGTATACTGTGAATAAATCACTTTCTACAATTACATCTCAAACAAGTTCAACCTATTGATATTTTGTTAATTAAGTCAGGTTTAATTGTAGAAGGTTAAACTGACATTCAGAGTTGAAAAATGAAAATATAAATGTTTTATAGCTCATGAATCAGATATATCAGAAACTACAGTAATGAAATAGTTTAAAAAGTTGAAGTAATATATAAATCTATAACTGAGTGCAATAAAAACTGCAATGTGTCTTAATATGTATGCCTTTAAAATGATACATAATTTTTAGGATAAAAGGCAATTATATTGCTGTCTATGACATTTATCACAATTACATTAAAAAATAGTTTGGCCAATATTTTATAATTGGTTGGCCAGCATGGTATTAGCTAAGTTTACAAAATAACTTCCAGTGTGCTCTTAGATTACATAGTTTTTTTTTTAATTGTCTCAAAGAGCTTCAAAATGATTTAGAAATAATTAACTCCTGATAGGACACATTTCTTGGTAATATCACATAGTTCCTAAGAATAGGTATGCATTGTTGATTTGATCTTTTTTACTCCACTATAAACATTTCTTCAGTGATACAGTCAATCCTAACACTTCAAAGGAATAACTGTTCTCCATCTGTACCACTCTATGTCACAATGAATAGATTCTTTTTTCTACTTCTAAGGTCTACACCAATAAGTAAAGCATTTTTACCTTGTTCAAACCATATAGTGGACATTATGCTTATATGACATGCTTTTAGTACAGTCAATGTGGAAGACAGATATTCTTTATCGATGAAGCAAACAGTGATGACTTGAAGTCACTTCCAAAGTTAGTGTGGTGGTTTAAATACCCTTGACCCAAGGAGTGGAACTATTAGGAGATGTGGCCTTATTGTTGTAGGAAATGTCACATCATGGGTGGGCTTTGAGATGCTCCTCCTAGCTTTGAGGAAGTCAGTCTTTTGTTTGCTTTAGGTCAAGATACAGAACTTTCAAATCCTCTAGTGCCGTACCTGACTGGACGCAGCCATTCATCTCACCGTGATAATGATGGACTGAACCTCAGGACTCCTAAGGCAGCTCAAATTATATGTTGTTTACATGAGAGTTGTCTTGGTTATGGTCTATCTTCATAACAATGTAAATCTTAACTAAGACAGACAGTCAAGAGAAAAATCATTTCTGCTGACCAGAAGCCACTTCTGTTCTCAGCTCAAACATCTTCTATGATATCTTCATCTAACTTATTAATAGTAACTAAATAAATAAATTTCAACTCCTTGAACTCTTAATAAAAAATTCTGTATTGTCTCCCATATCCCATTTTCATGCAAGACTCAATAGAGGTCAACCTGTGTAAAATGGAATCATATTTTTATTTATAAGCTTATATTTAGAAGATGTTGCAAAGAAAACATTCAGGGAAACTTAACAGCTTTTACTCCTTTGTGGGACTGACAACCTTTCGATTTCACCCATGATGTGTTTGAAATTAAAAGTGATATGGAGACATTTTATGATGTTTACTGCAAAGTTAAATCCTGAATCTATCAAAATGTTCATCTGTGCGTGAGATATTTGTAGATAGACACAAATCTTAGAGGGAAAGTCACTATAAGCTGTGTATTCTTTAAACTAGAGTTGAAGCAGTTTCTTACCTGTATCTATTTTCTTTTCATGCTATTCTATAATCTTACTCAAACAGATTGAGCCTCTATATTTAACTATTTTCTCAGCTGAAAAATCAATGTAAACTGGCTTAAGCAACAAGGGAGCTTATTGACTTCTGTGAGCACAAACCTCAATGATGGAACCAGCTGCTGCCTTATTTCCACTTCCCTTATTATGTTGACTTCGCTCCACAGTCCCACAATGGAAGCCTACTTGGATACCTGCAAACCTGCTCACTGACGTCCAGTGGCAGTCTTTGCTGGTCATACAGCAAACAAAATGCAATAAAACAAAGCAAACAAGAGCTTGTAGTTACTTTGATCAGACTACTTTATATTACGTACTCACTCTGAATGATACAGACAGACAGCCACTTTGATTGGAAAATGTAGTTTCCTTTGGATTATCTATGGCAATGTTACATGTTCTTTGATAAAAGCCTCTGCCTCTTCAATGGTCAGAAGGTAATATATCCAATGAATATAAAATACCAGTGTAGGGAGAAAGAGGAGCACCTAATGAGGAGAAACTAACAGTCACAGAGAAAGGGTTTTCAGGTATTCCAATTCAAGAAACTGTATTTACTTCCTGACATTTTCTGCCCTGCTGCAGACCCTAAAGAAGCACTTCAGATGACGAAAACTTCTGCTGTTGTCTACTTCCTTTCTCAGCAGTAGCTTGAAACCACTCAACTATTATCTCCCATTTGCAGGATTACAGCCCTGGGTTAGAACTGCCTTGTTCAGAGATGGCCTGTGCCCAGAAGCTCAGAGACTGCCTCCTCTCCCTCACTCCACTGTCAAAGGTGGATTCAACTTCATATCTTAAGCATTTGAAGGACTAAAATGAAATGTCTAAATCAGTTGTATCGATAGTGAAATATCTCCTCAATGTATTTATTCTGTCTTTTACTGCTAATTTATATATATATATATGTATATATATATATATATATACATACATACATACATACATACATACATACATATATATATATATATTTTTTTTTTTTCATCTCAGAAAAGCCCCAGAACTAGAGGTCTTCTAGAAACTCTTTGTGCAAATATGAACTGAGTTTGAAAAGCTGAACAGCAATGAAGAAACCATATAATGGCCTTCAATTGCAAAGCTATTTGCTTCCACTTGTGCATTTAAATTTGTTGCAGAAATCTAAATGTTTAGCTTAATTGACCTCCTATGAAATACAGAGGTTTATGAAAAGACTCTAACAGCCTGTCCGGGTGCCATCAGGGAGAAAGCTCACCGGGTAGACTATAATAGGAAGGAAGAAAAGGATAAGTATAAAGAGGCAAAAATTACACTTAAGTCAACATGGCAAACGGGTTTGCGGTACAAAGAAAAATTAAATCTAACAGTAGGGTTCTTTTGAATTTAGTCCTTTTAGAAAATGGGCAAGATGTAATGTCCTTAATTTGTCAGGCAACTGACATGGCTAATAAGTGCTAATTGCTCAGAATGGCCTCTCAGTTATGCCAGTTAATTAAAACCCCTTCTAACATATACTGACCAAAACCCCTATGTGGTAGGTAGGAGACAAAAAAATGAAAAGCACATGCAGGGGCTGCTCTCTTACTTAAATTAAAAAAAATAAATAAATAAAAGAGAGAAAGAAAGAAAATCAATACTGATTTAGTTGTAGCCGAATTGAACCATTTTGTCTGCAGTTGTTTTATCTGTAAAGCCCCCTGGCCATCAGTGTGGGAAAACATTCATGGAACAAATGCATTTAGCAAGAGTAATCATCATCATCCTGAAGTGCTTATCAAAAATGAAGACAAAATGCAATTAGGCTAGATTTACAGTCAGACCAGTAATCACCATTCAGATGTTCCAGCTGAATGTCAAAAACACGATTCTAAAACCATGACATTTGTGTTCGATTGCTTTCTCCTCCTTTCTCTCCTGATCTCTAACCCTCTTCCATTTTCCTTCTTTCTCCCCTTCTTTTTGCATTTATAAAAGATGTCAGTCATGATGCAGCACAGCTGAACAATTGTCATAGAGTCAAATGCTTGCAGATGGTTAATGGAAACACAAAATTAAATGAACAGCAGTAAAGAAACTCATAGAAAATTAAAGAACTATTGCAAATTTAAAGGGTCATTTGGTTTCATCAAAAATCAAATAATATGAATATGTTATCCTCTACATGAAAGAGACTATGTTAAATTGTTTTGAGAGCTAAAAAAATGAGCAATCAATGATGTGCTAATGAAATTTGTGGGAAAATCATGCACTATTGAAATAGAAGGTAAATAGCCAAGTAGTTTTTGCAGAAGACCTTCTGTGGGGAACTTTTTAAAGAACTTAAACTTCTGGTTTGCTTGCATTATTGAGCCCCTGCTGAAACTTGCAGCCAGTTAAGATTATTAGTAAAGAGAAATGTGAGTGGGTTTAAATTAAGCTGACTTTTTGGTTAGCTACAAAAGTAACTTAACTAGTTACATTCACAAAGCCATTGTGTCTAAGATCTTTCCTTCATATGTTATAAACCTTACAATTTTATTTTTTTATTTTTTTTTAAATTCATGTACACATTTTTTAAAGATATGGCCATTTTAATATTTGACACAAATACTTTGCTTCAAAACTAATCAAAAGACATGAAGTTCACGTCACATATATCACAAAAAAAAATCCACCTAGAAGACATTTAAATTTTTAATATCTATGCATCAAACACAAGAGCAAACAAGATCACAAAAGAAACATGACTACAATTTACATCACATATTGGCTCTCACATAAGAAGTGAGAAATCCCACCCTCACCAACAAACACATCATAGAGACAAAAATAATCTGATATTCTAGAGCTAACTATTACTATGAATTACATGGACATATCAGACATTTACACATCATTTCACTAAAAAAAACAAACAAATATAGCTTATTTTTATTATTTATTTCATTTATTTTTATTTTTTTAAAGATTTGATAGTGTGCATTAAGATCTTGCTACTTACACTGAGCATAAAGTACATGTAAAAGAGGATGTAACCTGGAATTAGTCAAAGTTTTCTTGGTGTATAAGGATTAATCATAATGGCTTTTTCTTTTCTTTTTTCCTTTTCATGAAGTTCATATAGTCTGTGAGTTGTTTCTGGGGTGTTCAGAGCTTTCTGTGGTTAGTATCCAATTATCAGTGACTGCATATTATGTCTGTTCTTTGAGACTGGGTTTTCTCACTCAAGAAGATATTCTCTAGATTAATTCATTTTCTTAATAATTTCATAAAGTCATTGTTTCTGATAGCTGAATAGTACTCCATTGTGTAAATGTACCACAAATTTTGTATCCATTCATCTACTGAAGGACATCTGGGCTTTTTCCAGCTTCTGGCTATTATAAATAAAGCTGTTATGAACATTGGGGTGCATGTGACTTTATTGTATGTTAGAGCTTCTCTGGGGTATATGCTCAGATGTGGAATAACTAGTTCTTCAGGTAGTACTATGTCCAATTTTCTGAAGAATCACCAGACTGATTTTCGGAGTGGTTGTATCAGTTTACAACCCCACCAACAGTGGAAAAGTGTTCCTCTTTCTCCACATTCTCATCAGCATCTACTGATATCTGAATTTTTTACCTTGGTCAATCTGACTGGTGTGAGGTGGAATCTCAGGGTTGTTTTGATTTGAATTTCTCTGATGGCTAATGATGTTGAGCACTTCTTCAGATGCTTCTCAGCCATTCAATATTCCTAAATTGAGAACTTTTTTTTAGCTCCATAAAACATTTTTTAATAGGTATGTTTGGTTCTCCAGTGTGTAGCTTCCTTCTTGAGTTCTTTAAAAACCTTGGATATTAGGCCTCTATCTGATGTGGTGTTTCAAAAGAGCTTTTTCCACTCTGTTGGTTGCAGTTTTGTTTTATTGACAGTGTCCTTAGAATTACAGAAACTTTGCAATCTCATTAAGTCCCATTTGTTAATCATTGACCTTAGAGCACCAACCATTGGTATTCTCTTCAGGAAATTTTCTCCTGTTCTATGTGTTCTAGTCTTTCCCTACTTTCTCATCTAATAGTTTCAGTGTACCTGGTTTAATGTGGAAATCTTTGATCCATTTGCATTTGAACTTTGTACAAGGAGATAAGAAAGGGTCTATCTTCAATCTTCTGCATGCTGAGTGACAGTTGAACCAACACTATTTGTTGAATAGGCTGTCTTTTTGCATTGAATGTTTACAACTCCTTTAAAAAATCAGGTAACCATATACGGGAGGGCTCATTTCTGGATCTTCTATTCAATTCCGTCGATCTACGTGCCTATATCTGCAACAGTATCATGCAGTTTTTAGCACAATTGCCTTGTAATATACCTTGAAATCAGGGATAGTGATTCCCGCAGATATTTTCTTGTTGTTGAGGATGGATTTCACTATTCTAGGTCTTTTGTTATTCCAGATGAAATTGCACATTGCTCTTTCAAACACTATGAAGAATGGGTTAGAATTTTGATGGGGATTGCAATGAATCTGTAGGTTGCTTTTGGTAAGATGGCCATTTTTAAAATGTTGGTCCTTCCAATCCATGAGCATGGGAGATGTTTCCATTTTCTGAGATCTTCTTCGATTTCCTTCTTAAGAGATTTGAAGTTCATGTCATACAGGTCCTTCACTTGCTTAGTTAGATATTTCATATTTTTGTGACTATTATGAAGGGAATATTATCCCTAGTTTCTTTCTCTACATGTTTGTCCTTTGAGTAGAGGAATATAGGAAGTTTAATGATTTGTTTGAGTAAATTTTATATCCAGACACTTTGCTGAACTTATTTATCAGCTGTAGGAGTTCTCTGGTAGAATTTATGGGGTCGCTTAATTACACTACCATGTCATCTGCAAATAGTGATTTTTTTACTTCTTCCTTTCCAATTTGTATGCCTTTGATTTCCTTTTGCTGTCTAAATGCTCCGTCCAGGATATCTAGTACTATGTTGAATAGGTAAAGAGAGAGTGGGCAGCCCTGTCGAGTCCCTGATTTTAGTGAGATGACTTCAAGTTTCCCACCATTAAGTTTGATGTTGGCTGTTGGTTTGTTGTATATTGCTTTTATGATATTTAGTTATGTGCTTTGGATTCCTGGTCTTTCCAAAAATTTTAACATGAAGGGGTTTTGAATTTTGAAAAATGCTTTCTCAGCATCTAGTGAGAAGACCATGTGTTTTTTTCTTTGAGTTTGTTTATGTGGTGGATTATATTGGATTTCTGTATATTAAGTCATCCCTGCAGTCACTGATAGTGGGATGCTAGCCCCAGAGGCTCTCACTGCCCCAGGAACAACTTACAGACTGTATGAAGTCCAAGAAATAAAGAAAACAAAACAAAACAAAACAAAAAAATCTTTACAAAACAAGAAAACTTTGACTATTTCCATGTTACATTTTGTTTCGCATGTACTTTGTGCTCATTGTAACTATTGGGTTTTTGATGCATACTGTCAAACCTTTAAAAAGATCAAGTACTGACTAAAAAATATATTCATATAGTTTTATGTAAAAATTATTTTAAAATCTGAAAAAAAAAGTACTGACAAAAATATATTGCATAATTTTACGCAAAAATGCTTGAAATCTGTACATTTATCTTTGTTCTGTAAAATAAAGTTGTTAAAAAAAAAGTCATCCCTACATCCCAGACTTGAAGCCTACTTGATTATGGTCAATGATCGTTTTGATGTGTTCTTGGATTCGGTTTGCAAGAATTTTATTGATTATTTTTGCATCAATGTTTATAAATGAGGTTGTTCTGAAGTTTTCTTTCTTTATAGGGTATTTGTGTGGTTTAGGAACAAGAGTTATTGCAGCCTCAAACCTTGAGTTAGGTAGTGTTCCTTCTGATTCTATTTTGTGGAGAGTATTGGTATTAGGTCATCAATAAATGTCTGACAAAATTCTGCACTAAACCCATCTGGACCTGGGCTGTTTTTGGTTGGGAGGCTTTTGATGAATGCTTCTTTTTTGTTAGGTGTTATGAGATTATTTAGATATTTTACCTGGTCCTGGTTTAACTTTAGTATATGGAATCTTTCTAAGAATTCATCCATTTCTTCAAGATTTTCCAGGTTTGTTGAGTATAGGTTTTTATGGTATTATCTGATGGTTTTTTGAATTTCCTGTTTCAGTTATTATGTCTCTACTTTCCTTTCTGATTTTGTTAATTTGGTTACTCTCTCTTTGCCTTCTAGTTAGTCTAGCTAAGGGTTTATTAATCTTGTCAATTTTCTCAAAGAACCAGCTCTTGGTTTTGTTGATTCTCTGAATTTTTTTTGTTTTGTTTCTATTTGGTGTATTTCTGCCCTAAGTTTGATTATTTCTTACCATATACTCCTCTTGGGTGTATCTGCTTCCTTTCGTTCTAGAACTTTCAACTCTGCTCTCAAGTTGCTAGTGTATGATCTCTCCAGTTCCTTTTTAAAAGCACTCATAGCTATGAGTTTTCCTCTCATTTCTGCTTTCACTGCATCCCATAGGTTTGGAAATGTCATGTTTTCATTTTCATTGAATTCTAGAAAATCCTTAATTTCTTTCTTTATTTCTTCTTTGACCCTGCTATCGTTTAATAGATTATTTTTAGTTTCCATGCGTATATGGGCTTTTTGTTGTCTTTCTTGTTATTAAAAACCAGCCTTAGACCATGGTGTTCTGAAAGGATGAAAGGGAGAATGTCAGTCTTCTTATATCTATTGAGGCTCATTTTGTGAACAATTGTGTGGTCAGTTTTTGAGAAAGTGCAGTGAGGTACTGAGGTGTATTCTTTTGTTTTAAGAAGATATGTTCTGTAGATATCTATCAATTCCAGTTGGTACATAACCTCTGCTAGTTTCACTAGTTCCTTGTTTAGTTTCTGTTTCCATGATTTGTCTGTTGGTGACAGTGAGGTAGTGAGGTCTCCCAATGTTATTGTGTGGGGTACAATGTAATTTTTGAGCTTTAGTAGGGTTTCTTTTATGAATATGGGTGTTTTTGATTTGCACCATATGTGTGAAGGATTAAGAGTTCCTCCTGACAAATTTCCCCTGTAATGAGTAAAAAGTGTCCTTTGTTATGGTTTTTGATAACTTTTGGTTGAAAATCTACTTTATTCTATATTAGAATGGCCACTTCAGCTTGCTTCTTGGGGCCGTTTGCTTCTAAGTTTTTTTGTTTTTTTTCCAACCTTTTACTCTGAGATAGTGTCTGTCTTTGTCTCTGAGATGAGTTTCCTGTATGCAGCAAAATGCTCTGTTTTGTTTACGCATCCCGTCTGATAGCCTATAGTTTTTTATTGGAGAATTGAATACATTTATGTTAACTGATATCAAGGAATAGTGGTTGCTGTTTCCTGTTATTTTTGCTTTTGGAGGTAGAATTGTGCCTGTGTATCTCTCTTCTTTTAATTTTCTTGCTTAGGAGTTTTCTTGTTTTTACTAGGATATAGTTCCCCTCGTTGTATTCGGTTTTCCACCTATAATTTGTTGTAGTGCTGTGTTTGTGGTCAGATATTGTGTAAATTTAGTTTTGTCTTGGAATATCTTAATTTCTCCATCTATGGTGATTGATAGTTTTGCTTGGTATAGCAGGTTGGGCTGACACTTGTGCTCTCTTAGGGTCTGCATGATGTCTGCCTAGAATCTTCTAGCTTTCATAATCTCTGTTGAGAAATCGGGTGTGAATCTGATTGGTCTGCCTTTTTATGTTACATGACTTTTTTCCCTTACTGCTTTTAGTATTCTTTCTTTGCTTTGGTCACTTAGCATTTTGACTATTATGTATCGGGAGGAATTTCTTTTCTGATCTAACCTATTTGGAGTTCTGTAGGCTTGTTTTATGCTCATGGTCATCTCATTCTTAAGGGTAGGGAAGTTTTCTTCTACAATTTTGTTGAAGGTATTTACTGTGCCTCTTAGTTGATATTCTTCTCCCTCTTCTATTCCTATTATCCTTAGATTTGGTCTTCTCATTGTGTCCTGGATCTCCTGTACATTTTTAAGTTATGGGCTTTTTGGTTTTTGCATCTTCTCTGACAGTTTTTTCTATGTTTTAAATGTTGTCTTCAGCCCTTGAGTTTCTCTCTTCCATCTCTTGTACTTTGTTGGAAATGCTTGCATCTGTGACTCCTGATTTTCTTTTTAAGTTTTCTATCTCTAGGGTTGTCTCTTTTAGTGTTTTCTTATTGTGTGCATTTCTGTTTTAAATTCCTTTTTCCATGCCTTCATTTCTTTGATTCTGTTTTCTTCTAGTTCTTTGAGTGGTTTTCTTGTTTCCTCTCTAAAAGCTTCTAATTCTTTATGCTTTTCTTCCCGTTCTTGTTTAAGGATCTCTATCATCATCTTCAGGTATGATTTCAGGTCTGAGTCTTTTTTTTCTGGAGTGTTTCGCATTCTGCTGTTTGCTGTGATGGGAGAGCTGGGTTCTGGTGTTGCCAGATTGTCTTGGTTTCCCTTGGGTATGTTCTTTTCTCTCCTCTTGCCATCTAGTTGTCTGTGTTTATACATCATTTTGTTGTCAGTGATTGGTTCTCACCTCTCCCTTGTACCTGGCCTGTGTTCCTAAATCTCTGGGTGTTACTGGTGGCAGATGCTCTGAGTGTCTATTCTGTATGTATGGGCTACTGGCTGATAACAGAAAGCCCAAAGCAGGGTTCCTGCTTCCCTGAACCATGCAGGGGTTATGGGGCGCACTTTTTGCTTTCTCGGCACAGACCCCTCTGTTTTCCGGCTACTTGACTAATTGGAGCACCATCTCACTAGGCCTGTGTCCCTGGATATCCACTGTTCCTGGTGGCAGATGTCCTGAGTGCCTGTTCTGCATGCACGGGCCATCAGCTGGAAACACATGCCTCCGAAGCAGGGTTCCTGCTTCTCTGAACCAGTAAGGGGGGCACTTTCTGCGTGCTCAGCAGAGATCTCTCTGCTCCCCAGCTACTCGGAATGCCTTCTCACTAGGCCTGTGTCCCTAACCTTAAAATTTTAAATACACTTATGATTTGTGCAATGAGCAAATGCAATAACCCCATTTACCTTCAAAGTCTCAAGGAGAGTTTTGCATAACAAAGCTCACCTCTGATTGAGATTATCAAATATGTATATTTGATAAAGTGTTGGGTCAAGAAAATCTGTCTGTTTGGCAAAGCATTTGACATCATGTTACATGCTGTCATTCAGGAATAGATCTGAATTCTGAATTCCTTTAAATGGATAGACAAGGATTTCAGTGTGGTGAATTCTTTATTCAATCCTTTTATTTTTCATTATTCTCTGTATTCTCTGCTAAAAACCAAAAGCTAATATCTTTGGCTGATACAGATACAATTTTCTTCTTGAGGTTGCTCATATCAAAAGGAAAGAAAAAGAAAGTCATATGAGTGGGTCTTCTCTGAATATAATGCAGACATTTTTGTCACATCCATGAATGAGTAGTTAAAAAATGAATATTCAATCTTAGATAATATTTGAAGGAAAAACTCAGCTTTAACAGAGAAATACAAGGCTATGAAACAAACATTTTTGAACAAACAGTTTGAGAAAGGTTATAATATTTTTAAATAAATCTCTTAATATGAATCACATTCTTTTCAAATACAAAGTAAATGTCTCCAATATTGCACTAACAAGAAGGAAATATTATGCATGTGCATTTTAATTGTATTGAGCCTCAATGAAACACATATATTTCCCCACACAAACTGTTACTTCTCAGTGGTTTATACAAAGGGAGGATGCAGAGGAATGATTGAACTAAGTACAAAATCCTTTTTGTTTTTAATTATGTCAAACAAAAGGAAAATTTAACTGTTTCAAGAAAACTTCCAAAAGATTTCAGCTCTTCACAAAGAAGGAGTATATAGGAACCTTAGGAAAGCTGTGGCAATGAGAGAAAGGGTGTCCTTCAGGAAAGAGCACCCCAGCTAGATATACAGCACCAAACACCCTGAAAACCTACATAAAAGTAATTGTATACTGACTGAATATATATGCATATATGTGTGGTCTATCAATTTAATTTATTATCTTTTTTCTTTTTTAATTAGAGGTTTACTTATATTTCAAATGTTATCACCTTTCCTGGTTTTCCCTCAGGAACCACCCCCATGCCATTCTCTTCCCCATGCTTCTATGAGAGTGCTCCCCAACCCACCCACTTACTACCCCCCACCTCCCTGTTCTGGCATTCGTCTATATTAAGGCATCAAGCCTTGACAGAACCAAGGTCTCTACTCCAACTGATACCAGAAAAAGCCATCCTGTGCTACATAAACAGCTGGAGCCATGGGTCCCTTTATGTGTACCCTTTGGATGGTGGTTTATTCCCTGATAATCCTGGTGGTCTGGTTGGTTGATATTGTTGTTCTTCGTATGGGATTGCAATCCCCTTCAGCATCTTCAGTCCTTTCTGTAACTCTTTCATTGGAGACCCAGTTCTCAGCCCAGTGGTTGGCTGAGAACATGTGCTTCTGTATTTGTCAGGCTCTGAAAGAGTCTCAGGAGACAGCTGTATTAGGCCTCCGTCAGCATGCGGTTCTTGACCTCAGCAATAGTGTCTGGGTTTGATGACTGTGTATAGGATGGATTCCCAGCAACGGAAGTCTCTGGATGGTCTTTTCTCCAGGCTCTGCTCCACACTTTGTCTCCATATTTCCTCCTTTGTGAGTTTTTAGCTTACAATCTTAAAAACTTTGGCAAAACAAAACAACTCAATGATATCTGATCATTTGTATAACAAAATGATTAACAGAGTTACAACATTTTTTTTATCTGTTTTTAAGTGTTACTACAAAGTTGAATCTGGTCTATCATTGTACTAATTTTTTCAGTACGCTATTCTTTTACATAATACTATACCTACCATTTCAAATCATTCATCTGATTACTAAATATAGATGAATTCTCTATGACACAGTCACAGCAGTCCTCCCTGACAATTAAATCCTAAAATGCAATGTTTTGCAAACACATTTGTAATAAAGGAAGTCATCAGCTCCACTGAATAACATTACACACTATTTCTTCATTTCAATAAAATAATGTGTTTTATTCTCCCAGTAAAATATTGCCAAAATACATGGCAAGGTAAACATATTTAATGCTAATGCTAAATTGTAACCTCATCAAATAGCTTTACTAAACTTGTATTAAGTGGAGAGTTATAGTTTAATCAGATACAAAAACATTGAGTGAGTCACAGTACCATATATTTCCCTGTTTTAATAAGTTATTTTTTTGTAAGCTAATCACTACTTAAATTTCCAGTTTCTGGCGGATATATTACACCTTTCTCTACAACCTGAGAGCAGTATTCTAAGTTCAGGAGGCCCATGGAGTCTAAGGAAAACAAAAGTCTATTCAAAGAATCACAAAGTCTCAGAATATATAGTTTTACACACACACAAGTATCAATACATAGGCTGTATTTTCAAAGATCTGCCCAATCTTTAAAAACTGCATGTTAGTTGCTGTACTAGTGTTTGCCTGCCCAGTTATATTTCCAGAAAATGCCATTGTTTGGCCTCAAGTGTTTGAAAAAGCCGTGCTTAATCTGACATACCCTGTCTATTATAGCAGAAGTAGTATGGAAAGTTCAAGAAGTTTCCATACAGTGATTCACGTGAATACCCTTGCCTGAATTCCAATAGTCTCTTCAAGACCACCTGAGTTTCAATATTTCCCACAGATCAGATGAAGCCATTGGTATTACATCATTTTTTTCCAAATACTAGTTTACATATTCTTCTTGGGACTAGCTCCTAGGAAGCCCTCAAAAGCTTAATGTATAGAAAACCTTGTCTCCTGTCTATTTCACAATAACCCAGAGACTGAACACAATGGCAGGCATATTTGGCAAACGGAAAGCAATGCAAACCTAGTACATTGTGGATCAACATATGGAGAGTAAAAGTGCAATACATTCCTTGGGTTGTCAGAAGGTAAAGCTCCTGCTGTCTGACAACCTGAGGTAATTTTAGGGAATTACATGAAATGAGAATGGATAAGGCAGGTACCAGAAGAATAAGAAAAAATTAAAAGGATTTTTGCAGGAAGGTATTAAATTCTATTGAGTAGATATTTGTGAGTCACAAGAACAATTCAAGGTTTAAAGCTTGATAAAGTCGCAAAACATACTAGAAACCAATAACTTACCAATTTAATTCTGCAGGTTTGCCAAGTCATTGATATATAAAGTTGAATAAATCTATCTATCTATCTATCTATCTATCTATCTATCTATCTATCTATCTACCTATCTACCTATATATATTATATATATACATATATATATAACCAAAACACATATGAACATATAAACCCATACTCCAAAACAACTAATATTACCTATATTTCTTGAGTAAGCATAAATTTGTGGAGACGGACAGCTAGGACTCTGTATAATTCCATTAATTGCTGTGCTATCACAACTGTTGTCCAGAAGAAATTGGCTACTGCAATATTTTACCCATTCAATACTTCCTGTTTCTGCCTTGTGAAGGTACAAGGGAAAGAACGAATAGAGCTGGAAAAAGAGTCCAAAGAAGCAAAACAATCCACAGTACTGGGTCATAGTTTGCAAAATTTTTCAGCTTCCCATAAAACAGGAATACTTTTGTTTGTTTGTTATTTTTAAATCAACCTTAACACTGTGTTTGATTTCCCAAGGAAAAAAGTGGGATGACATAAAATTGAATTGAAATAGTGAATTTTCTGTAATTGATTTACTTCTTCATAACATTTCAACTAAGATATTAGATGCTCACACACCTTCCTCCTAGGGAACTCTTTCAATATTGTTCTTTCTCAGTAGGAGAAGTTTGAAGTTGTCACTGCTGTGATAAAATAAACCATTCTCTTGTGATTTAACAAATACATCAGCAGTTTATCATTAATATCAAAGAAAAGCCCAGAACACAAAGTCCTAAATTTCTTCATTCCCTCCCCATATCTTTCTATTACTCACCTGTACGTTCTTGAAAGTTGGGCTGACGTGCAATAAAGTTGCCTTGTAAATACTTTTTATTTACAGAAGAGAAAAAATGATGAATATGATTAAACTACAAATAATGTACTTGGTAATTAGATGGAGCTGCACATACATTAAAACTCGATTACTGTACAGCCCAAGTTTGCGAAGTTCAGCCATGATCCACCTTGAAAACCTGTCTGTCATTTCGTTGCCTTAATATTTTTTTTGTGGTGGGTAACATTTGAGTTTACATGATTCCCTACCTTTTAAACTGACTTTATTAATAATATTACATAGACACAAACTGAAAACATATTCCACTATTTAAAAGCAGAGCCATTTTTATATCACTTATAAAAAATATATAATTTTGTCTAGTAATCAATGATGTTCATAAATATTCTCAACTATAAAAAATGTTCCACCATATTCATCAGATATGAAAATTTAATGCCAAGCAGTGATAGACACTGTTCCTCTTTCCCAGTATTTTTCTAAAATTTTTTTTTTAATTTTGATTACAAAGATAAAGGATATTTTATTTGAAATTTCTTCTACCATGTCTATAAATATGACATAATTCTGAAGTATTTTACATAACACTAGTCAGTGTCACATAGCACAGAATTCCTGGGGAATTTTAGTCCTACCTTAAGCATAGTTAACTGCTTGTGTATTCTAATTGTTCTGTCAAACAAATTACTATATGAGGATTAGGAAACATTGCATGAACATCTCTGGAATTTCCAAGATTTTTTTCATCATGCACTTCTCACTCTTTTTGTTTTCCAAAATTACTGACTGTTCAGGAAGAACAGAACCAGAGAGGCCACAAAACTCCCTAAGCACCAGCATAAGGAAATAAATAGCTTACAAGACCAAGGTAGGTGGGAAATTCGGCACAACAGCTGGCAGTGACTGTCAATAAGCTTGAGTATTTTATTTAAGTAACTACCAACTCTTTCAACAATACAAATAATTTTTCTACATTATTTCCAATGGAATTAAAAAAAAGACTACTAAAATTACTTTGACTTCTAGTCAAGGTAACTAACTTTAGATGTGGAAAAACATAATGAGATATCAATATACTCAGTCCTCGGGGAATTGAGAATATGATAGTTGGACAACTAGTATAAAGAGCATAGGGTATAATCAATGTTTAAGCCAAGCTACAAAGTATATTTTGATGTAACAAATGATCTGTGTCATCTGACATAATTTTAATTGTTTATCTCTTGCTACTTCTTTTAGTTTTGCCTCAAAGTTGGCTTCTGATTATTTCAGTTAGTTATCATAGAACAGGAAACATTTAAGAGAGCACTAGAAATTTGTAAATTAATTCAAACTTTGACTTTTTTAGAAGGTACACTACATTTACTAATAAAGAGTAGAGAGATCTGCTTTTCTTCATAGTTATATATATATATATATATATATATATATATATACATATATATATACATATATATACATATATATAGCATATATAGCATAATGAATTAATTTATGCAATAATAGTTGTATAAATTAATTTAAGTTAATATTATTTTGTAATTCTATTTTTATGTGTTTATATATTAGTGAATGTATATCTTTCCGTTCTTGTTTAATAATATCTTTACAAAGCTACAATATATTAAGGTTTATTTCATTTTGTTTTTTAAAAGGAATTTCCAATGATAACTGAGATTATGGTGGTACAATAGTTATCACAAAATGTCAACAAACATTCTACTATCTTAAGAGTACACAAAGAACCATAGAATTAGTAACAGAAACAGAAAAAAACCATCTATGAGCTTCTGTGTTTCCAAAAGGAAACAGCTATAGAAATTTGAGACTGTACAGAAAGACAAATATCCAAATGAGTAGAAAAACTACAAATGTGTAAACTCAACACTTTATAATGGGAAATAACCCAGATTTTATACCCAAGCTATATTGTGCACACCTTTATATTGTGCTTTTTATTATCCCATAGAAAGGGAGAGAAAAAGGTGAATATTAGAGTTCAAGGTTCGCCTGGTGAATTCCAGAATATCCAAAGCTTCACAGAAATATTTTGCCTTTTATAAAACAAAGAAACAAAAATATAACAAATAATAGTAAGAACAAATTCTGCTCTTAGGTCTAATTCCAGGAATACATTGTTATTAGGTACAATGAGGTTTCTATAGCAACCATAATTTAGAGAAACTGCCTTTACTACTGGACATAAAAACAGTGTAGGGTATAGAATTACCAATATTGAAATCAAAGAGAACAAAGTACCAAGAATATATTATATATTACTTTTCTGATGCTAAGACAGAACATCTGACTAAAGCAAGTTACAGAAGAATGGGCTCTACAAATTGAGGGTGCAGCTCATCATATAGGAATGCTATGAACATAAGAGGTTGGCAATGTTCTAAATTCTCTTGAAATAGTGCAGCAACAAGGTAGAGAAACATGATTTAAATTATTTTTTGTTAAATTTTATGGACTCTAGTTTCTGCAGCCTTGGGCATGAATCTTTCTATTCTCTAAAAGTTTCATTTATTCCTTTGTTTATTGTTTTGTTTTGCTTATTTATTTATTTATTTATATTTGAAACAGGGCTTCTCTGTATAGTTCTTGAAACAGGGCTTCTGTGTATAGTTCTTGCTGTCCTGGAATGCACTCTGCAGACTAGGCTTGTCTCAATTTATAAAGATCCATATGTCCCAGTGCTGGGATTATATGAATGTTCTAGCATCTTCACTGATGTGTCTATACATCTGTCTGTATGCAGTGTGCCATCAGAGGCCAGAAGAAGGCAATGGATTCCTGGAAACTGGATTTATAGACAGTGGAGATCTGTCATTTGGTGCTTGCAATTGAACCCAGGTTATCTGCAAAAGTAGCCTGTGTTCTTTCCCATAGACTCAAGTTTCAGTGTCTTATTTCTTGTGAACTGAGTCAGGAAGTGAAGAAAGGTGAATATTGACGATTTGCTCATTTTCTCCTTTTCTTTTAGGTTGTGATCTTAGCTGTGAAAGGTTGTCACAACAATTAGAGTAGGTCTTCTCCAATGCATTTACTGAAACAAAGATCAGAAAGATGGTTTCACATGTCCTTCTGAGTCCAATCAGGTTAACAATATTAACTCTCAAAAATCTCTGTAATTAACTAAAAGATATGAACAGGTTCTTGTAGTATTAGCCATCTTTATACCACTATAAGATATGTACAAGTTTGTTACAGAATATTTGATCATGTGATAAACTCAGAGATTGTGTTATTTACTAAAAAAAAAAAAAATCCTGTTTTTAGTAAAGTGGCTCAGTACTTAGCACACTCTTTTAATGTGTCTAGATGAAATAGAAACTTGCCCTTAATGTGTACCTATAATTCCAAACAGTGAAGGTAACACTACTTTGTGAAGGAAGCAGCCATTGTTTGAAAACGATGTCTGATTGAGTGGGAGGAATAGAAATGAAGCAGAAAAGCATTTGCCAGTAGAGGATATGCCCCACTTTCACTGGAAAAGTTAGGAAAGGGAAGCTATTTAAGTAAGCAGTATAGACAAAAAGAAAGAGGCAGTTACACTGGAAGAGTTATAGAACAGTTGCACAGAGAAAACAAGCTAGATGCAAGTAAAAATAAAATGAGCCAGAGAAGGAAAAGAAGCCAGAATATTGGAACATATTTCCAAAGATAGTATTTGACTGAGCAGAGCATTTCAGGCAGAGGGCTAGAGAGAAGCCATATTAAATTAGTCAGCTCGGAGAGAAGTTGAAAGCAGAGCAGATGAGCTGAATCAGCCAGCAAGAGCTAAGACACTAGAAAGAATGATCTTATTTAGGTGCAAGTCTCAGAGCCTAAACACATTTTAGAACGACATGAGATTGTATGGGGGCTAGAAACTTCCAGGTCTAGGCCTAGGTTAGCTGACTGAGGTGATAAGCCTCCAAAATGACAAATATATTAGATGATTAAAAAATATTTTTACATGAGTTCTTAAACTCACAAGAAGAAAATTTTGTTTGGTACAGAATGTATGATATATTTAGCAATATCCAGAAAGAAAAATGGAGTATATATTCAATTATATTTTGATATTAGTTCTTAAATAAACAATAAGCTATAATTTTAATAATAACAGAGATTAGGTATAGAGTAAGGGACTATGGGAGACAGATATTTCTAGGATATAGGCTTAGATGGATAAGTATGACTGGTTATATAGAGAAACAGAAACAGAGAGATCAAGTAGAGATGGTTAGCAAAAAGAGGACAAGAAATGGAAGGGACGGACAAATGGTAGACTAAGAGCAGTTGGAGGAATTGTGTGGAAACATCATATAGTAGATGTTTTCTTCAATATATGTTGTGGGTCTGGGGAGCACTGGGCAAGGAGCAAGACTGGGGTTTAGGTGTGTCCAAACCCCAGAAATATCCTCTGCATTTTGGCAGAAATAGGATCATTTCTTACCTGCCCCAGACCTCCTAGCATGAGGGTATGTAGTCTTGTGACTCCACCTTGGTTCCTGGATGTGATCCCATGATCTTATACTCAAGTTGAACTTTCCCGCCATGATATTTTTTTTGCATTTTTCTTTTGTTATTCTCATCTCCCCCTTTCTCTTTTTTCTGTTAAATACTCTGTATTTACATTCCAGATGTTATCCCTTTATCCTGCCCTGATCCCATCCCACATACCACTCCAGCTGCCTTTACAATGGTACACTCGCTTCTGATACCCCTCTCCACCCCATTGCTTTGGCATTCCCCTACATTGGGAAAACATGCCCTCTCTGGAACAAAATATCTTCTCATATTGATGCCAGACACTGCAATCTTAAGCGACATATGCAACTGTATCAATAGGTCTCTCGAAGTACACACAAAAGTTGGTGTTTTACTTCACTGGAGTTTTGGACTGCTTGGTTGGTTAATAATGTTAACTTCCCATGAGGTTGCAACCCCTTTCAGCTCCTTAGATTCTTTCTTTAGCAACCTCATTGAGATCCCCAAGTTCAGACCAATTGTTAGCTGCAAGCATGCTCATCTGTATCTATATAGCTCTAGCCTAGTGCGTGAGGGGGCATCTCTGTCTGGTTTCTGCAAGTAAGTACTTTTTGGGATCAGCTATAGTGCTTGGATATGGTGACTACATATGTGGTGGATCCACTGGTGAATCAGCTTCTGAGCGATCTTTTCTTCAATCCCTGTTCCTCTATTTGAGCTTGCATTTCCTCCCATGAGAGTTTTGTTCTCTTTTCTAAGAAGGACTGAGGCATCCCCATTTTGGCCTTCCTTCTTTTTGAGCTTCATCATATCTGTGAATTGTTTCTTGGGTATTGTGTGTTCAGAGCTTTCTGGGGCTAGTGTGTGTTTATTAATGAGTGCATACCATTGTGCTCTTTTGTGACTGGGTTACTTCACTTAGGATAATAATCTCTAGTTCCATACATTTGCCTACAAATTTCATTAAATCATTGAATCTAATAGGTAAGTAGTAGTCCATTGTGTAAATGTACCACACTTTCTGTATCTATTTATCTGTTTATGGACATCTGGGTTCTTTCCAGCTTCTGACAATGCTGCCTGCTATAAACATGGTGGAACACATTTTCTTGTTATATATTTGAGTATATTTGGGGTATATACCCAGGAGTAGAATAGTTAGTTTTCAGGTAGTACTATGTTCACGTTTCTGAGGAACCACCAAATTGATGTACAGAGTGGTTGTTCCAGCCTTCAAACCCACCAACAGTTGAGAAGTGTTCCTCTTTCTTCACATTCTTTCCAGCATCTGCTTAACCGTTCTAACTGGTGTGAGATGGAATCTCAGGGTTGTTTTAATTTGCATTTCCCTGATGATTAGGGAAGTTAAGCATTTCTTTAGGTGCTTCTCAGCCACTTGAAGTTCCTCAGCTGAGAATTCGTTGTTTAGCTCTGTACTCCATTTTTAGTAGGATTATTTAGTTCTCTATAGTCTAGCTTTCTGAGTTCTTTGTAGATATTGGATAATAGCCCTCTATCAGATGTAGAAATGCTAAAGATCCCTTCCCAATCTGTAGGCTGCTGTTTTTCTTTCTTAACAGTGTCTTTAGCCTTACAGAAACTTTGCAATTTCATGAGGTCCTATTTGTCAATTCTTAATCTTAATGCATAAGCCATTGGTGTTCTGTTCAGCAATTTTACCCCTGTGCCTATGTGTTCTAAGCTCTTCACTACTATCTCAGTGTACCTGGTTTTATGTGGAGATCTTTGATAGACTTGGACTTGAGCTTTGTACAAGGAAATAGGAAAGGATCAATTTGCATTCTTCTGCATCCTGACTGCCAGTTTAACCACCATATGTTGAAGAGGCTCTCCCTTTACCATTGAAAGTTTTTAGCTCCTTTGTGAAAGATCAAGTGACTGTAGGTGTGTGGGTTTATTTATGGGTCCTCAATTCCCTTTCATTTATCTACCTGTCTAACTTTGTAACAATACCATGTAGTTTTTATCACAATTGCTTTGTAACATAGATTGAGATCAGGGAAGGTGATCCCCCAGATGTGTTTTAATTCTTAAAACTAGATTTAACTCTTCTAGGTTTTTTTTATTCCATACTAATTTTCAAATTGCTCTTTCCAACTTTATGAAGAATTGAGTTGGTATTTTTATGGGGATTGCATTGAATCTTTAAATTACTTTCGGCAAGATGGCCATTTTCATAATGTTGATCCTGCCAATACATGAGCATGGGAGATCTTTCCATCTTCTGACATCTTCTTAAATTTCTTTCTTTAGAGTATTGAAGTTCTTGTAATACAGATACTTCACTTGCTTGTTTAGTGTCACACCAAGGTTTTTTATAGTCTTTGTGACTATTATGAAGGGTGTCGATTACCTAATTTCTTTCTCATCCTTTTTATTCATTGCATAGAGGAAGGCAGTTGATTTGTTTGAGTTAATTTTATAACCAGCCACTTTGCTGAAGTTGTTTATTAGTTGTAAAAGTTCTCTGGTGGAATATTTGGGGTCACTTAAGTATACTATCCTATCATCTAAAAATACTGATAATTTGACTTTTTCATTTTCAATATGAATCCTTTTGATTTCTTTTTATTGTCTAATTGCTCTGTCCAGGACTTCTATTACTGTATTGAATAGGTAGAAAGACAGTGGGAATCCTTGATTTTAATGGGATTGCTTCAAATTTCTCTCTAATTAGTTTGATGGTGGCAATTGGTTTGCTATATATATTGCTTTTACTATGTTAAGGTAGAGGCATTGAATTCCTGATCTTTCCAAGACTTTTATCATGAAGGGGTATTGAATTTTGTCAAAGGCTTTCACAGCATCTAGTGAGAGAATCATTTTATCCCCCTTTGAGTTTGTTTTTATCATGGATTAAATTGATAGATGTCCCAATGTTGAACCATCCCTGCATTGCTGGGATAAAGCCTACTTGGTCGTGGTGGATGATTGTTTTGACATGTTCTTGGATTTTGTTTGCAAGAATTTTATTTAGTACTTTTACATCAATGTTCATGAGAGAAATTGGTCTGAAATTCTCTTTTTTGTAATGTGTTTGTGTGGTTCAAGTATGAGCCTAATTGTGGCTTTGAATAATAAGTTTGGTAGTGTTTCTTCTAGTTTTATTTTTTAGAATAATTTGGAGAGTATAGGTATTATGTCTTCTATAAAAGTCTGATTGAATTCTCCACTAAACCCGTCTGGTCCTGGACTTTATTGGTTGAGAGGCTGTTGACTGCTTCTACTTCTTAAAGTGTGATGGGACTGTTTAGAAGGTTTATTTGATCCTTATTTAACTTTGGTATCTGGTATATGTCTAGAAATTTTTCTATTTCCTCCAGATTTTCCAGTTTTGTTGAATATAGATTTTTTAATAGGATCTGATGATTTCTTGAATTTCTTCAGTTTCTGTTTTATATCACCCCTTTCATTTCTAATCTTGTTAATTTGGATACTCTCTCTTTGCCCTCTATTTAGTATTGCTAATGGCTTATGTATCTTGTTGATTTTCTCAAAAAAAAAAAAAAAAAAAAGCTCTTGGATTTGTTGATTCTTTGTATAGCTTTATTTATTTATTTATTTATTTATTTATCTGCTCCCTAGGAGTAGAAACAGGTAAGAATTAACTTCCTGAAGATTCTCTTATATTTTAAGATTGTGCTTACAGCTTCTGGAATTTTTCGTTATACAAATGAGGTATCACATAAATTCCTTCGTCTGAGCCAACAATATACACTCACCTTAAAAGCCCTCTGTACACCCTACAGATTTAAGTAGACTTTGGTTTCCACATTAAATGAGCTGTGTCACTGAAGCTGTCTCCAGAGTGTCTGTTCCCTTCAAGCTCACAAGTTTTCTGAGGTCTCTTCAGCTCCTGAAAGTTCCTGCCTCATTTCCCCCTCTTAGAAAGTGCTGGTCTGGATCTCAGGCCTGTCACACAAAGAAAGGCAAGAAATGGAGCCAGAAAGACAGTTGGTACTTTACAATGGGAAAAGAAGCTTCAAGGGGAAACAAGAGGAAGGGAAATCTTCCTTGGGACTTCAATTGTCTCCCTTCCCTCACTCTATGTCGACTTACTATGACAAAGGCTGGCAGTCTGTTTTGTTTTGTTTTGTTTGTTTGTTTTTGTTTTTTGTTTTTTTTTTTTTTTCTTCTTTTTTGGCTTGTTCCTGGAATGGGACTAGGTAAGGTAAAGGGTCAACTCATACCTTTTGGCCAAGGGATACTCCTCTGCATTGGTAGAAAGCCCTTCATCTTCTGTCTAAATCTCAGAGCTTCCTTAGATATTAATCTGAACATCCTATCTTTCTTCTTGAGAAATCAAAACAAAACAAAAAACAAAATACCCAATAAAACAGTGTTGCAGTAAATATTAAAAAAATAAAAATCAGTTTAATTCTTTACTGGCCCTGAGGTCTCATTTCTCAGGCCCGATTTTAGTTTGTAGCTATGTGTACCACTGGTGCCTAGTCTCAGCACCCACCATGGCCCAATTTGTTCACACAACTCCCTTCCTTGGCAGTGTACTACCACCTGTTCTCTGCCTCTGTCATGGGGTATTTCTGTACCCCTAAATTCCATACAAACACAACTCTACAGCCTGATAGCTTTTCATACAAGTTTATAATTCAACTCTCAATCCACAAACCCTCTACCCAACAAGATTACATCAAATAAACAAACATACAAACTGCCTTTCTATATGAGATATGAGACCTGTCAAATCTTTAATGCTCATAGCTTTTTAACACCAATAAATTTCACCTGGGTCCAGCTGGTCCTTGGGAAGTTCCATGTTGCCTAGACCTTCCCCTTATTTCCTCTCACCTCCTCAACCTCTCTGACTTCTTTACTTCCCTCACCCCACCCAGTCACTGGCTTTCCTTTATTTTACTAATTAAATTGGGAAGGTTCAGTTAGAGTCAAGTGACTTGCAAGCCCTTCTTGGGAAAGTGGAATTAACATTAAAATACAAACAGCTTCTGGACAAAGTACAAAACAAAAATCCAGTACTGCAGTTGCCACTTAAGAACTCACTGGTTTCTCTGAAATTTGCATGCAATCCAGGACTCTATCTTCTTGCTTCCTCAGTCTCAACAGCATACTATGGTCCTATCCAATCTGCCATGCACTCTTCTTTGCCTCTCTACACTGTATTGAAGGAAAGTTCTCCCTTTCTCCTTCCTTCCACTATCCAGCAGTTCTGTGACTTGAATCTGCTAGGTTTCAGAACATCTATGCATTTCCAATAAATCTCTACCCATACCGACTAATTCTCTAAATTGATAAGAGTTTCAGAATGGAGACTTCAGAGCTTATGTCTTCAGCCCACACCCACAGTGACACATTTCCTCCAACAAGGTTAAACTTCCAAATAGTGCCATTCCCTGGGATAAGCACCTACCATACCTGGGTTTACTATTTAAAATAAATAAATAAATAAATAAATAAAAAGAGCTTAGGGGGACTGGACTGCTATAAGATTGTTCGATTTTTAAGATGCTGAGATATTTTATTCATTTTTCATTTTGTGTATTTTTATTACTTTATTGGATATTCTCTGTATTTACATTTCAAATGTTATCCCCTTTCCCCCCCAACTCTCATCTCCCCATCACTCCCCTTGCTTCTGTTAAGATGCTAGTTTCTAGTTCCATCCCTTTTCCTAAGAATTGTATGAAGTTAATTGTTTTTAGTGGCCAACATCAAACTAAATGTTGAGAAAGTTGAAGCAATCTTACTAAAATAAGACTTGACTAGGCTGCCCACTCTCTCTCAATGCCTACTCAATATAGAACTGGAAGTCCTAGCAAGAGCAATGAGACTACAGAAGGATGTCAAATGGATACAAATATGAAAAATATAAGTCAAAATATCACTATTAGCACACGATATGATAGTATACTTAAATAATCCCAAAAATTCTACCAGAGAATTTCTAAATATAAAAAACAATTTCAACAAAGTGACAGGATGTAAAATTAACTCAAACAAGTCAGTAGCCTTTGTCTACCCAAATGATAAAAGACTGAGAAAGAAAGTAGAGAAATTACACCCTTTACAATAGTCACAAAGATTATAAAATATCTTGGTGTGACCCTAAATCAGGCATGTGAAAAATTTGTATGACAAGGTCTTGAAGGCTTTAAAGAAGGAAATTGAAGAAGACCACAGAAGGTGAAAAGATCTCCCATCCTCATGGATTGGAAGGACCAACATTGTAAAAATGACCATCTTGCCTAAAGCAATCTACAGATTCAATACAAACCCCATCAAAATTTAAGCTTATTTCTTCATAGAGTTAAAAAGAGCAATTTGCGAATTTACTTGGAATAATAAAAAACCCAGGATAGTAAAAACTATTCTCAACAATAAAAGAATTTCCAAGAGAATCACCATCCCTGAACTCAAGCTGTATTTCAGATCATTTGTGATAAACTGCATGTTATTGGTACAGAAACAGGCATGTTGTTCAATGAAATAGAACTGAAGACCCGATAAGAACCACACACATATGGTCACTTGATATTTGACAAAGGAGCCATAAACATTCAATGGAAAAAGGACAGCATCTTCAACAAATGGTGCTGGCTCAACTGGCAGTCAGCAGGTAGAGAAGTGCAAATCAATTCTTTCTTATTTCCTTGTACAAAGCTCAAGTCCAAGTGGATCAAAGACCTTCACATAAAATCAGGTACACGGAAAGTAAGAGAAGAAAAAGTGGGGAAGAGCTTAGAACACATAGGTACAGGGGAAATTTTCCTGAGCATAACATTAATGGCTTATGCTCTAAGATTAGAAATGAACAAATGGGACTTCATAAAATTTCAAAGTTTCTGTACAGCTAAGAAGACTGTTAGGAAGATAAAAAGGCAGCCAACAGATAAGAAGAAGATATTTACCTATCCTGCATCTGATAAAGAGATAATATTCAATATATACAAAGAACTCAAGAAATTAGACTCTAGAGAATTAAACAATCTTATTAAAAATGAGATACAGAGGTAAGCAAAGAATTCTCAACTGAGGAATATAAATGCCTGAGTAGCACCTAAGGAAATGTTCAAAATTTTTAGTCATCAGGGAAATGTAAATCAAACAACCCTGAGATTCCACCTCATACCAGTCAAAATAGCTAAGATCAAAAACTGAGGGGACAGCAGGTGTTGTTGAGGAGGTGGAGAAAGATAAAATTTTGTAAGAGCAGTTAGTAAAACCATGTGGGTTTGAGGGTTCCCTAGAGTGATCCTTAATATTTGACTTTCCCACAAAAGTCTCTCTCTTAGCAATAGATATTAAGAACTATTTTTTATTTATCCTTCTCTTCCTATTAGAGTAACAATGCTTTCTGTTCTCAATGCCACCTAGCAACACTTCTGAGCCAGTCTGAAGTTATAAATGGAAAGTCATATCTAAAGATATATTAGAGCCCACTGCCTACTATATTAAGACCCTACTCAGACAACGGTTTCCACATTTATCATTTGAATGGTGGAATTTTTGTGTAGGAAGACTTCTACCTTCTCTCTCCACTTAAGGAAAAATTAATAATTCACCCTTCCTCCCTAATATTTAAATTTTTTCCTCACAAAATATAGGTTTCTTAGAACAGAAATGTTTCTCACATCAGTACTAAGCTCTCTTAAACCCACACTATTTTTTCCTCAAACCTTAACCTTAACTCTTTCTTGCCTTCCTACAAATTTTTTTGAAATGCCTTCATTGTCTTTGAAGTGTTCCTTCTCCAGGGGTTCCATACAGCCTCTCTTTGATCTCCTAAAAGAGGATTAAAGAACACCTCCTCCCTAAGAGCTTTCTCTTCCTTTGGCAGTTGAAGCTTTAGGCACTGCCCTCCTCCTGACATCTTTTTTCTGGTGCAAATAGTACTGCACTCCTACCATTGCCCCTTGGAGGAGGTCAAATAACCCTGTAGGGAGGTTAAACTTTCTTTCCCCTTATAGGATCATGTCCAATAGCACCTATAATTCCTCTTCATAGAAATGAGGCAACTCCAGAGCTCTTGCCCTGGATAGTGATGTACTTTCTCCCCAAAAGCCCTCACCCAGCATACAAAAGTTTAAGTTCTTTTTGTTTCTTAAATTAAATACTCTTGGAAATTATCACCTGATACTACCATCATGAATTTTCTGTTAAGAATTACCTGTCCTCCCTCTTTTTTTTTTTTTTTTTACAGTTTTATATATTTAGGAAAGTTGACCCTTTCCCCTTACATCATAAATAATACCTTACCTCTGATAGGTAGGAAAGACAGTTTCTGTGATGCGCAGCGATTAAATCTCAGTCTACCCAGTGAAACCAACATCATTCTCTATGTTTACTTTCCACTTTCACATTGGTGTTCTCAAGCTATAGTTTCTGATCACTAATTGATTCATAAAATATAATGAAATTGAATAAACTGGTCATAAGCCGTATGTTTTTTTTTTCTAACTTAGGTACTAAATCCTGCTCCAGCCTTTTTCTGGAAGTAACTGTAACAATGTTTTTTTAACACAATATGCATAATTATCATCAGCAGGTACAAAATCTAAAATTCACTTGCCAGAACATTTCCAGCTTTAAATTTGACTTGTTCAGCTTTCAGTTGGCAGTCATGTAGCATGAGATTGGAAGTAATTTATGAGAGCAATACCAAGAGGGAAGAGGGTTCTAATCCTTGTATGCCCTTTTGTTCAAGAAAGCTCTTTTATTTTATAGAATTGCTTGTGACTAATAGGAATGGTAGCAACAATGGGATTATCCAGGGCATAAAATTGTCCCCCACTGGTAACTGGAATTAAAGTATTTTAAAAAGGAAATATCTTTAAACACTTTATGCAAGTATAATAGGTCATGATGGAGATACAATATATTACCCAGGAAAATTTTGGCACCAAGTAAAATAATAGAAGGTAGGCATGATACACAGTTCTGTTAGCTCAGCACTAAGGAAACTAGGGAATGTGGCTTCTACATCTTGGAGCAGGTTGGGCAACATAAAAACAATGAAATGCACAACATATTTGTTGGAGAAGCAATGTCCTTATTCTCCTGATTTTTACTACAACAGATCAAATAAGTGAAAACATGATATCAAGTACTCAAAACCCATGTAAACTGCCATGTATAGCTATGCACACCTGTAACCAAATCCTAAGGGTTGGGTAGGTGTGAGAGATAGAGGATCACTAGGCTTCTAGGCCAACCTGTCTCACCAGAATACAGTAAGCTCCAGCTTCAATGAGAGATCATGAACTGTAATAAAACAAGATATCTTACCTCTTCTACACACACATGTGTTTGCATGCTCATGTGTGTGCACACACACACGTGCATGCACATCCTCAGAATCTCAATCTAAATGTCAAATTCTTATACGGTATTATGGCATTCAGTTCATGGTTGTCACATAACATAAAAATTCCAACATCCTGCCAGTCTGTTTTCTTCTAGGTAATAAAATATTTTCTGGGTTAAAAGAGAGCAATAAATACCATTTTAAACAATTTCAAATAGAAAAAAAAAAAAAGGTAGAAAAATGAAGGAAAAAGGAAACAATTGTATATGTGTTCTCAAACAGAAAATATCACGGCAAGGCTGTTAGTTTTCCTTGAGTGTACCTTTTTAGCACTGATAACCTATTTAATATTAATTTTGAATAACAAATGGAAATATCCTTTGCTCTTGGAACTTCTTACTTGTCTATATGTCTATGTGTAGGATCCTGAGGTCTTAGACAGTGACATATTAACTTTATGGAGGACCAACAAGAACATGCAGACACTTGGCACTGTGTTTGAACTCCCACTGAACTCCAAAATTGTTTCAAAATTAGAAACTTTTCAAAATATGTTGAAAGATTTCTTTGGAATTATATTTATATTTAAGAAAATGACAAAAACAAGGAACAAAATATAAACTTGAAGTAGCTTAATATGGATATTTTAAATAATTATATTGTTTTGTGTATATATTAGTATCATGAAAATGTCCAAAAATTATTACTTATTGGGATTATAGTTTTTTCAAAAGCAAACTGAATTATTAATGATCCCCATTTCTCCACAAAATTTTACCAATGTGTGAAATAGTAAATAATTTATATTGTAATTTTTAAGATATGTAATTCTGAATCAACCAAAGTATATAATTTTGGTATTTTCATATTCTTTTTCAGTCTTTTACGTGTTTTCTTCATTTTTAAGACTTTCATACTTGTATACAACAAAATATGATCATGTCTACCTCTCATTTCCCCTTTCCAGTGCCCCTATATCCCCTCTCCAATTCATGCCTTTTTTAAAAAAGTAACCCACGAAGCCATTAGTGCTATATAGATTTTTGGTGGGGTAATCACCAGAGAAGACTGCTTAAATATGGGTTTAAGCAGATAAAATGTCGTTGTCAGTCATCCTGCCTTCAACTAGACTGGGAGTTTGAGATGCCACTGTTGCACTGAGTCTTCCTCAGGTGAACTTTTAAGCACAAAATCCATTTTCTGGGTTGACACACTTCAGTAAACAGAAACAATTAGCCAGAATCAGAACTATAGAAGCTAAAATGCAAGGTTAGTACATTTTTTAGATGTTCCCAGAACTATATGAATATCATTGGATATAGTATTTGTTTCATTTTTGGTAGACGGTGTTGTCTATGTGCTGAGTTTTACAATTTTAATGGTACTTTCATTATGGAGTGAGATGTGCTAAGGACTGGCTCCCTGTATGTGCAATGGTGTAAGGCCATTCCCTGAAGCATGAGAAACCAGTAGCCATATACATTAAAATAACTGTGACAAAAGCAACTGTGTACTTTGGGCAATAAAAACAACAGAAGTGGGTGCATAGATGATTGACAGTTGATGAGAGGAAGAAAAAAAGGCAATTTAGAGAGCAACTTTGGAAAAGAAGTTAGAAAATTATATTAACCCAACAGATATTCAACAGAAAAGCAGAGGTAAAATATGAGAGGTAATAAAGGCAGACGTATAGAAACACAGAGAACATTCTGGAATTTGCCTCTGGCCTTGTCCTTAAGACACTTATACCTAAAGCAAAAGAGAGGAGATGCTGAAGCTCTAGACAGAACAGCAGTGCGTTAATGATGCACCCACAGCTCTTCATATTCTTAATTATAGAACATTTTGGATCCTAGATCAAGTTGAGTATCAGCTAAACATGAAACTATGGAATCTCAAGTGCCCCCAAATTCAAATTAATATAAATATAAAGAATTACATTCCTTTTTAAATGTCAAAATGTAGATGTACTGCAAATCAAATATTTTACATTACTTTCAGTGTATGTATACCATGTATGTATTTAATATAAGTAAATTTTCCATTTAGATTTAGGCCACATTTTAAAATAACTCATTAGTCATATGCAAACATCCCCAAACCTGAAAACTCACTTTTGAAATGTGATGCACTTTTGATCATGAGCATTTTGGATAAGAGCTTCTCATCATATAGAGTAGTTTCATTACACTTCTGTTTACGGTTATTATAAATTCAGAGAGGTCTAATGGCAGCACAGAGAGGGAGGTGAACAGAATAGCAGAAGAACATTTAACCTTTCCTCATCACTACTTTTACTGCATTGCTTTCATTCTTTAAGATTTTATTACAGGCAAAATGAGAATGATAAAGAGTAAAACAGAAAGCATGACATTCAAAACATTTAATGTTTTCTTTTATGTTACATAATTCCTCCTATAGAAACAGAGATTATGGGTTATATGTACTGCACAGGAAATACTTTAAAAATTATTGCTTAGAATGCTGGTTGAAAAACAAGGCTAACTTTTCTAACAGTCGGGTCTTCTCTAAAACTGAAAATGCCACCGGAAATATATTTAATCTTCTAAAAAGTCTCTATTTAACTTGCCTCTTATTGGTACTCAAAGAAGTTTTAGTTTATAAGTAAGACTGCTGCTGGACACTGGGTACGTGGATGTATATACTGGACGGGGAGTAAAAGGCGTTTCTAAACCTGCTAATAGTGTTCCTTCTGTGCATTTTAGAAGCATAAACTATCATTACTGCAGCCTGCTGCACTCCAAGAAAAAAGACAAAGACCCTTCAAGAGAGTTTGACAAATCATCAAGCTCTATTAAAACAATAAATCACCAACATAAACTCTGAACATTTCTGTTAACCCAACATACAAGCCATTCTTTCTCATAGCCTTTGTCTTCATTTATCTTCATGGTCCACCAAAGACCTGTGTATGAATCCTGTGAGTGTTACCAGGTGAGGACTACATTTACCAAGCATCCCACAGTCTATTGCTATATTCTCAGAGAAAATTCAAGTGTGGCTTTCTATGTATTAACATAAAGCCTGTACTATAAAATATAGACTAAATCTTTATTTTAAACATGAACATCAAAACATGTACATATTTAGAAAATATAATTTTAACAAAAAGCATCTGTTGGTTCTTTGGCTGTACTACTGTGAATTTGTTTCAAAGGAATTCTAAGACAAACTGCTTTTTTGGCCCAAAAATCTTGCTTTTTTCTCAAATATTTGGAATGCTAACTTCTTGTACAATCTAAGTTACTGTATAGGTTGTATCTTACTTTCTTTTCCATTACTGTTTTTTGATGAAATCCAGATTTATTGTTTTGATTTTGATAATATTTTGCAGTCATTTATTTTTTAAACAATCCTTGGCGTTCAGGTCAAGATTTTTTTTTACCTTTTTATTTAAACATATATTCTCTCGTACAATATATCTGATCACAGTCACAGTTTTCCCTCCCTCAACTGCTCCTGGCTACCCCAGCTCCCTTTTTCTTCAAATCCACTGGCCGTCATTTTTCCTCCATAAATGAGCCAGTCTCCAAAGAAGGTAAGCAAGCATTACATCAGAAGACACCATAAGGCAATGCAAAATCTCTTCTGTTAAGGCTGAACAAGGCAACCCCATAGGAAGAAAAGAGTCCCAAGAGCGGGCAACAAAGACTGAGTCACACTAGTTTGGTCCCATTTTTAGAAACCCCACAAAACATCCATGCAAATAGTCATAACATAGATGCAAAGAACCTGGTGCAGACCCATACAGACCCCATGCTTGGCTTGTTAGTCCATTTGAGTCCAAGTGAGCTCTGCTTAGTTGGTTTTCATGAGCCATGTTCTCCTGGTGCCTTGTATCAGCGTTGACTTTATACTCATTCCTCCTCCTCTTTTGTGGGTTTCTTGAACTCCAAGCAAAGGGGGTAACCTAATGGAGACCTCTAGTTGAGATTCTCTACATTGTGTCTGCCTGTGAGTCAATTCACCAGCTCTTATCTTCTGGTAGAAGAAGTCTCTCACAGGCAGGTCAATGTCAAGTTTTACTTTTATTCTTAGTCTTCCAGTCATCATGAGTGACATATTTGAACACAATTAGTTTGAGAAATGACAGTCTGGCAATTTTTAAAACTTGTTACTCTGGTTAGTAAATACTCATTCCTTCATGTTCTACACTGTTACATAAGGGACCTAGACACCGAGAAATTCTGAAAATCAAAGCAGATTGTAACAGTCTCTTCCACTGATTGCTGCACATGTTTTAGGGGTGAATATTTTCACAGAGATAGATTTGCAATTACGAATAATTCTGTGCTTGATCAATGTCAAGCACAAAAAAAATAGCTTTGTTGTTAATTCTGAAAGATGTTTGTGAACATAAAAATATATTGCAATATTAAAACTTGATACTTTATTTGAAAAATAATACATACATGCAGGTAGATAAACTATGTAATTAAAACAACATGCATGGTTTTTTGAACATACTTTTGTGAAACAAACTAGGAATTATTTCTTTTAGTCACAGACTATTTTGATTTAAAAAAAAATTTGGTAAACACTAACTTGGACTTACTTAGAGAAAGGTTAGAAAAGTGGTGGTTTAGAATTATGTTTCAAAAGCATGAAACATTCACCCAACAATGATTTAAAGCATGAAAATAGTTCTTAAAATGTTAAAAGAATGGTATCAGGAGGAATGGCAGTCTTACACTTATATTGTCAAAGCTTCCCAATAGAAAGGCAAAAGCATTTGCCAGATAGTTTTATGTCACTTTGAGAGAAGGGAACCTCAATTAAGAAAATGTGTCTACCTTCACCCAGCCTTAATATGAGAGGAGGTACCTAATCATACTGCAAATTGACATTCTGTATTTGGTTATTTTGTGGTAGCCTCTACTTTTCTTGTGGGAAATGGTCAATTAGTTGGAAGCCTGGAGGGTGGTGGAGGGGTTAGTACAAAAAGAGATGGAAGAGAAATTGTGGTCCAGATATAATCTATGGGTTAATAAAAACAGTAATGTGTCATATGACATTCCTAAAAAGTTAAAGTGTCCCTAACTCTTTTCCTTCCACCAAAGTCTCCATGATATAAGTTTCAAGCAACCTTGTGGGGCATTTCATAATTGGTGATTCATGGAAGAGAAACCAACACATGTGAGGTGGTGCCATCCCTCAACTAGTGATTCTAGGTTTGACAAGAAAGCAGACTGAATGGGTAGCAAGCCAACAAGCAGCAATCCACCATGCCCTCTGTATCAGCTCTGCCTCCAGATTCCTGCCCTTACTAATTTTGATGACATTTCCCTATATGGAACTTCCTTACCAACTGCTTTTTTTTTGTTTGTTTGTTTGTTTGTTTGTTTTGGGATTTTGTGTTTTATTTTTGGTCATGGTATTTCACCATAGCAATAGTAACCCACACTAAAACAACAAAAAAGTTACAAAGATTTTTTTTGTTAGATTTTTGTTTTAAATTCACATATGGATGTAAATTCTAACCATTAAGATTTTTGTAGTCATAAATTTAAATTTCACTATTATTAAAAATATATTTCTGTTCTTACATAATACATTCTCATTACAGTTTTCCATATGACTTTACTCCTTCAAGCTTCTTGCCACCTTCCCTTCTACCCAGATCCCCTCCTTTCTGTTTTTCAATAGACAACAAACAGGCTTCTGGGGATAATGGTTAATAAATAATAATAATAATAATAATAATAATAATAACATAATAAGATAAAAAATTATTTCAGAGTTGGACAAGATAAACAGAAGGAACAGGGCCCAAGATAATGTCCACAAATCAGAGACCCAAACCGTCTCCAATTTAGGAACCCTCTAAAAGTGCTTTGTAGGTTGATGTCAGTCATTTCATGATTGGCAGTACAGAGGTAGGTAAGAAAAGGTTTAAGAAAGCAGAAGAAGAGGTGGTAGAAAGAGAATCGAGAGAAAGAAGATGGAAACAGATGTATATGTTTCTCTCAGCATATGTCTACCTTGATAAGGTTATTATAATTATTTTTATGAGTTTCTATGGGTCAAATTTAACTTATCTGGATAGGCAGTTTTTGTCATTGTCCACTGGTTGTCAGCTTATTGTTCAGAGAGTTTGTGGATTGAGAATTTAATATATAAATCTGTTTGACAAATTAATGAATGTGGAGTCATGTTTGTACCAGTCAGTGTAGGAGAGTGAGTGAAAACAGTACACAAGGGTGGTGAAGTGAACCACACCTGAGTTCTTAGAGGCATCAAGGAATCACCAAGTTAGAGATCCCTGCAGTGCCACATGATTCCCTGGGTTCCAGAGCTAGCACAGGATAAAAGGTTTCTACTCTTTTAATATTTACCACAACAGTCCTAAATCAGAATTATAATATATATACAATTTATGGAATATGGGGTGAATTTTAGAGTCCACTGGAGTGCAACTAATAAAAAATTCACATCTACTACATATAGTTATTTGTTAATTACTTATGTCTCATATGAAAAAATATGTGGATTTGTTCTCAGATGATTCTATGTGATATATTTTGGTTTAATTATGGAGATAATAGCTAAAACAACAGATAATCCACAGTGATATTCAGCATCTCAATGATTTGACAGGTTAATCAAATACTTGAATGTATATAATATTTCTAAATTAGAAGACTGAGTTTAAATATGCCTACCCGACATCATGAAAGACAGAGCACCAAAATTTGTTGTTCCTATGAAGATTTAAGAGACTAACTGCCCTACAAATAAAGCTCTTAGTAATAAGGTAAATGGAAATTAACTGTTGGGGGTCCCAGCTATTCTCCATCAGCCATATTCAGTTACTGAATAATTGCCTATAGTAAAGAATATACTATGTTACTATTCTAACACAGAGTATCCTGATACAGAGTTTAAAAGAGAGCAAAATCAAAATTAGAGATAAGTGGCAATATTTTTAAGTGGGAAAATTGTAAAATGGTAATAACTAGTCTATTGAGAGAATGGTGGCATATAAAGAGTTCAACCAGCAGTAGCTGAAGATCCTAGGTCTGCAAAGTATTTTACATTTTGATTTTATGAGAACATACTGAGAAGCATCCAAGAAAGCCCTGCTTCAATTTAGGTATGCCAGGGATTTTTATAGAAACTTCAGACTTCCAGTGACATAGAACATCTTGAAAAATGCCTTCCTGATTTTTCCCCTGAGTCAATAAAAGTGATGAATATAGCATTTGAGTGTAATGAAAGCATGGGAATTAAGGGAAAGACATAAACATACAAAAGTAATGTGGTTCAGCACCGGAAACTATACAGATCTTGAGTAGTTTTCAGTTTATTTGACATGCATTTTCCACTCAAAGATCTTGCTCAGCTAACTTTCTTATATTTCTCAAGGCAGTTGCCTAGTGGTAGGTCTGTAAACAGTAAAACTCTTCCACATCATACATCAAAGAAGCTAAACCTATACACATATGGGCACAGGTCAATCTGATAGAGAAAAAATTTTCATTATTTGTTCTTCCCAGTTGACTCTAGGTTATGCCAAGTTGACAATAAAAAATAACCAGAATATTCCACTTTTTCTCAGACTTGGCCTTTCTTTTCCTCTCTTTATTTCCTTCCTTCTTTCTTTCTTTTTCCTTCTTTCTTCTTGGTTTATCTTCAAGAGTTCATACTAATTCTCAGAATATAAAATTCAGCAAATCATTAAAAATATGAATCCTTTTAAAATTCAGTGTCTTATTCAAAAATCTGCTTTTAGTGAGCCTTTTCCGTAAAATAAAAATAAAGTCAAATACCTCTTAAGCCAAAAGATAATAAAGCAAAAACTAGATCCATGTTCTATTTATGTTCTAGAAGTCACTAATCCTATTTGCATAAAAGAGCTATGAATAGTCCACATCACTGCTGTTCAGAATACATGTGGTTGTCCCCAGATCAGGCAAGTCAACCCACCTCAGAACCACATCTTCAGAAGAAAATCCCATTGATCAGTCATCCCCAATGTCTTTGGGTCACTCCTGTATCTGTGGCTACACTATCATATTTAGAACCCCTGTCCTCTTCAGTGAACAATCTGAAACATTGTACTTAGATTCAGGGATTCTTCTTGACCCTTCAATCTTGCATCTGTCATACCTTCAAAATGAGTACCAGGTATGCAATTCTTTCATACATTCCCAGGACCAGCTACATGCTTGGGATGCAGAATTGAGACCCTTACTTCCTTCCTCACTACAGTTTCTGTGTGCTGATGGTAAGGAAATACTCCCCAGAAGATTTTGACACCGTGATTCTGATATCTTATTATCCATACCTGATTCTTCCTCCCTACTGACCAGTACAAGCTGTTTTCCCAATAAATAAAATGTCTCACCTTACTAGTTCTTATTTCATGATATGCACAGTGATTTGTAGTGAATTTTTAGCCTTGAACTAACCATTTTTAATTTAAACTATGAGAAAAATAACGCCAGTAAAGTCTTTGCTGCTTCTGAGATATCACAAGTGAGGCCTCCATGGTCTACATTTCTCTCAGCATTCCTCTCTTTTGTTTGATATCACACAGAACAGATTCTATACTGTTTACCCTTCCTCTCTTAATGAAATCCAGGCATATTCCAATCTACAGCTATTACAAACAGTTTAATTCAAGGCACCCCCCCCACACACACAGAAGGACATATACTTACTGGGAGATAAAGGATAAATGCTATTTTAGAGATTTTACAGAAATTATTGGGGTTTGCCATCTAGCTCAAGCTCCATATAATTCCCCTTTGACATTTTAATTTTTTTCAAGTTTATGAAAGCTATCAACTGTCAACAAAATGCAATGTATATCCATTTTTAGATACCCAGCCAGTTTTTTGATCATAGGTTACCTAAGGTAGGTTTACAATTCTTGTGATTAAATACTATGACCAAAATAATTAAGATAATATGGGTTTTATTTGTCTTATGCTTCAAAACCATAGTCCATCACTAAAGGATGTAAGGGCAGAAACTCAAATTAGGAAGAATCATGGATAGGGAAGCTGATACAGAGGCTATGGAAGAGTATTGCTTACTGATTTGTTCCTCATGGCTTGTTCAGCCAAATTTCTTATAGAACACAAGACAATTAGTCCAGGGATTGCTCCTCCTACAATGGACTAGGTCCTCTTACATCAATCACTAATCTAATAAAATGCCCTACAGGTTTTCCTGCAGCCTGATTTTGTAGCAACATATTCTCAATTGAGGTTGCCAACTCTCATATGGCACTAGCTTGTGTCAAGTTGACATAAAACTAGCCAACACAGAGATACTCAAATTCAAGTAAGTCTTGGAACACTCAAAAACTCAGAATCTAAATTCAGGCATCTATAAGCTTGTTTTATAGTGAAATAATCTGTTTAATCACTTTCAAATAGGTATATACTTATTAATACACGAAAAAGATTAGAAATTTATATTCTTTATGTTCTAAATATCTCTGGTTATAATATATCAAGTGTCGTGGAGGGAATCTTATAGTAAAGGTCGATCCATTTATCCTGTGCGAGATTCCTATAGTGGAACATTGCTCTCAGAAAGTCCAGCCCTACATGATACACTCTGAATGTAGAAAAATCGTTTTTCATCATTTGCACAATGGATTAAAAACACGGAAAAGTTACATTAGACAAGCCCAGAGAGGCTAGTGTATTAAGATTAGAAAGCTAATTAAATTAATGTGGAACACTTACCATTACACTTACAGTTGAAGTCATTTTCCTACTTGCATTCATAGTCCCTTTCAAAGACAGTTACATGAAAACTTAAATGGCAATCACAATATCACTTAATATTAAGTAATTATAACATCATACAAGTAGTTCAGTCCTCATGGCTAATTACACTTAGCCATGAACCCTGGTTACATCCATTCTGAAAATTCTGCTCCATAACCTACAAAACGTTTTCCTGAATCTTGACAATTTTTTGGTTTTGAATTTTGCTTCACAGAAGAGCAGGCATGCATTGTCAAATTTTATCTTTATCAGCCTTGAGTAAATCACAGACAAAGCACTTAGCTTCTGCAGTACATTCTATCTTCAACATGATAGCTTGCATATACAAACGTGACCCCACACACCTTATTTACTACTATAAGGATGTGGTTGATGGGTTGTCAAATTTCAATTTAAATTAATTTTTGTTATAAGCTTCAGTATATATCGGAGAATTTATACATATCTAAATACCATTCGATCAGTGACTGAACATACTGATTCCTTACCTATTTCTTTGCTTCCTTCTTGTTTAATCATAGTTAATCATAGGACAGACTTTGTAATCTTAACAAATAACAAATGAGCACAAAGTAATTACATCTTTTAAGGGTTGTTTTAGCTTTACATTTTAGATATATTCTTGATGGTGCACATTAAACAAAGATTTTATGATATTAGTATGTTAATGTTAGTAGGTTTAAAACAAATGTCATGCAAAACTATTTAAATAACATTTACAAGCATATTATGGTTTTAAAACTAATTATGCATATACAAAGCTAATTGAAACACATATTTAGAATCAATTTACATGAATGATAGATTATTAAAATTTTAAGTGTGTTTATTTTAGAGAGATATTCTAAATTCTAGAAATAATATCTCTGTCATTAAAATAAACTTAATTATTAATGAATTCCTTTTCAATTCTTTAAATCCATACAGATAAACAGTCTATTTTTCTTCTTTCAATATATTGAACAGGAATGTACATTATGTGTATGATGAATTTCAGGTTCTACTGTGTTATAATTGAGATGACACATTGAATGTTTGAGAACTTTTTTTTCAAGTTAAATAACCATAGTTTGATACTATCAAAAGGACAGCTTGAATATTTCTCAAGGACATCCTACAACACATTATAAGTGATTCTACATTTATATTAGTTATTTCTACCTATTTTTGAGTATGTGACTTAACTTTTAGAAAAAACCAGCAGTGTCTGTGATTCATTTCCAAATTCCTTTGTGATATCAGATTGTGAGTGTGTTTTTTTTGTATGTACATTCTTTGTGTGCATGTGTTTTTAATTAAGTACATAAAAATTGTTCATTGTCTTTCCTAATCTTATCTTAGATAATTCTACTTGAAAAAATATTTAATAAGGATATTTCTATTTATTTCCCTAAAAATAAGCTGCCTAGCTTTCTAGGGTTTGAATTTAAGTCAAACTGCAATGTTGGCTTGACAAAGCTTATAAGTAAGATCTGCTATATTTTCAAACCAAATAATTAAATATCATAAATTGATCACAAAATAGCATTGCAAGATGAGCAAGCATAGGGGCTGCTTTACAATGTCTATTTATCGAGTATCCATAAAGGATAATTTTGTATCTACTATTTGATATTATATTATACAATTATGAGAATTTTCATATATTTTACACTTTACCTCCAAAATTTTTTTCTATGGAGAAGTAAAAGAACTTTTAAGAAACATACTTGAAAGGAAGTATTTGCTCTAAAATACTTATAATTATATAAGAAACGCTCCACATATATAATTAGATAAAATAATCATTTTGAGTATAAACTATGAAAACATAATATGTAAAATATATAAAGTGATAAGATTGTTTTTGCCTGAGTATGGTCACTCCCCTGTCTATGTTACCTACAGAGACCAGTATCCTGCGAATAAATTTAGGACTAGTAGAAAAAGCTCTGGTGGCTTTATTGAATGTTACTAAGTTTTATCAACTCTAGGAAATAATGCCTTCAGATATTTCACAATTTTCTATTCAATGTTAATATTCAACTGAACATTTTTTTCTTTAATTAGTCATTATGTTTCAGTTCATTTGTTCACCATGGAAAAATACCTTTGTAAATTAATAAAATTTAAAAGTAGTTTTCAGGGCTTCTTATCTTTTTTACTCTGTATTTCCATCTAAGCATTCATTGAAAAGAAATAAGATCTGTATGACTGTAATTAATCTCATACCACACTAAAACTGTTAATCCAGATATTGAGATTCTTTTCTGATTCAAAGGCATTTTAAAGCTTTAAGTTATTACTAGTAATGAGTAATTTAATTTTCGTAATTTAATTAAACTGTGTTTAATTTAGTTACAGGGATACATTCTAGCAGACTTTGAAAATACATATGATGATAATACCCATGGATTGAAAAAAATTATGTTGCAGATTCACTTCATTATGTTGTAGAATCATTGAGGGATAATGGTTCTTAAATTCTGAATGAAATTCCAAAGATGATGATTAAAAACAAATCACAGAACAAACAATAGAGTAAAATTACCATAAAATACAGATCTGATTGAAGAATAAAACCTAGATGACACTTAAAACTCATTGCAGAACACCATCAATAGAACAGAAGGAAAGATTTTTAACAGCAGGAATAAATTAGAAGTCAGAAAAAGTAAAACAAAAACTTAGCAAAGTCAATGTCTGCCTGCTTTATTCTAATTTCTTCTCAATGAATTATGCATGGTAGCAACAATACCCTGTGAAAGTTTCTATTAGGTCCCACTCTGTAATGTGTGCATGTTTTTTAAACACATATTATTGCCAAGGCTTATCCATATTCATGCAGGGAAAATGATAATGGCTTTTTATACTTACATGAAGCTCACTCACTGATTTTCTCCATGACAGAGAACACTGAGGTTACTTTTGAATAGTGTCTATGCAGTGGCCTTTTGTAGTTAGCACAAACTGTAGACTGTGTGCTGCCAACTTCAGTTCATCTACTGAAAATGTTTTATACCCTAAGCCTTGGGAGAGTCTCTCAAAATCTTGCTGAGTTCATGGACAGAATAATTGCAAACTTCATTGTATGAGAACTTAAGCATCATTCCCAGTCTTTTCCCATGTCCTTGTTCACATCTCTATTTTTGTTTGTGTTGTTCTCCTAACCTATTTTCTTTATATTTTTTGTTTCCTTCTATTATTCTTGTATATTTTTAATCTTAGTAGGTTATTAATATTTTTTTTCAAAAAAATGCAACAACATCCTACCAGTTTGTCTCATGAAAGAACACTAAAATTATTCTACTTAAGCAGCTCATAAAGCAACAACACTAAGACATATAGTGTCTGACTTAGAGAAATGTACTTAGAAATGTTATAAGAAGGTCATATGGAATAGCAAGGGAAGAATTGACTAATAAACAATGAAAACTTGAGAAGAAATATGGCAGTTCAGTATTTCAGATTTAATAAAACAAGGTAAAGAAATAGTCACAAGAAGAAGAGATGTATAACAAAATATTTTATATAATATTTTTGGTCTTGATATTAAATGTGATATTGAGCTGGCTTGGAAAATGGCTCAGTTGGTAAGGTTGCTGTAAAGCCTCACAAACTATATTCATTTCCGGAGACCTATGTGGTAGAAGGATAGAAGCATATACCTCCATGTTTTGCCCTCTGTTTTGAACTCTGTCATGGACACACACACACACACACACACACACACACACACACACACACACACACACATAGAAAGAGACAGAGACAGAGAGAGGCAGAGAGAGAAGGAGGAAGAGGGAGGAATGGAGAGGAAGAGAGAAATCAAAGATTAAACAGTGATTGTAGGACTGGACTAGAAAAGAATACAAACATTTGAGGAAAAACTAAAGTATAAGCTGTTAGTGTTTTTTTAATAAATTAACTTACTTACATCCCACATATTATTTACAGCCCAACCTCTCTGTACCCCCTATTGGGTGCTTTTTCCATCTCACTTCCTTTTTCTTCTGAGAAGGTGAGGTCACTCCTGGGTATCTCCCCACCATGGTGCATCAAGTCTCTGCAGGCTGAAGAGTATTTTCACCAATGAGATCAGACAAGGCAGACCTGTTGGAGTTCTACTTCCATAGTCATCAACAGCTTTATGGACAACCCCTGTTCCAGTTGTTGGGGGACCCACATAAATATAGAGCTCCAGGTCTGCTGCATATGCGCTGGGTGGCATATACACAGGTGGGGGAGGGTGGTCTCTGTCCAGCCCATGTATATCCTTTGTTGGGGACTCAGTCTCTGAGGTCACTCAATGGTCCCAGGTTTGTTGAGCCTTTTGGTCTTCCTGTATAGTTCCTTTCCCTAACTTTTAAATTTTTTACATACAAAACATGTCTCATTATTAGACATTAAGGAAGAATCTAGTACTATATTCTATGACCTGACAGCCATATGTTCTTGACCCCAATATCCATGCCAAGTATGGTTTCCATCTTGTGAAGTAGACCTTCATTTCAATTGTCTATTTAATTATATACAAGGAAAACTCAGAAATATAAAATTAGAAACAATATCATTAGTGATAGAGCAAACAGGAATAGTATGTAATAAAGTAAATGTAAAACATGCTATTGTCTAAGACCTCATTGATAACTTTACATCCTCATGGTGGAAAGTGACTTCACTTAGCTGGCCTTGTTCATGCCTATGCTTATTTTTTTCCGTATTGCAATTATATTTTTATATTGAATCAATATTTTATGATCTTGTAGCTGCCTAATTCTCCAGATCATGAGATTGATTACAAGTAAGGACTTTTTACCTGTCTTTCACACTTCAAACACTGTACATGTTGTATGCAAAACTAAAAAAAAAAAAAAGTTAATTTCCTGTAAAACTTTTTCTTTCATTTTGTTTCAAGAATTTCTTAGTAAGGGCCTTATCATTAATTGTTCCTAACCCTGAAATAACAAAAAGTAAAGAATGTGTTTTAGGGAAAGAAAATAGAATGTATGCATCTAGGTCTATTCTGAAGTAAATTGCTAAATTAGTTGGAAATATTTTCTGAAAACATTTACCCAGGAACTAAAAATCAAGATTCTAACACTACAGAATATGGCTGTACATACCCTGAATTCCAGATTTCTAGAGAAAGACAAATATAAAGGTACAAAAACTTACAAATGAAAAAAGTAAAGACAGTATATTTTAGTCATGATATGTAAAGAGTTAAAGTAAGTTACATTAATAGAAACATAGTGGTTGAACACAGACACTGGGAGACTAAGTCAAAGAAATGTGATTCCTGTATACACTTCCTATAAGTGACATAAAATGGCATATGCATGTTACAGGAAAATTGAGAGAAATGTTATTACTTGCAGACATTAAACAGAAACAAAATGCAAAATTCATCCTGTTAACTTCCAATAATGCAGCTCTTGGAGGAAATACTATTGCAATAAAGTTAGAAAATGTTGTCTAATAACAAATGTGGTAATTTACCAACAATAATATTTATCAATCAACACAACTGCAAAGAATACAAATCAACAGCTAATAGAGTGAGATGAAAAATGAACAAGTACACAGTTACTGGACATTTCAATATCTGTTTCCATAATTGGAAGGTGAGCTACACTAAGGATAACAAGGGTCTATCACTGAGTCTCAGCTGCCAATAGGATGTATTCAAATTCTATAGATTCGTCTACATGTTTTCCTGTACTTTGATATCATAAGATAACATATACTGTTTAAGCAATAATAGTAAATCTAAGCACTAAAACAATAATTAGTAAATTAAAATAATTGACATTATGCAACATTTTCACATACCACAGCAGAAATATTCTAAAATTCAAAAACAGAAAATAGAAAAGTACATAAATATTTGAAATAGAACATAATTCTTAAAAAAATCTATAAGGCTAATGAAAATATAGTAACCATAATGGAGGTAAAATGTGCTCTATAAAATGCAAAATGTACACATATTGGAGAAGAAACATCAGAATCTTTCACTATATACTATAACAACAAAATACAAGAAAAAAGAAAGAAAGAAATCATATTGATTAAATACATAATGTTGAAAATATGAAAACAGTAAGAAAATAAACATACTTATTGGTGGTATCATTAAATACATGGATATAGTTAAAAACTTATTACATAAACCAAAAGAACATACAATGATACCAGGACTTTATAAGTAAATATCTCTACATACACTCAAGTCACAAATAAAAATTATAACACCCCAAATGGAATTTCAGAAGAATATTTTTTGTATTAGAGAAAATGTATTACTATAACTTATTCATTTTTTATTATCTTGACCTATAATATTACCAATAAAACAATAAAATTTAAAAATAAGTAAATGACTAAAAAGATTTCTGTGTAAGGATGATATATAAATAGTGCACTTGAAGTAAAGCTTAGAGCCATTTATCAAGGAGATTAAAACCTTCTTGATAATATTTTTTTATCTTTCCAAAAATGTTTATAGGCAAAGACTGGTTCAGAACAATAAGAGAAAAACATAAGAAATCAGAATATTGAACATGATGTGGGACATGGAGTACAGGCACTATGGACAGCAGTGGCTGACAGGTCCTTCAAATGAGTTCACACAGAGCTAATGACCAAGACATTCCACTCCAAAGAATTAAAATAAGAAGAGTAAAACACAAACATTTTATAAGTAAATGTTTGTAATATCAAGCAAAATTATTTGTCTAGTAAAAATGGATAAGCAGGATATATCTATAAAATAGAATAGTATTTGGTGAAGAAGAAATTGAAAACTGATATATGCTACACCATGAATGAATCTTAGTGAAAATACACTTATTTCAAAGTTAATCCATGAATTCTATTCAACTTACATACATTTTATGCAGTTATATTTATGGCAAAATTGTCATTTATATAGGACATCATTAAAAAATAAGTTTAAAATGAGATCTGCTTGGATTCCAGCATCTTCAGTTTTAGCAGAGGGCAGAGGGGATCAGAAGGATCAGGGAGTGGCAAAGAGACAGTGAGAGTAGGCAAATATGAGAGGAGATGACGGAAGAGAAAGGAAGAAAAGTGTGAAACAAAGCAAAAGAGAAAGAGCTATCACATGTTGAGGATGGATGGACAAACTGGATCTCTTCCACCCCTAGTGAAAATGTATAAACAATAAAGCACTGGGAGGGGGGAGGTCATTTTGCTTCATTTTATTGTTGTTTTTTAAAATGTTTATTTGATGCTTTGGTTTTTTTTTTTTTTTTTCTTTTTTTTTTTTCATATTTTTTTCATCTGGGAACTGCCGATCCCATCCCTCTTTGGTCTGCTTCTATGAGGATGTTTCCCTTCCACACGCTCCCACCTTCCTGCCCTGACAATACCCGACACTGGGGCATTGAGTCTTCACAGAACCAAGGGCCTCTCCTGTTATTGATGTTCAAGAGGCCATTCTGGGCTACATATATGGCTGAAGCCATGGGTCACTCCATGTATATGCTTTTAGCTCTGGGTGGGTTGGGTCTGGTTTTTGCCTAACAACCATCTGTAATGGGACCTGATGCCCTCTTCTGGTGTGTCTGAAGAAAGCTACAGTGTACTCGTTTTACTTCTAAAGAAAGAAGAGAAAACATTTTTTTTAATACATTCCAGCAATTTTTTCAAGTCGTTTATTCCACACAAGTGAAAAATATCTACACAGGAACTGAAAAGCAAGTGTTTATTACAATTATATTTATAATAACTCAAACTAAAATCAGAAGGATGTTTTTCAATTGGCTAAATATTAACAACCTGCAAAATAGAACTGGAAAATAAATAAATAAATAAATAAATAAATAAATAAATAAATAAATAAATAAATGAATGAATGAATGAATGAAATTATTCCTAATGATGTTCTGGGAGACTCATAAATTGGTGCCTAGCCCAATCATCATCAAAGAAAATTCCTCAGGCAGCTTATTGGAGCAGATGCAGAGGCCCAATATCAAATATTAGACGGAGCTTGATCATCCCTAGGGATGAGGGGGAGGAAGGATTGTAGGAATCAGGAGACTCGAGAACACCAAGAGAACAAGTCCAGCAGAATCAACTAACCAGAGTGTATGCAGGCTCACAGAGACCAAAATGCCAGTATTAGAGCCTACATGATTCGATTTTAAGTTCTCTGCATATTAGTTATGGTTGTTCGCTTGGAGTTCTTGTGGGACTCTTAAAAGCAGGGCTTGTTGTGTCTCTGATTCTTTTGCCTGGACTAGGGACCCCTTTTCTGTTACAGCATTGCCTCTCCCTGCCTTGACATCAGGCTTGTTATGCTATGTTTGGTTGATATCCCTGGGAGCTATGCTCTTTTCTGAAGGGATATGGAGAGGTGGAACTTGAAGAGAGTTGAGAAGCAATGGGAATGAACTGTGAGATGTAGTGGGATAAGAATTGTATGTCACCAAAAACGAATAAATAATTTAAAAAACTATAACAGTCTATACTCTGACTGAAGATAGCACTGCTGTAAATAATAAATTACTAGTAGGTTGAAACCTTGCTTCTGAATGGGTGCCATAGGTCTCCAGGGACAACACTTGCATAATACTTTTCCATAACACAATTGTATGGACAGTGACTAGAAAATTGTATGTTAGAGATTGGAAATCCTGGGGGCTGAAACTGTAACTGAAGTAGTAATTTGACATGGACCAATATATTTGTATATTAATTCTGTGTCTTGACTGAGTTTATGACATAAAAGATTTGTATGTCTGTGTAAATTTTAAGCAAATATGAGGAAACACTTTTTCAGAAAATTTCAAAATCTGTTATTGTGCCCTAATCTGCTTCATGCCTGGAAGGGTCAGGTAAGCAGGATTTCTTTGTCTCATTCATCATTTTTGAGAGACTATTTTTATGGATTTCCAAATAACTATAATGTAGAATAACTTTCAACCTCTGTAATTATTAACTGAAGGACTATCAAACACAAGGACATGTATACAAATAATGATTCCCTTAAATTGTTCTTTACAGGAATTATAGCTAGTCAGGTAACAGATCTGAGGAAAAGAAACCATAACTTTTGCTAATATTTTACGTAATGTCAACTCATATCTTATAGAAATACCTCAACTTGATATATCACATGCTTCTAAATAAGATAAATCCAAATTCTACAGGAAAATGTAACCAATGGCACATTGTCTCAGGTCTGACTCACTTTACACTGGTTTACATACTAAGTTGGCATTGCTTTATATGTATTTATATGGTTAATAGGGAACTATAGCTAACCCCTTTAACCATAGGGAAAGCCAATTGAAAGCTTTTGAAACTCAGTAAGTTTTCTGGTACTAATAGGAAATAAATATGGCATTATACTATAGAGGAACTCAAAAATATGAGGGCATTCTTAAAAACCTAAAAATAATGTAGAAACAATTATCCCTGTAATGTATTTCATCATGTTTCTTTTGAAAAGAACAAACATCCTGAAGATGGAGTTGAATTCTAAAACAATTAACCACATAGTACGTATAACTGAAAAGGCTGTGCCAGTGAGGGAGCTTTATTAGAGGAACAATGACCTCGTTCGTCTTGGGTACTGAGGGGTCTTCAGATACTAACTGTAAAAATGCTATTTTCTTGGGGCCCTGGGTGGATTATTCACGTGTTGATTTAGAATAGAATCTACTACGAATTTTGACTGAGATTCCCTACTGATTATGTTAGTGGATTATATACCAGTTTAGTTGCCTGGTTATGGCTCATTAGTTCTTAAATATGGAATATAAATATATCTCTTCCTTTGACCTAAAGGATGGCACAAACAGTTTATATATCACCATATATATGTTCAATTCTTTTACCCTTTTCTTCAGTTGTACATTGACTAAAGTGTCAACATTAAGCATGAAGAAAGTAATTGCAATTTTTCACTTAGTTTCCTATATATATACATAGGAACTGCCTGAATCTTGTGGAAAGATGTGAATGTAGTAACTATTTTAGTACAGGTGTCACTTTGATTATATTTATGAATGATGTTAAATGCAGTTGCACTTTTTCCAAAATCCTTTCTTATCAGAAAAATAAACTAACAGGGATTCACTCATAGGCTAAGGTTATGTATGAAAGCTTCATCGGTAAGGACATCCACATTTGTTCATTTTCTACCAGCCTCCTTTCCAGTCCCCAATCACCTCCTCCTCTTCTTTCAGCTGTTCATATTTGCTGTTTTCTTGTTTGTCTTTGATTGTTTTACTTTCCAGGTGTGAGAACAATCATGGTAACTAAACTTCTCTTTTGGGTCTAGGCTATGTTGCTTAACAGTTACTTCAATGTTCCTGAAATGACATAACTTCATTTTTCTCACACACAGTGATTCCCTTATGTAGTTGCAGTATGTTTCCATTGCATATGCATGGCTGAAGGAGCTCTTGGAATGGTTGTAGTAAATAGTCCTGCAACAGCTCTAGAGGTGTGTGTGTGTGTGTGTGTGTGTGTGTGTGTTTCTGCTAGCTTCACTTGCATCCATATATGGGTCCTGAAGAGTGGAATACATGAACAACATGTCAATTCTGGTTCTATAATGGACTTATAAAAGTTTCCATACTATTGTCCATAATGGAAAACCAAATAGAGTACAATACACAATACACATCTATATGCATAATTTATATTGTAGTTAAGTAGGAAAAAAGTAAGAAGAAAGACAATTGAATCTTGAGGCAATATATGGCCAGTACACAAAAATACCTTTCTTAAATTAATTATTTAGATGATTTATTTTTAAAAAATTAAATTAAATGAAGAGAGAATTAGGTAAAACAGTAAAGATGTTTGAAAAGTTGTAGTGTTAACTATCTACCTAAAAATTCTTATAATACACATAATTCAATGTATAAATCCACATATATAGTTCATATACAATATTGCCATTGGGGCTGAAAATATTCTCTTGAAGAGCCGTAGCACATTTAATGAAACCAAAACAGCAGACACAAGAAACAAAGTGAATTGCTGGACAGGGCTATCCAAGAACTCTTCCTCCTTCAAAATACAGACTACTGATATTACCTTTGACTGGCCCCTTGAAAGGAGGAAGGTGTCTACTACCAAAGAAATCATGTACTCCAGACACAGGGTCCAAGCGTCCTTGAGCTGAAACTGACCTGGGTGCTTCCTCCCTGCTTGTTAACTTTTTGGGTTAATGAATGGGGAATGCAAACTTCAAAAGACGGACAGCAGCCACCCATCTTATCCAGATATGACACCAAGACTTAACATTAAGCATTTATGTGTTTAGGAATACACACACATATGTAATAACAATTAACTAAGAATTTCAAAGATAGAAAATACATATATAATGTAATTACATTGTAATTAAAAATATATTACAAATGAAAAATATAATTTTCAAACTTGAGGAATTAAAATTAAGTGTATTGAAATCATGTCTATTTCTATTCAGGGATGGAATATAATACATTTATATTTATCTCCTTACTTAAAATAATAAATCTTCAAACAGTTTTTTAAGATCATCTATTGCTGATTTTGAAAATACAGCCATATATGAAGTTGAAGTATTTTTCTACATTATGTACTAAAGTTAATACCCAGTTATTTGTGTGCAGATGTGTATAAATCAGGTTTCAGTGCAATATTTAATAGTTAATACGAGATTATGCATTCCATCTGTCTAAAGTCCTCAAGACAGGCTTTGTCCTTGATGGTGGTGGTAATAATTTTGCTTTTGCTGATTAAAAGCAAATCTATTCTTTGCAGATTTACTGTTCTTATCACAAAACAAAATCCTCAAAATAATCAACCACACAGTGTCATGTTGCAGACTGTTTGTAAGATTATAGCAGCTGTGAACTTTGCACAGTCTTGGAGTTTGAAGCGAAGTGTGCTGTGGTTGCTATGGTAAGTAATTGTGAGTATTCTTTTTCATATTAAATGAAAAGGAAGTAAAATAATGTGAAGAAGTACATAAAATGGTTGGGGAAGAACAGTAAAGTGCCAAAGCATAAAGCATTTTTTGAATAGACGCTGATTCTCTAGGTTATTTTAACCTGGAGACTCTCTGATGGCTTAGATAGGAATGAGTACCATGTCCAGCCTGACTATTTATTTAAAATATAGTGACAGCAAAAGGAGACACGGTACCTGAGATGTGGCTTCTCTGCAGAAACCTCAAAGTAACTATCCACAGCAGAACAACTCCGGGAAAATGTAATCATAGAGAAATGGAGTCTTGAGATATAAAATATGACTATGTTTTAGAAATTGTTTCTAGTATAACTCAGCATTGCAAAATTTCTTCAAATAATGTGTCACCTTCAATAGACTTTCAAGGTGGATTTGAGCCCTCACTTGCCAACCAATATTAATCCAGGACCATCATGGAGCTTCCAGATTGCAAGTCTCAGTTGGCTGCGTGGCACCAATTATTTAGACATGGGCAAGGCCATCTTCTAGTGTGAAAATAGCTTCCTATTATTATGGTCCAATAAAAGCAGGAGAGGACAAATGAATGGCAAAATGATTGCCCATTGCACAGTATCTGATGTGTGAAGTAGGGACATGTCCTAATGCTTGTGAAAATGACCTTTCACATTTTTTAACAGAATTTCACTAATTGCACTTTTATTTCTTATTACACTCTACTTAATATTAAGAACCTTGGCCCTATTTTCATAACTAGAAGTCAGCCATTTAAGTCTCAAGGTAACAATACAATATGTTTAGAAAGTTAATAAAAAAGTGATTATAATTGTATTTCAGAAATGAGAATTTCAAACTATGGAGTCCAGAATTAACCTGAAATCAATTTTACACATTTTTAGTTATAGGCAATACCAGAATATTTGAAAATCAATATTACTAAAGGTTACAAGATTCTCAATAAAAATGATGTCAAAAGCAAAATGTATATTTAATCTCTTCCTAATTTCTAAAGGGATTTCCTCATCTATAAAATTCATTAAGTTTCACTGGCAATGCTGAAAATATGTAACACAGCATAATATCTCAAAATTCAGGTAATTTATATAAAGTTATAAAAAGATTTTTAATTTGTAAATGTTACTTTATATTGATGCCTAGTATCCAGGAAAGACAGAAGAGGGTTTTATGCCCCACAGAACTAGTGTTATAAGTAATTGTGACATGTAACATCAGTTTTGGGACTTCCACTTTAGTCTATTCTTAACTACTGATCCATCCCTATAGTCTAAATAATTTTTTCTACTATCATTTTAGTGGATACTCTTCATGTTTACATTTCAAATATTAACCCCTTACCCCCTCTCCCATTTATCTCCTTGCTCCCCTTGCTTCCATGAAGGTGTCCCCACTCCCAACCTCCCAATCCCAGTTCAGTGCCTTGGCAATCCCCTACACTGGGAAAATGAGCCTTCACTGGACCAAAGTCTTTTCCTCCCATTGATACCAGACAATGCCATCCTCTGCTACATATGCTACTAAAGCCACAAGTCTCTCCATGTGTGCTCATTGGTTGGTGTTTGATTCCCTGGGAATTCTGGAGAATTTGGTTGGTTAATAATTTTGTTCTTTCCATGGGATGCAAACCCTTTCATCTCCTTTAGTCCTTTCTCTAGCTCTTCCATTTAGGTCTCATGTTCAGTCAGATGCTTAGCTGCAAGCACCCTCTTCTGTGTATCAGTATGACTCTGGCAGATCCTCTGAGGCATCATCCATATCAGGCTGCTGCCTGTAAGCACTTCGTAGCATCAGCAATAGTGACTGGGTTTGGTGGCTGCATATGGGATGGAACCTCGGGTGAGGCAGTCTCTGCATGATCTTTTCTCCAATCCCTGCTCCACTATTTATCACTTTATTTCACTCCTGGGCATATACCCAAAAGACACTCCAAAATATAAGAAGGACACACGCTCCACCATGCTCATAGCAGCCTTTTGGTTTTTTTGGGTTTTTTTATTATTATTGTTTTGGTAAGAAAGGTAGTTAGGTGATTTATCAGAATCGTCTGGGGAGTTTTTTTGCATAAAACTATGTGAATATATTTTTGTCAGTACTTGATTTCTTTTTAAAGTTTGATAGTATGCATTGAAATCTTACAAGTTACAATGAGCATAAAGTACATGTAAAATAAAACATAGCATGGAAATAGTCAAAATTTTCTTGGTGTGTAAGAATTACATATGATTTTTAAATACCAAACATTTCCACAAGGCTACATTCTTAGCTATTTATTTATTTATTTTTCCTAAGAAGGACTGAGGCTTCCACTTTTTGGTCTTTTTTTTTTTTTTTTTTTTTTTGAGCTTCATATGATCTGTGGGTTGTTTCTGGGGTATTCAGAGCCTTCTGGGGTTAATATACAATTATCAGTAACTGCATATTATGTCTGTTCTTCTGTGACTGGGTTACCTCACGAAGGGTGATATTCTCTAGATTCTAGATATTCTCTATTCTGAATATAATAAATAAGGATGCTATGAAAATGGAGGAGCCATAGAGTTGGAAAGAACCCAGATGTTCTTCAACAGAGGAATGGATACAGAAATAAGGTACATTTACACAATGGAGTACTATTCAGCTATTAAAACACAATGACTTCATAAAATTCTTAGGCAAATGGATAGAATTAAAATATATTATCTTTAGAGAGGTAATCCATTCACAAAGGAACATGGTATGCACTTACTGAAAAGCAGATACTAGCCAAAAAGTTCTAAATACCAAAGAAACTATTCACAGACCTTATGAAGATTAAAGAGAAGGACGGCCAGAATGTGGATGCTTCAGTCCTCCTAAAAGGGAGACCAAAACACTCTAAGGAGTCTAAAAGATTTTTAATCTGTGGTGAAAATAGGGAAAATGTTAGGTGCTCCTGAAGCAGAAAATGTTGTCATGGGTTTTCTCTTTATAAAAAAAAAAAAAAGAAAGGAAAAAATATATGTACTCAGATGATGGTTGGATAGAATCCACTGATCTTACAGAAAGATGTTTGTTATCTAGTTAGTGAAAATGCAGTTGCTGGAAGAAAATGCTCTGATGGACTCATATAGAACAGTACGGATAAATATGAAGAATGTGCTCTTACCTCAATCAACTTAAATTGTGTTTTCCTGGTATTTCAAGTTTGTTATTAGTCATCTTTGAGCCACTGGTATAGAATTTCAAAAAAGGACGTCATACAACCTTTATTAATTAACTTTACAGTATAAAAATTTAAAAGTCCATTACATAACTAAAACAACAATTAAGTAAATATAAATTTATTTTTGAGCAAGAAATGTCTTAGGAGATCTGCAACCTGGACCAGCAGTTCCCAAAGGTAAAGGCCTGGTAAGAAGGAAATCCGAGTAGACAGGGGGAAGAGAGATCTCTGCAGAGTACACAGGGAAAGCACGCCCCGGCCCTCCCTGATCCAGGGAGTAGGACCCCAGCATTGGGACCTCTGTTCCCACCCGGCAGCTTTTGGGGGCAGAACAGGGTTCAGACCATCTATCACCTGGATGAGCGGAGATTCAGTGATACAGACAAGGGAAAGGCAAGAACATATCACCTAAAACAAGATGGCAAGAGGAAAGAGAAAGAGCATATTTCAAAGAAACCAAGACAACCTGGCAACACAAGTAGCCAGCTCTAACATCACAGCAAACACCGGAATGCCAAACACTCCAAAAAAAGAAGATGCAGACCTAAAATCATACCTCAAGACGATGATAGAGATCCTAAAACAAGATGGGAGGAAAAGCAAAAAGAATCAGAAGCTTTTAAAGAGGAAACAAGAAAAACGCTCAAAGAACTCAAAGAACTAGAGGAAAACAGAACCAAAGAGTTGAAGGAATGGAAGAAGGAATTTAAAACGGAAATTGACACAATAAAGAAACACAAAAAGAGATAACCCTAGAGGTTGGACACCTAAAAAAAGAAATCAGGAGTCACAGATGCAAGCATTTTCAATAGACTAAAAGACATGGAAGAGAGAATCTCAGGGGCCGAAGACAACACTGAAAACATAGACAAAACTGTCAGAGAAGATGCAAAAACTAAAAAGCTCATAACCCAAAATGTCCAGGAGATGCAGGACACAATGAGAAGACCAAACCAAAGGATAATAAGAATAGAAGAGGGAGAAGAATATCAACTAAGAGGCACAGTAAATATCTTCAACAAAATCGTAGAAGAAAACTTCCCTACTCTTAAGAATGAGATGATCACGAACATAAAAGAATCCTTCAGGACTCCAAAGAGGTCGGACCAGAAAAGAAATTCCTCCTGACACATAATAGTCAAAACACCAAGTGCCCAAAGAAAAGAAAGAATACTAAAAGCAGTAAGGGAAAAAGGTCAGGTAACATATAAAGGCAGACCAATCAGAATCACACCCGATTTCTCAACAGAGACTATGAAAGCTAGAAGAGCCTGGACAGACATCATGCACTCCTTAAGAGAGCACAAGTGCCAGCCCAAGCTGCTATACCCAACAAAACTATCAATCACCATCAATGGAGAGATGAGGATATTTCAAGACAAATCTAAATTTACACAATATCTGACCACAAACCCAGCACTACAACAAATTATAGGTGGGAAACCCCATACAATGAAGGGAACTACATCCTAGTAAAAACAAAAAAAACTCCTTAGCAAGAAAACCAAAAGGAGAAAGAGACACAGACACAACTCAACCTATAAAAGCAATAATAGCAGGAAACAGCAACCACTATTCCTTGATATATATTAACATAAATGGACTCAACTACCCAATAAAGAGACATAGGCTATCAGACTGGATATATAAACAAAACCCAGCATTTTGCTGCATACAGGAAACTCATCTTAGAGACAAAGACAGACACTATCTCAGAGTAAAAGGGTGGGAAAAAAATCTTCCAAGCAAAAAGCCCCAAGAAGCAAGCTGGAATGGCTATTCTAATATTGAATAAAATAAATTTCAAACCAAAAGCTATCAAAAAAGATAAGGAAGGACACTTTTTACTCATTACAGGGGAAATCTGTCAAGAGGAACTCTCAATCCTTAATATATATGCGCTAAATACAAAAGCACCCCCATTCATAAAAGAAACCCTACTAATGCTCAAAAAATAGATTTCACCCCACACGATGATAGTGGGAGAATTTAATACCCCACTTTTACCAATGGACAGATCATGGAAACAGAAGCTAAACAAGAACACTGTAAAACTAGCCGAGACTATGAACCAACAGGAAATAATAGATAACTACAGAACATAGCATCCTAACGTAAAAGAATACACCTTCTTCTCAGCACCGAATAACACCTTCTTGAAAACTGACCACATATTTGGACACAGAACGAGCCTCAATTGATATGAGAAGATTGAAATACTCCCATGCATCCTCTCAGATCACAATGGTCTAAGGCTGGTCTTAACAACAACAAAGAAAACAAAATGCCAACATACACATGGAACTAAACAATGCTCTGTTAAACGATAGCAGGGTCCAAAAAGAAACAAAGAAAGAAATTAAGGGTTTTGTACAATTCAAAGAAAACGAAAACACAACCTACCCAAACCTATAGGATGCAATGAAAGCAGTACTGAGAGGAAAACTCAAAGCTCTGAGTGCTTCCAAAAAGACACTGGAAAGAACATACATCAGCAACTTGACAGCACAGCTAAAAGCCCTAGAACAAAAGGAAGAAGATAAACCCAAGAGGAGTAGACAGCAAGAAATAATCAAACTTAGGGCAGAAATAAACCAAATAGAAACAAAAAGAACCATCGAAAGAATCAACCCCAGAGGCTTGCACTCCCCCAGAAACAACTCACAGACTGTATGAAGTCCAAGAAATAAAGAAAACAAAAAAATATACATATATTTACAAAACAAGAAGACTTTGACTATTTCCATGTTCCGTTTTGTTTTGCATGTACTTTACACTTATTGAAACTATTAGGTTTTCAATGCATACTGTCAAGCCCTTGAAAAAAATCAAGTTCTGACAAAAAAAAATATAATCACGTGGTTTTATGTAAAAATTATTTCAATGTCTGAAAAAACATTACTGACAAAAATGTATAATTTTAAGCAAAAAATATTTAAAATCTGTACATTTATCTTTGTTTTGTAAAATAAAGTAGTTAAAAAAATAAAAAATAAAAAAAAAACAAAAACAAAAACAAAAAAAGAATCAACAAAACCAAGAGCTGGTTCTTTGAGAAAATTAACAAGATTGATAAACCCTTAGCCAGACTAACTAGAGGACAAAGAGTGTATCCAAATTAACAAAAACAGAAAGAAAAGTGGAGAAATAAGGATTGAAAATGAGGAAATTCAAGAAATCATCAGATCCTACTACAAAAGCCTATACTCCACTAAGTTGGAAAATCTGGAGAAAATGGATCAATTACTAGACAGATACAAAATACTAAAGTCAAACCATGGCCAGGTAACCATCTAAATGATTCCATAATACCTAAAGAAATAGCAGAATTCATCAAAATCTCCCCCCCCCCAAAAAAAGCCTAGGTCCAGACAGGTTCAGTGCAGAATTTTATAAGACATTTATTGCGGACAGAACACCAATACTCTCCAAACTATTCCACAAGATAGAATGAGATGGAATACTACCTAACTCAATTTTAGGCTACCATAACCCTCATTCCTAAACCACACAAAGACCCTACAAGGAAAGAGAACTTCAGACCAATATCACTTATGAACACTGATACAAAAATACTCAACAAAATCCTTGCAAACCGAATCCAAGAACACATCAAAACGATCATTCATCATGACCAAGTAGGCTTCATCCCTGGGATGCAGTGATGGTTTAATATAAGGAAATCCATCAATGTAATCCACCATATAAACAAACTCAAAGATCAAAATCACATGGTCATCTCACTAGATGCTGAGAAAGCATTTGACAAAATTCAACACCCCTTCATGTGAAAAGTCTTGGAAAGAACAGGAATCCAAGGTCCATACTTAAACATAATAAAAGCAATATACAGCAAACCAACAACCAACATCAAACTTAACGGTGGGAAACTTGAAGCAATTCCACTAAAATCAGGGACTCAACAAGGCTGCCCACTCTCCCCCTACCTATTCAACATAATACTGGAAATCCTGGCTGGAGCAATAAAACAGAAAATAAAGACCAAGGGGATACTAATCGGAAAGAAAGTAGTAAAAACATGATTATTTGCAGATGACATGATAGTGTACTTATGTGACCCCACAAATTTCACCAGAGAACTCCTACAGCTGATAAAGAAGTTCAGGAAAGTGGATGGATACAAAATTAACTCAAACAAATCAGTAGCCTTCCTATATTAAAAGGACAAACATGTGGAGAAAAAAATTAGGGAAAAGATACCATTCACAATAATCACAAAAACTATGAAATGCCTTGGTGTGACTCTAACTAAGCAAGAGTAGGACCTGTATGACAAGAACTTTAAACCTCTAAAGAAGGAAATCAAGGAAGATCTCAGAAAATGGAAAGATCTCCCATGCTCATGGATTGGAAGGATCAACATTTTAAAAATGGCCATCCTACCAAAAGCAATCTACAGAATCAATGCAATCCCCATCAAAATTCTAACCCAGTTCTTAATTGAGTTGGAAAGATCAATGTGCAATTTCATCTGAAATAACAAAAGACATAGAATAGCGAAATTCATCCTCAACAAGAAAACATCTGCGGGAATCACTATCTCTGAACTCAAGCTATATTACAAGGCAATTGTGCTGAAAACTGCATGGTACTGGTACAGAAATAGGCACGTGGATCAATGGAATAGAATCAAATATCTAGAAATGAGCCCTCAAGCATATGATCATCTGATTTTTGACAAAGAAACTGTACACATTCAATGGACAAAGGACAGCCGATTCAACAAATGGTGTTGGTCCAACTGGCACTCAGCATGCAGAAGAATGAAAATAGACCCTTTCTTATCTCCTTGTACAGAGCTCAAGTGTAAGTGGATCAAAGATAGCCACACTAATCCTGATACCCTGAAACTGTTAGATGCGAAAGTAGGTAAAACCTTAGAACACAAAGGTGTTATGCGCCCTATGTCCTGCCAGCAAGAACGACATGTGACAACAGGATTGTTCTGCGAAAAACCTTTTTTGTACAGTACTCTTGATCAGGGGACCATGTGGAATAAAAATACACTGCTTATAAATGCCCAGGAAACTTTTGTTGCTACCTGATTGGTGTGCCCTCCAGTATCTCATTAGTATGTCCCAATAGAGGGCTGTGACTTGTGTGGTACATGCGCACTACATCCCTTATGCTGGACAATGTCTCTGCTAGCTGAATCATTGGCGGGAAGCTGGCGCTAACTATCGGTGAGGCACAAACAGCTTCCAACATCTCCCCCTTTTATCTTCAATAAAACAAAACATGTCTGATTAACTATCAGGCTCCTGTTGGTCCTTTAGGGTTCGAGACCATGATCAGCAATAATTTTGGATAAGGAACCTTCCTGAGTGCAATGGGAACGAGCCCTCAGGGTGCAAAGGCTGCCTACATGCAGGACACCCATTCCTGTTGCAATGCCTCAAAGGCTCAGAGTGCAAGGGCTATCCAGGCACAGACCCATCACTTTTACTAAGCCAAACAGCAGGAGAGGTGCCCATTTCGAGTGCAGCATAAGCTTGCACTATGACCACTTTTCACGTTATGTTTGAGTACGGAGTTTGCACACTATCCAGAGCAGAAACACAGTCCCTCTTCACAAAAAACATGCCAAAAACTACATGATAAGGCAAAATTATATTTTCTCTAAACCCTGCTATCTCAGTGTCTAAGGGCAAGTATGGTACATCAAAGGTTTTATAGATGCAAAACAAAGGAGAAAATAGTTTTGCATTAAGGCAAATGGGCATAGATTTTGGAAACACCGACACAATCTCCCATCTCGGTTCCACTTGAATTGTCATGCAGGACAGACTCATCAGAAGCAGGTGGAACAGCATCTTGTGTTGGTAGCACTTGATGTGTTAGATGTTCTGGGATCCAAATCGGGCTTTCTTCTCCCTGTGAAAACACATAAGTAGCTCCCCTGCAGCTTATTATAATAGGATCCGGGCCTTTCCAATCACCAGTGAGGACATCTTTCCATTTTACTAACTGTTTAGGTGGAACAAGCCATTGTCAATGGCGCTCAGCAGCTGAATGGCCATGAGCATCCAAATTTTAAAAAATTAAGGTAAGAAGTATAGTAGAAATGGCCATTTTGGCTGTAGGGGGTAACTCTTCAATTCCCCCTTTTTGTTTGTTTAAATAATACTTTTGGGTGCAATGAGCATGTTCAATGATCCCTTGACCCTGAGGATTATAAGCCAATCCTGTCAGTAGTGAAATTCCCATGTGATGGCAAAATTTCTTGAATTTTGCTGAAGTATAGGCAGGACCATTATCTGTTTTTAACACTTTAGGTGTGCCCCATGCACTCCATGCTTCAAGACAATGAGTAATAACATGAGAAACCTTTTCTTCCAATAAAGGAGAAGCAAAAATGACTCTTGAACAGGTATCAATGGACACATGTAAAAGATACTGAGATAACTGTTTAGAATAATTTGCAGCTTTAGTAAAATTTTCATACTGAATACTGGTCACGCATAATCCTGAGAACTTCCTTTGGCAGCCCAGCTGGGCAACCTGCCACAATATATCTATATGTTCTTGAACCAGATCAATTTTCTAAGGTATTATTATAAGCAGTTTTTATATTAGGACAAAAGGTAAAGAGGTCCTTAACTGCCCAACATACTCCCCGAGATTGACAGCCACTGTAAGGAGGCAGTGTAGAATCTCTTTTTCCTGTACAGAAGGGTGACCACTTAGGTTGGGCTGGAATAGACAAATTACTCTTTGGCTGAGAAATAGGCCAGCGACCGGCAATCCAGGTGGCATCAGCCTCCCCAGGTTTTTTGTATAATTAACAGTGACTCTATAAGTTCAGACTGATTCTGCCAACTCTTTGACTTGTTTATGCTTGAGGGTGTGATAGCTACGAAAACTGTTATCCTCCTCGAACATTGGAAACATTTGCCTGATGGCATGGTGTGTCTCTGGTAAACAACTCACAGACTGTGTGAAGTTAAAGAAAAAAAAAGAAAACAAAACAAACAAACAAACAAACAAACAAAAAAGTCATGCTCAATCCTTACACACCAAGAAAGCCTTGACTAATTCCGGGTTACATTCTGTTTTACATGTATTTTTTGCTCATTGTAACTAGGATGGAGGGTTATTGTAGCCTCAAAAATGAGTTAGGTAGTATTTCATCTGATTCTATCTTGTGGAATAGTTTGGAGAGTATTGGTGTAATGTCTGCAATAAATGTCTGATAAAATTCTACACTGAACCTGTCTGGACCTAGGTTTTTTTTTTTTTTTTTTTGGTTTGGAGGCTTTTGATGAGTTCTTCTATTTCTTTAGGTGTTATAGGGAGGGTTATTTAGATGTTTTTCCTGGTCCTGGTTTAACTTTAGGGTCTTGTATCTGTCTAGGAATTGATCCATTTCCTCCAGATTTTCCAACTTTGTAGATTATAGGTTTTTGTAGTAGGATATAATGATTTCTTGAATTTCCTCAGTTTCAGTTGTTATGTCTCTATTTTCCTTTCTGATTTTGTTAATTTGTATACTATCTCTTTGCCTTCTAGTTAGTCTGGCTAGGGGTTTATCAATCTTGTTGATTTTCTCAAAGAACCAGCTCTTGGTTTTGTTGATTCTTTCGATGGTTCTTTTTGTTTCTATTTGGTCTATTTCTGCCATAATTTTGATTATTTCTTGCTGTCTACTCCTCTTGGGTGTATCTGATTTCTTTTGTTCTAGAGCTTTTAGCTGATGTATGCTCACTCCAGTATCTTTTTGGAAGCGCTCAGGGCTATGAGTTTTCCTCTCAGTACTGCTTTTATTGCATCCCATAGTTTGGGTATGTTGTGTTTTTTGTTTTCATTAAATTCTAGAAAATCCTTAATTTCTTGATTTATTTCTGTTTTGACCCTGCTGTAGTTTAACAGAACGTTGTTTAGTTTACATGTGTACTTTGGTTTTTTGTTGTCTTTGTTGTTGTTAAATATCAGCCTTAGACCATGGTGATCTGAGAGGATGCATGGGAGAATTTCAATCTTCTTATATCAATTGAGGCTCATTCTGTTTCCAATTATGTTGTCAATTTTCGAGAAGGTGCCATGGGGTCCTGAGAAGAAGGTATATTCTTTTGCTTTAGGATGATATGTTCTGTAGATATCTATTAATTGCAGTTGGTTCATAGTCTCGGCTAGTTTTACAATGTTCTTGTTCAGTTTCTGTTTCCATGATCTGTCCATTGATGAGATTGGGGTATTAAAGTCTCCCACTATTATAGTGTGGGGTGAAATGTATTTTTTGAGCTTTAGTAGCATTTCTTTTATGAATGTGTGTGCTTTTGTATTTGGAGCATATATGTTAAGGATTGAGAGTTCCTCCTGACAGATTTCCCCTGTAATGTGTAAAAAGTGTCCTTCCTTATCTTTTTTTATTTCTTTTGGTTGAAAATTTACTTTGTTTGATATTATAATAGCCACTGCAGCTTGCTTCTTGGGGCTGTTTGCTTAGAAGTTTTTCCCCCACCCTTTCACTCTCAGATAGTGTCTGTCTTTGTCTCTGAGATGAGTTTCCTGTATGCAGCAAAATGCTGGATTTTATGTATCCTGTCTGATAGCCTATGTCTCTATATTGAGGAGTTGAATCCATTTATGTTAAAAGATAACAAGGAATAGTGGTTGCTCTTTCCTGCTATTATTGCTTTTGTAGGTTGACTTGTCTGTATTTCTCTCTCTTCTTTTGATTTTATTGCTTATGAGTTTTCTTTTTTTTACTAGGATGTAATTCCCCTCATTGTATTGGGTATTCAACCTATAATTTGTTGTAGTGCTGGGTTTGTGGTCAGATATTTTGTAAATTTAGAATTGTCTTGAAATATTTTCATCTCTCCATCTATGGTGATTGATAGTTTTGCTGGATATAGCATCTTGGGCTGGCACTTGTGCTCTCTTAGGGTCTGCATGATGTCTGTCCAGGCTCTACTTGATTTCATAGTCTCTGTTGAGAAACTGTGTGTGATTTTGATTGGTCTGTCTTTACATGTAACCTGACCTTTCTCCCTTACCGCTTTTAGTATTTTTTCTTTTCTTTTGGCACTTGGTGTTTTGACTATTATGTGTCAGGAGGAATTTCTTTTCTGGTCCAACCTATTTGGAGTAATGAGGGCTTCTATTATGTTCGTGGTCATCTCATTCTTAAGGGTAAGGACGTTTTCTTCTACGATTTTGTTGAAGATATTTACTGTGCCTCTTAGTTGATATTCTTCTCCCTCTTCTATTCCTATTATCCTTAGGTTTGATCTTCTCATTGTGTACTGGATCTCCTGGACATTTTGGGTTATGAGCTTTTTGGTTTTTGCATCTTCTCTGGCTGTTTTGTCTATGTTTACAGTGTCTTCGGCCCACGAGATTCTCTTGTCTATCTCTTGTAGTCTATTGCATATGCTTGCTTCTGTGACTCCTCATTCCTCTTTTAGGTGTTCTACCTCTAGGGTTATCTCTTTTAGTGTTTTTTTATTGTGTCAATTTCCGTTTTAAATTCCTTCTTCCATTCCTTCATCTTTTTGGTTCTCTTTTTCTCTAGTTCTTTGAGTTCTTTGAGTATTTTACTTGTTTCCTCTTTAAAAGCTTCTGATTCTTTCTCAATTTCCTCCCATTTTTTTTATAGATCTCTATCTTCGTCTTGAGGTATGATTTTAGGTCTGTGTGTGCTTTTTCTGGAGTGTTTGGCATTCAGCTGTTTGCTGTGATGGGAGAGCTGGGTACTGGTGTTGCCAAGTTGTCTTGGTTTCTTTGGGATATGCTATTTCTCTTTCCTCTTGACATCTTGTTTTCAGTGATATGTTCTTGCCTTTCCCTTGTACCTGGTCTGTGTCCCTGGATCTCCACTGCTCCAGGTGGCTGATGGTCTGAACGCTGTTCTGTGCCCCAAAGCCGCTGGGTTGGAACAGAGATCCCAGTACCGGGTTCCTGGTCTCTGGATCTGGCAGGGCAGGGGCGTGCTTTCCTTGTGTACTGGAGAGAGTTCTCTCTGCCCTCTGGCTGCTCGGATCTCCTTCTCACCAGGCCTTAATCTTTGGGAACTGCTGGTCCAGGTGGCAGATGGGCAGAGCCATGTTCTGTGCCCCAAAGCCGCTGGGTGGGAACAGAGGTCACAATCCTGGGTTCCTGGTCCCTGGATCAGCCAGGGCAGGTGCGTGCTTTCTTTGTGCACTTGGCAGAGATCTCTCTGTCCCCTGGCTGCTCAGATCTCCTTCTCATCAGGCCTTAACATTTGGGTGCACATGTGTTATCTAAAAGGTGATGCTACAAAAGTTAAATGTAAAACTTTAATTTCCTTGGTTTATGCATATTATTAAAAACCACTTACTATTTTTGTATTCTCAGGAAATTATCAAATATATTTGTTTTATTTCTTTGTTTCATAGAAGTTTTCTTTTGCCAAATTCCAATGGCAGTTTGAATGTCGTTATAATCTCTGAAGGTCAATTGTTGAGCTGCAGTCCAGTGCTTCTGCTATGAGCTGAGATGAACTGGGAGGTTTTGCTGTAACCTATTTCAATCAGTGGTTGCTTTGTGAAAAACCAAGAAATACCTCACAAATACTTCTAGGTTCCACTTTCCTAAACCAAAGGTTTGATGGTGTTCATTCAACCATGGTGATTCGACTTAAAACTGTTATCTTCAGATAACAAACATGAAGGTCAGCTCAAAGTTGCCGAAACTTTAAAGGCATCAACTTCTCAACCAAATATATGCATGTTTTGTTTGTGCTTTGGCAAAATAGATTATTTATACTCTTCTGTTGAATTCCTGGTATCAAAGAGGAGTGAGGGCAGTAAGAACAGAAAACAACTGCTCTGCCCCAATGTTTTTAACTATCCTATTTTATCATCAATTATCAGACCATTGGCTTTATTTTTTTATGGAAAAATATCTACTCACTTCACTGACCAAAAATAAAGTGGCATGGCATTTGCATCTCGGAAAAGTAGGACTTCAAACTAATTAATTATAAGGAAAAGCAAGGGCAGGATGAAGGGAAGAAAAAGATGAGGATGAGACAGACTGATGTTATTTTGTGGGAAAATTAATGGTACCATTAAAATTAAATAATTGTTAAAAGAGTGAGTGTTAATGGTGTTAATGTTCTATAGTTTCATATTTAAAAACTATGTTTTTTTTTCCCTAAAGGCATTAAACCTTTTGTGATTCACTTACAGTTACTTAAAATAATTCAGTGAAGTAAGACCTTTGTTATGGAATTTATTTCAAAATTCTTTTCTTTTCTGGCTTTCATTTAAGGACTAAAACATTCACACTAATACTGATGGCTAACGTTGTAAAACTTTATTGTCCTATAAAAATGTATGGATGTAAATCATTTAATTCTCTATCCTAATTTCTCCTATCCAAAGACTGATAAATAATACATTGATTCTAACATAAAGGAAGAAGAATGTAATCTTTTGTTACAGATAGAATGAAAACTAGATTAGGTGTGGGGAGAGATGTTCTAGGTACTAAGGCTGACATCAAACCTATAATCTTTCCCCCTATCTTTATATGTATAGGATAGGTAACATACATCAAAATGTCTGAACACTCAGTTGTTTTTCATACATAGTATACTGTCTAGTATTTTACAATGGACTAATTCATGGGATATAAACTAGAGCCATCTGAAAAGACTGGACTTCAACTAGAAACTGACTCCATTAGCTGGCTTGTAGTTAATTCTGTAGAATTTTTTTTTAATTTATGACTGAAAAAAAATGAGTCCCCAGATCTCTGTGGGTGGGGCCAATGTTCAGCAAATGGTCCTTGGGGAATAGGAGCTCAAGTTGATCTAGCCAAGAGTATCCTACCAGCAAGCAACATTTTTCTGTAGTTTGTGCTTCAGCTACTTTCTCAAGGTCCCTGCCTTGCTTCTGTTCATTTCTCTACTTCCCTCAACAATGGACTGTGGATGGAATATGTAAGCTGTAATAAACTATTTTCTTCCCAAGTTGGTTATGGTCATGGTTTGATGACTGTTGACAAAAGCAAACCAAGGCAACTAGGTGGTTTGATATAAACTTTATGTATCCAACTATATGTTAAAAAATGATAGTATAGTACCAAAAGGATTTCATAAACAAGATGTTTTCTTCTCCTCATCAATGATATATATATATATATATTTGGTATGTGTTTATGTTACTATCTCTGGAAGCATTTTAAATGATTCATTATGATCATTCATGCTAAGAATCATGTATTTGAAATGAGATCACTTAGATGCCATCTGCTCTCTTAGAGCTCAGGTGAATTATGGATCAGAGATGGCTATGTTTTTCCCCCTATCAGTGGAGTTTTTAGTCATTTACATTAACCACTTCCATGATTTTGAAAGTGATACTGTAAATCTCCAATAACCAAACTATTCCACAATCTAATTTTCTCAAACATCAAATATAGTATTTCATGTGTGTTGACATGACCAAAATAAACTTACAAAAAAAAATTAAGAAGTTTATAGTGTCTCATGGTTCCAGTGAGGTAAGAGTCAATCATTATTAGGAGGTATGGCACCAGATAAGCATACCATCAAGGATAGCAATCTGAGGGTTCACATCCTCACTATTAAACACAAAACAGAGAGAACAAAGAGAGTACAATAGGGCTTTAGGTGTTTAATATGGCTCCAATTTTTGTACTTCTTTCATAAATCCCCACCTCTGAACACTCCCCAAATATTACCAATTATTATCCAAATACCTGCCTCTTGTTCAAGCCATCATTATAAACACACACACACACACACACACACACACACATTATTATACAACATTGGGGAATATCACTAACTTCTAATTAGGTTACCTTTAGACTCCATTGTCACAAAAAATAAATGACAAAAAAATAAGTGAAAAAGATAGGAAGAGGTTATTAAAATAAAGAACAAGAAAAGTGTAGACTTGCTTAATTAAATGGACATATCCTCAAACTATCCTCTAAATCCTTATTCATATATCATTTCTCTCAGTCCTCATCAAAGAATCATCATTTGTTACAGCAGATGGAAATTTATACAGATTTACAGCTGGTGAGAGTATAAGGTATAAGATTCACTCTAAAACTGAACATGCATGCTACCTGTCTACCACTCCAACCTCTGTGAAGAGGAGTCAGAATTATGTTATAAGACAGGAATTGTATAGGACCACTGTAGATCAATGCTTTGGGGACATGACAGGGACTTGTACACATTAACCCAGAGGAGCTATTTATAGCATGCAGATACAACAACACAATCAACTCTGTTAGAATTACTTCATAGGTTCGAGAGATGATAACATTTCACCCCAAGCTGAGGGGACATTGCCCATTGATGGCTGTTGCAGTAGAGGAGTCTATTTGATTTAGGGATGTGCTTTTGTTCATTTCCCTTGCTCTGGTCAATATCACTGAATTTGTACTCATATTGACATCTCTAAGGGTACTCATGTTTTAAAAAGTACATGAAATTGGGAGAAAATGTTGTAATGATATGGGAGGACTTGGTGAGGAGGTATTAAAGATATATTCAATCAAACATCTTAGATACAATTAATAATTATTATACATAAATCCTTGTGGCACCATATTCCTTGCTACAAAAATGTTCTCGGTTCCTAAATGAAAGACAAACAGGGACTTGGGACCTGCTCACAGGAGGCTGAGCTCCCTGGAAGCTGAGCTCCCAGATCAGCAACACAGGTGCTTTTCTACCTGAACCAAGGGTAAGCCTGAGGCACAGGCCCAGGGAGGTCATACCTGGAGTTCTCAGAGTGCAGGTAGCATGGTGCTCTTTGGAAAAGGGTCCTTTCCAGACCTCAGAGAGGGCCGTGTCTCTCTCATAAGGACTCAGGATATGTCCACAGGAGGCTGATCTCACAGTGCAGCTGCACAGGGCCTTTTCCACATGGACAAATGGTCAACATGAGGGACAGGCCTAGAGAGTGAACACAGGGAGTTCTTGGAGCACAGGAAGCACAGTGCCTTCTGGAAAAGGGTTTTTTTTTCTGGCCCAAAGTGAGGGCCAGGTCTCTACCACTGGAACTCAGGATCTCCCCAAAGGAGGCTGAGCTCTTCCATGTGGACCAAAGGTAAGCCTGATGCACAGGCCCGCCAGCTGTGCAGCTAGGGAACACATGAAGTTCTCAGAGCACAGGGAATGTGATGCTCTCTTAGAAAAGATTTTTTTTGGCCTAGAGAAAGACCCGGGTCTCCAACATTAGGACTCAAGACCTGTGGGCAGAGGCCTGAGCTGGAAGAACCGCCTTACAAGAACTCTCACACCTGAGCCCATGAAGACAGAACTGAGTCATTGTCATCAGAATTCACTCCCTGACCAACAAAAGCTGAATACCCAGGAACAATCTCCCTTCTGAGCACATGGTCCTTCAGAGTCACAGGAGAGACAAGCACCAGTCAGAAACAAAAAGATCACCTACAATCACTGACAACAAGAAGGCAAGAAGAAAGCTCAAGAAACTAAACAATAGAAATTGAAACAACCTGTTAACAGCAGAACTCAGTTTTCCCACCACAGCAAGTAGTGGATGTCCCAACAATAAAGAAAAACAAGATTTAGACTTAAAATCATACTTCATGATCATGATGGAGATCTTCAAGAAGCAGATGAATAACTCCCTTAAACAATTACAAGAGAACCAAGAGAAATCACTCAAAGAACTAAAGGAAAACACAACAAAACAGGTGAAGGAATTTAAAATAGAAATAGATAAAATAAAGAAATCACAAATAGAGACAACCCTGAAAATAGAAAACCTAAGAGAGAAATCAGGAGTCACAGATACAAGCATCACCAACAGACTACAAGAGATGGAAGAGAGGATCTAAGGGGCCGTGGACAACATAGAAAACATAGACAAAACAGTTAGAGAAGATGCAAACACCAAAAAGTGCCTAAGCCAAAATGTCTAGGAGATCCAGGGCACAATGAGAAGACCAAACCTAAGGATAATAGGTGTGGAAGAAGATTAAGACTCCCAACTAAAAGGCACAGTCAATATCTTCAAAAAAATCATAGAAGAGACCTCCCCTACCCGTAAGAACAAGATAATCACAAACTTACAAGAAGTCTACAGAATTCCAAATAGAATGGATCAGAAAAAAAATTATTCCCGACACATAATATTCAAAACACCAAATATTCAAAACAAAAAAATACTAAAAGCAGTAAGGGAAAAAGGACATAGACTATCAGACTGGATAAGTAAACAGGATCCAGCATTTTGCTGCATATAGAAAACTTATCTAAGAGACAAAGACAGACACTACTTCAGAAAAAAAGGGTAGAAAAAAACTTTCCAAGCAAATAGTCCAAACAAAAAATCTGGAAAGAGCAAATTCATCTCGAATAACAAAACATATAGCATATCAAGAACAAGAAAACTGCAGAAAGCACCACTTCTGAACTAATGCTATATTACAAAGCATTTGTGTTAAAAAAAAATTCTATGGTATTAGTACAGAGATAGGCATGTAGAACAATGGAAACAGAATTGAAGACCCAGAAAAGAACCGTGACACATATGGCTACTTAATCTTTGACAAAGAAGGTGAAAACATTGAATGGAAAATAACGGCCTCTTCAACAAATGGTGTTGGTCCAACTGGTGGTCAGCAAGCAGAAGAATGCAAATTAATCTTTTCTTATCTCCTTGTACAAAACTCAAGTCCAAGTGGATCAAAGATCTTCACATAAAACCAGGTACAGTGGAAACTATTAGAAGAGAAAGTGGTGAAAATCTGAGAACACATAGGCACAGGGGAAAATTTCCTTAACAGAACACCAATAGCCTATGCTCTAAGATCAACAATAGATAAATGGAACCTCATAAAATTGCAAAGATTCTGTAAGGCTAAGGACACTGTCCAGAAAATAAAATCACAGCAAACAGACTGGGAAAGGATCTTTACCAATTCCACATCTGATAGAGGTCTAATATCTAATACATACAAAGAACTCAAAAAAAAAAAAAAAAAAAAATAGACTCCAGAGAATTAAACAATCCTATTAAAAAGTGGGGTACAGCGTTAAACAAAAATTCTCAACTGAGGAATATCAAATGGTAGAGAAGCTTAAAGAAATGCTCAACATCCCTATTCATCAGGGAAATGCAAATCAAAACCACCCTGAGATTCCACCTCCCACCAGTCAGAATGACAAAGATCAAACACACTCAGATGACAGCAAATGCTGGTGAGGATGCAGAGAAAGATGACTACTCTTCCACTGTTGTTGTGCAACCACTCTTCAAATCAATTAGGTGTTTCCTCAGACAATTGTACATTTTAATTCTATGCTTGCATATACCCCAAAGATGCTCCAACATATAATAAGGACACATGCTTTACCATATTCATAATAGGCTTATTTATAATAGTCAGAAGCTGGAAAGAACCCAGATGTCCTTCAACAGAGGAATAGATACAGAAACTGTGGTACATTTACACAAAGGAGCACTATTCAGCTATTAGAAACAATTACTTTATGAAATTCCTAGGCAAATGGATGGGACTGGAGAATATCTTCCTGAGTGAGGTAACCCAGTCACAAAAGAACAGACATGATATGCAGTCACTGAAAATTAGATACTAGCCCCAGAGAGCTCTGAATACACAAAAAACATCTCTCAGACCTTATGAAACTCTAAAAGAAGGAAGGCCAAAATGTGGAAGCCTCAGTTCTTCTTAGAAAAGCAGAACAAAAGAATGAAAGAAAAAAAATGTCTATTCATCATATATTACTATGTAACAAATTTTGTGAGCTATAATAGTATTTTATAAAATAAAAAAGATATAATAGTATTTTATAAAATAAAAAAAGACAAACACACCCTTTATATTTTGATATGTCTTGTTCAGTTTAATAGCTGCTGTACTTCCTAACCTCCACATCTCCCTCTGAGCCAGAATTATTGCTAACTAAATCCTATATTTTCTTGGCTGCTTCCTGATTGGACCTAGTCAAAAAACCCTGTTGCGCAGCAGCTCTCCCCCAGCTTCTACATGGTGCCTCTGGTCTCAGTCCTGCACCATTTCAGCCATAATGACTCTTCTCCTCCACCTATCCCAGCATGGCAACTGTTCTTCTCCTTCTCCTTCCTCTTTGTTCCTCACCTGGAAATCCTAAAAGTTCTGCCTCTGTCTGCTCTGCCCAACCATTAGCTGCAGGTACAAACAAACAAACAAACAAAAAAAAAAAAAAAAAAAAAAAAACTATCCCTGCATTTTCTAATTGGTTAGGTGTACAGCTTGGTCAAACAACAGCTTACTCGGGGCAGGACCAAGGATTTAAAGAAAAAAAAGAGTTAGTCAAAATTGTAACATGGCTTTGACCTGGCTTGAGGCTGAAGTACAGCCCTTTTTTTCAGTCCTCTTTTAAACCACATTAGTTACAAGCACTAAGATAACATCAGTTCTGAGTTAGGGAACACGCAAGTTAATAATCAAAGATTCTATTAAGGTCTTTTGGTCTTGGAGGCCAGGTGTGAAGATCAAGGACAAAAGCAGATCCTAAGAGACAAAGAGAAGGCCACACCTGCATCTGCTAAACCTGCCCTGAGCTACAAGTGTAAATATTCTGCCCTGAGCTACAACTCTAAGAGTTCTGCCCTGAGCTTTCAAATGCAAATATTCTTAACCTGGCCACAGTCGGATTCCTGATTGTCCTTGTGAAGTAAAAAATTCCCAAGGCCAAATGTTTAGTGTCGCCAAAATGTTCTCCACAGCTAGGTATTTATTTATTTATTCTCCAGGTTATTATTGATGTTTTTCCAATTATGCACCAAACAAGTACTTGTCTAGACTTCCATTAGTAGAAGAGGATTCCACCCAACACATGTTTAAATTTAAAGAATTTGATTGCAGTTTTTGCAAAGCAAAGGATATGAAGGACTTTGGGAACGTCAATGTGCACTTTACAAAACTAATTATTAGTAAATTTTAAGCTTAATTTTCAATTTATGAAATAATAAATAAGGCATAATACATTCATTTAGGAGGGGGCATTAAGTATTTACGGGAGGGAAATTAAGTCTAAGAAAACATGTTTTTTAATTTATAAAGTTTTAGATTACATTGTATTTGCACTTACCACATAGAAAATACCTTAAAGCGTTTCCCCTGTGTTCTTATGATTCCATGAAATACACTTTAATTCATCTTCAAAAGGTATTTTATCCTCTGAGTTTTAAAGAGAACATGAAATAGATTCTATTCCTGTCTGGTCTCCCTAAGTTTAGCTTTCTCTTCTATTTAAGTGATTAAAAAGTAAATTTAAATAACAAAGGAGCATCAAGTTATTCATCTTTCAAACCTGCCAAGGTTTTTTAACAGTAAATCCTTTTACTAATACTTAGCTTCAATTACAAATTAACTTTGATTTGTTTCTTTCCTTGTTTATGGCTTTTGGCTGGAACTAGTGATTGTGTTTATGAATTCTTTTCTCAAACCTGGATCTAGTGGTTCAGTAAGAAATATCTTGAGTGATAAAATTAGAATAAAATAGTAAAGTTTAAAAGAAGAAAGAAAGAAAAGAGAAGAATTCTTTCTTGTCAAGGCTCTTAATTAGAAAAACATAGTTAACAAACAAATTACCTTTTCCCAATTTTAGTTTGAACTGCAAAGTGATTAAAATGAAAACAGTCAAACCTTGTCCTTTTTAAGGCTAAAATGGAGTCATGCTTTTTAAATGTACTAACATAAATACACTTTCCTTGACTGATGGTTGGTTTTACATTTCTGTCTTAGACTATGGTGCCAGTGGTCATTGCAGCACCTGGACATTGTGGTTTTATTTAGTGCTGTTGACTGAATCCAGGGTGAAGCCAGAGTTCAGAACTATATACATGCCAACTATTAACTTTGTCGAGGAGTTCTTATAGTGTGGTGTTTTAAGCATTTCTCTATACAAGACTACTTGCAACTGCCTAGAGGAAAGTTAGGCATGGTTGGAGTAAAGGTGGTTGGAGAGTAAATTGCAGTTTTAAATGAGTGGTGACATTAGTGAAGTTCCTTACCTGTGATTCACTCCCCTCACAGCTTGATTCATGTTTCGTATTACCCACAAAATAGTCACCATCCAAGTCAGGCAGATTTAAACACAATGTATACCTCTATAAATGGTTAATATACTGTGCCTTGTACAGAAAACATTGGTCATCAAAGGTACTCCCCAGATATTCATGTTAACTTTTTTAACATAAAGACTTCTTATTGGCTATAGGTCAGATATTTCTACAAAATAAGCCTCAACAGTCATAAAAAAATCTTCAATAATTAGTTTATGATTGTAAATGTCTCAAAATTTTCAACTTTATACCCTAGCAATATGGTTTAACTCTCTCTTCATCTCCTTCTCTGCCTACCCAACTGCAAGTCAGAGATTGCTGAAACACATGTAACATCTACATCCTCCTTTAATCTCAGACTACAAAAGGGTTTTGATACTAGTATTATGTCTCTGCTGTCAATACCATTCCACTAACCTAATTCAATCATTAAGAGTATGTCTTATAATACATTTCTAGTATACACAGGACAGCCTAAGCAGGAGCTGAACAAGGACAACAGCAGCAGACATGACAATGTGGTTATAAGGAAGAACTGCAAGCAACTAAAGAATTCTGAGAAAGAGGAAGGCAGAGAGGGAGAGAGGGAGAAAGAGAGACTGACAGACAAAAAGACAGAGACAGAGAGAGAGACAGAGAGAGACAAAGAGACATACAGACATACACACACACACAAACACACACGCACACACACACACACACACACACACACAGAGAGAGAGAGAGAGAGAGAGAGAGAGAGGAGAGAGAGAGAGAGAATATCTCCTTAAAAAAAAAGAACATTAACTGATTATCCAATAGGAAGCAAAAGATCAGTACTAAGAACATACATACAAGAAATATTTTGCTGCCTGAGGAGAATATATATATATATGAAATGACAAAATGAGTTTATAAATCTGAAAGAGAGCAAGGAGATGTATATGTGAGAGTTTGGATGAAAGAAAACGCAGGAGGAATTGATCTAATTATATTTTAATTTCAAAAATTAAATACGTGTATATATATATATATATATATATATATATATATATATATATATATATATACATATATTAATGTTAAAGTTGTTTTGTCTTTGACAACAGCAACTTTATAGATGTTCAGACATAATGACAAGCAAATCTTGTCTTCCTTGGAGATGCTAAGCTGTGACAAATCACACACAAGGAGATGGCTGCTAGTGCTTATTTTTCCATCCAAGCTCACTGAATGAGCTGTTTGCCTCCCTTGTCAATCTTCTGGAGAGCTGTGTGTCACCTTTCACTCATTCTTGAGAAGTGTCACTGGATTAGAGAAAGTGAAGGGTTACTGTTCCTTGTCTCCTCTATATTTCACTTGTACAAAACTGTTTACCTCTGGCTGATGAACACACACATATTCGGGCCTTACACTTGGTATTTCCTTTTGAGATACTATGAATTTCAGTTTCTAAATTAGGGTTTTTAAAAATATAATTCTGACATTTGAATATTAGCATTTTGTATTTGCTACTTTTTAAATATCAAATAAAGTGTTTTAATAGAAGAAAATTTGCTACAATATTTCTCATTTTTAAAAAGTTCAATTAGTAATATACAGCAAATATAATTTAATTATCTAAGTAAACATTTATCTCTAGTGTTTACAAAGAGAATGAATGGGTCATTATAAAAGTCACTTACCATTAAAGATGAGTTTAATGATAGAGTTTTGATTCTTAACCATTGTAATTTCTTCACATGCTATTTGCATGTTTTTATGACTGAAAGGTTTTTGGAGGGATGTTTCATTATACATATGAAAGCATGAATTTTTAGACATTTAAATCAGTCTTGATTGTGTGTGTTCTACAGTGGCTGCTGCCAGCTGTTATAACACTGGGAAGATACTGTCTCAGTGCCCGTTTTATACCTAACCATGCTTTTTACTGATGTGTTGCATGAGATTTTGTTAAACTTACTAATCCTTCATATGTTGAATGGCTCCTCATTCTATTCCCTCCCTCTTTCACATATTCCTAGATTGATATATTAATATAATACTTTAAAGTCTTTATGACAAGCATCCATATGTGAACGGAATTTTCTCAAGTTTTCATTTCAACCATATCTACAAATTATTACACAGAAATATTATCAAGTTAGTAGAGGTGAGAAAATATTTTTTTGCTAAACTTAGAAAATATAAAAATCTTGTGGACTTTAAGAATCAAATTCAATTTTTACAGTTAATGATTCACAAAATTTTATACATAAAAAGATCATTAGGAATCTCTATTTAAACTTGTTTCTTTTATTTCCCTCCCAAATTCTTTTTCACTGGAAATTCTCTGCATTTACATTTAAGATGTTATCTCTTTTCCGCAGTCCCACATGCCCTCCCCTTCTCATTGCTTCCATAAAAATGTTCCCTCTCTCAACCACCTCAGAACCTTGGTGTTCCCCTACACTGGGAAAGCTAGGCTTCACTGGACAGAAGGCCTTTCCTCCCACTTATGTCAGAAGATACCATCCTCATATGTACCTTGGGCCATGGGTCTTTTCATGTGAACTTATTGGTTTAATACTGAGAGCTCTGGTGGGTTTGGATAGATGATCATTTTGCTCTTCCCATGGGGTTGCAGGCCCTATCAGCTCCTTCAGTCTTTTTTCTAGCTCCTTTATTGAGGTCCTCCTGTCCAGTCTAATGGTTAGCTGCAAGAATCCTTCTCTGTATCAGTATGGCTCTGGCAGAGCCCTGAGTAGGTATTCATATCAGGTTCTTGACAGTAAACAATATTTGGCATTAGCATTAGTGCTTGGGTTTATTGGGCACATATGAGTTGTATCCCCAGGTAAAGGAGTCTCTGGATGATCTTTTCTCCAATCCTGTATTTGTACCTTTATTTCCTCCCATGAATGTTCTGTTCTTCCTTCTAAGAAAGACTGAGCCATCCATTTTCTGGCCTTCGCTTTGAGCTTCATAAATTCTGTAAATGGTTCCTTGGATATTCCAAACTTTTGGGGCTAGTATCCACTTACAAGTGAGTACACATTATCAGTGTTCTTTTTTGACTGGGTTACTTCACTCAGGATGATAGCTTCACATTCCATCCATTTGCAGAGGAAATTTATGAATTCATTTTTTAATAGCTGAGTAGTACTCCATTGTGTATATGTATCATAATTTCTGTATCCATTCCTCTATTAAAGGACATCTTTATTCTTTCCAGCTTCTGGTTACTATAAATAAGGCTGCTATGAATATGGTTGTACATGTATTATTGTTAGATGTTGGAGCTTCTTTGGGATACATGCCCAAGAGTAGTATAGCTGGTTCCTCAGGTAGTACTATGTCCAATTTTCTGAGAAACCACCAGACTGATTTTCAGAGTAGTTGTAGCAGTTTACAACCCCACCAACAGTGGAGGAGTATTCCTATTCTTCCACATCCACACCAACATCTGCTGTTACCCTGAGTTTTTGATCTTAGCCATTCTGTCTGGTGTGAGGTGAAATCTCATGGTTGTTTAGATTCATATTCTCCTGATGACTAGGAATTTTGAGAATTCCATTAGATGCTTCTCAGTCATTCATTATTTCTCAGTTGAGAATTTTTTGTTTAGCTCTGTACCCGATTTTTAATAGGATTATTTGATTCTTTAGAGTCTAACTAACTTCTTGAGTTCTTTGTATATGTTGGATACTAGCCCTCTATCAAATGTAGGATTGGTAAAGATCTTTTCCCATTCTGATGGCTGCCATTTTCTCTTTTAAACAGCGTCCTTAGCATTACAGAAACTTTTCAGATTCATGAAGTCCCATTTGTTTATTCTTGTTCTTAAATCATAAGCCATTAGTGTTCTGTTCAGGAAAATTTTCCCTGCACCTTTGTGTCCTAAACTCTTCCCCACTTTCTGTTCTATTAGATTCAGTGTATAAAGTCAGTATAATAAGTTAAAAGTTAAAGTTCAAATAATAAGTTTACAATTATTATTATTTTGGCCACAGGCCTGGGGATAAGAAAAAAGCTTGAGACTTTGGAGAACAATCACAATACTTAATTTTTTTGTGAGATGCAATTATTCTCTTGAATTTGATTTGGTAATCATGATACAATGTGTTTTTTCTATCTGCTTTTGGAGTATAAATAAAAGAATTGGGCAAGAAGAAGGTGAGAGAGCATGCAGAATGTGAAGAATGAGTAAAGAAAGAATGTGAGGTTGTGATCTCTGTGTTGGGATTCTGTAAGCCCCACCCCTCAGTTACCTGGCAATAGGCAGGCATGCTCTGCCCCTATGACCTGACACGATAAAAGAGGTTGCTTGTCCCTCCTCTCTCTATATATCTCTTTCTTGCTCTCCAGCCATTATTCCCCCTCTTCCCCTTCCCTTTCCCCTCTCTCTCCATGTTCTCATGGCCGACCTCTACTCCATTACTCCTCTATTTCTTTCTTCTCTCTGCCTCTACTAACCTCTTAACTCAACCATGGTCTGAATAAATTCTATTCTGTACCATAATGTCATATGGATGGTTTTTCAGGGGGAAAGGATTCCAAACAAGGATCACACAGGGGCCATATGCCCCCACCACTGTCTTCATCCTTTTCCTAACAGTGTATATGTTGACTGTGTATGTGAATGAAAGGGGAGTGCATATGGTGTGCGTAATATGTGTGAGGTGTGCATGAATAGTGTGTGTGAGAGTGAAAGAGGAGTGAACAGAGATGACTAAGAGTGTAGGATGTGGAGAAAAGGATAAACAGTTACATTGTGATTGGATTTAAGGACTTCTCGGAAAGAGGAATCACAGGCTTCGTACTAGAAATCTGGCCACTTTTATATTCTTAATGTTATCTTTGTCTTAACAAAAGTTTGTTTCTTAGAGAAACTAAACATTTTCAGGTATATTTACTATAGGATGTTTATTTTGTGCTTAATCTACAAATATTTCCAATTCCAATGGTCATATTATTTTTTTCCTGAATGTTTTTCTGCAATTTTTATCACTTTTAACTTTGACTGTAAAATAGCTTTTAAAATCAAACCATATTTTGACATGTTCTTATACATCTCTTCAGTTGTTCTAATAAAACTTCAGATAAAAATTTGTTTTTAACAATGCATCATCTGACATTTTAAAAACACTTAATGGGAAACAAGAGTGTACTATTTATCGATAATATCTTCTTTCAAATTGTTTTAAAGGCTTGGACCATACCTAATATTACACATAACAATATATTTTATGTAATCTATGCATAAAATATGAATAAAATAGAATTATTTGATATCGTTTTAAACAAAAATGAATTTATAACACCTACCTCTAAAAAATTTTATAATAATAAACATTTACTAAGTTGGTCACTAGGACAAATGTCTTTAGTGACTACTGATATGTAATTCCTGTTCTACTAATGGTCAGAAGAATTACAAATCAATCACAATTTCACAACTACTGCCTTATAAATTAAATATATAGCAGACTGTCTCGGAATGAAAACAAACAAACAAAAATCAGGCTCTTGCTATCTTGCTATTTTAGTACCCCGAAAGTTAAATTCACACACACATACACACACACACAGAGGCATGCAGGCAGATACACACACAAACATGTGTGCACAGACACATATTGCATGCACACAGACATGCACACATGCACACATACAGACAAACATGCACACATACACACACAGACACCAAATAAACAAACAGTAAATAACACAGAACTATGTGGATTTGAAATTATATAATTAGACTTATAATTAATTTCATGACTCATGTGTTTTTCTGCTCCTATTCTATTCCTCATTAAATATTAGTCTACCACATTTCTGTAAAAGTATGTTAACATTATCGTAAATATGAAATCTTGTTCTTGAGAATAAATTTAAAATATACTAAAATATACAGGACTTGATTGCTGTTGTATTGATAAACACCACCAAAGGGAAAAAAAAAAACAGCCTTTAAAGCAGAATGCTCAGTAAAAGTAAGACCGTTTCTATAGTATGTCTCTTCCAGGAAATTGACCTTAGGAAACTAGTGTTGAGTAATAAGCATGGTATTTAAACTAAATAAAATATGCATAATTGTATGCCTTTTCTATATATAAATATGTCTAAATTATAGAGCTCATTGAAAACTAAAACAAGAACATTAAATGGATATCATATTACTAGAAATAAACATTTGAAAAGAAGTTAAAGTTGGGCCAATCTTGTTTTTCAATAAATATTATACTGGTAAAAAGAAATGAAGAAAAATTTATAGAAATAAGTAGTAGGAAGAAATAGTTTTTAGCAGAAACAAAAGGTAGTTGTAAATGATATCAATTCTAGTTGCAATAAGACAAAATTAAATGTACTAATAACCTAAAATTTGAAAGTGTCTTCATTGACATATGACTTACAGTAATTGTGTGGTGGTTTCTACATTCTTGTTACTTAGAGTGGTCCTCTCAATTTTATTAAAGATTGTTTTAGTTCCAATTGAAATTTAATTCCATTTCCATTTCAATTATAGTTACAGCAAGGTAAAGCTAAGGAAAGTGAAATTGTTTGTAAGATGTTGTCAGAAGACATAAGTGGTATTAAAAACACTTGTGATGCTATTGGGGATTTCTTGATTCATGTGTTCTGAAGACTTGTGATTGTTATTAGTTTGTATGTATTATACTCACTTCATATTTTATATAGCATTATTTTGGTTATTACAAAAATATCTTTTTTAACCTTATGCTAAAATTTGCTTCTCAAATACAAATGAGCATTTGGTGACATGGCATTGGATAAAGGAACTTGTTACCCAGAATGATGACCTGGTTTCTGGTCCCAAGAGTCAAGAGCTGAAAGAAGGTAACTGATCTCCAGCAAGCTGTCCACTGACTTTCTAAGAAATGTGTGCTGGCATATACACATGAACAAAAAATAAACAAGTAAATTAATAAAGAAAAAAAAGGTCCTTCAAAATACTCTGAGATTCACACAAAGAAGTTCATGGAATGAAGAATATTAAAAAAATAATAATGGTTTAGGATTTAATTTATTAATTATCTTTCTAATTTTCATGCACATCACTTTTTATTATGGTTTTGCACCGAGTTATATTCATAGTTTCTACTTATTTTCCAGTTTGCCGTATACAGCTAATGTTCAGTTGTACAGCTGTTCATGGGCTAATAGATACAATATTTGGCACAGGGAGCCCCATATGCATGAGCACATTGCCAGCACCAGCAGATTGTAAAGTCTGTGCTTGGGAACTTCCATTGATCATAATTACTTTTTAGCTTGTATTAGAATAAAACTCTTCCATCTTGAGAAACAAAATGATGCCTGTAAGTATCAGAGATGTTGTATCAGGTACATGAACCAAAACTTAAACAACAGTGTGAATTCTCTATGATGAATGTTGTAGAAGGGACATTGATTTGTTGATTTTTCTTTTTTGAATATAAGATAGAAGATAAACTTCTATTAGGAATTTTTCTTTATCAAATTTACACTCTGAGTCTTGCGTGTTTTGAAGATCTTTGAAATAAGTTTTAATGTTATTTTTATAATCCTCTCTGGTCAAGGATTCAGCAATTATTGAGCATTACTGTGGCACCCAAGGGTGGCAGTGAAGTAAAGTAAGATGACCATAGAATTTTCTCATTTGTCCTGAGTGTTAACATGAATGGAAAGAATATATATATTTACCCAAAATACTGGCTTTTCAACAAAGGAAAGCCTATATCATTAAAACTATGAAAATGTCAAACCATAGCATATAGTTATTGACAATATAGTTCATCTTTTTAATGTATAGAAAAGGATATTTCAAAATATCAGTGATTTCTTAAAAATCTCAGTTAAAATAAGCACATAACAATTACATAACAAAATTATTCCTAATTTTAAAACAGTTATTTTTAAAAACCATCTGGTTGTATACCTTTTGTTATTTCCTCTGTTTTAGACATATACATTAATCTTGAAATAGACAAACAAAAAAGGCTAAAGAATCTGGTTAATTATAAAAATTAAAAAAAACAAAAATAGAAGCAAGATATAATGGAATATGGGAAGTGGAAGTTATATGTTAGGATTTAAGAATAGAAAATTCTAGGTTTGAAATTTGAGTTTCAATGCCACTGTGCCTCAAGCTTGGTAGTAGGCAACTAAAGAAGATCCTTTTGTTCCTTTCTCTGCTTCAAATCACTTTTAGGTTGTTTGGGTTCCTTGGACCTACCTACATGAGTTTGTTATCACAACTGATAATGGAGCTTCCTGTGTGCTCACTTCATTGACCTAAGCACATACCAACAATTTTTTTATGGGCTTAGCAATCTCCTTTGTGTTCCCATATACTCTGTGCTTACCACTACTGTATGATCCCAGCAGTTGCCCATGACACTATAGTTTATGTGTCTGCAGTTGGTAAAGTAAGCTTTCTTAACCTGCTTATCAGCTTGTTATATATGAACTGAACTTTTTTCAAAATCATTCAACTTCTTCCTGTGCTACTTCATATTAATTATTTATTTATTTTTATTGGATATTCTCTGGGTTTACATTACAAATGATATCCACTCGCACCCCCCATTCCTATCCCCTTCCCTCTCCACTTGTTTCCATGAAGGTGCTCCCTCTTCCAACCACCCTCTCTACCTCAGCACCTTGGCATTCCCCTACCCCAGGAAAACACACCTTCACTGGAACAAAGGCCTCTTCTCCCACTGATGTCAAAAAATGCTATTTTGTTGCTACATATGTAACTAAAGTTATGGGTTACTCCAAATTTGCTCATTGGTTGGTGTTTTAGTTCTTGGGAGTACTCATTTGATTAGTTGATAATGTTGTTCTTCCCATGGGGTTGCAGCTCCTTTCAGCTCCTTTAGTCCTTTTTTCTAGCTCCTTCATTGGGGTCCCTGTTATCAGCACACTTAGATTGTACTAACTTTCAGTGCATTAGAAGTATGTAACAACATCTGCAAATATGATCTATCTCTGTAAAATACATAATAATTTAATATGTGCTCAATGAAGGGGTTTAATTCCATTTTTAAATTGAGCAGGTGCTTACTCCATTGTGCACTGGCAATACAAAATCGATCTGGCATGATGAAGGTACAATGTGTGAAAGAATACAGAGTACTGGTGAATGTGCACCTTCTATTAAGGATCAAAGGAAAGATTTCTTGGGACCCAAGTATGAATGTTGACAGTGTGTGCAAGCATGCCTGTCTATGAGCACTTGACCAGTATGTGGAAGTATCGGCTTTAACTTCCTTCTGAAGGATGTTTAAAAACACTGTCTATAGAGACCCCTCAATATCAGTACCTAACCTCTTCCTCTCCTTTACATATATATACAGCAAGGTCCCTGGCTGTCACCCTGTTTGTGCAGCTCCATAACAACACTCAAAGCCAACCTGATTCCAACTTATTTGTATGTGTGTCTGTCCTTTCTTCATTCTCTCTTCACACAGCCAAGTTATAATGAATAAGCCATGCTGTAAGTACAGAAACACAGAAAGAAAATTTTGTGGCTGTAGAGATACAATATTCCATCGTGAAGGGAAACTTCTCATGCTAAAACAGGGGAAAATAACTGTGATGCAGGTAGCTTCTTACAACAGAAGATTTGGGATGTTTGTGAAATATTCTATCCATGCAAGGAAACTCAGTTTCTCCTAATGTAAACAGCTTAGTAGGTGTATGAAGTCCCCGTGACTCTCCAGATTCATTAGACCACTCTGTCCACAAGCATATATGAGTGGGAGGGACAGTTGAGGGATACTCTTAGAATAGCCAAGTTCTCCCAAAAAACACACTGGCTGAAGTACCTGGGAGACGCAGAGACCAGAAAAGCTCCTTGGAAGAAACTCAAATGTCTTGAGCTGCCTGGAAGAAAATCTCCAACTTGTTAAGCTGCCTGCAGGTTATGAGTACACTGCAGATTCCCAGTTTTCATGAGCTGTCATCCATGGACTTTTGAGCAATCTGTGAATCATTTCCCCTTCTATAAGTAAGTCCTCACCCATATTCTTTTATGTAACACCAGTACACATATTGGTTCACCAAATGCACTTTAGAGTCATCATTACTTTGGTCTGTCATTAGTCCCCTATATAGGATGCACAGATATTTATTAATGCCTCCACAGATATAATGTCACATAACAAGAAAAAGGCTGGTCTTTGGCTAAATAGAAGGGAGGGTATGTTTAGGGGAAGGTAGAAAGAAACAAGACAAATACTAAGACACTGGTAACCTTGTTCATATTTCTACCATATCCACATCTAGGAACACTTTGTATTTGTCTTTACATCTTACATGAAATGATACTTATTATATCATACAACTTCCCCATTTTTCATTTAAATATTCTTTTAAAAATTCTATATGACCAACTAGGTGATGATGAGGCCTGGGAAAAATAATCTTTCCCAAGGACTAGCTTTTAAATTTAAATATGTTTATATTTCTTAGATATATATTTATAAAACAACATTTAGATAAAAAGAGGTCATAACTTTGAGGAGCAAGTGAGTTCAATCGAAGGTCTTTGATGGAGAAAATGAAAGAGTAATAATATAGTTATATTGAAATTTCAAAAATAAAATATTTTGTAAATTCATGCAGCACACAAAATTATAAAATGTTGAACACTGCCATCAAAATCTTAATTTCCTAATTCACTACTCAGTGAGGCTTACCCAGTAGAATGTAGAAACTTTGGCCAAGAAACTTGAGGTTGTGAGCATTTAGAAAAAAAAATATCAATTTTTCAATATTACTCTCCCAATGCTCCCCTATTCAGACGTAGTTAAGTGATATATTGAGATGTAGACTCTCTATCAGAAGAAAATATGTGTTTAAGTTTGACTGCTCTAAGACTGAATCACTCTAGTTGAGGTATGGTGTTTTAGTTTTCATAGCCACTAATTCATGGTCTTGAGCCTTAAAATGTTTTCCACATATGCACCATAAATTTAATAGTGGTAACATGTTATTTTACAGCTGAAATCATAAAAAGTATATCTTTTTGAAACTTTAGACTTAGAATGAATGAAGTTTTATTTCTTCTTATTGAGTCGTTCACAATTATAATTACATTTGCTGCCTTTGGTTTTCAAGACCTTACTGAAGAAAAGCAATCAGATAAACATAATAATGACATCTACATTATATATATTTGTCCAAGAGATACCTTTAGGATGTATGTTAATTTTTCTACTTTTATATTTTTTAAAACTTGATTATATTTGTTCAGATAAAACATATTTAAAATATCCAATCACAAGTACTATTAATAACAATTTATCAATTCAAATAACATCTTTATAGGTACAAAACATGAAAAATTTTACTTAGCAAATTCTTATTTTAATGTTCTTATATTCAAACTAAGTTGGTTGTTTATACAAAAATGATTATGGGAATTATGTCATGCCCTTCAGACTCAACAATTTGACGAAAGAAGATTATTTTTGCCTCAGAGGAGTTTTCTAAGAACTTACAGAGAAAAATGATAATTAATGATGATTAACTCAAGCCAAATCTTAATCTACCTAGAAGAAAATATTCCAAACTCTTCAGTACTTCCATGCCTATTGTTCTTCATTTACTCGTCATATATAGCAGAACTGTGTATTCTGAGACATTAGTGTGAATATTTCTTCACACATATAAACTTTGTAGTTGGCCATGAACTTATATTTATGCAGAAACAACTCCGTAGCTATTTGGTTACACAAACCTATTGAGACGAGCTAGACTGTTGGCTAGCCTAAAGATCTTTTGAACAGCTGCTCTGGCTTTAAAACTTGGACATTTTAATGTGGTTTAAATTCAAAAAAAATATGAGAGATACAGGAAAAAGTGATTATTTAAAGTTTGTCATTTGCAACTTGATTATTTTTCATTATAAATTATGGAATGAACATAAGTTTCAGAAAAGATAATGGAAATTATTTGGAGACATTTGATGTTATAACATTTAATATTGTATGAAAGATCTATAATTGTTTAAACTTCATGAACAAATCCACAAAAAGAGCTATACAATGATAACTATTACAATTAAATAACAAAATCAGTTCATATTAAGAAGAAAAATATGAAAGCTTTGAAGGTGCTATCTCTATAAAGAAAGACCTGGAAAATACTGCTCATTATACTTGCACAAAATAAAAATATTTTGCATTTTACCACTAAGGTATAGAGGGATGTAGAGTCTAGCTAAGTAGTAATACGAATATATAAAATCTAGGATTGAAAGACAAGGACAAACAATGGAACAGCGCCTGAAGTATAGGCCATTCAGTGACCGCCCCACCTTGGGATCCTTTTTATCTGCAGACACTAAACCTCCACATGATTGCTGATGCCAAGAAGTGTTTGCTGACAGGAGCCTGATGTGGGTTTTCCCTGCGAAATTCTATCAGCACCTAACCAATACAAATCCAGATACTTACAGCCAACCATAAGACTGAGCTTGGAGAGCCTAATGGGAGAGCTAAGGGAAGTAAGGAAGGAGCTGAAATGGTTTGCAATCCCATAAGAGGAACACTATCAATTTACTGGACCACCCAGAGTTCCCAGGGACTAAATCACCAACTACAGTATACATGAAGAAAGCCAGAAATTTATATGTACATGTATACACAAACACACACACACACACACACACAGAGAGAGAGAGAGAGAGAGAGAGAGAGAGAGAGAGAGAGAGAAAACAGAGAACAGCCTTTTCTGACATCAGTGATAGGGAGGGAGGCTTGATGTTCCAGCTTAGGGTGGTGTTAGAGGGGTGAGATGGGAATGGGTGAATGTGTGGAGGAGCACCTTTACCGAGGTAAAGGGGAGGGACTGAGAGGGAATAGCATGGACTGTTGGTGGAGGGGTAACAGGAATGGGCATATCCTTTGAAATTTAAACAAATAAAATTATTAATAAAAATTAAAATTTTAGATTGCATATAATAAGCAAATATATAAATAAACTTTTTATTTTAACAAGGCAATAAATAAACAAATAAACCATACGAACATACATACATACATACATAAGATTTGTTCACAAGCCTGTTTTTCAACAGAAGTAATTTATTCTACATCCAGGCGATGAACATAAGCACAACCGCTAAAAGTAGTATTTAATTGGCATGAAAATCTGGATTGAAGTGGGTTGTGAATGAATCAGCTCACTTTCACAAATGTGAGACACAAAGTCTTAAATAAAATTCATAACCCACCATAGCTATGTTGGCGTCTGTACAATGGTAGTAAATCATTCTAACCCAGGTTTATGTTGTTCTGTGTGGAGATACAGAACACTAATTAGGACATTAAAAAAAGCAAACAAACAGAAATAAATATTACTTTCCTAAGTGTGCTGACAAATATTGCTCCCTTGCTAAGGTGACTTGCTAGTGGTTGTTAGCTGGCATCTTTGACTGTGTAAAATACAGTGCCATTCCTATGATGGTTTAAAACTATTCTTGGCCCCCTCACAGATGAATAATGAGTCTAGAAGATTCTACTTGGACGTTTGCTTAGAAACACTTCAGACCTAGATTCTGACTACTATTGGTTCTCCTCTGAAAGCTCAACAACAACAACAACAAAAGAAACTCCAAGTTTACTCTGGTTTTCCTTTATCTGTTTTTCTCTCATACATTACATTTCTACCATAATTTCCCATCCCTCCATCCCTCTTTGTTCTCTCCAACCTTCCTCCTTCCTCCAAATCCATTTCTTTGTTTCTCTTCAGAAAAGCGTAGGAATCTAAGTTATAGCACCAAACATAGTATGACAAGTTACAATACGACCAGGCACAAACCCTCACATCAATTCTAGAAAAGGCCACCCCATAGGAATAAGGGGTCCTAAGAGCAGGCAAAAGAGCCAGGGAAGGTTCTTCTCTCACTGTGCAGAGTTTCACAAGAACACCAAGCTAAACAACCTTAATATGTATGCAGACGACCTAGTACAGACCCATACAGGCGCTGGGATTATTGCTCCAATCTGTCTGTGCTTCTGTGAGTCCTGGTTAGTTGATTTTGTGGGTCATATTCTCCAGGTGACCAGACTCTTCTGGTTCTTAAAATTCTTCCTTTCTTTCACATGTTTCCTGAGCTTACCTGTGTTTGGCAGTGAGTATCTCCATCTGCTCCCATTAGTTGCTGAATGAAACCTCTCTGCTGATGCTTGGGCTATCTGTGTGTAAAACCGAATATCATTATAAATCTTTAGAAAGATGTTTTCTCTCATTCAAATGATTTTTATGGAGCCATGGAGTTTGTTTTAGCATGTAACTACTCACTGGCCATCACTGTTGCTTTATCCACATGTAATCTACATGTAACTACTCACTGGCCATCACTGTTGCTTTATCCACATGTAATCTACATGTAACTACTCACTGGCCATCACTGTTGCTTTATCAACATGTAATCTACATGTAACTACTCACTGGCCATCACTGTTGCTTTATCCACATGTAATCTACATGTAACTACTCACTGGCCATCACTGTTGCTTTATCCACATGTAATCTACATGTAACTACTCACTGGCCATCACTGTTGCTTTATCCACATGTAATCTACATGTAACTACTCACTGGCCATCACTGTTGCTTTATCCACATGTAACCCACATGCAACTACTCACTGGCCATCACTGCTGTTTTATCCCCGAATTTCAGCAGCTGTTCTTATTCCCTTGATCTTTGGTATCCTCGCTTTTGTCATAAAGAAATTGCTCCCAGTTAAAACTTTCATAAATGATTCATATTCATTTTCACGTGATGTCTCAGTGTATAATGTTATGTTGATACAAGCTGGATAATACTATTTCAATTCAGGGGCTCACAGAGTAGATGAAGAAATAAAATTTCAAAGTTTCTTGCAGTCTCCACATGTTTAAATCCAATCCATGGAGCATGCAAACACACAGAGACACACAGACACACATACACACAGACACGCACACACACATACTCATAACCCCCCCCCACATAAACACACACACAAACAAAGACACACACACACAAGCACACACACACTCACAATTCAATACAGTATATAAAAAAAGGAAAATGTCATTCTTGAAAAAAAATAACAGATATGCCAGTTACAAGAATATAGAATAGATACATGCTTATCAAAATAAAGCAACAGATCCCCGAATTATAATAAAGATAATCCTTACTTCTTTATTACTTATTTTTATATTGTTTTCATTTTAAAAAATTTGTTAGATACTTTAATAAATAAGAATAGTAACTATTTTATATTGAGAGAATATAAAAATATAAGATTTGACTGGATTAAGATGATATTATATCAACTTCACATAAAGTTCATGAACAAAATTAAATAGGAGCTGGATTGTCTAAGATATTATTAGTATTTATGTACTGTGTCTTATTTATTTAGAAGGTGGCAGGTTCCTTAACTCTTGATGTGCCTTTTGTCTCATAGCTTTATGTCTCTTTAAAATATCTTTTATTATCCCATTGATTACAAAACTACTCACACACTTAAATGTTAACTGTTTTTCCTTGTACTTCATCTAATAAAGAATTAAAGTGAATTAACTATCAAATTCCAACCCAAAATTGTTATTAAAAGTAAGAAACCTTTGCTGTCATATTATTAAAAGGATTTGTGCCTACTGTGCATTCTTAGGACATAAATCCTGCACTATTGCCTCTGTAATTATATGATTTATATTGAGGAATCCTTCTGACATGTTGAGGTAAAATGCAAATTTGTATAATTCTTTAAGTGTAGGATTCCCCTACCTTCTGCAATCCCAGTGTGCTATATTCTTTTTTTCCAACCTTTTTTTTTTTTTTGGATATTCTCTGTATTTACATTTCAGATGTTATCTCCTTTCCTCCACTGCAATCTCCCTCCCTTTTTTTCCATGAAGGTGCTCCCTCTTACCTGGATCTGAATATAACATCCATGACCTTTAATTTAGATCTTGTACTTATTTTGTTGTGAATTTTTTATGTCTATTGCTAAATATGATGTTATTATGATGATTGATAAAGATGATTATGAAGAATTGGTGGAAAGGAAGTGTGAATTTAATTATAATTTCATTGAACTTCTTAAACCTGTAAGGGCAATGTATGAATACATTTTATGTCTGCTTAAAACAGACTAATACAGGTCCAAGAGAAAGTGAGAAATGGTGTGTGAGCAAATATATATGTGTGTTGTAATGAAGAGAGGAAATCAGGAAGGGGGGAGATGGAGAGAGGGAGCAAATGAGAGGGGGCTTGGGCAGAGGCAGAGGGGGCAGGGGAGGCAAGAGGGGAAACTGGGTAAAATGCCACATGGCATGATTTTGGAAAGCCTGATGTTGTATAAACATCTACAAGAATGGAATGGTCAACAGGGACAAAATCATTCTTCAGCAATGACAGACCCTTCAATGACACCCTATTTACTAAACTCAGTCTCTTCAAGGCTCAAGAACACAGCCACAGTAATTTAAATCATTCCTGTATGTAGGAAATACTAAAGCTCCAGTTTTCAGTCTCAAGTCTTTCACACAGGGAACTATGGATAAGAAGTGTTTAGCTCAGATTCCACCTCAAATCTCCGAAATACTGCATCCCAGCCCCTGCTGCTCAGGATGGAGACCGTTTTCGTCATACATAATTTATGGAGTTTCTATTCCTTTTTTTTTTCTTAAACAATATATATTTTTTTCCTCAATTATCCTTATAATATGTCAAGACTGTGGACAGAGAAAATACATTGGGCTCAAGGATCATTTTGTTAAACTTCTTTCGTTAGGGCTAATGTTGGAGAGGAATATAAAACACAAATTATTTAGCACTTAAAAGTTTCATATCTGAAAAGTACTTGCTTTAGCACTTCATTTTATCATAATAAAAAAAAGAATAAAAATATTTAGCATGCATAGGAAAAATAATGTTATCCTTGCATTTGGAGGCTTTTGTTCTTTAGAGAGAAATTATTCTGTGATGAAAAACCATGAAAGCATCTGGCTCCTTGGCAAGTCCCAACTACCGCTGGCAATCCAGAGATCCTGAGCAACTGTCAGATGCTTCAGATAGTGTGGATGTGTTCCACGTCTGCTCAGGCACAGTTGCTGTCTTCCCGCATGTACATCAAGCCTACTCAGGTCCTGCAAACTAAATTCATTATTTATACATACACACTCAAACACACAATAGCCCTTCATACTAACACTATGGTTAATAATCATGCCTAATAGCCAAATTGTATATAGCCAAATGGTTTGAAAATATATATTTCTAAAAACCCATATCTTGTTATATTCTCAGAACATTGACAAGTCTAGTAAATCTTGTAATGTATATATATATATATATATATATATATATATATATATATATAAAATCCATCCCAAAAGTAATTAACATATTTTTTCGTGTTTGTTTATTTGTTGGTTTGCTTCTTTCAGCTACAATAGCCGTTGATTATTTGGGGATAATATTGCCCAAATATGGTTATGTTCCACATTCCTCCAAAGACTCCCAGTTCGGGTTTTTTAATATGTAATTTGGATTCTAAATCTCTGGACCAAGAAGAGCTTGACCTTCCAGCATGTATGCCATGTGGAAATCACGGCAGGAACAGATTGCTCAACCAAAGGAAAACAAACAGAGCTGGACTGCTGCCGCCTCACGTTCTGAACGTTCGGTCAGTGGGTCACCGCCAAGTCCTGGTGAGTACACTGACTGTAAGCCAGGCACGACACTGTTACAAGATTGTACATTCTAAATATTACTTGAAGTTTTAAGTCACTTGTTTTCATAATATTCACTGATGACATACAAAATAGAACGTATGCATGTCAACTTTAATTTCAAAATGACTCATTAAAATTGTATGTAAAATTCATTACCATTTGTTCTACAGTGGCATGCCATTAAGATTCTAGTGTATTTTGTTTTTAAAATTAAATTTATTATAGTTTTGTGCATTTATCTTTTTATTTATGTCAGTAGTCACTTCTGTGGTAATATCACTGTGTTTCTTTTCTCTCTGTCTCATATTTATAAAATACGATATTTGGTATTGCAGGAAAATATTGCATTTTTATCTTTTTGTGGTTTTGAGCTGCATAACTGCTGTTAGCACTGATTCATCAGCAGTGGTTTGTAATAAGATTGAAATGATACTGCTGAAGGAATGGGGATGTTATTTGATTTTAGCTTTAAAATCAAATTTTATAATGGTTTTCAACTTGCTAAATATACCAATCAGTCAATTTCCTATAATGGTACTTTGAGCAGTAAAAGTGAATTTTGCCAGCATAATTTCTCTGATAGATTTCAACATTATTTTGCCAAAATATCTAAACAGATAGTTGAACCTACTTCCTTGGATGGAGACATCAAACTCAGATAGTCATTAGATTATTTGGGTCAGTGATTTTTTTCAGTCTTACTGGACTATCACATGCACAGTAATTGGCATAATTTTGAATCATTTTCCTCATAATTTGAATCGTAATCTGTGGTTATACAATCCATGACATTACATGGTTTTCCTTCTTTAGTTCCCTGTCTTCTCACTGTTACATACAGAAGCACCAGGCAAAGCATTTGGTGTAAAAGCTGATTAGATAAATGACAGGTCTTGATTTATTTATAAATTTTAAATTTTACTTAACTACTTCATGATAAGAAACCACAGTTTGCTGAACTTGTCATTTTATGAATGGAACTGAAGCTGTCCTGTAGACCAAGAGGAAGCATGCATCCTAACAAGAAACTAGGGAGCATTACGTGAGCACAACTTGAGCTCATAATAAGAGGGGCACTTGAGTAAAGACTCTATAGTCTATTACTTTATTTGATTTTCAGTAATTTAGCCTAAAATTGACAGCATTCACTGCAAAGTAGATTGAATCTCACTACATAAAGAAGATTCAGGCTTCTGGTGGCTTAGGAAATAAGGATTTCTAGCATTTACTTCCACTGTTATTCAGTATAAGGCATTAGTGGGAGTGTGCTGTGTTTCATTAGAACAAAGACTGGCATACTTTAAGAGCACACTGATCAAATTAAAAATCTAAGTTAAGTGAACAAGGAACTTAGCTTAGATACTAGTTAACAAGGATGAGATCAGAGAAAATAAACTATATTAATAAACCATGTTAAGGTGATATAACAATCAAAACTATAGAAGCAACTATAAGCTACTTGGTTGTGAAGTGGAGGAAAGGCTTGGGGAACCTATTGGAGAAAATTGGAGAGAGTCCATTTTATATTGAGTTATATCATTATAAAATATCTGAGAGCACTGTTTAGCTCATTCTGGTAAACAAGGAACTTATAAGAAAATAAGTACAGATCTGAGATTTATGACTTAGGAGATAAAATGCAATTAGGATGACCTAGGGAGCTGGAAACATCAGAAACCAGTTTCTATCAGAACCCAGTCATGACACGAAAAACACACTGTCAGGAAGAATGGAACAGCAGAGAAAAGAGTCAAGATGTATCTGCTGAAGCTAGTGAAGGAAGCCAAGAGGAAAGCACTTGTTTCAAAGAAAATTAGCTTTCTGAATACAGCTATAACTCAGTCTCACAGGACCGTATGAAAAGATTTTGACCACAAATATTATAGCTTAATAACTGGAGCAAAATCTAAAGCTGATGGTTTTCATTTTCTCTTGCTTAACTTGGACACAGATCCAAAACAAAAAGATACAAGAAAATAATTCTTTCTGCAAAGATAAAATTAGTTCTTGATTCACCAAATAGAAAAGCCCATAAAAACTATGATTTCTCTAGAAAAGAGAATATTTGCTTTTGGCTGAAGTTTCAGACATGAGTAATTAAGGTTCAACACGATAAAGATCACTAAACTTCTTCCTTTATGCGTTGATGAATTTCTCGACATAAAAACAAACCAACCCAACAAATAAACCAATCAATCAACCAAAAATAAATAAAGAAAGAGAAAAATAATCAAAGGAAAAGAAAAGAAAAGAAAAGAAAAGAAAAGAAAAGAAAAAAAGAAAAGAAAAAAGCACTAACAGCAACAGTTAGTGAAATCAAGCAACTCAACAATTACATTTTGGGATATGTATGAACAGGAATGCTGTGTAACAATAATGATGATGATAATATTATAATGTTGATGAGGATAATAATAATAATATGTCATTGATGATGATGATAATAATAAATAGTACTAAAGCTTTATATTAATGTATGTTTTTACTTAAACAAAGTAAAATATTTTGCCACAAAATAATTATAATTATAAAAAAGATTTCTTTAAGAAGGTTCATGTTATCCTAAACAATAGTAGCAAGATAATTTGAAGTATGCCAAATTCAGCTATTTAGGGGAAATTGATGTTTAAATAATGGACACATACACAAAACTATAACTGAATGGTGGAAAGGAGCAGCATGAATAGGTTTCTAAAATAGCAGGATTTTAAAGTTCAAATGTCATCTTAGTGATAAGAAGGTCAGCAATAGACAAAATAAATGTGTGCCCTTACAGATGTGAGCAAAGGTTTTCTCAAAAAGAATAGGCAAATTTGTTCTGGCAATATGTGCCAGAGAAATATCTGGGATAGTAATAAAATTATTGGTTTACAATTTAGAAAGGAATGTACCTTGACATGCACAGCCAATACTATAATGGAGGTGAAGTTTATTTTATAGTCTCATGTTAACTTTGCCTTGGTTAAGCAAACACTATGCGTTAATTCTATGATTTCAAATCCTTAAAATTTCTGGTCAAATTTTTACATAGATTCTGGATTGAACTGTTTAACCATTACCATGGTCTGTTCCAACCAAACAAATTATTTTCTTCAATATCATCTGATTGTTATTTTTGATACCAGTTTTTCCTTAGCATGCTTCTTCCCTTTCTTGTAATTGCAGCTCAGGATTCTACCTTTTTAGGATAGTTTTCTTCCATACTGAAATGACTGAGAGATCTTATTCTATCTTCGTGAGACTGTCAATATGCCATAAAGCAACACACAGAAAAGAAGGAAAGAGCTACCTTTACTTTTACATAGGTTTTTCTTTTTTTTTTTCTTTTTTTAACTTTATTTTAAAAAAACAAAGATAAATGTACAGAGTTTTAAGCATTTTTGCATAAAAGTATACAAACACATTTTATAAGGTTGTAATTAAGTATTTGTGGGTACCTATACATACAAATAAGTATATTTGTAACCATAATATAGGGAAAGAGATTACTAATTTGAGGAGATAGAAGAGAAACTGGGAGGGGCTTTAGGAAAAAAAGGGGGATGTGATATAGTTCTATTTTAATTAAAATATAATCTTTTTTTTTCTTTTTTTTCTTGATCTTCACACAGTCTGTGGGTTTTTTCTGGGGTTTTCAGGGCTTTATGGGGTTAATATCCCATTATAAGTGACTGCATGTTATGTCTGTTCTTTTGTGACTGGGTTATCTCACTCAGGATGATATTCTCTAGATGCATCCATTTTCTTGAGAATTTCATTAGGCCATTGTTTCTGATAGCTGAGTAGTACTCCATTGTGTAAATGTACCACACGTTTTGTATCCATTCATCTACTGAGGAACATCTGGGTTCTTTCCAGCTTCTGGCTATGATAAATAGAGCTGCTATGAACATTGTGGTGCATGTATCTTTGTTGTATGTTGGAGTATCTCTCCGGTAAATGCCCAGAAGTGGAATAGCTGTGTCTTCTGGTAGTACTATGTTCATTTTTTCTGAGGAACTACCAGACTGATTTCCAGAGTGGTTGTATAAGTTTACAACCCCACCAGCAGTGAAGAAGTGTTCCTCTTTCTCCACATCCTCACCAGCATCTACTGTCATCTGAGTTTTGGATCTTGGCCAATCTGACTGGAATGAAGTGGTTTCTCAGAGTTCTTTTGATTTGCATTTCCCTGATGGCTAAGGATGTTGAGAACTTTCTTGGATGTTTCTTAGACATTTGATATTTCTCAATTGAGAAATTTTTGTTTAAGTCTGTACCCCATTTTTAATAGGGTTGTTTGATTTTCTGGTATCTCGCTTTTTGAGTTCTTTGTATACCTTGGATACTAGGCCTCTATCTGATGTAGGGTTGGTAAAGATCTTTTCCCATTCTGTTGGCTGCCGTTTTGTTTTCATGATAGTGCCTTTAGTCTTACAGAAATTTTGCAATCTCATTAAGTTCCATTTGTCAAACTTTGACCTTAGAGCTCAAGCTATTGGTGTTCTGTTTAGAAATTTTTCTCCTGTGCCTATGAGTTCTAAGGTTTTCCCGACTTTCTCATCTAATAGTTTCAGCGTACCTGGTTAATATGGAGATATTTGATCCACTTGCACTTGAGCTTTGTACAAGGAGAAAAGAAAGGGTCTATTTTCATTCTTTTGCATGCTGAGTGCCAGTTAGACCAAAACCAATTGTTGAATAGGCTATCCATTTTCCATTGAATGTTTATGACTCCTTTGTCAAAAATCAGGTGACCCTATACCTGAGGCCTTATTTCTGGACCTTATCTTCTATTCCATTGATCCACGTGCCTATTTCTGTACCAGTACCATGCAGTTTTCAGCACAATTTCCTTGTAATATAGCTTGAGGTCAGAGATAGTGATTCCCGCAGATGTTTTCTTGTTGTTGAGGATAAAGTTCAGCTATTCTAGGACTTTTGTTGTTCCAAATGAAATTGCACATTGCTCTTTTCAACTCAATGAAAAGTTGGGTTAGAATTAGATGAGGACTGCATTGAATCTGTAGATTGGTTTTGGTAACATGGCCATTTTTAAAATGTTGATCCTTCCAATCCATGAGCATGGAAGATCTTTCCATTTTCTGAGATCTTCCTCAATTTCCTTCTTTAGAGGTTTGAAGTTCTTTTCATACAGGTCCTTCACTTGCTTAGTTAGAGTCACACCACGGTATTTCATAGTTTTTGTGACTATTGTGAAGTGTATCTTTTCCCTAATTTCTTTCTCCATATGTTTGTCCTTTGAATATAGAAAGCCTACTGATTTGTGTGAGTTAATTTTATATACAGCCACTTTGCTGAACTTGTTTATCAGCTGTAGGATTTCTCTGGTGGAATTTGTGGGGTCGCTTAAGTACACTATTATGTCATCTGCAAATAGTGATGTTTTTACTTCTTCCTTTCCAATTAGTATCCCTTTGATTTTCATTTGCTGTCTAATTGCTCCAACCAGGACTTCCTCTGCTATGTTGAATAGGTAGGGGGAGAGAGTGGGCAGCCTTGTTGAGTTCTGATTTTAGTGGGATGGCTTCAAATTTTCCACAGTTAAGTTTGAAGTTGGCTGTTGGTTTGCTGTATATTGCTTTTATTATGTTTAGATATGGACGTTGTTGGATTCCTGTACTTTCCAAGACTTTCAACATGAAGGGGTTTTGAATTCTGTCAAATGCTTTCTCAGTATCTAGTGAAATGACCATGTGGTTTTTTTTTTCTTTGAGTTTGTTTATATGGTGGATTACATTGATGGATTTCCTTATAATAAACCATCCCTGCATGCCAGGGATGAAGCCTACTTGATCATGGTGAATGATCGTTTTGATGTGTTCTTGGATTTGGTTTGCAAGGATTTTTTTTTTTTGAGTATTTTTGCATCAATGTTCATAAGTAAGATTGGCCTGAGGTTCTCTTTCCATATAGGGTCTCTGTGTGGTTTAGGACTGAGGGTTATTGTAGCCTCACAAAATGACTTGGGTAGTTTTCTATCTGATTCTATTTTCTGGAAGAGTTTGGAGAGTATTGGTATTAGGTCATCAATAAATGTCTGATAAAATTCTGGCTTTTATCATCTAGACCTGGGCTTTTTTTGGTTGGGAGGCTTTTGATGACTGCCTCTATTTCTTTAGGTGTTATGGGATTATTTAGATGGTTTCTCTGGTCCTGATTTAACTTTAGTGCCTTGTATCTGTCTAGGAATTCATCCATTTACTCCAGATATTCCACCTATGTTGAGTATAGGCTTTTGTAGTATGATCTGATGATTTCTTCAATTTCCTCAGTTTCAGTTGTTATTTCTCCACTTTTCGTTCTTATTTTGTTAATTTGGATGCTCACTCTTTGCCCTCTAGTTAGTCTGGCTAAAGGTTTATCAATCTTGTTAATTTTCTCAAAGAACCAGATCTTCGTTTTATTGATTCTTTCAATTTTTTTTGTTTCTATTTGGTTGATTTCTGCCCTAAGTTTGAATATTTCTAGTTGTGTACTTCTCTTGGGTATATCTGCTTCCTTTTGTTCTAGAGCTTTCAACTGTACTGTCAAGTTACTGATGTATGCTCTCTCCAGTTTCTTTTTGGAAGCACTCCAAGCTATGAGTTTTCTTCTCAGTACTGCTTTCATTGCATCCCATAGGTTTGGGTATGTTGTGTATTCGTTTTCATTAAATTCTAGAAAATCCTTGATTTCTTTCTTCATTTCTTCCTTGACCCTGCTATGGTTTAACAGAGCATTGTTTAGTTTCCTTGTGCATATGGGCTTTTGGTTGTCTTTGTTGTTGTTAAAGACCAGACTTAGATCATGGTGATCTGAGAATGCATGGGAGTATTTCAATCTTCTTATATCTATTGAGGCTCATTTTGTGTCCAATTATGGTCAGTTTTTGAGAAGGTGCCATTAGGTGCTGAGAAGAAGATGTATTCTTTTGTTTTTTTTTTAGGATGATATGTTCTGTAGATATCTATTGATTCCAGTTGGTTTATAACCTCTGCTAGTTTTACAGTATCCTTGTTCAGTTTTTGTTTCCCTGATCTGTCGATTGGTGAGAGTGGGGTATTGAGGTCTCCCACTATTACTGTATTGGGTGCAATGTATTTTTTGAGCTTTAGTAGGGTTTCTTTTATGAATGTAGGTGCTCTTGTATTTGGAGCATATATGTTAAGGATTGAGAGTTCCTCCTGACAAATTTCCTTTGTAATGAGTAAAAAGTGTCCTTCCTTATCTTTTTTGATAACTTTTGGTTGAAAATCTACTTTATTCAATATTAGAATGGCGACTCCAGCTTGTTCCTTGGGGCCATTTGCTTGGAAGATTTTTTCCCACCCTTTTACTCTGAGATAGTGTCTGTGTTTGTCTCTGAGATGAGTTTTTTGTATGCAACAAATTGTTGCATTTTGTTTATGTATCCAGTCTGATAGCCTATGTCTTTTTATTGGGGAATTGAGTCCAAATTTGTTAACAGATATCAAGGAATAATGGTTGCTATTTCCTGCAATTTTTGGTTTTGGAGGTTGAATTGTGCCTGTATGTCTTTCTTCTTTTGCTTTTCTTGCTTAGAGGTTTTCTTGTTCTTATTGGGATGTAGTTCCCCTCATTGTAATCGGTTTTCCACCTATAATTCATTGTAGTGTTAGGATTGTTGTCAGATAATGTGTAAATTTAGTTTTGTCTTGGAATATCTTAGAGTCTTTATCTATGGTGATTAAGAGTTTTGCTGGGTATAGCAGCTTTGGCTGGCACCTGTGCTCTCTTAGGGTGTGCATGATATCTGACCAGGTTCTTCTATCTTTCATAGTCTCTCTTGAGAAATCGGGTGTGATTCTAGTTGGTCTACCTTTATAAGTTACATGGCCTTTTTCCCTTAGTGCTTTTAATATTCTTTCTTTGCTTTGAGCACTTGGTGTTTTGACTCTTATGTGTTGGGAGAAATTTCTTTTCTGGTCCAACCTATTTGAAGTTCTGAAGGATTCTTTTATGCTCGTGGTCATCTCATTCTTAAGGTCAGGGAAGTTTTCTTCTATGATTTTGTTGAAGATATTCACTGTGCATTTTAGTTGATATTCTTCACCCTCTTCTATTCCTATTATCCTTAGTTTGGTCTTCTCATTGTGTCCTGAATCTCCTTGACATTTTGGGTTATGAGCTTTTTGGGTTTTGCATCTTATCTTACTGTTTTGTCTATGTGTTCAATGCTGTCTTTGGCCCCTGAGATTCTCTCTTCCATCTCTTGTAGTCTATTGGAAATGCTTGCATCTGTGACTCCTGATTTCTTTTTTAGGTGTTCTACCTCTAGGGTTATCTCTTTTAGTTTTTTCTTTACTGTGTTCATTTCCTTTTTAAATTCATTCTTTCATTCCTTCATCTCTTTGTTTCTGTTTTCCTCTAGTTCTATGAGTTCTTTGAGTGTTTTTCTTGTTTCTTCTTTAAAAGCTTCTGATTTTTTTTTCCTTTTCTTCCCGTACTTGTTTAAGTATCTCTATCATTGTCTTGAGGTATGATTTAAGTCTGCGTCTTCTTTTTCTGGTGTGTTTGGTATTCTGCTCTTTTCTGTGATGGGAGAGCTGGGTACTGGTGTTTCCAGGTTGTCTTGGATTCCCTGGGGTACATTCTTTCCCTTTCCTCTTGCCATCTTGTTGTCAGTCTTGTGTCCGTTGATCACTGCTGGTTCACTGCTGTTCCAGTCCTGTGTCCCTGAATCACTGCTGGCTCACTGCTGGCTCACTGTTGTTCTGCTGGCTCACTGCTGATCCTGGTGGTGGGTGGTCTGAGTTCAGTTCCTCACTCCTTGTTTTTCAGCTGGGAATAGCCCTATGCATTGTTACTGGTTCCTCAACACTCCACTCTCATCAATGGACAGATCATAGAAGCAAAAACTGAAAAGACACAGTGAAACTAACAGAAATTATGAACCAAATAGATTTACCAGACATCTGTGGAATACTTCATCATATATATACCTTCTTCTCACCACCTCACGACAACTCCTTCAAAACTGACCATATAGTAGGCCACAAAACAGGCCTCAACAGATACCAGAAGTTCAAAATAGTCCAATGCATCCTATCAGATTTCCATGGATTAAGATGTGTCTTCAATAAGCCTCAGTAATAACTAGATATTGTTCTACCTCAGTTAACCTTGCAAGTCTCAGCACCTACATGTGGAAGATAAAAAGAGTGTCCCACCTTAACATTGCTAAAACCAGGAAAGAACTAAAGTTCATACAACTAAAACACAACATTAATTACAGTATTGTTAGGTTTATATTTAAAAGAAAATGAATTTATTTTCATTTTGCTGTTTACAATATCAAATTCTATATTTTCTCAATTCTCATAGATTAGCTCCATTATTATCCTAATTTTTTAAACTGCCTCAGAATAAATTATCTGCAACATCCACATAGCCTATCCATCTACATGAATAATTTGACAAATTGAAGAATTCTGAGTTAGAATATTACTCTTTGTTGAAAAAGTGTGCATGTGCACTCTATCTTCTAGAATGTTTCCTTAGCTTTATGCCAAAATTATTATTTTTTAAACTTTCAGCAAATACTAGAGTATGAGAGAAATTAATTTTATATAAATGATAGTGGATTATGATAGTGTTAAGTACTTATTTGAGGTAGAACCTTAACTGGCATTGTAGATTAATGTTTGAAAATATTTGCATTGGCTCCATATAAAGCTGGGCACTAAACTGGAATGTCTAAAAATCTAATACAGAGTCAGAACAAAATGCACAGCAAGATGTAAATAGGAGAAGAATTTCACATAATATGTAAATGGTAAAATAAAATAAATTGAATATAAATAATACAAAATGTAAACTTTCATGCTAATGCTACTGAGAATATATTATAATATAATGAAATCATATGGAAGTCTATAATCTAAAAAATGTTCACTCAAAATGCTTATAAAATATTTCTTTTTTTTAATTATTCAAATTTGCTAAAAGAAATGAACTATGAGAAGCAAAGAATTAGAAACAAGAAACATTAAGGGGAGGGATATGTTTCAGTAAATATTAAAAAATAAAGAACGGCTTATCTTTTTACCAGCCCTAAGGTCTCACTCCTCAGGCCCGACCCTGATAAGGAACCGTGTACCTCTGGAGCCCAGTCTGAGCCGCCAACACAGCCCAACTTGTTTGCACAATTCCCTTCCCTTGGCTGTTTACTACTGCCTGTTCTCCGCCTCTGTCCTGGGGTATTTCTGTACCGCAGAATACCACACAAACAACTCTACAGCCCAATAGCTTTTCATACAAGTTTATATTTTCAACTCTCAATCCACAAATCCTCCACACAACAAGATTGCATCAAATAGACAAAGATATAAACTGCCCTTTTATATGATATATTAGACCTGTAAAAGCTGTACTGTTCATAGCTTTTTGACACCAATAAATTCAACCTGAGTCCAGCTGGTCCTTGGGAAGCTCCATGTTGCTCCAATCTCTAACCTCTGTCCTCTGACCTCCTCAGAGTTCTCAGCCCTCTTCATCTACCTCACCCCACCCAGTCACTGGCTTTCCTTTATTTTACTAATTAAAATGGGAAGAATCAGTTGGAGTCACATGACTAGCCAGCCCGTCTTGGGGAAGTGGAATTAACATTAAAATGCAAACAGCTTCAGGACAATCTACAGGGATATATTGGAAATATGAAAAAAATAAATGGTATACAATGTGAAATATTCACCTAGCTTTAGGAATAGGTCTTGCACTGTAGACATTACCCAGAGAATGAAAGACATTAGAAGTCACAACTAAAGAGGATGCCTCTATTGAATCTTTACTTCAGTGTTCAGGCAACCCAGCAGAAGAACAGATGGAAAGAATACAAGTGTCAGAGAGAGTTAGGACAAGAAGAAAACAAGGCCTTCTAAAGCCATATGAGGAAAACTCAAAGAAAAACTCACAGAGAATGAAGCAACATGCAATGAGCTGGCATGTATCTACACCAGTCTTCTGCATATATATTATAGCTTCTAGTTTAGTGTTCTTATGGGTTTCATGCGTGTGTAAACAAGACTCTGGTTCTTGTGCCTTCTCTTGAGCTTTTTTCCTGCTTATTGTTTGTTTTTTTTTCAATTCCTATGTGATAGGTTTTTTTTTTTATTTCATTGTTGTATTTTTTTCATTACATTTTACCCCTTAGAATCCTGTTTATTTTTAAATGAGAGACAGAAAGAGAATAGGATGGAAGGAACCAGGAAGAATGTAAGGAAAAAATATATATTTAAAATATATTATGTGAAAAAAAATCTCAATAATCAATGAACAATTCAATAAAAAATGCACTAATTTTAAGAATAAAACATTAATTCATGATTTTAAAGCTCAAAAATGACAATTTACTCACTCAAATTAGACTGAAAGATTAGTGTCTTTGTTGCAACAAGTTGAAGAAAATATGTAAATAATAAATTAGGTATATAGTCTTGGGTTTCATTTAACCTTATTAAACATCTACTGGGACATTCTTTTTGCAAAGCTGTGTTTTTCCAGCTGTCTAGAAAAGATGCTCAGGTCTCTTTTTGAAGTACTTAATATTCTAATAAAAAATCTAGTTTTATTTACAAATTTTAATATTAATACAACTTATTATATAATTGTATCATATTTCAAAACCAGTATTTTTATGCCTATGCTGTGTTTTGTTGTTGTTTAAACACAATGGATGAAAAGAAATGTTTAATTTTATATAACAGCAGAAAAATTATCACTTAAAATTGCTAAATATATTTATCTTGATAGTATTTTTTGAAATGCTATATTGTATAATGGGACTATTTAGAATTTAGTAAATGACTTTGTTTTATAAAGTTGTACTGTTGACACTTTCATAATACTTTTTAAAAGAACAATACAACAAATGCTAGGATAAATTTCCTAAAAAAGTATAGTACATAATACAATAATATAATATAAATACTTTTTTGATTTTGCTTCAGTAGAGGTTTTTAATTGACAGGTAAAAAGGCAAATTTGATTATAAGAATTTACAGAAAGTAATATCTTTTGTTTAAATTTTATTTATTGTGTATCTTAGCCTTATTGTTGCTAGCACCTTTTATAGGTTTGAGGTGTTATGGATTACCTCAACCCCTTTTAGCATATTTGTTGTGGATGTCCTTGTTCAGCTCCTGACACTGTTAAGAATGATAATTCATATTTTTTAAGTGTTCTTTTTATCTCTTCATTGAATCAAGACATAGTTCTCAAAATCTGATACTTCAATTCTGTGAATATTTTTTTATGAGTTTTTTATTTATAAATGAAAGAGGTAGTATTAATTTAAAAATAAATATCTAAGTAATTCACTATTTTTAAATAAATATTGTAAGCCTTTAGCACACTTTTAAAAGAAAACACGCTCTATAACATTGAATATACTGTAAATGAGTAACACTTCATGACACTCATTAATTTCTATTTAAATTTAATCATCAGGCCAAACTGTCTTCCAAATTAATCCACTGTGTCATCAGAAATATCTTTGTCATTTGTGCATAGGATAGTTATATTTTCCAAGTGAGAAATTTTAGACAAGTGAGGCCCAATTCAAAGGTTATATGTACTCAGAAAACATTATCTGTCTTAGTCTTTAGTTAGATCAATCTTGTCAGAAAATAAAGAAGTTATTATAGCCAGGAAAGTTAACTCAGCCAAATTAAATAGCACTGCTAAGCATCTCAGGATTGTCATTTTTACAAAACAAAATCGTGGTAGAGAGAGAGTTATAAATATGTTCATATATGCCTTACATGTTAATGGTGTTTAACAGGCAAAGTTTACTCAAGGTCTTCCAAGGTGAGGCAGAAATCCTTCATTGTCAGCGAAAGGATACCTAAAATAGATGTCATGGCTCAAATCAATCTGAGATGAAAGAGGAAATTAAACTGCAATAGAAAAATGAGAATCTCTAGCGAAATGTGGATACCACAATGATCCTATAGGTCAGCAGCATTTATTTAAGTCCCTAACATCTGAGGTCTGGATTCCTTAAACAGTTTTCTAAAATAGCATCAGATTTTTTTCCTGACACTTTTACTGTGACTCTTCTCTCTCTAATTAATTTTGCACACAATCTCTGGATTAATCTCTTTCAGGTCCTTTCTTTAGACTAATGTTCAAAACTCTACAATGGCTGTGCTTTGAAGAAGATTTAATCTGTTTCTTTCAGATACTCTGCAAAGGTTCTGTCTCTCTGTCAGGACTAGTTCCAACTTCTTGAAAACATGGTCCTTGTTTGAAACTGAACTATTTTGATATTTTTGATGCAATAAGCTTTGACAAGCATGGTAACATTGCTTAACTTTGATTCTTCCTGACAATAACTATTATTATTATTGTTATTATTATTAGGATTCTAGATTAAATTTAAACCCATATAGAGTGCAGGATTGTAGTTTCCTTATCCTGATGACAGAGTTCTGTTTGCTGTAAAAATTTTTTGAACATCAGAAGCTATTGCTTTTACCATGAACATTCATTTTCACTGAGATTTAGAACATCAGTGAAATAGCCCTGTGAAATGATATATTACATTTTCATACCTGTGTGTTTTATAATGACTAGAAATGAGATAAATGGATGCATTATTTTACAACATACAGGATAATAAATTAAAAATAAGTGATGTTAATAATGAAAAAGCTTTACTTAGTTTTTTAGTTGAATTAATCTTAGGGGTCTAAAACAATATAAATTTCTGTTCTCTAAGTTCTATACACAGAGTGTGAAATCTAGGATTCCATATGCATGGTCCCTTAGAGCAAAATCCATCCTTACTGTGTGGTAGGAAGTCCTATATATTCAAAAGACTCAAGCATTATGGCATTTCATATATATATATATATATAAGTCTCAACACCGTCTTCTATAGTTCAAAAAAGCACAAAGCATATTGGACTAATGGATTATGCTAATTTTTGCTTCTAAATAACATTGAATGAATTTAATTGATAACAGGCAGTTAAAAATAAAACAGACAAAAACCACTATCAACAACAATGCAAAGTGGCCCTGAATTTAATTCTTGGAAAACTTTATGAGAATTGTAGCATTGCTTTAATATGTATAGGCTCTGGCCTTTATGTATGACATGGAAATATAATCATCCATTCAGACTTTGAAAGTATCTATTTAACAATTTAACTATGAAAACATTAAAATTTATTTTACTTATCACAAGATATTTTCACATAGTAATGAAATAGAAGCCTATGTGACTGAAAAAAAATTGTCACCTATAACTTTTGTGTGACGCTGTCTAGGCATTTGTAAATGGTGTAAAATAGTAGCGTTTATGGTGACATTTTTACACAGGTAGCGGATGCACTTGTTCATATTGATTCCCTGTGTTACCCTTCCTTTCTAAAGTTACTCCCCAACCTTCTCCAAGGTTTCATGTTGCATGAATCTCTGTTATTTTAATATCTTCTCTGTTATATTTTGAAATACTATTTACTGAATAACAATGTTTTGTCCTATTTTCTGCATCTAAATCAATTCTCTTTCTCTCTACTATTGGATGAGACTCCATTGTACATATATGGCATATTTCCTAATTTGTTTGTTCACTGATGCTTGCCTAAGCTAATTCAAAAACATGATTACAGTGAGTAGTAACACAACTAATATTTGTATGTGGGTGTTTTCATAGTAAACATTATTTCTATGGTTATATACCAATAAATCATATATGTGGTTCACATTATAACTTTCTCTGGAAATAAATTTGCAACACCCTTGTCTGTTGATTAGTTAATATCACCTTCACACAGACTAGCATTGGTCACAAAGAGATAAATTCATTGAAAAACATCTTCTCTCCAACATGGTCCATGGGATAATTTCATTGACTGATGATGGATAATAGAGGTCTCAGCTCACTTGGAGCAGTGCCATTCCTGGGCTGGTGGTCCTAGGTGCTATAAGAAAGCAGGCTGAGCAAGCAAGAACAACCAAGTAAGCATAATTCTTCCAGGGCTGCTGTTACACTTTCTGCCTACAGGTTCTTGTCTGGAGTTGCTAATTGAATATCATCAGTGATGGAATGTTAGCTGTGAATTCTAAGCTGAAATATACATGTTCTTTGCCAAGTCATATTTGGTGATTGTTTGATGGTGTTTGGTCATGCCAGATCCATTATTACAATGGTGAAAAAATTTCAAACTAAACAGAAATTGATACCACATCACCCGTTATTTCTGGGAGAACCCTGAAGACATTTTGGGGGTGGATTGTGGAAGAAATTTGGAACTTTTTCTTGAGAAAGTTCAATTAACTATTATGGGGGTTGGAAGATGAGAATACCAAGCAAACATGTTCCCAATGAAGGCCTGATGTTTTCTATTTCAAAATGAGCCAGGGAATCTATCAAGACCACTTATAAAATACTTTGAATTAGACATACATTGTTTAAGTTAAATTGTGTTGAGAAATCAACTGCGATTAAAAAAATACCAGCTTCAAGAAAGACATATCTGGGGAGTGTTTCCTCCTCAGGGTCAGTGTACAAAAGCTGTGCTCCAGAGCAGACTGTGGCTGCCCCTTGTACTGGCAGACAAACTCACTGCTATCCAAGTTTCACAAGTGGTGTTTGTCTTGAAGGTCTGGAGAGATCAAGGGCAGTGTTGAGGCTAGGAGCTGTAAGTTCGGTGGAGCCCTGGGTGGCTTAACCTCAGATGCAGTAGAAGCCCAGCTGGGGTAATGAGAGAAGTTGGGGCTGGATACCATTTGGCAGCACTAGAGTTACTAAAAAGGCCATGCAAAGAGAATGGTGATAGAGCAGTTCAACTGTAGTGGAGACCCCGGCATTTGGTCATGCCAGTACTAGAACATGACTGCCAAGTATCACAGCTGCCATGGAGTGGTGCCAGCCTTTTCTTATGAGACAAACCACTGCACTGCATGTGCTGCAGAACATAGAGCCAGAGAAGTGCTGTAGGCCCTGTGCAGCATAAAGCATCGTGGAGAGTCTCCACACATCAGGCACCAAACACTTTATACCACTCACTTCATTCTGCTCAGATTTATTATGACTGTACTATGGTTCTTCACTGTAGGAGTAAGGGAGTATTTAAGCTCCTCACCCCTAATTAGCAGGGCCCCATAGTTGAGACACTTAGGAATTTTAGATAGACTTGAATATTTCAGAATGACTGAGTAATTTAGAGAAATTGAGCCTTGAGGAAACTTTGAAATTTTTAAGGAGACTAAACTTTGAAGTGTTTAGAATTTCAAAGACTATGAGACTTTTAAAATTTGGAAGAGCTCATATTTTAATTATTAAATTTACATGCAATTCTTGAGCTCAAGTAAGATTTTTCCCATTTTGTCTTCTAATAGTTTTGGTCTACCTAGTTTTATGTGGAGATCATTGATCTACTGGCACTTGAACTTGTACAAGGAGATGAGAAAGGATCTATTCTCATTGTTCTGCAAGGCAGTTGAACCAACACCATTTGATAAAGAGACTGTCCTTTTTCCATTGAATGTTTTCAGGTCCTTTGTCAAAAATCAAGTGACTATATGTGTAAGAGTTTATTTCTGGACCTTCTATTCTTTTCCACTGATCTACCTGCATATCTCTGTACCAGTATCACGCATTTTTTTTTAAAATCACATTTGATCTATAATATAACTTGAGGTCAGGGATGGTGATTCTCCCAGAGTTTTCTTGTGGTTGAGAAAAGATTTCGATATTCTAGGTTTTTTCTTATTCCAGATGAATTTGCAAATTGTTCTTCCCAACTCTATGGAAAATTGAGTTGGAATTTTGATGGGGATTGTATTGAATCTGCAGAGTGCTTTTGGTAAGAGGACCATTTTCACAATGTTGATCTTTCCAATCCATATGCATGCGAGATCTTTCCATCTTCTGAGATCTTCAGTTTCCTTCTTCAGAGAGTTAAAGTATTTGTCATAAAGGTCCTTCACTTGTTTACTTAGGGTCAGACCAAAATATTTCATATTGTTTGTGACTATTGTGAAACAAATCTTTTCCCTAATTTCTTTCTCAGCATGTTTATCTTTTGAGTAGAGGAAGGCTACTGATTTGTTTGAGTTAATTTTATATCCAGCCACTTTGCTGAAGTTGTTTATTGGCTGTAAAAGTTCTCTGGTGGAATTTTTGGGGTCACTTAAGTATACTATCATGTCATCTGCAAATAGTGATATTTTTACATCTTCTTTTCCAATTTGTATCCCTTTGATTTCCTTTTGCTGTCTGATTGCAACGGCCAGGATTTCCAGTACTATGTTGAATAGGTGGGGGGGGGGGGGGTTGTAGCCTTGTCTAGTCTCTGATTTTAGTGGGATTGCTTCAAATTTCTCATTGTTTTATTTGATGTTGGTTTGCTGTATATTGGTTTTATTATGTTTAGGTATGGGCCTTGGATTCTTGCTCTTTCCAAAATGTTTAACATGAAGGGGTGTTGAATTTTCTCAAATGTTTTCTCAGCATCTTGTGAGATGATCATGTTTTTTTTCCCCTTGAATTTGTTTATATGGTGGATTATGTTGAGGAATTTCCATATATTAAACCATCACTGCATCTCAGGGATCAAGCCTACTTGATCATGGTGAATGATTGTTTTGATGTGTTCTTGAATTTGGTTCGCAAGAATTTTATTGAGTATTTTTTCATCAATGTTCATAAATGAGATTGGTCTGAAGTTCTCTTTCCTTGTAGGGCCTTTGTGTGGTTTAAGAATGAGAGTTATTTTGATTTCAAAGAATGAGTTAGGTAGTGTTCCATCTGACACTATTTTGTGGGATAGCTTGAAGAGTATTGGTATTAAGTCATCAATAGATGTCTGATAGAATCTTGCACTGAACCCATCTGGTCCTGGGTTTTTTTTTTTTTTTTTTTTTTTTTGTTTGGGAGACTTTTGATGACTGCTACTAATTCTTTAGGTGTTATGGGATTCTTCAAATGGTTTATCTAGTCATGATTTAAATTTGATATCTGTTATCTTTCTAGAAATTTATCTATTTCCTCCAGATTTTCCAGTTTTATTGTGTATAGGCTTTTGTACTAGGATCTGATAATTTCTTCAATTTTCTTGGTTTCAGTTGTTATGTCTCCTCTTTCATTTCTGATTTTGTTAATTTTGATACTCTCTCTTTGCCCTGTAGTTAGTCTGGCTTAGGGTTTATCAATTTTGTTAATTTTATCAAAGAACCAATCCTGGTTTTGTTGATTCTTTTTATTTTTTATTTGTTTGTTTGTTTTTCTACTTGGTTGATTTCTGCTCTGAGTTTGATTATTTCCTGTCTACTCCTCTTGGATGTATCTGCTTCTTGTTGGTCTAGAGAGTTCAGCTGTGATGTCAAGTTGCTAGTGTATTCTCTCTCCAGTTTCTTTTTGGAGGTACTAAGAGCTATGAGTTTTCCTCTTAGTATTGTTTTCATATCAGTCCATAGATTTGGTTTGCTGTGCTTTCATTTTAATTAAATTCTAGAAAATTCTTAATTCATTTCTTTATTTGTTCTCTGACCATGCTATTGTTGAGTAGAGCATTGTTCAGCTTCCATATGTGTATGTGGGTTTTTCTCTGTCTTTGTTGTTATGAAATACCAGCCTTAGTCCATAATGATCTGATAGGATCCATGGGAGTATTTCAATGTTCTTATATCTATGAAGGCTTGTTTTGTGATTGACTGTATGGACAATTATGCAAAAGGTTCCCTGAGGTGCTGAGAAGAAGGTGTATTCTTTTGTTTTGGATGAAATGTTCTGTAGATGTCTGTTAATTCCAATTGGTTCATAACCTCTGCTAGTTTCAATGTGTCTCTGTTCAGTTTCTGCTTTCATAATCTGTCCATTGATGAGAATGGGATGTTGAAGTCTCTCACTATTACTGTTTGTGGTGCAATATATGTTTTGAGCTTTATTAAGGTTTCTTTTATGAATATGTGTGCTCTTGTATTTAGAACATATTTGTTAAGGATTGAGAATTCATCCTGAAGAATTGTTTTTTGTAATGAGGAAAAAGTATCTTTCCTTATCTTTTTTGATAACATTTGGTTGAACATCTACTTTATTGGATATTAGAATGTCTACTTCAGCTTGTTTTGGGGGGCTCTTTGCATGGAAGTTTTTTGTTGTTGTTGTTTTTTGTTTTTCTTAGATAGTGTCTGTCTTTGTCTCTGAGATCAGTTCCCTGTATGCAGCAAAATGCTAGATCTTGTTTATATCCAATTTGATAGTTTATGTCTCTTTATTGGGGAATTGAGTCCATTTATGTTGACAGATATTAAGGAATAGTTAATGTTGCTCCCTGCTATATTTGTTATTAGAAGTACAATAATGTCTCTGTGTTTTCCTTTCTATGCTTTTCTTGCTTAGTTGTTTTCTTGCTTTTTTAGGGTGTAGTTACTCTCCTTGTGTTGGGCTTTCTATCTATTTGTAGGACTGGATTTGTGTTCAAATAATGTATAAATTTAGTCTTGTCCTGGAATATCTTGGTCTCGACATCTATGGTAATTGAGAGTTTTGCTGAATGTAGTAACCTGGGCTGACATTTGTGTTCTCTTAGAGCCTATATGTTGTCTGTCCAGGTCCTTCTAGCTTTCATAATATCTGCTGAGAAGTAAAAGGTAACTCTGATTGATCTGCTTTTATATGTTACATGGTCCCTTTCCATTACTACTTTTAGTATTCTTTCTTTGTTTTGAACACTTGGTATTTTGATTATTATGTGTTGGGAAGAATTTTTTTCTGGCCAAACTATTTGGATTTCTGTGGGTTTCTTTTATATTCATGGTCATCTCATTCTTAAGGGCAGAGAAATTTTCTTGTATAATTTTGTCAAAGATAATTAATGTGCCTTTTAGTTGATAGTCTTCACCCTCTTCTATTCCTATTACCCTTAGGTTTGGTCTTCTGGTTGTTTCCTGAAGTTCCTGGATGTTTTGGGTTAGGAGCTTTTTGGTTTTTCCATCTTCTCTGTTTTTGTTTGTTTGTTTGTTTGTTTGTTTTGTTTTCTATGTTGTCTTCTGTCCCTGAGATTCTTTCTTCCTTCTCTTGTAGTCTGTTGGTGATGTTTGCATCTGTGACTCCTGGTTTATTTTTTAGGTTTTCTATCTCCAGGGTTGTCTCTTTTTGTATTTTCTTTATTGTTTCTATTTCCATTTTCAATTATTTAGTCATTTTGGTTGTTTTTTTGTTTTGTTTTGTTTTGTTTTTCTGTAGTTCCTTGAGTGATTGTTGTGTTTCCTCTTTAAAAGCTATTATTTGGTTATGTTTGTACTTCTGTAGTTCTTTAAGGGAATTATTCAGGCTCTTCTCCAATATCTCTATTATCATTGTGAAGTATGATTTCAAGTTTGAGTCCTATTTCTATGGAGTGTTTGGCAACCCACTACTTGCTGTGGTGGGAGAGTTGGGTTCTGATGTTGCTAGGTTGTCTTGGTTTCCATTGCTTAAGTTTTTTGCTTTCCTCTTGCCATCTTGTTGTCTGTGTTTATATGTAGTCTTGCTGTCAGTAACTGGTGCTTGTCTCTACCGTGGATCGAAGGGCCTGTGGGCTCAGGAATAAAATTGCTTCTGAGTGTTTGGCTTTTTGTGGGCAAGCAGTGAGTTCTGGTGGCACTCACCTCTGTCTTTCTGGGCTCAGGTGTGGGAAATCTTGTGATGCTGTTCTGGGAGCTCAGACTTCTGTCCACAGGTCCTGAGTATTATTGGCAGGGTCCTGGCTGTTTCTCTATGCCTAAAAGGATCCTTTTCCAGAGAGCCCAGGCCTATTTTCTCTCTGAGAACTCCCTGTGCACCCTCCCTAGGCCTATGTGTCAGGCTCACCTCTGGTTTTGGTGCAAAGTAACCTGTGGAGATGATCTTTGAGCACTGCCTTTCTGTGCTAATTCTGATTCCCTCTGACAGAGGATGGGTTCATACTGTGGGCTGGAAAATAAACTTTTCCACAAGCACTGCCAAAACATGGTCTGCACTCTTGGTACTCAAGGTGCTACCTCACCTGGCCTGTGCCTCAGGTTCTCTGCTGATCCAGGTGGAAAAGAGCCTGGACATCTGGTCTGCAAGCACAGCCTTTCTGGGCAGATCCAGATTCCCTCTGACAGAGGTCCTGCCCTTACTGTGGGCTTGAAAGAACCCTTTCCACAAGCACAGCCAAAAACTCTCTGCACTCTGGGTACTCAAGGTAAACCTCAAGAGGCCTGTGTCTCTAGGTTTTTTTTTTTTTAATTTTTAAAGTACTAGCAAAAAAATTATACCCCAACTATATTTGTTAAAGGGAAATGGATAAGGAATAAACCAGGGAAATAGAAGTTAATCTAGTACTTGTTTCATTTATACTCCTTAATCATCTTGTATAATTTATAGAGCTTCAATCTTTTCTTTAATGAGATAACTCTTTCTTCACTTAATATAAATTTAACTGGACCCCCCAACCCAAATTTTGTTAATGAAAACTGAGCAAGTTTGTCAAATCTGTTCACTATCAAGTAGTTATTCCTTGATTATTTTCATTAAATAAAAGAATCTTAAGAACTAGTGCTAGGTACTTTTAAATACATTTCCTTCTTATTCTTCACTTAGGAAAAATGTGACCTCACTCCATGATTCAAATAACACACTCCTGTATGACTTATTAGTGTATCAGATCCAGTAGGATAGCACTACCTAGCTTTGTGTGAGTAACAACAGATTCAGCTTTGAATAGTTGCCAAGAAACCTAAAGACAAAGCAGAGGAAATAATGATTGATTAAGCAGAGTAGGTAGCATGCTTTAGAAAACTAAACAAAACAGTATGTTTCTATTCACAATATAGACAAAGTAGACTTCCAAATATTTATCTTTACATCTTCAATGAGGTGTAGTAAATAGCCAAAAATTTTCATTTCTTTTAGATATTAAGTACAGTGAAGTGAAAGAAACAAGCACTCACCCATCACCAAAGTCAATGTGTGGACTACCAAAAACACAGAAACTCTAGCATCACCTTCTGACCATATGTATCCAATCTACTGCTAGACAAAAAGAAAGAAAGAAGGAAAGAAAGGAAGAAAGAAAGAAAGAAAGAAAGGAAGAAAGAAAGAAAGAAAGAAAAAGAAAAAGAAAAAGAAAAACTTGTTTTGCAAATTCTATGAATTTAAATGGCTTTCATACCAAATTTTGGTTATGCAGTCTTACTGGATCATTTTCTGTAGAAAGACAGCTACTATTGGAATAGTTCGAACAATCAGTAATCCACTATTTACATAATGAATGGAAAACTACTGGTTAAGGAACCTGGAGACCAAGTTCTCAACACAAAGAAGATATATCTGGCTCAGTGGGACAAGGGCAGGGAATAAGAGAAATAAAAAAGATAGAGGACTAGGAAGACAGTGAGGGAACAAATAAAGGGTGTAGGGAAAATGGCCCAGAGGAGACAACAACTGGCAGGAGCATAGAAAGGAGACAGACATGGCACATAGGACATAGCAGTTTATACACGTAAAGGGGAAACCCCATGTTAAGATGAAGTGTTTAATTTAAATTGGGCATGCTATTTAAGTGACATAAGGGGGAAATTTTATTGCTGGATTTCCATACTTTGATAGCTGCAACTTGGTATCAACCTCAGGAGGAGTAAGTGGACAAAGAAGGAAACAGGCCATAGTGACTAGCCTTATGATTATACAATCCTCATCAAAATTCCAACTCAATTCTTCAAAGAGTTGGAAAGAACAAAGTGCAAATTCATCTGGAATAACAAAAGACATAGAACAGTGAAATCTCTTCTCAAAAACAAGAAAACTTCTACTGGAACCACCATCAGAAACCTCAAGCTATATATTACAAAGCAATTATCTTAAAAACTGCATGATATTGGTACAGAGTTAGGCAGGTAGATCAATGGAACAGAAATAAAGATCCAGAAATGAACTCTCACACATATGATCACTTGATCTTTGACAAAGGAGCTGAAAACATTCAATGGAGAAAGGACACCCTCTTCAACAAATGATGTTGGTTCAACTGGCAGTCAGCATGTAGAACAATGAAAATTGATCATTCCTTATCTCCCTGTACAAAGCTCAAGTGCCAGTGGATCAAAGATTTCTACATAAAACCATGTACACTGAAGCTGTTAGAAGAGAAAGTGGGAAAAATATTAGAACCCATAGGCACAGGGGACAGTTTCCTGAACAGAACACCAATGGCTTGGGCTTTCAGATCAAGAATCAAAAAATAGGGCTTAATGAGATTGCAAGGTTTCTGTTAAGCTAAGGAAAACATCAGGAAAACAAAATGGCAGGCAACAGATTTAGAAAAGATCTCTACCAACCCCACATCTGAAAGAGGTATAATATGCAATGCTTACAAAGAACTCAAGAAGTTAGACTCTAGAGAATTAAACAATCCTATTTAAAAATGTGTTACAGAGCCAAACAATGAATTTTCAACTGAGGAATATTCAATGGCTGAAAAGCACCTACAGAAATGTTCAACATCTCCAGTCATCAGATAAATATAAATCAAAGCAACCCTGAGATTTCACCTCACACCAGTCAGATTGGCTAAGATCAAACACACAGATGACAGCAGATGCTGGCGAAGATGCTGAGAACGAGGAACACTCCTCCACTGTTGGTGGGGTTGTAAGCAGGTAATGCCACTCTAAAAATCAGTCTGGCAGTTCCTCAGAAAATTAGACATAGTACTACCTGAAGACTTAGTTATTCCACTTCTGGGCTTATACCCTAAAAATCCTCCAACATATAATAAGGGCATATGCTTCACATAGCATCTTTATTTGTAATAGCCAGAAGCTGAAAAGAACCCAGATGTTCTTCAACAGAAGAATGGATAAAAAAAAATTGTGGTATATATAAACAATGGATTACTACACAGCTATTAAAAACATTGACTTCATGAAATTCTCAGGGAAATGAGTGGAACTAGAAGCTATCATTCTGTGTGAGATAAACCAGTTACAAAAGAACACTCATGGTATATACTCACTTATAAGCAGATACTAGCCCAAAAAGATTGGAAATAACCAAGAAACCATACACCAAACTTATGAAGCTTAAAAAGAAGAAAGGCCAGGAACTGGATGCCTCAGTTCTTCTTGGAAGAAAAAAAAAATCATGGGAGAAAATAAAGGGACAAATAGAGGAGCAGAGATTGGAAAAAGATCATCTAGAGACTCCCTCACCTGGGGATCCACCCCATAAGCAGCCACTAAACCCAAGCACTATTGCTGATGCCAAGTGGTGTTTACTGGCAGGAAACATATGGACGCCTCCTCAGAGGCTCTGTCAGAGTTATACTGATACAGAGGAGGATGATTAAAGTTAACCATTGGACTGAACATGAGGACCCCAATGAAGTTGCTAGAGAAAGGAGTGAATGACTTGAAAGGTTCTGAAACCTCATGGGAAGAACAAAATGATCAACTAACCAAACCCACCACAGTTCCCAGGAACTAAAACCAGTGAGTTTGCACAGAGAGAACCTTGGCCCCAGTTGCATATGCAGCAAAGGATAGCATGTTCTGGCATCAGTGGGAGGAGAGGCCTTTGATTCAGCACAGGTTTTTTTTTTTTTTTTTTTTTTTTTTTTTTTTTTTTTCCCTAGAGTAGGGAAATGCTATTTTGTTGAGGTAGGAGAGTGTGGTTGGGAGGAGCACTATGAGAGGGGAGGGTGATTGTGATTGGAGTAAGGGAATAACATCTGAAATGTAAATGCAGAAAATATCCAATTTAAAAAATTTAAAATGCAGTTTATTTCTCTCATAAGCAGATTCCAACTTTCAATGGTTGCATGTCTTTAAATCTATCGCTTCAGACTTTGAGGCAGGTGGAACTCAATGAGTGTGTGTGTGTGTGTGTGTGTGTGTGTGTGTGTGTTTGTGTGTGTGTGTGTGTGTGTGTGTGTGTGTGTGTGTGTTTGTGTAGGGGGCGGTAGAAGCAGTGGAAATGAAGAGAGAACTTGCGCTAATATTGCTCAGAATTATGAATGAGAATGGGAATATTCACAATTATTATTTTTCCTTTTACACTCCGGATTTTAATTCCCTCCAGGTTCTTCCCACTGTTCCACATCCCATACCTCCTCCCTGCACCCCCACTGCCTCCACAAGGATGTACCCACTCCTCCCATATCACAAGCCCTCTAAACTCCCCGAGGCCTCCAATCACTTGAGGATTAGGTGCATCTTCTCTGACTGAATCCAGACTTGAGAGTCCTTTCCTGTCTATGTGCTGGGACCTCATGTCAGCTGGTGTATGCTGCCTGGTGGGTGATCCAGTGTCTAGAAATCACAGAGTGGGAACTTCCAGGATAACTGTGAATGCTGATCATCCTACAGGGTTGCCCTCCTCCTCAGCTTCTTCCAGTTTTTTCCTAATTCAACCACAGACTCAGCAGCTTCTGTTCATTGGTTTGGTGCAAATATCTACATCCGACTCTTTTAGCTACTTGTTGGGTCTCTTGGTGGGCAGTCATGATATTAAAGAAAGTAAAAAAAAAATGCCAGAAAGAAATTCACTACACTAAATGTTAATTAAAATATACAAATATCCTGACTTCCATGGACACCTACAAACATATGCACACATACACACAAACACACACATATGCACACTTCAACTTTACACATGATATAAGATAAAAAGTAAAAGTACATATCTTAAAAACACAAAATTAATACTGTCTCATAAAACAAAACATTTACTAAAATATTTTAAACAAAGAAAAGCTAAGATATGTGCATGCCCATAGTACTCTATCCAATTTCATAGTCATAATATTAAATATATGGACACAAGCTAAATCTATGTTAGACATGTACATATTTAAATAATTAATACATAAATAACAGTAGTAATTTTATTGTTTGTAATATAGAGCATTGCTTGGAATAAGAGTTAATGACTTATTCTCTGTACTGTGACATGAACTTGTCTCTAAAACAGTCTGTGAGAGAAGCAGAGAAATGACACAATGTGACATGTGTCTTATCCTCAGAGTCAACTGTTTTGGGAAAGTGCCAACAATAAGAACAGAAATTACATACATTTCTCCAAGCAACGGTAGCAGTGCAGCATTTGACTATAAAGAAGCACAAGTAGCATGTCTGGAGAGATATTCTGTAGGGTCTTCTGATGCTACTGGACTTCTGCATTCTTAGAACAGGTAAAGCTTCACACCTCAAATGGATACATTTTATTCTTTGTATGTTGTACTTCAATGAACATGAAAAGTACAAAAGTTAAAAAAGCAGTGTCTCATTACTTTTGTTCCTGTTTATCTTTTACTTTTCTCTTGGCTTATGCAGGCTGAAGGTAGTCCATTGTGATCCGTAAATATTGTTAATTTTTGCTTTAGATATAGTCTCACTACACAAGCACTGTTGGAGCTGGTAATGTAGTACGGCATAGACTTGAATTTGCAGCTATCATATGCTGTAATTATTAATAGACATCAAAATGACCTATGTGAATGATGCTTGTAAACACCTTTTGACTGTACACTGCAAACAGTTCATGTGTTATCGTCAGCGAGAATATAAAATCTCAGCACATTTTCAACTCGTAAAATAGAGTTAATTCTAAAATTCAGGAGTAGAAGAAGATGTATTCTACCTCATTGGTGGAATTACAATGTTTAATACTTTTGTAGGCAGCATTTTGGGCAAGTATATCATTAATGTATATTATTCTTATATTTTACTTACAAAAACAGAGATAGACAAACAGAGAGGGGGTTATGAGGGAGGAAGGGAGGGAGGGAGGAAGGGAGGAAGGGAGAAAGACAGATAGAGGAAGATAGAGACAGAGAATTCAGACAGGTATATCCTAAAGATGTCTGAATTAACTCTTGAACATTTGTATCTGAATGTCCAGAAAAAGCTTCTCTTTTGGAAAATTGTAAAAAACATTTCATATTAATTATATATATCTACATACGTGAACTGCAACAAAACTCTATTATGAAAAACAGTAAATTGGGAGAAATATAGAGTAGTAATGAAGTATGCCTTTGAAAGAAACTCATCTGTGTGAATTGTTTTTGTAGCAAGGAAAAGCTCTGTTCCTATTATGGTGCTGAGTATCAAATCCATGGCTTTGTACATGTAAGGCAGGTGTAACATCACGGAGCTCTACCTTACTCTTATTTTGTAAATCAGGTAGCATGTAAAGAAAAATTTTAAAAACAAAATTCCCAAAAATTTCTGTAGGCAAGGGGAAGAACTGAATGAAGGAGCTGAAGGGGTTTGCTACCCCACAGGAAGAACATCAACCAACCAGACCCCCAAAACTCCCAGGGACTAAATCACCAACAAAGAGTACAGATGGGAGGACCCATGTCTCCAGCTGCATATGAAGCCAAGGACTGTCCTATCTGTCATCATAGGGAGGGAAGCTCCTTCGTCCTGTCGAGGCTCCGTGCCTCAGCTTAGGGGAATATTAGGGTGCTGAGGCAGGAGTGGGTGTGTAGGTGGAGAACCACTGTCATAGGTCTGGGGGAAGGAATATAAGGTTTATGGAGAGGTGCCTCGAAGGGGGATAGCATTTGAAATATAAATCAAAAGGTTAACCAAGAATAGATAAATAAACAAAGTGCCCAAAAATTAATCTAAAGTAATTTATAAAATTTATGTCTTAATATTTGTAATACTGTTATCAGCATACCCAGATCCTTTGCATCACAAACAAGAATTAGAGATGTAAGCAGCTCTGTAAGTTTCCATCTTTCACAATGTACATCTGAAACTTGAACTTTTGTACTGTAACTTAATATAAGCCTATTTAAACACATATACCTGAATGATTACTTCACTGAACTACAGCAAGGAACAGTAATTAATATGTGTGGACTTTAACATTACAGAACTGTGATGAGGACAGGAAGCAGGGTTGATATGCAACTTAGTGTATTATTTAATCAATTGCCTCTGAACTTTGGTGGAGGTGAAATTGTGACATTATCACATCTGTTTTCTCTAGGGACCAAGAAGTGTTTTGTACTCTGGTTCATCATTCTCAGTGATAAAATACTAGTCTTAAGAACATTCAGGCTCTTACCCTTTATCTGGGCTCACTTATGAGTTTCAAAAGTTTCTTTACAGAATAACAATTTGCAGAGTACAGGCTGATGTCTATATGCCGGTGAGAGCTGGCACTAGTTAGGTCAAGGCAATAGCCAACTAGTATTGGATTGTATGATTGGATGGTAGAGAGAGGGGCAGGGTCAAAACTTGGATAAGGCAGGAGTGGGGAGGAAGTGGGAAGAATCAAGATGGCAGAGAAGGATGGTGAACTAGACCGAGGTGAACGAGATCGATTTTATCTTGTCTGGTTGGGCAGTTTATATCCTTGTTAATTGACAGTGAACTTATTGTTTGGATGTATTGTGGATTGAGAATTTAAAATGCAAATCTGATTGATGAATTATGTATTGTTGAGTCATGATTTTACCGAGCTGAGGAGGACAGAGTGTGAATACCTGGGCTGAGAGGCAGCTGCAGCGTGTGGATTGGCTCGGAGTGAGAAGGTGCGGGGCCCACAGAATGAGATGTGTATATGCCAGGTGTGGTAACGACCCGCTTCGCGGACCAGGTGGAGAGGGCAGCTTGCAGACCTGGTGGCAGAGTAGCAGTTGGGTCTGCATGTGCCTTGTGGCACTAATGGTGCGGCACTAGCCCGGTTTAAAAGGTTACCGTATTGTTACTATTTACTGCAACAGCAGAGTCATTTCAAAAGGGCTCCAGACAATAGAAAGTAAGAATGCTTCAAAACTGTGCTAAAGCCAAAGATCATCTCTCACGTTTTTAGGTTAGTAGGGACTAGTAAAAAGTAGTAAGTAGAAAGAAGACTAAATTGTATTTGAATTTACAAGTAATACTACTAAGCAAAAATGAAAACTGTCCTGTCAATATATTTTTATGGCTTGTTTAAAACTAAAAATCATAGAGGAAACACTGCAAACTCATAATGATTCTAAAGCCAGCCTGGACTATATAATGAGTCCCAGGTTAAAGGGCAAAATAACTCGTTAATTAATTAAATAGATAACTAAATATCGTAGGTCATGATATAAAAACATTACAAAAAATAAATTGACATTTTAAAAGTACGTGATTTTTCTTTCTATTTAAAGTCTACCATTCAATATGTAAATGATTTAATCTAAAAATAATCACAACGTTTGTTACTTTTTTTGTGCAAACATTAATTCAAAGAATGCAGGCATTCCTTATAAGAAAGTAATGGGATAATTATTTTTTTCCTTCAGGTAAGTGATTCCTTGAACTTCAGAAATTCAATAGGTCATAAATTAGAGAAAAGATATGATAATATCTAAATATTTAAGTTTTATTACTTTATAAAATTGAAATCATTAGAGGTTATTGTTAAAGGAAGGAGAATTGATTGTTTCTTACTCTTTATTATTTCAAATAGCATTTAATATACAGTATTTTTTACAAATCAAAAATATTCTGCTAATCATTTAATACAAAGACACATTACCAATTTGTACTAATAAGTATATAGTTGTTTCTGTGTTACAAGAATCTACCTCAGGTTCATAATATTCAGGATTGTAAAAGAAGATGTAAGTATCAGTTAAATACACAACAGTACTCACAGTTCACACATATAAATATTGTTATGAGGAATTTTCTTTTGATTTGTAAATGATTAGCAACATCCCCTTTCCTTATTTATTGGATCCCCACAGTGGAAATTATAATTATGTAAAATGACATGGTATATGTTATCAGATTTCTTATAAAGAATTTAAAAGTCTATATGATACAATTTTAAAGATTATAGGACAGCATCTGAAAAGTCTTTATTTCAAAATTATTTGGAATAAAAATATTTCAATGTATTGAAAAAGCTAGAAAAGGGATTATTTTCTACAAATTTTCTCTCTTTGTCTTAATGGTTTACTTTACTGTTATATTGTCTTGTATGTTGCACATGTGTTTGTGTTTTGCACGGGTTCAAGTGCCCAAAGAATCAGGAAGAGTGTGTCAGTTTTTCTGGAGATTGAAGTCCAGACTGCTTTGAGCTGTCTTTCTAAAGTGGATAAAGGCTCTTCTGAAATAGCAACAAGCATTTTTAATTTACATATTCGTTTTACAACTCAGTATCTGCCCTTTCTTTTATTCCAGTACCTCTTCAACTAGGTCCTTCCCCATTCCCCTCAGAAGGGGAAGCCCGGCTCTAGGTATCAAACACCCCACTGCACACCCCACCCTCCCACCCTCCTTTTCTCCCATGATCCCACCACTCCACCCCCTTCAACACTCTCCATCCTCCCAACCCTACCACCCCTTTTATCAACCACCAGTTTCTACTTTGCTTCCCCTTGTGAGAGTCAACTACCCACCCTGTGTTCTCCTTGTTCTTTGGCTTCTTTGGGTCTGTACATTTTAGCTAATATCCATTTATCAGTCAGTATATAACACACATGTCATTTTTGGGTCTGGTTTACCTCATTTAGGATGTTATTTCTAGTTCCATCCATTTATTTGCCTGAAAACGTCATGATGCACTTGTTTTTTACAGCTGACTACTATTCCATTGTGTTAATGAACCACAATTTCTGTATCCTTCTTTCAGTTGAGATATCTAAGTTGTTTCCAAATGTTGGTTACCACAAATAAAGCTGCGATAAACATACTTGAACACGTGTCCTTGTGGAATGGTAGAGAATCTTTTGAGTATATATCCAGAAGTCATATACCTGGATGTTAAGGTAGAATTGTTCCGAATCTTCTGAGAAACCATCAAGTTGATTTCCAGAGAAATTGTATAAGTTTGCACTCTGACCATCAATAGGGTAATATTCTCGATGCTCCACAATGTCACCAACATGTGCTGCCCTTTGAGTTTGTAATCTTAGCCATTCTAATGATTGGAATGTTGAAACTCAGAATCATTTTGATTTGCAACTCCCTTATGACTAAGAATATTTCCTTAAGGGCTTCTTGGCAATCTGAGATTCCTCTATTGAGAATTCTGTTAAGCTTTTTATGTTAATTTTTTAATTGAGTTATTTCTATTGTTGGTATATAATTTCTGAAGTTATTCATAAATTTTGGATAGTCATTCTCTGTTGGATGTATAGAGTTAATGAAGACATTTTCCCAATCTGAAGGCTGTCATTTTGTCCTATTGACTGTGTTCTTTGAATTTCAGTTTCATTGGGTCCTATTTAATAATTCTTGACCTTAGTGCCTAAGACACTGGTGTTTCATTCAGGAAGCTGTCTCTTTTTCTGATGAGTTCAAGGATACCTCCTTGCTTCTGTTCTATTAGATTAAGTTTTCTATGCTGAGTAATTTGATTCATTTGGATTTGAACTGTATAAAGGGTGATAATTTGGATCTATTTGCATTCTTCTGCATACAGATATACAGTTAGATCAGCACCATTTTTGAAGATGCTCTCCCTTTTTCATTGTACAATTTTGGATTCTTTGCCAAAAGTCAAGTGTTGGTAGGTTCATGGGTTTGTTTCTGTCTTCAATTTTATTCTATTGATCCTTTCCATCTGTTTCCATATCAGTACCGTGCAGTATTTATTATTATTGCATTGTAGTTCAGCTTGAAGTCAGAGATAGTGATACTTTCAGAAATTCTTCTATTGTTCAGTATTATTTTACCTATCTTTTGTTTCTGACTTATCTTTTTATTTATTTATTTTTTAATATGAGTTTGGGAATTGTCCTTTCATAGTCTCTGAAGAGTTGTTTTGGAATTTTGATGGGGTTTACATTGAATCTGTAGATTGCTTTTGGTAAGATGGCCATTTTTGCTACATTAATCCTAACAATCCATGAATAAGGGGGATTTATCTACCTTCTGATATCTTCCTTGATTTCTATCTTCAGGGACTTGAGGTTCTTGTGATATAGGTCTTTCATTTCTTTGGTTAGAGTTACACTATGGCATTTTATTTTATTTGTGGCTATTGTGAAGGGTGCTATTTCTCTATTTTTTTTCTCATCCTTTAATCACTAACAGCTTGCATTCTTAACCACTGAGGCATCTCTGAAGCACCTAAGGTTTTCTGTGGGGTGTTTAGTGCCCAGTGTAGATGGGTCCCTCCTCTTTTAATCAGCATGACAAAGAGAGAAGCAGTTACACAGATTAACATCTGCAGCTAACAGATACTACAGATATTACATTATGGAATCTTTAACATTAAGAGAAAAAGGTAGGTGCTATGTCCTGCAAAATGCACAAATTTTTCAAGGAAGAGACTTGACTATGCTTAAAGTTTAGTGCTTTCTTCAGCCTATCTGTTCCAGGATACACTAAAGTTGTTTCAACTACAGGCAAATAAAGGCATTCCTGGGTACTATCTCTTATTTTGAAAAAAACAGGTACATTTAACTGTAGTTTTGTTTACTCTCAAGTTAAAGTAGTGAATCCTGAGAGACTGAAAATAAAGTATATTTTGCTCCATTTTGAAATATGATTATAAAAATACTGTGAGATACTTTGGAAAAAAATCTTTGATATTCTGCTTGGTTGATATTGCCTAGAAAATAATTGCTTCAAAAACAAAATTATCAAAAAGTCATTGAAAGTATTCGGAAAAACACTTTTGTTTTTAAAGGACAAATAACAATACACAAGAATGGCTTTATTAAATCTATCAATCAACCATATAAAGCCACAGCTGTGGTATTAGCACTGCCTGCCCAAAAGGCACTCAGAAGTGTCAAATGGCTGTATGTTTTCAGTCTTAGTAATATCTGGATGAAGTGCTGGCTAAATCATGTAAGAAACCATTTACATATAAATTTTTGTACCTTTATTTTGTCCCTAATTATCTTTTTATACTGCAGCACATACATATGTTAATAAAAATTAATTTCTAGCAATAAAATATTAATTTATCTTGTTTCTTTTAGATTTTACATTAGGAGACTCACTAATAGTGAAAACTCCCATAAATTGCTATATTGTTTTAGAATTAAGCTTCATATATAAACATTACTCCATTTGTCAATATACTGAAAACAATGAGTACAATAAACATAAGTTTTTTTCCTGTAATGGATTATTAGCTTTGTATCAGCTATATATTTGTTTAGAAGCTAGTTTAAGAATTATTGTTTTAAATAGCCCAGACATGTCTTAAGTGTGTATTATGAAAGCAGTGTTTTAAATTGTACATATAAGATATTTATTACCTGTCATAATGACATTAAGGAATCCCACATATTTATGATAGCTTATGGTACTTAAAACATTAGATATTTGTGTTTTAAATTTGTTGATAGGAGAGTAATAATAACTAAGTAATACAAAGTTATGTAACCATAAACTTGCCTCCAAACTTAAAAAAAATTTATAGCCATATGCAATTGTCAGCTGCGACGTTTACTGCTAAATAAGCTCACTTTTTTCTAGCTCTTTCTGAACTCTTGCTAACTGGTTCAACCTAACTATTCTGGCACAAACTCATTTCTAAGCCGAGTGATTCATTCTGACTTCTTGAAGCTTCTCACTGAATTGGTCTGCTTGGCCTCGAACTAATTCTGGCAGTCTGTTCTACTCTTCAGGGTCCTTCCTGTTGTCATTATCTCTTTTCTTTTGTCTTCACCTGCAACCTTGTCTTTGCAAAACTCTCAGTAAGATTTCCTCTCTGACACACTCACTACACTCATTCCCAACTGCCTAACTCTCTTCCTGCACTGGTATTAAATAGCTTTTTTGTTTTGTGTTGTTCTTTTGAGAGTTGGGCATATCTTATCTCTGACTTGTTCTGTGCAATCTTCCTGTGATTTGTCACTTTGTCTGCCTCTCAATTTCAAACTTGGCTGCTTCCTACTGCAAACTAATTTTACTTTAGAGTTATGTACTAAGGGTGTGTCTTCAATCCAGCTGGAGGTATTAAAGGTATGTATTTTGTCTGTATTCCAGCTGAATAACACAGTCCTAGGTGTTTGGATTTGATCATTTGTCAGCGACACCATGTTACTGGATCAAAATATCTATACAGAACTGAACAATTCCAGGTGAACTGCTTAAAATAAGTACTTTACAAACTTCTAGTATTACTCTGTCTTCCCCCAGATCTGATCATTCCTCCCTCTTCCTCACCTCCCCTTTCCTACCTTAGTCCTTCCATTCCTCTGCTTTCCATGATCCTTTTGTTTTCCTTTCTAAGTTGGATTAAAACATTCTCTTCTGAAACTTCATATAGTCTGTGAGTTGTCTTGTGGGTATTCTGCACTTGTTGGCTAATATCTACCTGTGAGTATATACCATACATGTCACTTTAGGACTGGGTTACCTCACTCAGTGTGAAATTTTCCAGTTCCATCTATTGGACTGCAAAATTCATGACACCTTTTTTAGTAACTGAATGTTATTCCATTGTGTATGAACCACATTTTTCTACAGATTTTAGGTTGTTTCCAGCTTCTGGCTATTACAATTATGGCTGCTAGGAACATAGTGGAGCACATGTCCTTGTGATATGGTACAGCTGTGTTTTCAGGCAGATCAATTTCCAGCTTTCGGTGGAACCTCCATCCTGATTCCCAGAGTTGTCATAGCAACTTGCCACCTCATCAGCAATAAAAGAGTATCCTCTTTCTCACACATCCTCATCATTATATGATGTCACTTGAATTTTTTTCTTAACCATTCTGATTAGAATGAGGGATCTCAGGGTCATTTTGATTTTAATTTCCCTTATGACTAAGGACTTTAAACATTTTTTTAAGGGCTTCTCAGCCATTTGAAAATTCTCTACTGAAAATTTTGCTTAGCTCTGTACCCCATTTTAAAATTCGTTATGTATTTCAATATTAATCCAGAGGCTCAGGAGAATGAATGGAAATATATGGCTGAAGGAGATTTGGGGGTGGGAAGCCTGGAGACTTGGGATAGGAGAGGCCCACAGGACTCAATGCAGATGACTTTAGCTGACATGTTCAGCACTGGGGACATAGAACCTGAAGAGACCACCTCCAATAGACAGACCCAATGGAGGAATGTGGTCACCAACTTACCTGCAAATTTTTTACCCAGAATTGTTCTTGTCTAAAAGAAATACAGAAGCAAAAACTGGTGCAGAAATGAAGGAAAGGCCATATAGTTACCTTGCCAATTTTGGAATCCATCCCTTGGGCAGGTACTAAACACTGACACTATTACTGATGCCATGCTGTGCTTGCAGAGAGAGAAGCCTAGCATGGCTGAACTCTGAGAGGCTGCGCCTGAAGCTGAGTGAGACAGATGCAGATACTTGGAGCCAACCATTGCACTGAGGTTATGGACCCATTTGGAAGAGTTAAAAAAAAAAGAATGAAAGGAGTTGAAGAGGATTGAAACCCCATAGGAAGAACAACAGCATTAACTAAGTTGAATCCCTCAGAGCTCCCAAACATTAAGACATGGGGTGCTCCGTAGACCCTGGCACATGTGTGGCAGTGGACTGCTTTGTTTGGCCTCAGTGGAACAAGACTGCCTAATCCTATAGAGAAAGAGAATGTAGGGGTAGTTTAGAAAAATGGGTGGGGAAACACCCTCTCAGAAACGTAGGGGAGAGGGAATAAGGTAAAGAACACTTGGAGGGGCAACCAGGAAGGAAAAAACATTTGAAATATAAATAAATCGCTTTAAAAAACAAATTTTATGTCTATGTTATTCAAAGTGCAATGCATTTAATGTTTAAATACAACTTCCTTCATGGATATTAAGAATCCTAACAAAAACTCATAGACAATTTTAGACATGTAGGAGAACACATAAACAATTTAATGAATATAAATATCTAACATAATTTACAGCATGGTGGAAGAGACAAAAATATTTGAAATAAAGAATTGTCACAAGTGGAAATATTTCAGTAGTATCTACAGGTATAAGTTGGACACACAGAAAAGAGGAAAAGTTTCATATAGCATTTCTGTTGCTGTTCAAGATATCAAAGTAAGTGTCCATGACCTCTGTCCTTCTTTGTTTCATACACATACATAATGAATCACATTTATGAAATATTGTTAGACCCTAAGAAAAATGTTAAGGCATAGGTTACCTGGCTGACTAATGGCAGGCTAAGGGTCATTATAAGGAAACATTCTCTTATGTTTCTCCTGATACTGTTATGTATTGTGCCCTTGAGAACCAGTCACAATAGAACTCAGCAGAACTGTTTTGCACAGTTACCCATGATGGATCTGAACCAACCATCCAACAGCACTTACTGTCCCTATCTATAAGCTTTTATGCTATTTGCCTTTGTAAGTTGCCCTTGGGATATAGAACCCAACATGAGAATGACACCTGCACCAATATAAGAAACTAATTAGATTATGACTTCTAATTTGTGTATTGGTCCCTTAAAAGCTTACTTAAAATAGTCCTACATGCACACACTTTACTTAGGGTAGAAAAGGGCTACATAAGAACGTGTGAAGTGTGGGAAGGATTTTTCAGGATAAATTAAAATCATTGGCTGGAGTTGAAAGTATGGTGAATGCCTGTCTTAGTTATGATTTTACTGCTGTGAACAGACACCATGGCAACATTTATAAGGACAACAATTAATTGGGGCTGGCTTACAGGTTCAGTCCAATATTATCAAGGTGGGAACATGTCAGCATCCGGGCAGACACGGTACAGGGGGAGCTGAGGGTTCTGCATATTCATCTGAAGGTTGTTAGTGGAAGACTGACTTGCAGGCAGCTAGAATGAAAAATGTATAACTCACACCCACAGTGACACACCTATTCCAATGGGGCCACACTTCCTAATAGTGCCACTCCCTGGGTCAAGAGTATGCAAACCATCACAAAGTCTCATTTGTATGGACAGGTATTCCACGAATCTATGGAGAGTACTTATCCGGAATAGAAGCAGTTAAACCTGTAGCTCTGCTAAGGACTACTTGACCTTTCCAAGGTAGAGGTTGTGGCGAACCTGGTTACACAAACAAGTTTAGAGAAGGGAAAGGACTCGTTCATTTTTGCACTGGGCTCAGAGGAATTATCTGGATACAACACACACATACACACCTACACACACAAACACACAACAAACACAAATAAAATATATCCTTAAAATTATATCATATAGAGAAAATGAATATGAGACTGTCATGGTTGTCCAGAGTAAAGCAATGTAGTTTATGGTGTTCTATATGAACCAAAAACTTAGAGTTCAAGAAATTTAGAAAATATGAGTAACTGACAAAAACTATCACTTGAAAATATGAAAAAAAAAATTGTACCTTCCCACAGTCGAAGCCACGGATCCTAAAGAGTTAAACACAAGTAGCTGTTTTCAAGTCAAGACTGAAAATAACTGAATTCAAGAATTAGGACTCCAGAATGGGAAGTTCTCAAGTTGAGACAGGCTGACTCCATGACAGGGTTCAAACTGGCAGGTCAGGAGACCTAGGCCTACATCTCTGTTTCCAAGAATGGGGCATGTCCAGGCAAGTCAGTTAGTTATTGGAAATACTGCATGTCTCTGTCAGCCAATAAGAAACTGCCCCACCTTCAGAAGCTGACTTAGCACCTTGCCTGAGACAAGGGCAATCGGTCAGCAACAGTTTCCAGGCTTCCCACAACAAGAGTTTCTGGCCCCCAAAACCACCCTCAAGCAATGGTTCTAGAATCTCCCTAGATATAGAACTAACTAATTAAAATAAAGGTCACCTACTTCTCCCTGGAATTCCCATAATGTGCTTTAAATTGGGCCTGTGAGCTCACTTGGTTATCTTCATCTTGGTAAATGGTAGATGCCAGCCTACTAAAGTTCTGCAGAATAAAATGCCCTTTTTATTTGCATAATATTTGACTTCTGAGTTTTAGTTTTCAGTGAATAATGGACACTTACATCATCAAAACTAATATATCAGAAATTAAGAATAAACTAAAATAATTTTCCACATAGTATTGGCTAAAAAAATACACTCTTTAAGAATAATTATATAATCTACTATGTGATTTAGATTTCCATCAATGAAAATATAAATTGATTTGATGCTCAAACACCAGGCACATCAGGATCATATATGAGGTTCCACCCATATTGGTCAGCAGAAACAAATAAAGTAACTGCTAAAATGTAATTTTATCCAAAATAAATAGGTTTGAAATTGATTTGGAATATATAACATAATAAAAGATTTTGTGCTGATCAAAGTTGTTTTGTATTAAGTTACGTTTTTAATGATTTTAGCCATATATATTAAAAGAGAGACATACTTAACTAAAACATTATTACATAACCTGAAAGGAGTTATGGTTTTCCAAAGGAGTCATCAAAAAGGTACTTTGCAAGTAAGGAGAACTTTAAGCACAAATTAAAAAGTATACTATAGAATTCATGTCTCTTAGGGTAGCACTAGGTTAATAGAGATTAGAAAAGTTAAGGAAGTCAAGTTGGCTATACCCTCCCAAACAACAATGAGAAGTGTATAGACATGCTCTGAAACTTAAAAATGTTAAGAATAACACCTGAAATATGATAGAACAACTGGTAATAAATTCATTGTTTATAGTAAAGAAAAAGTAAAACAGGATTATACATAGAAAAAAATGTTTTCAGACCTTGGAAGATAGGCACCGAAACAGTTTCCTCTGAGGAGAAGAACAGCTCAAATCCTGCAATGAACCCAGCTATCTTGCTGGAGGCATATTAGGAATTTTGATTAGTAAAGAAAAACAATAACAGAACAGGGCAGTCTTTCTGTGCTCATGCGGGTCAAAGCAGCTGAAATGTGAGCAGTAGAGCACAGGACAGGAGAGAATAAACCAAACAGTAAGTCAAAGAAATCAAAAATGAAAAAACAAACGAACAGACAAAAAATGTTGAACAGAAACATATCATACCAATCTGGGAGAAGTATTACCTGGAGGTGAGCTGCTGTAGCTCTGTCCTGGCTTTTTCTTCAAACTCCCATGTGTAGGAACATAGGTTCCAGCATGGTACCTTAAGAAAAATTTTGGAATAGTGAGATGGGGGATTATGGATTGGTTCATCTTTAAATAGGTTTCTTAGTTGGGCTGTGTAATGAACCAGTCTTATTCATATTACTATGTGCAGCTGGATTGTGTGTATGTGTGTGTGTGTGTGTGTGTGTGTGTGTGTGTGTGTGTGTCTGTGTGCATGTATGTGTGATTATACATGAATTTCCCGATTTTTCTTTAGCTACATGAATAATTTCTAATGTAATTTATAAGAGTTGAAGACATTCTATATAGTAGTTAATATTATTTAATTTTTAATTCCATGAATAATTTTTATTTTTTATCAATTCTGTCTTTACCTTATGTTATCATGGTAGATTTGAGCCTTTATTGCACAAATCTTTTAAGTTTATGTGCATTTATTGCTATTTTATTTTTCTTTAGTACTTCATTGTAATTGCTTTCTTAGTTTTGTACCCTACAATTTGTTATTTAAATATAATGGTCCTGATAATATTGATGTATACTGAATTCCTGTATTATATTTAATATTTTTCTTAATATTAGAAAATATTTTTCCATATTAAATCATCTTTTTATTTGAAAAAATAAAAGGACATTCCCTTCAATAAATAATTGCAGATACTGAGTTTTGCTTGTAGAAGAATCAAGGTAGAACCTTAATTTTCAACAGTTACAAATGAAAATAAAATGAAATAAATGAAATTAATCTTAAAATGAAAGAAATCTTAAAATCAATAATGCAAAACTATGGGTTCCTTGTGGGCCAAATTCCATTAGATTCTAATTTTCATTTGCCATGATGTAGGGCGGTGAGGAACTACAAAGAGACCTTAAGGGGTGTACCACTGCAGTTCCACAGCTCCACTGCAATGCTGCTGAACAGCAGCACAGATAAAGGGATTTACTCTTCACTAAAAGAATTTCTTGTTAAAAAACTTTTACTAGATACTATGTATTTACATTTGAGATATGATCTTTTTCCATGCCCTGCTCCCATCCCCTCCCTCCATTTGCATTCACAAAGGTGCATTCCTTCCTAATCATCCACTCCATCCCATTGCCTTGGCATTCCCCTACATTGGGAAAAACATGCCCTTCCTGGGACAAAAGACTCTTCTCACATTGATGCCAGACACTAGTATCTTCAGCTACATATATAAGGAACTGGATCAATAGGTCTCTCAAAGTGCACAAAAAGGTTGGTGTCTTAGTCCATGAGAGTTTTGAAGGGTTTGGATGATTGATAATGTTGTTCTTTCCATGAGGTTGCAACCACTTTGAGATCCTCAGGTCCTATCTTTAGCAACATCCATTGAGATCCCCGAGTTCAGTCCAATGGTAAGCTGCAAGTGTGCTCAGCTGTATCTATATGACCCTAGCATAGTCCCTGAGGGGGCATCTCTGTCTGGTTTCTGCCAGTAAGTCCTTCTTGGGATCAGCTATAGTGCTTAGATTTGGTAACTGCATATGTGATAGATGCCCAGGTGAGGCAGCATCTATATGAACTTTCCTTTAATCCAGTTCCTCTATTTGACCTTGCATTTACTCCCAAGAGTGTTTAGTTCTCTCTTCTAAGGAGGACTGAGGCATCTCCATTTTTGTCCCTCCTTCTTTATGAGCTTCATCATGTTCGAGAATTGTTTCTTGGGTATTGGGACTTCCGATCTTTCTGGGGCTAGCATCTGCTTATCAGTGAGTGTATACCTGGTGTCTTCTTTTGTGACTGGGTTGCCTCATTCAGGATGATAATCTCTATTTCAATCCATTTACCTATGAATTTCATGAAGTCATTGTTTCTAATAGCTGAGTAGTTCTCCATTGTGTAAATGTACCATACTTTCTGTATCCATTCCTCTTTTGAAGGACATCTGGGTTCTTTCCAGGTTCTGGCTATTACAAGTAGGGCTGGTATAAAGATGGTAGAGAATTTGTCCTTGTTATATGTTGGAGCATTTTTGGGGTATATGGCCAGGAGTGGAATAACTGGGTTTTCAAGTAGTACTATGTCCAATTTTCTGAGGAACTACCAAACTGATTTCCAGAGTGGTTGTACTATCTTACAAACCCACCAACAGTGGAGAAGTCTCCCTCTTTCTCTACATCCTTGCCAGCATCTGCTGTCACCTGAGTTTTGATCTCAGTCATTCTAACTGGTCTGTAGAATTTCAGAGTTGTTTTCATGTGCATTTCCCTGATGAATAGGGATGTTGAGTATTTCTTTAGGTGATTCTCAACTATTCGATCTTCCTTAGCTGAGATTTCTTTGTTTAGGTATGTACCCATTTTAAAATAGGATTATTTGATTCTTTATAGTCTAGCTTCCTGAGTTTTTTTGTATATATTGGATACTATCCCTCTATCAGACCCATGATTGGTAAAGATCCTTTCCCAATCTGTAGGCTGCTGTTTTGTCTCCTTAACAGTGTCTTTAGCCTTACAGAATCTTTGCAATTTCATGAGGTCACATTTGTTGATTCTTGATCTTAGAGCATAAGCCATTGGTGTTCTGCTCAGGAAACTTTCCCCTGTTCCTATATGTTCTAATCTCTTCCCTACTTTCTCTTCTAATAATTTCAGTGTACCTGGTTTTATGTGGAGGTCTTTGATCCACTTGCATTTGAGCTTTATAAGAGGGGATAGGAGTGGATCAATTTGTATTCTTCTGCATACTGACTGCCAGTTGAACCAACACCATTTGTTGAAGAGGCTTTCCACTTCCATTAGATGTTTTTAGCTCCTTTGTCAAAGATCAAGTGACCATAGGTTTGTGGGTTCATTTCTGGGTCATCAATCTGTTCCATTGTTCTACCTGCCTGTCTCTTTACCAATACCATGTAATTTTTATCACAATTGATTTGCAATATAGCTTGAGATCAGGGATGATGGTTCCCCCAGTAGTTTTTTATTGTTGAGAATAGATTTTGCTATCGTAGGTTTTTTATTATTCCAGATGAATTTGCAAATTGCTCTTTCCAACTCTATGAAAAGTTGAGTTGGAATTTTGATGGGGAATGAATCTTTAGATTGCTATTGGCAAGATGCCCATTTTTACAATGCTGATCAATTGAATCTATGAGCATGGGAAATCTTTCCATCTTCTGAGATCTTCTTTAATATCTTTCTTAAGAGTCTTGAAGTTCTTGTAATACAGATCCTTCACTTGCTTGACTAGAGTTACCCCAATATATTTTATAGTCTTAGTGGCTATTGTTAAGGTTATCTATTCTCTAATTTCTTTCTCAGTCAGTCTATCCTTTGTGTAGAGGAAGGCAATTAATTTTTTTCAATTAATTTTACATCCAGCTACTTTGCTGAAGTTGTTTAGTAGTTGTAAAAGTTCTCTGGTGAAATGTTTCGGGTCCCTTAATTATGGTATCATATCATCTGAGAGGGCGGCGAGAGACAACATAGAGGACTTAAAGGATGCACCACTGCAGTTGCATAGCTTCACTGCAATGCTCGTGAGCAGTAGCATAGCTAAAGCAATTTATTCTTCAGTAAAAGAATTTCTTTCATTATTTATTCTATTCTATTGTTTGAAGTTATGATTACATTATTTCCCTTCCCTTTCTGCCCTCTCACCCCTCCTACTCACCCCTCTCATCTTTCTTTCAAAATCATAGCCATTTTATATTATTGTTATACACATATATTTATCTGTATCATATAAACATATAGGCATATGCACATACATATATAAATACATTGTAATATAATATATTATTTCTATTCCTAAACACACACAGACAGTGTGTATATAGTACAACTTGTATTTCTATGTTTTCACGATGACCTCTGGGTATTGGATAACTAATTGGTGTGCCCTTCCACAGAAATAGAAGAATATTTCTTTCACACTTTAGGTGACTGAAGTTTTGTTTTGCTATTTTAATTTTTTGCTTGTTTGGTTTTGGTTTGTGTTTTAGAGCTAAGCGCTCTTGAGCATTCCCTTTCCCTGAAGAACTTTGCCTATGTTCAAGGCCTTTCCCTCCCTCCATGCTTCCTCCTCCTCCATCTCTAGCTATTTTGACAGAGCAAGAGTAGGTTTTATCAGCTTGGTCTATTCTCATTTTCTGGGTATCTCTTTTTCTTTTCCAGTATTTATCTAAGCCCAGTAAATCTCACTCTCAATGATATTCTCAGAGAGGACTAAAGAATACAAAATTACATAATTTAGAAATACTGTATTAATAAGTAACTATATGTTCTAAGGTTTAGAAACCTCTAATTGTCTATTATGATTCATAGTCATTAAACACAGCAATAAAGAAATTTTGTTTTCTGTAATTTAAAATTGGATTCTCAAGCTGGAACTTATACTAACTAAATCATCAGAGTCTGTCTAGGTCAGTGCTTCACAAAACTTTTGGCATATAAATCACATGAAGAATGTCATGGTTGCCTTACACCAGAAACTTTTTCTGTAGCATATTACCTAAAATTATATTAGTTATTAAACTTGGAAAGATTTGCCTAAATGTCAACTTTGTCCTGTAGTGTTACTGTAATAATACTTTTGCCAAATATTTAATAGGTTTTGGTATCTTTTATACATATTGCCAGCTTCCATATGAATAATTTTTGTATTATAACAATCCAATCTACTTACTTCCATCTATGTTATTGTCTTACTATATTTTATTTTTTTTAGCAAATATTTTTGGATTTTTTTATAAAATATACTTTCAACCACTTCTTTATGTTCTACATCTTGTTTCTCTCTATCTTAATATTTAAATATATAGATTAATAAAAATATATATTTTTACAGATTTATAAATTGTTAATTTATTAGTATAATAGTGCATATATTTTATTGTTGCTAAGTGAATGTGATATAATTTGCAAGAATTGACACCTATATTTATGGCTTTCCTCAATTCAGTGTAAAGACAGTGGCCTCAATTTGCTTAATGGAATTAGATACACATTTTTATATAAAATATGATAGAGCATGTATTACAATACTGAAATATACCTTGTGGCCCAAAATGGCAATCTCTCCAGCACTGCTGTTTTTGCTTAATGGGGATTTGGCAATGTATGGTCTTCTGTGTTTGCATATCAAATTTAGGATTTTTTTATTTATATAAAAGTTAGATGAATTTTCAGGTGAGAATCTGAAATGATTCAATGAGATTATCATAGAATCTGAAATGTCTATTAGTAAAAGTGTAATTTTGGCAATATTAATTTTACCAGTCAATGAGCATAGAATGTTTTTCTATTTCCTAGTGCCTCTTTACCCCTTTGCCTTCAGTGATTTAAGTTTTAATTGTAGAGGTCTTTCAACACCTTGAGCTAGGTCTATTCTTAGATATTTTATTTTGTTTAATGCTCCAATGAATTGGTGTATGTTTGTTATCTATTTCTTCCTGTTTGTTTTCTTCCTTGGCAACTTGTGTAATAACTTGCAACAGTACAAGTGCTAATTTTCAGGGAGGAGATTGTCACTATTTTCTAGAATGAATAATTCAAGTCCTCCGTTTTAGGATTGTGGCAACTTTAGCAAGAGAATCTTACCTGGAAATTATGGAAAACCACTAAGGGCAAGAATGATAGCCTGAATCTTTACACCCTGTTTTCTCCAAGAACAGTACTGGAGGTGGGAGGGGTGTTCCATTTTTGTTAATTTCTCTGTCTCTGTCTCTTTCTCTGTCTGACTCTTTCTCTCTCCCCCCTCTCTCTCTCTGTCTCTCTCCCTCTCTATCTGTCTGTCTCTCTCTCTCCCTCTTTCTCTCTCTGTCTCTCTCCCTCTCTGTCTGTCTGTCTCTCACTCTCTCTCTCTGTCTCTCTCTGTCTCTTTCTCTCTGTGTCTCTCTGTCTTTCTCTCACATGTGTGTGTACACTCTTATATTTGTGTGTGCATGCACATGTGCAAACACATGTGCATATGTATGTCTACATAAAGTAATGTTTCTTTATGGGTTTTCCATCCATCATTGATGTTCTCTCTTGCTTTGCTCTATCTGTATCACTTTTTCCATCTCAGTGGTTACTGTCTAATATCCAGTTTTTCTCATTTCTTTTTTTCATAGCACCTGTGTCCTACTGTTTATCTCCCTAGACCTCCTTCTAAGATGTTTCTTACTATCGTGTTCTTGGAGGATATTTCAGGGTTAAGGCTTTGGAGCTGGGATCTAAAAATAATAGAAAATATTAGGTATTTGCATTTCTGGGTTTGGATTGCCTCACTGAAACAACATATTTTAACTCTATTTCTTTCCTTTTAAATTCGGTTTTACTTGTAGCTGATTAGAACCAAATCTTTATTTATCATTCCTTACTTGCTGGACGTTTAGGCTGTTTGCATACAAGCTACTGTGAAGCAAACAATATTGAAGTTGGCTGTGCAAGCATCTTCAGAGTAGGATGTTGTGTCTGTAGGCATATACCAAAAAGTATTATGCCTGGGTCATACGGTACATCTACTTTTAGACTTTGGAGAAGTTTTCATACTATTTTGAATAATTGCTAGGTTGGTTTGCAATGATACCAACTGTTCTCCACATACTCATCATGAGTAGTTGTTGGTTTTTTTCTTTGATTCTCTGCATTCTGAGTATGATAAGATAAAAACCTCCAAGTTATGAAAAGAAGAAACAAAATGCCCTAAGAACAAAATATTTTTAAAGATAATCAAAATTCTTACCTGTTAATGAAATTTAAAAGAAAACTGAATTTCACATGTAATTTGTCTCTGCTCTTCTTAAAATCTATAAGCACTCATACAGATGCTAATCTTAAGCCCTATGTTATAATTTTCCATCATTAGGGTACATACAAACATTGCTGTCCGAAATATCACCATTCACCATGAACCTGATTTGGCAGAAAGGCATTTGTAAGTAAGAAAATAGAGTTATAATTTCTTCTTTTTTATTTTCATGAAATGTTGAGAAAATCTGAACAAATTGTGTTTCTTTACAATTTAGCAGTACTTCAAAATACTTTACCTCTCTTAAGATTTCAATAATGTTCTCATATATTTCTCACTTTGAAACTGTGTTTTTATCTTCATTTTATTTGCTTTGTTGTAGGTAAAAGTATGGAATTATTTTATTGCACAAAAAATTCTACCTTGATTCAGTCATATGATCATAAACTCTAAGTCCTTAACAATCCAAAATCACGCTTACACTCAAATACAAAGGACATGGCCTTGTCATCACTCCTTTGCTGATTATTTCCTTTTTTTTTTTCAGTACCAGTATGTATCTTTTGTATCACACATTACAGACACTTCAGATATAAAAGTACATGGATGAACAAAGCATTGTAATTATAGTATTAGATAATTCATTAGTGTTAGGCAAAGAAGCATCGTGTTGTCTATGTTAAATTTAATGGGGTTTTATAAAATCAGGATCAAATATGAAAGGAAAATCTAAAAGGAACAATATAAAATTTAAGGTTTTACTTAAGATAACTCAGAAAGCAGACATTTATTATTCTGTCACCTTATTTACAACTTTTTTCTTATATGTTTGCTTCTCGTGTCTCCTCGTATGTGAACAAGTGTCCTCACAGATATTATACACTAGAGTTTGGTGTCTGCGAACATCCATCATCACTTTCAATCCTAATCCCTTGTGATATGATCTCTTACTGTATCTGAAATTTGGTGAGTTTTGCGTCATTGACTTGCTGGCAACCCCTAGTTATAAACCTTACTTTGCCATACTCCTCAAATAATGAGGTTACATGTGATTGTGAGTGCCTAGATATTAGGGTCCCCAAAGACTAACTGAACGAAAACTACTAGGCAAAAGCAGAGTCTTTATTCAAGGTTGAGCTTAGACCTTCAAGTCCCTTCAGTGCAGCAAGATTGCACAGAAGGTCCTGAGAACTGGGGGTTCATCATTTTTATTACAGTACAGTGGAGTTTATCAACTTGGCAGTTACATGAATGGTTGACAATGATTTTAGTTGGCTTAAGAACTCTATCTGTATCTATCTATAGCCTCTGGAATGTTAGATATTTTTCTACTGGTGTTCCCAAGTCTAGGCCGGTTCCTTCGTGGAACAGTTTGTGGCTTTTTCCAGTAATTAGAGTTTAACTCAAGGACAGAGCATAGGGTATAAAATGGAGGACACATTATAAAATGGATTCTGTCTTACCAAGTTGGGGCCCTTCATAAGGTATCTTACAAATCTATATTTAATACTAAAGTGTTGATATTATATCTTCTTCTAACAAACCATGACTATATGTATATTTTAACAGATAAATAAGTTAGAAGCTCAACCACAAGAAAGGATATCTCTTAATTGTTCACATAAAAATTCTGTAGTGAGTAAAATAAAATGCATATCTGCATGATTATACAGGCTGTTCAATTGAGCTACTCAACCTTTAGATCAGTTTGCATATAAAAGAGGGAATTTGAAGTTATCAAGAGAATATATTCAGCAAATAATTAGCCAAAGACAAAACAGATGAATATATTTTCTTATGCTAATATATCCTAAGCTAGATGATTCTCAGAGAATGTTTTCATTGTACATTAAGATTTCATAAATGTGAGTTTGTCTAGCATGGTAAAATCTCCAAGAAGGGAAGTTTATAAACTTACAACCTACATATAACTATTCAACATTAATTTGATGGAATGACTATAATGGATACCTAAGAGACAGATATGCTGTTAATGATATCCATAAAAATGACTGGTTTACAATCCTGTGGAATTTATGAGTTTTTTCTCTGTATAATGTAAAGGAAGAGGGCACGAACCTTATTAGCATGCATAAATAGGACACAGTATTTGGAGCACACGGACATACTTCTCAAGGAAATGCCTTATATGTATCCACTCAGGAGAAAAGTATACTTAAATAACCACAATTTCGTCACACTAAAAGACAGTGAAGTTGAGTAATATTGCTTTTATTTACTTTTTAAAACATACATTTAATTCAAGATAAATAGGAAATATCCAAAATATAAAAATAGGTAACATATACAAAATAAATGCCAAACATAATGTCATGGACTAGCCTCAACTGGAATAGGGGTTCTGAGAAAAGGAGTCCCTGGGAGCACTGAAAACAAAGGACTTGAAGTCATATTGTAGAAACAAGGTTGTGGCCTATGTTCTGTTCAAGACAGCTTTCCAAATTGCCTCGTCTCTGTTCTACTTTCTCTCTGGAATTCTCCAGACATCTCTCTCTATTTTCTACTCTTAGACACTTCACTAAGCAGTTCTCTCTTGTTATTCTAAAACGTCTCTGAATAGGTCATCTTTTGCAGAGCATAAGCCCAGACTTTCATTTTATTTATTAATTCGACCATGTACATCAGTTTCTCTTTTGATTATCCCATGAATCAGCATCCTATGACCCAGCCATTTGATTCTGAGGAAACAGCAAGCACCCATTTTCTTTAACATTGCAAAAATATTCAGAGATCTGCCTGCCTATGTTAAGGACATAGGATTTGCTAGATAGCTGGGATCTTGTCCTGAAATTAGCATTTCTACCACACCTGGTTTGCTCTGTTCAGGCCAGCCCTGACTCTGGAATCTGTCTGCCTTTGTAAGCATAAACAACAGCAACAGCAGCAACAACAACAAAAACTTAGCTGGCTGGAATCTCCTGTGATCATCACTCCCTATATCTCATTTAATTCCTTAGTAATTTTCTGGCAAGTTGGCTCCCAGCACATATATTTTTGCTGCTTTAGAGTAGTGAAACCTTTTGTAAGTCATATTTCCTTCTTATATTTTACATAGTTTAGAAATTACATATGGTAAACTCATGGTTTTAGAGTTCTTTTCCATAGCCTTATGGGCTGTCCTTAAACTCCTATCATTTATCATTTTCCTAAGACATGTGCCACATCCTCACCTCTTAGACTCCTGCTGTTTCTGATTATTAAGGAATCATTAACATTAATAGAGAAGACAAGACTTGTAGTAATGTAAAAATTTGTACAATATAATACAAATAAGCCTTAAGCCCACAGCAGTCATTGACAGTTGTAAGCCCTGTTGCAGGGGTAGGAATTATATCATTCTGTCATTACTAAGGCCATGCTGGACCCTGTAAAACTATCAATGTGTGTGTGTGTGTGTGTGTGTGTGTGTGTGTGTGTAGTTTAAATGAGGCTACCATTTAATGGCAGAAATAATTTCCAAGCTAGAGCCCATACACTACTAAATAAAATTCCCCAAAATGGATTATGTCCGTTTAGGTTGTATGAATGAGTCCTATAGACCTGACAATTATTACAGGTCATTGCCAATGCTTTTGGTTTCCTTCCACAAGGTGATGGTAAAAGACTATTGCTAAATTTGCCACATACTGTGTCATAGAAGATGAAGACCTGTCCAAGCACAAGTGGTACAAAAATATAAGAATGGAAAGAAAAATAAAAAAGTTCCATCATTAGTCAATAACGTATTTAAAATTGATAGAAACTTGAAGAGAAAAATGTGATCTTCTTCATTGGAGTGATACTGTGTTTATCAACCATACTTCTGGACAGACTCCATGCTAAAAAATAGTCAGGCAACACAACTTGGTCTCCATGTTTCAAATGGAGAGAGATACCATGAATTTGAATAGTTAAGAAGGTGGGAAAGAATCTTGAGTAAGCAGGGAGACTGGAAAGAGTAAAATCAAAATAATAGATTTAGAGTTAGGTGTCAGCCACACAAACAACCTGCTTCTTAAAGTCATAAATGTAAAATCTTTGCACATCTGCTGGTTCTTTCTGAATTTGAGAAGGCTAAGCAGATTACATGGCAGGGTTCAATTTGGCAGATCAGAAGATTATGCCTAAGACCTCTGCAAGCCCAGGCAAGCCCAGGCAAGTTAATTTCTAGAAAAATAAAGGCTTCAGGCAGCTAGCCAGAAACTGCCCTGCCATCAGAAGCTGCATAGCCAGCAGGCCTGTGATAACAAAAATGGATCCGAAACAGATTTTTGACTTCCTCAACAATAGTTTCCAGACTTCCTTAGCAACAGTTTCTAGCCTGCATACCCCAGTAATGGCTCTGGAGTGTCCCTAGAGATTGATTTAACAGAATAAAGTAGAAGTCACCTACCTGAATGTCACTAAAGTACTTTAAATCAGGCCTGTGAGCTCACTTTGGGTTCTCTCTATCTTGGTAATGGGACACCCCAGCATGTTGGACATTTGCATATAAAACATTCTCTGCATATGTGTGTGTGTGTGTGTGTGTGTGTGTGTGTGTGTGTGTGTGTGTGTGTGTGTGTATACTGTGTCAATCTGAACCCTTACAAATTAAAGTACCTGGAACTATACCAGACATTTATACAAAGAGACTGTACCATTTTAGAGTCTTAGAGTTTCCACCACATTGGCCATATGTATGAATAGGTTACATTTTGATGTGGTTTGCAGATAAATTCATTGGATTATAATTTTCTGAGTATACAATTTAACAAAATAAATTTGTTTCATATTATGAAAATTTACTTTTATTTTTGAAATCCTAATATCATTAGATCACATTCCCCTTCTCAATTCTCCTCAACATTTTCTCATATACCCCTTCTTCATCTCTTTCAAATTTATAATCTCTTTTTTTATTAATCATTGTTACTTACATATATATATATATATATATATATATATATATATATTCCTAAATATAACATGATTAGTCGATACAATGTTATTTGTATGCATGGTTTAGAGCAAACAATTTTTATTTAACAACCAATATGTTTATTTTTTCCTAAGGAAGATTATACCTCACAATGCTTAGTTGCTGGAACCTTGGTGGTAAATAGCTGATTTCAAATTGAACGTAAGACTAGCTCAACATAAGGAAAATTATGCCTTGTGATAGAATTCTAAAAATCTACTCAGTGCTAGTGAAGTCATCATTCTTGGAGAAAAACCTATAACTGTCACTTCACTAAACCATCATAAATCCTGACTGTATTCTATATGTTTAAATGCTCAGGTAAAATTTTACTCATAATTATTGGTTTCTTTATAAAATGTAAGTATGATAGAATACCCTCAATGTTCTGTCAACTAGGAAGGCAGTGCATATTGAAGACAAAGTAGTTAAGATGTGAAAATAGCCCAATGTTAGAAAATACACTCAGAAGTGGGGGTGAACAAACTATTTTTTTGTAAGAACAGATAGAGCTATTTTTTTAAATGACTATATTTTACAAAACAAAGATAAATGTACAGATTTTAAACATTTTTGCTTAAAATTATACATTTTTGTCAGTACTGTTTTTTCAGATATTAAAATAATTTTTACATAAAACTCTGTGAATATATTCTTTAGTCAGTACTTGATTTTTTCAAGGGCTTGACAGTATACATTGAAAACCTAATAGTTACAATGAGCGTAAAGTACATGCAAAACAAAACGCAACATGGAAATAGTCAAAGTCTTCTTGTTTTGTAAATATATTTTTTTTTGTTTTCTTTATTTCTTGGACTTCATACAGTCTGTGAGTTGTTTCTGGGGGAGTGCAAGCCTCTGGGGTTAGCATCCCAATATCAGTGACTGTATATTATGACTGTTCTTTTGTGACTGGGTTATCTCACTCAGGAAGATATTCTCTAGATGCAGCCATTTTCTTAAGAATTTGGTTAAGTCATTGTTTCTGGTGGCTGAGTAGTATTCCATTGTGTAGATGTACCACAATTTTTGTATCCATTCATCTTCTGAAGGACATCTGGGTTCTTTCCAGCTTCTGGCTATTATAAATAGAGCCGCTATGAACATTGTGGTGCATATATCTTTGTTGTGTATTAAAGTGTCTCTGGGGTATATGCCCAGAAGTGGAATAGCTGGGTCTTCAGGTAGTACTATATCCAATTTTCTGAGGTATCGCCAGACTGATTTCCAGAGTGGTTGTATTAGTTTGCAACCCCACCAACAGTGGAGAAGTGTTCCTCTTTCTCCGCAGCCTCGCCAGCATCTGCTGTCATCTGAGTTTTGGATCTTGGCCAATCTGACTGGTATGAGGTGGAATCTCAGGGTTGTTTTGATTTGCATTTCCCTGATGGCTAAGGATGTGGAGCACTTCCTCAGATGTTTCTCGGCCATTCGGTGTTCCTCAACTGAGAACGTTTTGTTTAGCTCTGTACCCCATTTTTTAATAGGGTTATTTGATTCTCTGGTGTCTAGCTTTTTGAGTTCCTTGTATACCTTGGATATTAGGCCTCTCAGATAGAGCTATTTTAAGATTGGAACACAGGGAGACAAAATGAAAGATTGTATAAGGGCACTTATTAAAATCAATAAATATTTTCTACATGACTTCCTTTCATAAAATTCCAGCTTTGTGAACTCTAAATCACAATTTTATTTAACTTTGTTTTTCTTGACAAGGTCTTGCATATTCTAAGTTGGCCATCAACTTTCTAAGTAAAACTGGCTGACTCTACCCTACTTATCCTTCTATCTCTATGGCCCTAAATGCTGGGAATACATAGGTGTACTGTTGCTTCATGTGTTGAGTTTCTGTGTCAGCAAGCTATTTTTCTTTATAATGTATAATGATTAAAAAGATTTTTTATGCTGAAGTTACTCATATACCATTTGTAATTTCAGAAGTTGGGAGTCAGAATCAGAAGGGCCAGAAGTTCAGGGACAACCTCAGCTGCACAGTAAATTTGAGACCAGTCTGAATGTCTCAAAACAAAAAAAAAAATTATACATGGTGTTGGCTATATATGGATAGAAAAAAATCAAACTTAGCTTTTACCAAATTATAAGCAAGTATTCTTTACACTGTCTTAGGAAAGTTGTTTTATTTGTCCTTCTCTCTCTTCCTCTCCCTTTGCCTGTCTCTGTCCAACTGTGCTTCACTTCTTTATCTCTTCATACATATACAACTTCAGAATTATAAACAAGTTTAGTTTCTTGCTTCCCTAGTCATTTTGCATAAGTATTCATTTTTCTTGTCTATAATCCCAAATATAGAGAAGAGCATTTAATGATTTATGGGTAAAAATAACTTTTAGTATGTGCATATAAACACATTGCTAATGACATTTCGTGGTTCTATCATTAGACAATGGATTTCTGTCAATATCTATCAATATAAAATGGGTAATAGCATCTAAAGAATATGAACTTCTTATTTTATTTATATTCCATGTGGGGCATTAGAAGTTTTGTGATAAAATATGATACTTTTTTTTTTACTTTAATTTTTAAGTTCCAATTGTTCCTGAGCTCTTTCCAGTATTCTGGGAAGCAGAAATCAGATGTCTGGAATTTGCCTGTTTAACATTTGAGACTGGAGAAAAGCTTATGTGAGAAGAGCACCCTTTCTGATTCTACTTGCTCTGTTCTTTAAATCATTTTGAGCTCTTAAATATTTCCACAAAATGATTTATTCACAAATTGCTGCCTGTTCCATAGAGAGACTATTTTTAAAGTTCAGCTTTAGTAATGACTTGAAAGGACTAAATTATGATCTGTTCACTTTAAACCCAAGTGGGTGGTTAAATACCTTTCATGTAGAGTAAACAGTAAAGGTTAATGGAAGCTTGTACCATTATAAGTAGATGAAAACCAGACTTTTATTCTTCGTTTCTCCAATGCCGTATTTATGATTACTCTTTTTGACAAACTAATATTTCACACATACTCCCAAATAACGTTTTATGGATTCCTAGCTGACTTCTTGAGAAAAAGGTTTAACCTTTTGGCTCAGGAACGGTATCTAGCCTGAAGATGCTTTTGGGTCCCATTGCAGTTGTCAGTGTGTTGAAGGGCAAAGTTCTGGAGAGGTGGGGACTTGGCGTGTTTTAGGATGTCTACTGTTGAAAGGAGACTATTCTAAAGAGATTAGGGTAGAATCCCACCAAAGGCATCTGTTTATGCCCATCTTTGGGGAGGGGCTAACCAGCTTAGATTATAATGAACTTTTCTGTGATGTGGTTTCTTTGTGCCTTCAACCTTACACAGGGATAGGACAACTCCTGTCAATTTAGGTAATAAAAGTGGGAAGGAGTGGGCAGGAAGGGTGCAATAAATTAGTCTAGAGAAGGATATAGCCAGAACTAAACTCAGGCAGGTTCTTTATGAGACATAGGCATCATCTGTGTTAGGAACAAACAAATACTTCTATTCTCTTTTCCTTTTTCTTGAAGAAGGTCTATGAAGCTGAGGTTAGCCTCAGAATCACTATGTAACTGAGACTTGCCTTGAACTCCTGAGTATTTCCTCTTCTCTAACTCCCACATGCTAGATTAAGTATACCTGCCATCAAATTGGCATATATTAAAGGTCCTGATAACATGCATTTTGCTGATATGGATTTAGGAGAAATTATTATTTCTTCATCTCCTGACAAATAATCCTAAAATTTCTTTTTTTGGTGATCATCAGTTACCAGGGAGTGCCTTTACTGAATTGATTCCAGGGCCATTAATGATGGCTTGAATATAAGGAAATCTTTGCATTTGGGATAACAATCTTATTTTGTCACCAACATGAGGCACAGCACACTTTCAGGGGCAGGAGAAGACCTGCTGGAAGACAAGCATTCCTATGTAGTGCACATACATAATGGTCTCCACACCTCTGTGTTGATGAGTCTCCTTAAATAGTGTGCTATCTTCTGCTCTGGTTGTTCTTTTATCAAAAAGGCAGACAGGGCATAAAAATTGTATGCTAAAGTGCTAATTTTATGTTCATTAACAATTCAAACTTTCTCATGGTCTGTTAGGCAAATAAATTATTTTATTTCAACAGCTTTCTAATTAAATAATATATTTAAATGTATTATATATTTCAATTAATATATAATGTACCATATGTTAAATATTTCCCTTTTCGAAGACCTGAAATTCACATATAAATTTTTCTAAGTTGTTTGAATACCTGAATTATATTTTATAGATTTGTAGAAGACAAAATCAAAAATACTTTGTTGATTTTCCAAAAGTCTAATACAATGCCCATTTACACACATACACACACACACCCGTGCATACACAAACACATGCACACACACGCACATGCGCACACGCACACACATTAACTCTAATTTGATGCTTCTTCCTCTATATGTATTGTATAAAATTCATGTTGCCATTGGCTTAATAGTTTTTAAGAACATTATTCTAACTTTATTTAGAATTTATAAATGCTTATTTTCTGATAAATACTTAATCCTATTATTTTATTTCATGTAGCATACTAAGATTTCTGTGTATTTACAAAATGCTCAGGTGTTCTGAATATATATTTCCAGATTGCAGATATGTAAATTACATGTGAGGGCTAATTCAAGCCACCCTTTGCTTTTCTGAATCAAATTCTTTACCAGTCTTGGACCATTTGTCATCTGGACTGTTTCTTTTAACAATGTAAAATCCAACATTGATTAGAGAGAATATTTGTACCATAACTTAGAAAACCTGATGGATCTTGATTGTTTTAAATACAGATTTAAATAAAGATCTCCAAATCATTATATCTTGCAGTTCAGACATCAGCAATTAGAAAGCATACAGAAAAGAGAAACTGAATAAAATGATGTTAAGTCATAGAGAGACAACCTAAGGGAAGGGAACACTTTACAGCGCTTTCTTGATATTAACACACTGCTGTCTTAGGTACAATAAGCAGTTGATTTATTAAAAGTGACTGGAGCAGTCAATATCTGAAATGAAACAGCTAGTTTCATCTTGTCCAATTTTTACATTACTCTTCATTTTCCCCAAGAACTACATCGCCAAAACACTTTTAGTAAAGCACTTCCTTGGAAAATGATCAGTTGTATCTGTCAGCAGGAAGAAATGCATTCTCCTACTTTATTACAGCCATCTGCATCCTTCATTTTCTTTTAATTCAGTCACTGGAGCCTTAATGATTGCAGCCATTTGAGGAGACACCATCAATTATAGCAAGGAGCTCATTCAGCAGTGAAGGATGAGCTCCCTTCCTTGTTCCTCAGAGGTCAGTGATCATCCCCCAACCTTTTCCTGTGAACAAATAGGACAAGAACTTGTACAGGCGCTTTTCATTTTTCTCAACTCTGCTTCTTTATGACTTTTTGTAGACCTTGGTTATAATAACTTCACATGTTTCATCCTGGCAGCACTAGGAAAAGTCTGACCCAACCATTCTCCTTGTGTCTACCATGATAAATTCAATCATATTTAATCTTGATTTCTACAAAGGTGTTTGGAAGAACGGGTATTGAAAAGGCATTATATCAATATTCTTTAAAAGAACTGTGCTTTATACACTTCTATTCAAATGATTATAAAGTAGTAATTTTTACTGACAAACATTATTGAATAGAAACGATTACTATAGAAGATCTAATATCTATTATACTCATGTAACAGAATAGCATAATAGTTAAATTATTATGCTTACATTTACTGAATAAGCATTATTAATCATTATATTTTATTACAACATTTTTTTAATTTCCAATATGTACATATGTGTGTTGGGTATGCATGCCATAAAATTTTGATGACATTCTGGGAGAATCTGTTCTCTTTTCATCGTGTGACTCCCAGGGACACACATCAGTATGTCAATAAAATTAACTTTATTAATTAATATATAAAATTAATATATTTAGAATGCATATATATTTAGATGTTATATATTTAAATATGTTTGTATGTAAAGTATAAATATATAATTTATTTAAATTCCTGAATACAATATCAATAATAATAGACTAAATATATAAGAACCCTGAACCAGAAGTGAGAAGAATGTCTTTGAATGTCAAGTGAGAAGTAAGCAGGACTGCTTATTCATAAAGAAACATTACTTAGGTGACTTTTAGTGAGATACTGAGCTATCAAGAATGTGAGGAGAACTTAAGTGCATTATGTAACTTTATGGAACTACCACTTACTGATTATTCTAAGTATATGGCATTTTGTAAAAGGAGAAATGGAAGAGATGGAAAAATCAATGGCTGTTAAAGCATCCTACTCTAAGAGGCTGAAAAACCAGGCAGGTGAAGCTATTCCAATTTCATGACACTGAAATTAGTCTGCATAAAACTTTATTGTTGCTTATATAAGGCCTTTTTATTCTTTTTCATTCTTTTTCTTTTATTGAAGATAGATATTTTTCTCACAATATATTCTAGTTATGATTTTCTCTTCTGCTATTCTCTCCTCTTCTGCTTCCATTAGGGACCTATTTTCTTTCTGTCTTTTATTAAAAAACAAACATGGATCTAAGGGATAAAGAATAAAATATAATAAGGTAAAGCAAAACCAGTGCATTGGAATAGGACAATACATGCAAACAGAACAGAAAGAGACTAAGTGGACAAGGCTAAAGAAACATCAACCCACTCATTGCACACAAAACTATCACCCAGAATTCATAAAATATATGCAAAGGGACTGGAGTGTAGAACAAGAGAATATATATATATATATATATATATATATATATATATATATATATATATATATATATATTTAATATATATGTTAAAACTAAAATAAAATGAAACTATAAGAATAAAGACATGAAATAAAACAAAACAAAAAAAGAAAAAAGGAAAATCTCTGATGTGACCTTGTAAGACAAGAAAATTACAAATATTTCACAAGTTTATTTTCTGTTGGCAATCTACTGCTGGGCATAAGGCCTACCCTTAAGAGTAGTTTGTTTTGTCAGTGGAACTCCCTTGAAAAAACCAAATTTCCTTTTGCAAGTGGTTACCAATGAAGATTTCTTCAGTGCAAAAGATGGGGGCATGTGTCCACTTATTTCAGCTCTATGACTCCATCTTGTGGAGTTCACTGCAGGCCTTATGTATGGTGCCTTTGTGTCTGAATATACATGTGAATTAATTCTCTTATTTATAGGGCCTTATTTTCTTGGTGTTTTCATGCCCTCTTGTTCTTATACACTTTCTTGGAGTCCCCTGAGCCCTGAGGGGACTGATGTGACTTCTCTTCTATAGGGCTGATTATACCAAGGTCTCTCATACTCTGACTAATGTCTGGCAACAGGTCTCTATGTTTGTTCCTATCTGCTGCAGGAGGAAAGTTCTTTTATAATAGCTGAACAAGGTACTGATTTATGAGTATAGCAGAATGTCATTAAAATTCAGTTTATTTTCTACTTGTTTCATTTCAAACAACAATATTTACTTTATTCTAGGACCCTGGGCAATCGAGTCTCAAGTTATTGGTCAACCAAGCAGTGTCCAGTATGGGTTTAGTCTCAAAGAGTGGGCCTTAAATCAAATCTTGTATTGGTTTATTAGTCACTTAACCAGAATATCATTGCAAGTCATTTTATTGCTTAGTGTTTTGTGAGAAAGGCAGTATTTGATTATCTTTCTCTAGCAAAGATGTGAGAACAAAGAAGTGAAGACTCTCGGAATGTACCAGGATGGTTTCTCCACACCCAGTGAGTTCTGTAGGTGTTTTCAGCAACAATATTATCTTGCTGACAGTTTGTGGTGTATAATCAATATCTCTGGCAATAGTTGACCTGTTTGTGGATTCTCATAAGACCCTTTGACAAGCAATTAAATATGTTAATTCTGGGACTGCAACCCTCATCTGATTAGAACATATGGCTACTATATGTTGGAGCATCATTTGGGTATATGCCCAGAAATGGTATAAATGGGTCTTCAGGTAGCACTATGTCCAATTATCTGAGGAACTGCCAGACCAATTTTCAGAGTGGTTCTACCAGCTTTCAGTACCACCAGAAAAGTAGGAATGTTCCTCTTTCTCCACATCCTCATTATCATCTGCTGTTCCCTGAATTTAGAGACACATACTCCACTGTGTTCATAGCAGCCTTGTTTGTAATAGCCAGAAGCTAGAATGAACCCAGAAGTTCTTCAAAGGAAGAATGGATACAGAAATTGTGCCACTTTCAGCCCAATGCCAGACCCGAAGTAGTTTCATAAGAACCAGTAGCCCTCCTGCCCACAGGTCACAGGAAGCTCAGAAGAGTTGCAGGAGCACTCCTCATCCTAAGTGGAATAGTGAGTAAACTTCTTTTACCCACTGTCTACCCAAGGAGAGGTTGCCAAGAACTCTCGCAATACAAGCAGTGGTACTGCCTGGGAGTGCACACTTTCAACCCAAAGCCAGACCCAGACCTGGTCCAGATTCATAAAGACCAGTGACAGGCTCACCCACAGGTCACAGGAAGCTCTGAAGAACTGCAGAAGCATTCTTCATACTAAGTGGACGGGTTGGTCAACTTCTTTTACCCATAACTCTCTCGATATAATGAACAATACTGCCTGAGAGTGCACACTTCTGTCCAAGGCCAAAACCAGTCCAGGAACATCAGGACTGGGCTCTGCCATTGGAACTCACAGCCTACCCTGAGAAAGAAACACCCAGGAACAATCTCCCTCTAGAGACCAAAGGCCCAAAGACCCATAAGCCAGATAAACTCCTGTAAGATCACCTAGAATCACCTATATCTAGATGGCAAGAGGAAAGCACAAAATTCTAAGAAATGGAAACCAAGAAAACCTGCCCACATCAGATCCTATTTTTTCCATCACCACAAATAGTAAATATCCCAACTCACAAGAAAAATGAGATTTAGACTTAAAATGATACTTCATGATGATGAAGGAGATCTTTGAGAAGCACTTAAATAACACATTGGAGAAGTACAGGAAAATCAGGAGAATACATGCAAACAAGTTGAAACCCTTAAAGAAGAAACCCTCAAATCCCACAAAGATCACTTAAAGAGCTACAGGAAAGCACAAACAACCAGGTGAAATTACTAAAAACAGAAATAGAAAAAATGAAGAAGTCATGAAAGAAGATATTCCTGAAGTTGGAAAACCTAGGAAAGACATTTAGAGTCATAGATGCTAGCATCACCAAATGAATACAAGAGATGGAGAAGAGAATCTCAGGAACAGAAGATACCATAGAAATCATTGACATAACAGTCAACGAAAAATGCAAAAAATCAAAAAGATTGTAACCCAAAACATCTAGAAAATTTAGGACACAATGAGAAGACCAAACCTAAGGATAATAGCTGTAGAAAAGAGCAAAGACTCTAAATTGAAAGGCCCAGGAAATATCTTCAATGAAGTTGTTAAAGAAAACTTTCTTAACCTTAAAAAAAAAAAAAAAAAAAAAAAAAGAGATGGCCACATACATACAAGAAGCCTACAGAATCCCAAATAAATTGGACCAGAAAAGAAATTTCTCCAGACACATAATAGTCAAAACAACAAATGTTCAAAACCAATAAAGAATACTAAAAACAGTTAAAGAAAAAAAAAACAGGTAATATAAAGGCAGAACAAGCAGAATTACACCAAACTTTTCAGTAGAAACTATGAAAAATAGAAGATCCTGGACTAACATCATCTAAGGGAACACAGTTCCAGCCCAGGTTACTATATCCAGCAAAACTATCAATCACCGTAGATAGAGAAACCAAAATATTTCAGGACAAAAACAAATTTACACAATATCTGACCACAAATCCAGCCCTACAAAGGATAATAGATGGATAACTGCCACAAAGAGTGAAACTTCACTCTAGTAAAATCAAGAAACTAATCCTTTTACAACAAATATGAAAGAAGAAAAGCACACTAATATAACTCTACCTGAAACAACAAAAATAGCAGGAAACAACAACTACTATTCCTTAATATCCCTTAACATCAATGAATTCAATTCTTCAATAAAAAATGCATAGACTATCAGACTGGACTTATAAACAAGATCCAGAATTTTGCTACATACAGGAAACTCATCTCAGCAACAAAGACAGGTACTACCTCAGTTAAAAGACTGGGAAAAAAGTTTCCATGCAAATGGTCCCAAGAAACTTGCTGGAGTAACCATCCTAATAATGAATAAATTAGATTTTCAACCAAAAGTCATTAAAAAAGACAAAAAGATACTTTTTACTTATCAAAGGAAAAATATGTCAAGATGGACTTACAATCCTGAACATCTATGCTCCAAATTCAAGAACACCCACATTCATAAAAGAAACTCTACTAAAGCTCAGAGCATACACAATAATAGTGGGAGACTTCAACACCCCACTCTTATCAATGGACAGATCATGGAACCAGAAACTGAACAGACACAGTGAAACTAACAGAAGTTATGAACCAAATGGATTTAACAGATATATATAGAATATTTCATCCTGAAACTAAGAATATACCTTCTTCTCAGCACCTCATGGCACCTGTTCCAAATTGACCATATATTCAGTCACAAAACAAGCCTCAACTGACACAAGAACAAAATAATTGTATGCATTCTATCATATCACCATAGACAAAGGCTGGTCTTCAACAACAACAACAACAAAGCCCTCATATACATGAAAGCTAAATAATACTCTACACAATGATAGCTTGGTCAAGGAGGAAAAAAGAAAAAAATCAAAGAATTTTTAGAATTTAACAAAAATGAAGGGGCAACATACCTGAATTTATGGGATACAATGAAAACATTGCTAAGAGGAAAATCATATCACTGAGTGCCTCCAAAAAGAAACTGGAGAGATCATACACTAAGAACTTGACAAAACAACTGAAAGCTCTAGAATAAAACGAAGCAGATACAGCCAAGAACAGAATATGGCAGAAAATAATCTAAGTCAGAGCTGAAGTCAACTAAATAGAAACAAAAAGAACTATTCAAAGAATCAACACAACCAAGAGCTGGTTCTTTAAGAAAAATCATCAACATTTATAAACCCTTAACCAAAATAACCAGAGGGCACAGAGAGTGTATCCAAAAAGACAAAATCAGAAATGAAAGGGGAGACATAACCACAGAAACTGAGGAAATTCAATAAATCATCAGATCCTACTACAAAAGTCTATACTTAACAAAACCAAAAAATCTGGAGAAAATGGACAAATTTTTAGACAGATACCAGGTACCAATTCCCCTCATGATCACTGATGCAAAAATAGTAAAATTCTTACAAACTGAACCCAAGAAAATATGAAAACTATCATTCACTGTGATCTAATAGGCTTCATCACAGTTATGGAAGGATGGTTCAGTATTTGGAAATCCATCAATGTCATTTACTACATAAACAAATTCAAAGAAACAAAAGAACATGGTGATCTATCTATCTAGATGCTGAGAAAGCATTTGAAAAACTTCAACACTCTTTCATGTTAAAAGTATTGGAAAGGTCTGGTATTCAAGGCACTTATTAAATATAGTAAAAGCTATATACAGCAAACCAGAAGCCAGCATCAAAGTAAATGTTGAGAATTTTGAAGCAACCCCACTAAAATCAGAGAATAAACAAGGCTGTCCTCTCTCTCCCTACCTATTCAATATAGTACTGGAACTACTAGCCAGAAAAATAAAACAACAAAATGAAGTCAAAGGAATAGAAACTGGAAAGGAATAAATCAAAATCTCACTATTTGCAGATGATATGATAGTATACCTAAATGACACTAAAAATTCTATCACGAAACTTTTATAGCTGATAAACACTTTTGACAAAGTGGCTGGATATAAAATAAACACAATCAAATCAGTATCCTTTCTCTACCCAAAGTACAAACAGGCTGAAAAAAAATTAGAGAATTGACACCCCTTACAATAGCCACAAAGAATATAAAATACCTTGGTGTAAACCTAACATAGCAAGGGAAGTACCTGTATGACAAGAATTTACATCTGTGAGGAAGGAAACTGAAGAAGACCTCAAAAGATAGAAAGATCTCCCATACTCATGGATTGGAAGGATCAATATTATAAAAATGGCCATCTTGCCTAAGGCAACCTACAAATTCAATGCAATCCCCATCACAATCCCAAGTGAATTTTTCATAAAGTTAGAATGAGCAATTTGCAAATTGATTTGAAGTAATAAAAAACCCAGGATATCAAAAACAATTCAAACAATAAAAAAAAAAAAAAAACAAAATAAAACATCTGAAAGAATCACTATCCCTGACATCAAGCTGTATTACAAAGCAATCATGATAAAAAAAAAACATCCTGGGATTTTTACAGAGATAGGCAGATAGACCAGTGGCATAGATCTAAGACCTAGACATCAACTCACACACCTATGGTCACTTGATCTAAACAAAGGAGCTAAAAACATTCAATGGAAAAAAGACAGTCTCTTTAATAAATGGCATTGGTTCAAGTAGCAGTTAGCATGAAGAAAAATATAAATCATTCCGTTTTTATCTCCTTGTAGAAAGCTCAAGTCCAAGTGGATCAAAGACCTTCACATAAAACCAGGAACGCTGAAACTAATAGAGGAGAAAGTGGGGAAAAACTTAGAACACATAGGCACAGGGGAAAATTTCCTGAAGAAAACACCAATGGCTCATGCTCTAATATCAAGAAATTACAAATGGGACCTCTGGAAATTGCAAAGCTTCTGTAAGGCCAAGGACACTGTCAATAGGACAAAACAGCAATCAACAAATCAGGAAAAGATCTTTACCAATCCTACATTTGATACAGGACTAGTATCCAATACATACGAAGAACTCAGGAAGCTAGACGCTAGAGAATAAAATAATCCTAGTGAAAATGGGTACAGAGCTACACAGCAACTTCTCAACAGAGGTTTATCAAATGGCTGAGAAACACTTAAAGAAATGCTCAACAACCTTAGTCATCAGAGAAATGCAAATCAAAACCATCCTAAGATTCTAACTCACAACAGTCAGAATGGCTGAGATCAAAAACTCCGGTGACAGAACATGCTGGCAAGGAAGTAGAGAAAGAGAAACACTCCTTCACTGTTGGTGGGATTATAAACTGGTACAACCACTCTGGAAATCAGTCTGGAGGTTCCTCAGAAAATTGATAATAGTGCTACATAAAGACACAGCTATACCACTCCTGAGCATATGCCCAAAAGAAGCTCCAGCATCTAACAAGAACACATGCTCAACAATGTTCAGAGCTGCCTTATTATAATAGCCAGATGTTGTAAAGAATCCAGATGTCCCTCAACAGAGGAATGGATATAGAAATTTTTGTACATATACACAGTGGAGTACTACTCAACTACTAAAAACAACGAGTTCATGAAATTCCTAAGCAAATGGATGGAACTTGAAGCTATCATCCTAAGTGTGGTAACCCAGTCACAGAAGAAAATTTATGGTATGCATTCACTTATAAGTTCTCCCCCGCCCACCCACAAAGCTCAGAATACCCAAGAAACCATCCACAAAAATTTATGAATCTCAAAAAAATAAAGAAAGAAAGAAAGAAAAAGAAATCAGAATGTGGATGCTTCAGTCTTTCTTAGAAGAGAGAAAGAAACAGGCGAGGAAATACAAGGTCAAATAAAGTATCAGGGATTGAAGAAAAGATCTACAGAGACTGTGTTACCTGGAGAACCACCACATAAGCTGCCACCAAACCCACGCACTATTGCTGATGCCAGACCTGAATGTCTCCTCAGCATCTCTCCCAGAGTCATATATATACAGATGTGGATGCTTGCAGCTAAACTTCAGACTGAACACGGAGATCCAAATGAGAGTGTTAGAGAAAGGACTGAAAGAAGTGAAGGGTTTATACACTCATAGGAACAACAACACCATCAGCAGCCAAGTCACTGAGGTGGAGACAGAATTGGGAGAGGGACCTCCTTCATGGATGCAAGTTGAGAAGGAGGAGGAAGGTGAGTGTGGAGAGGGTATATTATTTAAATGCAAATTCTAAGAATATCCAATAAAATTAAAAAGAAAAGAAAAAAGAAAATGTACATTTTTACAATGGTGTACTATTCAGCTATTCAAAACAATGACTTTATGAAATTCTTAGGCAAATTAATGGAATTAGGAAATAGCATCCTGAATTAGTTAACTTAATCACAAAAAACACATATGGTATGTACTCACTGATAAATGGATATTAGCTTCAAACCTCAGATTACCCAAGATACAATACACAGACCACATGAACCTCAAGAAGTTAGAAGAGCAAAATGCAGATGTTTTAGTCCTTCTCAGAAGAGGGAATAAAACTTTCACAGGAAGAAATATGGAGACAATGTTTGAAGCAGAGAGTAAGGCATATGCCATCCAGAGACTGCCCTACCTGGGGATCCATCCCATATACAGACACCAAAACCAGACCCTATTTTGGTTGCCAATAAGTGCATGCTGGCAAGAGTCTGATAGAAATGTCTCCTGAGCGGTTCTTCCAGATCATGAAAAATACAGAGGTAGAAGTTCTTGGCCAACCATTGGACTGAGAATGGTTTCCCCAATGTAGGAGCTAGAGAAAGGACTAAAGGAGCTGAAAGGGTTTTCAACTCCACAAGATCAACAATATCAACCAACTAGACCCCAAACCCCAAGAGCTAACAGAGACTAAACAACCAACCAAAGAGTACACATGGAGGAACCTAAGGCTCCTGCAACATATGTAGCAGAAGATGGCATAATCAGGCATCAAGGAGAAGAAAGGTCCTTTCCTCTGTGAGGGCTCAATATCACAGTTAAGGAAATACCAAGGCAGAGAGATAGGAGGGAGTAGGTGGGTTAGAGAACACTGTCATAGAAGCAGGGGGAATGGGTGGGATAGTGGGATTCTAGAGGAGAAACCTGAAAAGAAGGGATAACATTTGAAATGTAAATAAAAATGTAAGTAAAAATGTAAATATTTGGAAAAAAGGAAGATATGGCTGTTCACACAGACACACGCACACACACACACACACACACTGTTGGAAATCTAATTTAATTAGGTAATAGCACATGGAATAACAGTTGTAATATGTAAATACAATTAAGAGAAAGTAATTCTAGGTAAAACACTATATATTGCATATACTTCCAAGTTCAGAAAACCACTTTTCAAAAGATGATGCAGTGTAGTGAGGACTGGGGTGAAGGAACTAGGTGTGGTTGCAGATAACAAAGCTTTCTGAACTTCTGATTTGTAGGTTTCACAGATGGGCAACTTGAATGTTTTATGTTTGCCACATCACCCTGCTTATTACCCAAATTTGGTTTGAATGGTAGCACACACAGAGGTTTCCAGCTCAGTTTCTGTCTGAGCTTACAGCTAAGTTATGTGTGACTAATATATCCAGACTTATTTATTCTCTCTCTCTTATGTGCAAACAAATAAAATTGGCAAAAGCTATGGTTTGGTAAACATTTGGGGCTTTGTGGTGCACTTCTCTAGAGATTGGTTCTGTTTAAAATTAGTCATATTTATTGATCAATTTATAAATATTCTATTAAACATATATTTAAACTGATTCTTTTTACTGTTTTCTCTCTGTGCATATGTAAGTATGTATGTATTTTCATGCTTGCGCATGTACATGTATATATTTTCCTAGTGGTATTAATTAAACCTGAGTTTAAGTGTGTGCTATGCCAGCAACTTACCTTTTAAACATCTCCCTGGCAATTTTTAGTTTTTAGTTTTATGCTATTATTTGAACATAGAATCAGTCTAAGTTGCCAAGAAGAGCCGGGAACTGTTTCTAGAGACCCAGCAGACTTGGGACTTACATGTACTTTTGAGTAGCGTATACTACAGGAATGCATTGCTCTATAGCTAATTGTTTCTTATGTTATTTTCATTTTTTAATGAGTCAGTTCCCTCATTAATGGTATTCATCATTTCTGTTGCAAGGTTTTATTTTTCAATTTATTTTGGTTGTTTCCTACTGTTTAATGCTGCTTCTGTTTTAGAGTTTTCACAAGTTGAAGTTATGAAACTTGAAATTCCCTGTGACAGAGTTTGGAAATGACCCTACCTTGAACACTTTTGAGCAGATGATGAGAAAAGAACAATGAATATGTCAAAATGAATACTGTGGCAACAAGTCTCAGTCATGTGGTAGTTTTTTTCAGGCTGATGTTCTCTCATTCACTCATTGTGATGGAATATGAAGGCCCTCACCAGACATGAACAAAATGGTGCTTATTTAGTTCTTGGTCCTCAGAATTATAGCTTGAACTTCTTTTCCTTACAATTCAACTCGTCAGCTGCAATCTACTATAGCAACAAAAAATTTTCTAAGATACCACCTGATTTCCAGTGGAGTCTGTAGCAAGTCAACTATAGCTCTATTCAACTTCTTTTTGTTTTATTCTTTCATATTTTTCTTTTCTTTTTTTTTCCTGAGATACTCTGTATTTACATTTGAGATGTATCTGTTTACCCTGCCCTGCTCCCATTCCCCCTCCTCCTCCAGTTACCCTCACAAAGATGCACTCTCTTCTGATCCCCAACCCCATCCATTGATTTGGCAAAACATGCCCTCTCTGGAACAAAAGCTTCTGCTCACATGGATGCCAGACACTGCTGTCTTCAGCTACATACATAACTGGATCAAATAGGTCTCTCAATGTGCACAAAACGGTTGGTGCTTTACTCCACAGGGTTTGGAGGGTTTGCTTGATTGATAATGTTACCTTCCCATGAGGTTGTAACCTCTTTCAGCTCTTTAGGTCCTTTCTTTACCAACCTCATTGAATCCCCGAGTAAAGACCAATGGTTAGTTGCAAGCATGTTCAGCTGTATCTCTATGATTCTAGCATAGTCTTTGAGGGGGACTCTCTGTCTAGTTCCTGCCAGTAAGTACTTTTTGGGACCAGGGATAGTGCTTGGATTTGGTGAGTGCATATGTGGTGGATCAGAAGATGAGGCAGTTTCTGAGTAATATTTTTTCAATCCCTGTTTTTGTATTTGACCTTGTATTTTCTCCCATGAGAGTTTTATTCTCTTTTCTAAGAAGGACTGAGGTCTTCCCATATTGGCCTTCCTTATTTTTGAGTTTCATAATGTCTGTGAATTGTTTCTTGGGTATTGGGTATTCAGAGCTTTCTGGGGCTAGAATCTGCTTATCAGTGAGTGCATACCATGTGTGTTCTTTTGTGACTGGGTTCCCTCACTCAGGATGATAGTCTCTAGTTCCATCCATTTGCCTAGAAATTTCATGAATTCATTGTTTCTAGCAGCTGAGTATTACACCACTGTGTATGTATGTACTACACTTTCTGTATCCATTCATCTGTTGATGGACATCTGGGTTCTTTCCAGCTTCTGGCTATTACAAGTAAGCCTGTTATAAACATGGTGGAGGATGTATCCTTGTTATATGTTGGAGCATCCCAGGAATGGAATAGCTGGGTTTTTAAGTAGTACTATGTCCAATTTTCTGAGGAACCACCAGACTGATTTCCAGAGTGGTTGTACCAGCATTCAATCCCACCAACAGTGGAGAACTGTCCCTCTTTCCCCATATCCTTGCCAGCATCTGCTGTCACCTGAAATTTTGATCTTAGCCATCCTGACTGGTGTGAGGTGGAATCTCAGGGTTGTTTTGATGTGTATTTCCCTGATGATTAGGGATACTGAGCATTTCTTTAGGTGCTTGTTAGCCATTCAATATTTCTCAGTTGAGAATTCTTTGTTTCGTTCTGTATCCCATTTTTAAATAGGATTATTTGATCCTTTATAGTCTAGCTTCCTGAGTTTTTTTTTTAATATATTAGACACTAGACCTCTTTCAGACATAGGATTGGTAAAGATCTTTTCCCAATATGTAGGCTGCTGTTTTCTCTTTTTAATAGTGTCCTTAGCCTTACAGAAACTTTGCAATTTCATGAGGTTGCATTTGTTGATTCTTGATCTTAGAGCATAAGCCATTGGTGTTCTGTTCAAGAAACTGTCCCTGGTCCCATGTGTTCTAAACTCTTCCTCAGTTTCAGTGTACCTGGTTTTCTGTGCAGATCTTTGATCCACTTGGTCTTGAGCTTTGTACAAAGGAAGAAGAAAGCATCAATTTGCATTGTTCTGCATCCTGACTGCCAGTTCAATCAGTACCATTTGTTAAAGAGGCTTTCCTTTTTCCATTGAATGTTTTCAGCTCCTTTGTCAAAGATCAAGGGACCAGAGGTGTGTGGATTCATTTCTGGTTCTTCAATTTGGTTCCATTGATCTACCTGCCTATCTCTGTACCAATACAATGAAGTTTTTTTTTTTTTCACAGTTGCTTTGTAACATATCTTGAGATCAGAGATTGTAATTTCCCCAGAAGTATTTTTATTTTTGAGAATAGATTTAGCTATTCTAGGATTTTTGTTATTCCAGATGAATTTGAAAATTGCTTTTTCCAACTCTGAAAAATTGAGTTGGAGTTTTGACGGGTATTGAATTGAATCTGTACTTTTGGTAAGACGGCCATTTTTACAATGTTGATCTTTCCAATCCATGAACATGGGAGATATTTCCATCTTCTGAGATATCCTTAAATTTTCTTCTTCAAAGTCTTGAAGTTCCTTTCATACAGATCCTTCACTTGCTTGGTTGGGGTCACCCCAAGTTATTTTATAGTCTTTGTGATTATTTTTAAGGGTGTTGATTCTCTAAGTTCTTTCTCAGCCTGCTTATCCATTGAGTAGAAGAAGGCTACTGATTTGTTGGATTTAATTTTATTGCCACAAACTTTGCTGAAGTTGTTTATTTGTTGTATACATTCTCTAGTGAAATTTTTGTGGTCACTTGAATAGAATGAATATTGTATTAAGAGAATTTCAAGATTCATATTGTACTAAACTACAATCAGTAATCAAACACAGCACCTGTGAATTCACTTGAAAATGTGGTGTAAAAAGTTTTGTTTTGTTTTGTTTTTTTTTCTGCCCATCATCTATTGCCATGAATGACTCAGTTTACTCATATGAGCATTTTGTTTGCTTTTCCTTTTGAGGGTTTTGAGGATTCCCTATCCTTTGTTTGTTCCTTCCTTTCTCCCTCTCTCATTCCCTCCGTCAGTCTTTGTCTCCTTCCTATTGCCCTTCCTCTCTCTCTCTCTCTTTCTTTCTTTCTTTTTCTTTCTTTCTTCCTTTCATCCTTCCTTTCTTTCTTTTTCTCCCTCTCTCCCTCCCTCCTTCTCTCTCTCTCTCTCTCTCTCTCTCTCTCTCTCTCTCTCTCTCTCTCTGTCTTTCTTTCTTTCCTTCCTTCCTTCTTTTTTTCTTTCCTACTATTGGTACAAAAAGACTTAGAGAGATTCAGTATAGATGACAAGCTTGAATACATATCAGGCATTTACCTAATCTCAATTGGTCCAGACTTGAAAAAACCCTTTCGATGTCTTCCTGTGAAGAATAATGGCGGCTCCGAGTTTATTCCAAGAGACAAACAAAAATGCTCTGTATTGGAAACCTACAGCGACTTCTGAGTGTGGACTCAGTGATAGCCTCTTCTGCTGCTGCTGAAAACATGACACTCAGCTCTTCACTGTAAAAACTAGTAAAACTCTGTGAAGGAAAGCCTGTTCATAGGAAAAACCGTGTCTTTGAGCCTTTGTTATGCTAAGACTTCAGCAGTTCATCAGCTGCAGTCTTCTTTTAACTCTTATTTGACTGTGTTATTTTACCTTCCTAGATTTCTTTTCCGATCAGCTGTGGTTTGAAACAGCAGGCGAGTTTTATCGCCAGTTCTGGACACAATGCCATTCTCTGACATCCATTCTCAAGTGGACCCAAGCAGAGCTGCTAACCTTAAGTTTGTACTTTTTCACTTTCAAAAAGAATATAAGTCATTAGTCCTGAGCACTGTCCATTGCAGAATGCCGCACACTTTCACTGAGGAAATAAATGAGCATGCATAGCTGGACAAATGAAAGTATCGTATAAACGTTGAAGAGCTTATACACCCCTGCGTAAAAGCACTGCAGAGCCTAGGTATAAAACTATCTGAGTCTAGTAATGTACTTATTGAAACTATAAACAGTCATTATATGAATATAAAATGAAGTTTGATAAAGTTTCTGATCTCATTTTGGTAAACAGTTTTGAAAACTGTGTATGTCCTAAGCCCAAAATGTCAACAGTCAATACTTGCTTGGACATTAAAATTTTTCTTTAATGAAATTTTAATGAAATAAATTTGATTAGTTAATGGTTTTAATTTTCTTGTTTTTATAATACAGAACCTGGGAGTAAAAGTAAAAAAAAAAAACATTTGAAATTATTATAATAATGTGTTTAGAACAGGTTTATTTACTTCACACCTTTTTTTTTCTAACTTCCAGAGGGCAATGAACCAGCCATTTAATAGGAACTCACAAAGGCCGAAGTTCCTGGGCTGCCCACCTTGCCACTCCATTAAATCCAGATATACCTTGGCCAGGGGCCATCTGTGGAGCCAGGGAAACCAGACCCAGCTGGAAGGTGCTTCCAACGGGAAGGGCATGGTTAAAAGAAAAAAAAGGACAAGGTTCCCAAAGCAAAGTCTTTACAAAAGGGGGTTCTCCTTTCCTCCAAAACCAAAAAAAAAAAAACCCCAAAGTGTCCAAAGTGTCACATAAGCTCAAAATAAAATATAAAGTAAAGATGCTGCATTAGAAAAGTTTGCAATATTAAGCCTTTTCAATAGGGAGAAGGGCCCTAAAGTGCCAAACATCCAATAAAATTCCATGGAAGTGTGGCCTATACCTTGCATTGAAAAAGGAAAAAAAAAATCAAGATGGTCTGTATGTAGTGCTTTGGGCCCATGTGGAGGCAGATAGGGACTCTGATGTGGCCACACATCTTAGTGTAGCCTTAAGCTCCAACTCAAGGGGATTAATTCCAGGGTCATAAGCACCCTAGATTCACAGCCAATGGCCACCTGTAGCTTATTTTCCACATGGACTGTGTAGCTGCGAACATGCACACCCCTCTTTGCGGCTTGGCATTTAAGTGCTGTAGGTAAAGGGATGTGGGAAAGGTGCTTGCCAAGCTGCTTCCTAGTGACCTGGGATATAGGCAGCCCCTCTGCAATTCATCTCCCCACCTCAACCCTGGGGTGCAAGTGTTCTCTTGAAGTCAGTCCAGGATGAGTCATGACGCACTGGTTGCTCTTCCCCACAGGACTGGTCAAAGCAACTGGGTAATGGGGGCTGCCTCTTGGTCAGCCTTGAGTTGGGGTCACGATGATTGCGCTTGGCTTCTTCGATGTACACAGTTCCAGAAGCACCTTGACTGGCTGCCTAGCTACTTGCTCCCTGAGTACACCATGGCTGAGTAGCCAGCCTAGGAGGTCCTTGCAAGGTGGGTTGTACCCCAGCATGAGCTTGGCACAGCCTGGATGGCTCTGGCGCCAGAGCAGGCCCACATCAGCAATAGTCTGGATCTCCACCACAGCCTCCAATACTGTCATGCCACGCACCAGAAGGCTGACAAGTGAACGCTGTAGCACAGAAGGTGCTGCTGTGAGTAGGCGATGATGTGGCCTTGAGCTGGGTGAAGGCAGAGCCACTCAATAGTGCTCAGCACACGCACCAACTGGATGCCTTCTTCCATGGTGCTCCAGGGCCTGAAGGGTAGTTCAGTGGGCTCAAAATGCAAGGAGGATGCCCAGTGCTGACGCACTAGCTGCAGCAGCTAGCTCAATAGTATCTGGCAGTCAGTCGCCTCCTCCCATGGGGCCTTGCAGCAGTAGTTAAAGATGGTGTCATGGGTGAGGTCACCCAGCATTCCATGCTTCCCGGAATTCAGGGAAAGGGCAAGGCCTCTCTAGTCATACACCCGCAGGATTCAGGTGACTTGTGAGCTCATTGGGGTTCTGCTTGAAATGCTGTGAGATAGCCAACAGCTCCGAGTACCTGTAGTAATCCCCCTCATCGCCATCTTACCTTGGTGGACACCAGCACTCTCTCAGCCAGGGCACTGAAAAATTAAACTGATTAGGAAAAAAAAAAAACAAAAAACAATAAACAAACAAAAAAAAAAAAAAAAACCAGTAAAGTTGAATACAATCTATGGAGCTGTTTACCTTTTGAAAAAAAACAGAGACACACATTTAACTGATGAAATTGTGAGGGAAGAAGATCATGTTTCTTCTTTATACTTGTCTGAGAAAGATGAATTGTGCTGAAGTAGTTCTACCTACTTAGGAGATGCACTAAGAGAAGCTATGTAGTCTGCTGACCTTGAACACCTTTTACTTCACAGTGCTTTATGTGTGGAAGGAAAGACCTACACATGTATATATGCAGAGTCATCATCCTTACTGTGTCTCCTTGAACAGCAGGCCTTACCGCAGAGGATGTGCATGCTTATCCATGTGACACCTACATGACTATGACCTGGGACCATGGACTCAGGCTGCACTGAGTAGCAGGTTCCAGTATGTACTGGTTACAGGCTTTATAGTTACAGGACAGCAGAAATCACAGTGTCATGGCTTTTCAGCACACCAGGTAGGCAGAATACAGCAATCCATTGCCAACTACCTTGGATGGTATCTGATGAAATTCTTAGTTTGGGGGTTGGAGGAAGTTAGTGTTCTGTTAAGTGAATGCCCTTCAAAGATTCTATTAGCGTCAAGTTAAACAGAGAGGTGGGAAATGAAAACTACTTATGTAGAATTTTCTCCCTGTTTTCTTGATGTGATAGCAAAGCAGAGTTAAGGTTTTGTTTCTGCTCAGCTCAGGGTATAGTCCCTCACGTGGAGGAACTAGAACAACAAGGCTCCTGGAAAGCAGAGACCAATGAGCCTTGCTCCTTGGTACGCTGAACACTCGGATTACCTTAAACAGACTGGGATCCCTGTCTGGGACACAATCCTGCTTCAGGACTTCTGACCTCAACAAGAGAATCAAGGTAATCTTCCCAGATAACTAAAATCTTTGTCCAATGGGCAATCAGACCAACCATTACAGCTAGGAAGTGGACCTAAGGGAGCTAACACACTTTGATTTCAGATCTGCAAAATTCCCGTTCTTCAAATCATGAAGCTCTGATCAGCTAGCTTGCCTTGTAGAATTTTCACATGTATCATCACTGCACCCCACCCCCAACCCAGGAAACTACAGATCATAGATTTTATGCTATTTATTTACTTATTTATCTATTTAGATATTTATTTAGAAATATAAACTAAAATGTTAACGTGACTTATACTATCAGAAAATAGTAGCTATATTAAAATTAATAATGCTTTATATTGTAAGAGCAAAACTTTGGTTATATGTTTATTCTCTATGGGTTTTCCTCAATTTACTACTAGTAATCATTTCTTAAAGTTTGTATATTAATAATTGATACGATATTATTAATATTTTACTGTTATATGTTTCACATGCTCTAGAATTGGAAAAAGAAAATAGGAACTATTTAAATAACAAATGTGTTTCAAGACGGAGGTAAGAGCAGAAGGCAAAATGTTTATTTTGGGTTCACACCATCAGTCCCCAACAAGCTGCTGCTTCCAGAGTGATTGCTGGGAAGGAAAGGAATTGGGTTAGAACTCCAGCTGACTAGGTGCTATATTCCACACTTGCAGAGCACAGGATACACTTTTAATAAATGACTTTAATTTAAATGTGATTTCTAACAAAAATAACTTCACCATTTTGACCTCATATATTAGTTTATTTTTTTTTTAGGATAACAATTATTTCTAGTAATTTAAAACATTGAACCTGATAGTCTGGAGTTTATTTTCTGTGCAACATAATAAATGTGAAACATTTATATTAGGCAAAGTCAGAGGTATTCTGAGTGTGTGTGTGTGTGTGTGTGTGTGTGTGTGTGTGTGTGTGTCTGTGTCTGTTTATTCTCTCTCTTTATATGTTGTGTAACCAAGTTAGATATGTGAGACAGAAATTAAAATTGTGTTGGACTGTTTAAAAATTACTAGTTGTCAACATGTGGAAAATAAAGATTAGTGATTGATAATAAAACTTTCAGATAGATTATGGTTGAAAAGTGAAGACAATGCTTATAAAGAGATGTTTTCCAACAGAAATCAACATTTTGCCCTCAGAAAGAAAGGTCAGCATAAAGGGAAGACAGGAATGAGTGACAGTGTTTCCCCAGCTCTTTAATCAGAGGGGACCATGGTCATGGCTGGATTTAAGGTCAGAAAAGTTTTCTAAAGAGATTGAAGAATGTCTATGTCTCCAGTATAAGAATGTAGAAAATGACTAACTTAATTGGGCAATTGAGTGTTTTCATGAAACAATGAGTGAATAAAGTTAGAAGAAAGTATTTTTATAAAGTTGTTACAAAGTACATGGGCTGTACCAGTACAAAGGTATTTTATGTGAGCTTGGAGAATTGCAACAAAGGACCTTTTTGCAATTACATGGGGTTTGTTAGATTATTTGTTTCCTTGATTTTTACTGGGATAGGCTGCTAATACAGAGTCTTGTATAGCTATGTATCCAACTCCTTGCTGGTTTTAAATAGATACTTTTATTGTATCAGTGATGATCCCTTCAGCAAAGGAGTCACAGATCCTTGTAGACTCAAGATTACAGCAAAGGCTAAACAATGTGGCATTTTCTTAATGAGAAGAAAAACATAAACAAAACTAATGACCCAAGTACATTTATATTATATTCCTACACAAATTCCTTTTGTATCTATACTTATTCAAAATTAGATATTTCAAAAATTTCCCATGCGTATCTACTCATTCCTTCACCTACACATGTCCAATTATAAGAGCTTTAGGTTCTACTGGTCTACCATCATCAAATGTACCTGTAAAAGGCATTAGCCCATTTTTCAAACATCATTAAGACTCATAGTAATTTGTTTCTGCACCATGCAGTTTTTGTGTAATTATTTATTTGTTTCTATAAAACTACAGGGCATGAGTAGAATTTTGTATGAAAAGCAGGTTGGGAAATTGTCTGAGGGTCTCTATGCAGTGTGACCTCAACTTTTATGTGTGCAGCACATTTATTCTGAATAATGTTGGTTGATATTCAAATAGTTCAATAATCAATAAAACTTACAAAGAAGACTATTAGATCACAATTTTCCACTTATTTAAGACATACAGTAAGTAGTGAGCAAGTAAGAAAGTACACAGAATATACACTAGACATAAAATACCCGCATTCTGCCTTCAAGATGATGGCGATTCTATAGGAGTTGCACTTTCAAATAAGAAAAAGTATAAGGTAGTTAACAGTGAAGCTCTATTCTACACACAGTGGGACTTATTGTGAGCCTTCTATCCTAAAGAGTTACAGGGAGCTGCCCCCCTTTTTTTTTCTGGTCACGCCAGCATTATATATATCAGAATTAGAAAGTCTTTGTATCTGAATGAAAAAGTGGTTAGAAAGCTTTTGCAGGTCACAAAGAATCATTTGTTAGCAATCATAAAAAGATTATAGTATGTGAGCATTAAATTATGATCCATGAGCTCTCAACTGCAGTTGACTTATATTTTGCTAGAGTATAGTATATATAATGAGTTATAACCAAAGTTGGGCCCAAGAAACAGTTTTACTATCTTAACTCTAGAAACAAGAAATTTTGATTTGAGGATATAAAATAAAAATAATAATATGATTAATGTAAAATATGCTCATTATAAGTTAGTTAAGTCAAGTTAACTGACCTATGAATTTGAACTACTAATGACAGAGCTATGTATGTGTACATTCATGAAACATGGACAGCTTCGCAGCTCAATAAAATATGTTTTTATTCATAAAATAGGCAAGAGGACACATAACTTTAAGCGAAATGGCCTTGGTGTTTATTGAAAGATTAATTACCTGAAAGCCTGTGGTTGATTGACAAGCTTTCGACAGGACAGTTGACTGGACTGGTAGGACTGCATCTTCTGATAAGGAAACCTACAAACCAGGGTTTTTTTATCCTCACTCTACCCCTTCCACACTGGAGGAGACTGGCTTTCAGAGGCACCCCTTGTTAGCAATCAAGCACTGTTATGTCCAACGCAAGGGGCCTGGTGACAGCAGATTAGATAGCATCACTAGTTACTGCAAGGTGACACATTACCACTGTCTCCTCCATGGTGGCTCATCCTCCTGCTCACCCACTGACAAAGGGCCCCATTTCTCCTCCACCATCCCCCATTTTTCTTTTACCTTCTCTGTAAGCCCCTCATTTCACGCTCTACCCTGATTACACTTCCCACATGGGACCTATTGCATGGTGGGACTTTATGGATCCTTCCACATAGATCTAAACTCATTCATGTCCAAACTTTCCAGTTTGCCATCCCCATTAGCGACAGGCCCTTCAGTTGTTCTGAAGAAAGAAAAGGTAAAGAACAAATCTGCTTTTGGATATGCCCACCTTCTTCCTTTACTTATTCATTGGCTTCATCAATAGCCATGTTTTCTTATTTATACATGTGATATTGAAATATATCTCCATATAGTTTGCAGTTATGAGTAGCAATTTTTATCTTTGACTGCTATATTATCGCAGTGTAACCCCTGATCAATACTAATGACATTAATTATTTATGAAATTAATATATTAAAATTATAGTGTTAAATATAGTGACTTGGTGGCTCTTCAAATTTAGTGTTCTAAGAAAACAATGTGCTGGCTGGATGTGGAGGAAGTATAAAAGAACTAGAGATCAATGGTCCTTTTTATATTGTAGTACAAAAGTTAGGGAAGCCCTGCTTCTTTATTTGAGAAGAAAAGATTTCTCAGTGGAAAATACAGACAATAAGACAATACTTAAGATAGTAGAGGATCGAGTTCTTAGAAAGCAGAAGGTATGTATTGTAATTCAAATTTCATGCTAATTTCTATTGATCAGCCTACTTAAATGGCAATGAAGCATAGGTTGCTCTTTTTCATCAAGTGTTTGAAACTCTGTAGAGTGGATGTCTGTCAGCCAGGAAAAAAAATATATAACTTTTGCTTCCTAGAAGAGCTGTGTTTTCTTCTTAGGGATGTGACTTTAAGAGAGTTAAGTCTAAGGCCCCTGACCTGAATAAAAGATGATGCTGATGCTATTCAGAGTCTTTAGATTATAGGAATATCTAATTGCCAACATCCTCTTAAGACCATTAGCTCTTTAGAAATGTATTCTTTTTTTTTTTATCTCATATGCAGCCACTAAACCCAAGCACTATTGCTTATGCCATGTAGTGCTTGCTGGTGGGAATCTGATATGGAGGCCTTCTCAAGAGTCTCTGCCAGAGCCATACTGATACAGAGGAGGATGCTTGCAGCTAACCATCAGACTGAGCACAAGAACCCCAATGAAGGAGCTAGAGAAAGAACTGAAGAAACTGAAAGGGTCTGCAACCCTATGAAAGAACAAAATTATTAACTAACAGCTCCCAGCGACTAAAACACAAACCAGTGAATTCACATGGAGAGATTCATAGCCTCAGGTGCATATGCAGCAGAGGATATTATTCTCTGGCATCAATGAAAGGAGATAACTTTTATCCAGCAAAAGATCTTTTTTCCAGTGTAGGGGAATGTCAAGGCACTGAGGTAGAAGAGAGAGGTTGGTAGAGGAAGCGCCTTCATGAAGGCAATAGGAGGGGGAGGAATGATGGGATTGGCTGAAAGAAGATAACATCTGAAAGGTAAATACTGAAGATATCTAATAAAAACAAACAAACAAACAAAAAACCAACCAACCAAACAAACAAACAAAAAACAAAACAAAAAACAAAAAAAACATGTTCCAGTTTCAGCCCAAAGCAAGAGCTGGCCCATTGCCATCAGGTATTTCTGCCTAACCACAGATTGCTGAGCAACCAGAAGAGTCACAGGAGGGATCTCCCTCCTGAACCTGTAGGGAAAAGACAGTTCAAGCCCAAATCCAGAGCCCATTCGCTGCCCATCAGGACCCCTGCCCTCAGACTGCTGAGCATCAGAGGAGCCATAGGAATGCTCACCCTCTTGAGCACACATGGGGGAGTCCTTAAGTAACTCTCAGTGCAGGTCGTGTAGTATATCCAGGGATCTGACAATTCCTGGTCAGAGCCAGAGCTGGACAACTGCCATCTGAATTCACAGCCTACTCTCAGAGAGCTGAACACCAAGGAGCAATCTCCCTCCTGAGCCCACAGACCCACAGGAGAGACACGCTCTAGACAGAGAGAAAATGATTACCTAGCATCACAGACAAAAAGACAGCAAGAGGCAAACACAAGATTCTAAGAAAAAGAAAGCAAGACAACCTGACAACATCAGACCAGTTCTCCAAACACAGAAAATAGAGGATATCCCAACAACACACAAGAAAAATAAGATTCAGATGTATAATCATATTCCATGATGATGATGGAGGTCCTGGAGAAGCAAGTGAATAACTCCCTTAAATAATTGCAGGAGAACCAAGAGAACACATGTAAACAAGCAAAAACCCTTAAAAAGGAAACACAAAATAACTTAAAGAGCTACAGAAAAACTCAACTAAACTGGTGAAAAAATTGAAGATGGAAATAGAAACAATAAAGTAATCACAAAAGAAGACAACCCTGGAGATAAAAAACCTAGGAGAGAGATCAGGAGTCATAGATGAAAGCATCACCAACAAAATACCAGAAATGAAAGAAAGAATCTCAGAAGCAAGAGATAATTTAAAATAGCATTGACACAACTGTCATGAAAATACAAAAATCAAAAAACTACTAACCCAAAGCATCCAGAAAATCCTGGACACAATGAGAAGACTAAATCTAAGGATAGTAGGTGTAGAAGAGAGTGAAGACATGCCAACTAAAAGACCCAGTAAATATCTTACAAAGTCACAGAAAAAAACTTCTCCAACCTAAAGAAAGAGTTGACCATTAACATACAAGAAACCTACAGAACTCCAAATATAATGGACCAGAAAACAAATGCCTCCCAACATATAATAGTCAAAATACCAAAAGTTCAAAGCAAAGATAAAATATTGACAGCAGTAAGGGGAAAAGGCAAGTAACATGTAAATGCAGATCAATCAGAATTATACCAGTCTTCTAAACAGAGACTATGAAACCTAGAAGATCCTGGACAGATGTCATACAGACCTCAGAGAACACAAATGCCAGCCCCGGTTACTTTATCCAGCAAAACTCTCAATTACCATAGATGGAGAAAGGATGATATTTTAGGACAAAATCAAATCTACACAATATTTGTCCACAAATCCAGCCCTACAAAGGATAATAGATGAAAAACTCAACATAAGGAGGGGAAACCACACCTTAGGAAAAGCAAGAAAAATAAGCAGGCAAGAAAACTAAAAGAAGAAAAGCACACAAACATAATTCTGCCTCTAACATCAAAAATAACTGACAACAACAATCACTATTTTTTAATATCTCTTAATATCAATGGACTCAATTTCCCAATAAAAAGACATAGATTATCAGAATGAATACATAAACAGGACCCAGCTTATTGAGGCATAGAGGAACCTTATCTTGGTGACAAAGATAGACACCACCTCAGAATAAAATATTAGGAAAAAAATTTTTAAGCAAATTGTTCCAAGAAACAAGCTAGAGTAGCAATTATAATATTGAACAAGGCAGATTTTTAACCAAAAATTATCAAAAATGATAAGGAAGAACACCTTTTGAGCTTCAAATGGAAAAAAATCTATCAAGATGAACTCTCAATCCTGAACACCTAAGCTCCAAATACAAGGGCACCCACATTCATAAAAGAAACTCTACTAAAGCACAAAGCATTGCATTTTACCACATACAATAATAGTGAGAGAAACCAACACTGCACTCTCATCAATGGGCAGATCATAGAAGTAGAAACTGAACAGAGACAAAGTGAAACTAACCTATGTTATGAAAAAAATAAATTTAACAGACATCTATAAAACATTTCATCCTAAAATGAAAAGATATGTTTTTCTCAACACCTCTTGCTACCTTCTCAATAATTGACTATTTAGTCTGCCACAAAACAGGCCTCAACATATAAAAGAAGATAGAAATAATCCTATAAGATTCACATGGCCAAAAGGTCTCTTTAATAACAACAAACACAACAAAAAGCCAAAATACCAATTAAAGCTGAAAACGATGCTCTACTGAAATATAACTTTGTCAAGGAAGAAATAAAAAAAAAAATTTAAGATTTTCAATAATTTAATGAACATAAAAGCACAATGTAACCAAACTTATGGGATATAATCAAAGCAGTACTACAAAAAAAAAAAAAAAAAAAAAAAAAAAAAAAAAAAAAAAAAATAGCTCCAAGTGCCTCTAAAAGTAAATTGGAGAGAGCATACTTGTCAGTACACATGAAAGCTCTAGAACAAGAAGAAAAGCAGATATGCTCAAGAGAAGTAGATGTAATATAATACTCAAATTCAGAGCTGAAATCAACCAAGTAGAAACAAAAAAGAATGATTAAAGAATCAACAAAACCAGGAGCTGTTTTGCTGAAAAAATCAACAAGATTGATAAACCCTTAGCCAGACTAACTAGAAGGCAAAGAGAGAGTATCCAAATTAACAAAATCAGAAATGAAAGGGGAGACATAACAATAGAAACTGAGGAAATTCAAGAAATCATCAGATCCTACTACAAAAGCCTATTTTCAACAAAATTGGAAAATCTAGAGTAAATAGGCAGATTTCTAGACAGATACCATATACCAAAGTTAAATCAGGACCAGATAAACTATCTAAACAGTTGTATAACTCCTAAAGAAATAGAAGCAATCATCAAAAGCCTCCAAACTAAACTAAAATATTCCAGGACCATATCGATTTAGTGCTGAATTCTATTAGTCCTTCATAGAAGATGTAATACTAATACTCTTCAAACTATTCTACAAATTAGAAACAAAAGGAATATCACCCAACTCATTATTTAAAGCCACAACTTCCCTTAAAACTAAACCACACAAAGACCCTACAAAAAAAGAGAATTTCACACCAATTTCCATCATGAATATTGCTACAAAAATACTCAATAAAATTCTTGCAAACTGAATCCAAAAATACATCAAAAAGATCATTCCCTAGAATAAAGTAGGCTTCGTCCTAGAAATACAAGGATGGTTTAATATATAAAAATTTATCAATGTAATCCACTATATAAACAAACATGAAGAAAAAAAGCCACATGATAATCTCATTAAATGCTAAGAAAGCATTTGACAAAATTCAACACTCTTTCATGTTAAAAGTATTAGAAAGATCAGGAATGCAAGGCCCAAACCTAAACCTAGAAAGGGCAATGTACAGCAACCCAGAAGCCAACATCAAACTAAATAGTGAAAAACTCAAGGCAATCCCTCTAAAATCAGGGACTAGACAAAGCTGCTCCATCTCCCCCTACCTATTAAATATAGTACTGAATGTCCTAGCCAGAGCGATTAGACAGCACAAAGAAGTCAAAGGGCTACAAAGCAGAAAGAAAAGAGTCAAAATATCACTTTTTGCAGATGATACAATAGTATACTTAATTGACCCAAAACATTACACCAGAGAAGTTCTACATCTGATAAACAACTTCAGCAAAGTGGCTGGATATAAAATCACTTCAAATAAATCTGTAACCTTCCTCTTTTTGAAGGATAAACAGACTGAGAAAGAAATAGAAAAACAACACACTTTATAATAGTCACAAACAATATAAAATACCTTGGTGTGACTCTAGCCAAGCAAGTGAAATAACTGTATGACAAGAAATTCAAGCCTCTGAAGAAGGAAATTGAAGAAGATCCCAGATGACGGAAAGATCTCCCATGCTCAGGGATTGGAAGGATCAACATAGTAAAACTCACATTTTTGTCAAAAGCAATCTACAAATTCAATGCAATTCTCAACAAAATTACAACTCAATTTGTTACAGAGCTAGGAAGAACAATTTGCAAATTCATTTGGAATAACAAAAAAAATCTCAGGATAAAAAAAACTATTCTCAACAACCAAAGAACATGTGTGAAAATCAGTATCCCTGACCTTGAGCTGTATTACTGATCAATTGTGATAAAAACTGTCTGGTATTGGTAAAGAGACAGACAGGTAGATTAGTGAAACAGAACTGAATAACCAGAAATGAACCTACAATCCTATGGTCACTTGATCTCAGACAAAGGAGCTAATACATTCAATGCAAAAAGGAAAGCATCTTCAACAGAGTGGTGGTTTAACTGGTAATTCAGTTCATTCTCCTTGTACAAAGCTCAAGTCCCAGTGGATAAAAGACCTCCACATAAAACTAGGTACACTGACACCAACAAAGGAGAATGTGAGGAAGGGTTTAGAACACATATTCACAGAGGACATTTTTCTGAACAGAACACCAATGGCTTATGCTCTAAGATTTAGAATTAGCAAGTGGGAGCAAAGTTTCTGTAAAGCTAAGGACACTGTCAAGAGGAATAAATGATATTCAACAGATTGGGAAAGGATCTGATAGGCTAATATCCAATAGATATAAAGAAATCATCAAGATAAGACTCCAGAAAATCAAATGATTCCATTAAAAATAGTGTACAGAGCTGGAAGTTTTCAACTGAGAAATACTGAATGGGTTAAAAGAACCTAAAAAAAAAAAAAAAAAAAAAAATGTTCTACATCCCTAGTCACCAGAGAAATGCAAAAGAACCCTGAGATTTGATCTCACACTGGTCAGATTGGCTAAGATCAGAAACCCAAGAGACATAAGATTCTGGTAAGGATGTAGAGAAACAAGAACACTCCTCCACTCTTGCTGAGATTGTAAACTGGTCAAAGCACTCTGGAAATCAGTCTGGGGGTTCCTCAGAATATTGGTCATAGTGCTACTTAGGGACCCAGCTATACCACTCCTGGGCATATACCCAAAAGATGGTCTACCATCTAAAAAGGACACATGCTTTACCATTTTTTTTAGCAGCCTTATTTATAATAGCCAAAAGCTGGAAAGAACCCAGATGTTGTTCAATAGAGGAATGAACACAAATATTGTGGTACATATACACAATGGAGTACTAATCATCTATTAGAAACAATGACTTTATGTAATTCCTATGCAAATGGATGGTAGTAGAAGCAGTCATTGTGAGTGAGGGAACCCAGTCACCATAAAACACACATGGTATACACTCACTGATAAGCAGATACTAGCCCACAAATCTCTGAATAACCAAGAAACAATGCACAAACCTTATGAAGCTCAAAAAAAAGGAAGGCCAGAATGCCGATATCTAAGTCCTTCTTAGAAGGTAAAACAAAGTAGTCACAGGAGAATATACAGGAACAAATGGAGGAGCAGGGACGGAAGAAAAGATCCTACAGAGTCTGCCTCACCTGGGGATCTAAGCCATTTGCAGCCACCAAACCAAAGCACTACTACTCACGTCAAGAAGTACTTATTGGCAGGAACCAAATATGGATGCATCCTTGGAGACTCTGATAGAATCATACAGATATAGTTAAGGATGCTTGAAGCTAAACGTCAGATTGAACACGGGGTCACCAATGAAGGAACTAGAGAATGGACTGAAGGAGCTGAAAGGAATTGTAACCCCATGGGAAGACCAACATTATCAACTAACCAAACTCTATAGAGCTCCTAGGGACTAAAACACCAACCATTGATGCACATGGAGAGGCCCGTGGCTCCAGTTGCATATGTATCAGAGGATAGCAATAGCTGGTATCAGTGGCAGAAGAGACCTTTGGTCTAGTGAAGGTGCAGTTTCTCAGTATATGAGAATGCCAAGTCACTGAGGTAGAATGGTGGCTTGGGAGCGGGAGCACTTTTGTGTAAAGAAGTCAAAGGGGGGTTATAGGAGTGGGGGAATAGGGGATAACATTTGAATGTAAATACAGAGAATTTCCAATTTAAAAAAAAGAAAAGAGAAAAATTAAATTAAAAAAAAGAAAAATTGTTTTTTAACTTATGGTTAACATCATCTATCATACTTAGCAGAAAAAGACACACAAACAATCTGATATTTTATCATGTTTTAAAAAATATTTAATTATGCCACATGGATATTGTAAGCATTCAAAAATTCAGATAGTATGGAAAATCCAAACGCCTTTATACTGTAGAAACATAAAACATGCGAGGAAGGGGTGTCAACCATCCTCCAAAATGGTGACCCTAGTCTAAGGCATGCAGGCCTTCTTATGGGAACCAGGTGGATCCCTCTAGAAGGACTAGGTAATGTAAAAAGTCATTGGTGGGTGTTAGGTGATCAGTGGTCTACATTCCAGTGTTATGAATCCTGTGAAGAAATAGGCTGCACAGCATAAATGTCTCATTCTGAAGTAAGAAGACATTTTCCCATTATGTGGTGGTCCCCAGGCTGTTTTATGGGAGAGGTTTTATCATATTGTTCTGGATGTTATATACCTTTCCTACAATTGATATCTTATGACTTAGTTTCTAAAACTTATAGTCTAGTCCTAAAGCTGATGCCTTACATCTTGTTTTGAAATTGAACCTGGCCCTCAAAATAAAAACATGTAGGGTCCTTAAAAAAACCCAAACGGTATCTGTATAGTTCCTTCCATATAAGATTATAATTTTGGACAATACAAGAAACCAAATAAAATAATTGTTGAAAGAATTAAATCCTGATATACAGGAGAAGATTATGTTTAAAGATATAAACATACTTAGCATGTGAGAATATGATAACTAGTCTCAGTTTCTACCCAGAAGGCCCGTGCATGCAGAACAGGCACTCAGACCATCTGCCACCAGGAAGAGCTGAGATCCAGAGACACAGGCCTGGAGAGACTGCTCTGTGATTAGACAGGGTGCAGAGAGGTCTAAGTCAAGCTCCCAGAAAGCATGCAGCCTGATTGGTTCAAGGGAGCAGGAACTCTGCCTTGGGGACTCGGTTTCCAACAGGAGAACCAGTGCGTGAAGAACAGGAGCTCAGGCAATCTGCCACCAGGAACAGCAGAGATCCAGGGATGCAAGCCAGATGAGGCTGCACTGCAAGTACCTGGAGCACAGAGTAGTCTAGTCTGAGTGCCAGGAAAGCATGTCCCCCCAATTCCCGATTGGTTAAGGGGAAGAGAAACTCTGCCATAGGGACTCGGTTTCGACACGGAGGGCTGTTGCAGGGAGAACAAACATTCAAGTCATCAGCCACAAGGACAGGGAAATCCAGGGAAACAGGCCAGGTACACGGAAAAAACCGGAACAACTCAATGACAACAAGACCACATATAATCACAGACAACAAGAAGGCAAGAGGAAAGCAAAAGAACTTACCCCATTGAAACCAAGACCACCTGGCAACACCAAAACCTAGTTCTGCCATCACAGCAAACAGCAGAATGCCAAACACACCAGAAAAAGAAGACTCAGAACTGAAATCACACTTCAAGCTGATGATAGAAATCCTTAAATAAGAACAAAAGGAAAAACATAAAGAAATAGAAGCTTTTAAAGAGGAAACCAGAAAAACACTCAAAGAAATCAAAGAACTGGAGGAAAACAGAACCAAAGAGATGAAGGAATGGAAGAAGGAATTTAAAATGGAAAAGGAAACAATAAAGAAAACACTAAAAGAGACAACCCTGGAGATAGAAAACCTAAAAAAGAAATAAGGAGTCACAGCTGCAAGAATCTCTAACAGACTACAAGAGATGGAAGAGAGAATCTCAGGAGCCGAAGAAAACATTAAAAACATAGACAAAACAGTCAGAGATGATGAAAAAGCCAAAAAAAAAAAAAAAAAAAAAAAAAAACCTCCTAACCCAAAATGTCCAGGAGATCCAGGACACAATGAGAAGACCAAACCTAAGGATAATAGGAATAGTAGAATATCAACTAAGAGGCACAGTAAATATCTTCGACAAAATCATAGAAGAAAACTTCTATACTATTAAGAATGAGATGACCATGAGCATAAAAGAAGCCTACAGAACTCCAAATACATTACTCCAGACACATAATAGTCAAAACACCAAGTACCCAAAGAAAAGAAAGAATACTAAAAGTAGTAAGAGAAAAAGTCATGTAACATATAAAGGCAGACCAATTAGAATCACATCCGACTTCTCAACAGAGACTATGAAAGCTAGAAGATCCTGGACAGACATCATGCAGACCCTAAGAGAACACAAGTGTCAGCCCAAGCTGCTATACCCAGCAAAACTCACAATCATCATAGATGGAGAGACCAAGATGTTACAGGACAAAATGAAATTACATAATATATGCCCACAAATCCAAATCCAGCAATACAACCAATTATAGATGGAAAACCCAATGTGTAGAGGGAAACTACATCCTAGTAAAATCAAAAAATACCTAAACAAGAAACCAAAAAAAAAAAAAAAAAAAAGACATACAGGGACAATTCTACCTCTAAGAGCAAAAATAGCAGGAAAGAGCAACCACTATTCCTTAATTTCTGTTAACATAAATGGACTCAATTCCTGAGTAAAAAGATATAAGCTATCAGACTGGATGCAAAAACAGAACACAGCATTTTGCTGCATACAGAAAACTCATCTCAAAGACAAAGACAGACACTATCACTGAGTAAAAGGTTGGGAAAAAAGCCTTCCAAGCAAACAACCCCAAGAAGCAAGCTGGAGTGGCCATTCTAATATCGAATAAAGTAGATTTTCATTCAAAAGTTAGCAAAAAAGGTAATGAAGGAAACTTTTTACTCATTACAGGGAAAATTTTTAAGGAGGAATCTCATCCTTAACCTACATGGTCCAAATACAAGAGCACCCATATTCATTAAAGAAACCCTACTAAAGTTCAAAAAATACATTGCACCCCACAAAATAATAGTGGGAGACCTCAACACTCCTCTCTCACCAATGGACAGATTATGGAAACAGAAACTGTATAAGGACACATTGAACTAACAGAGGTTATGAACCAATTAGAATTAATAGATATATACAGAACATAACCTAAAACAACAGAATACACCTTCTCAGCCACTTACAGCACCTTCTCCAAAATTGGTCATGTAAACAATCACAAAGTAAGCCTCAATAGATATAAGAATATTGAAATACTCCCATGCATCCTACCAGAGCACCATGGTTTAAGTCCGGTCTTTAATAACAGCAAAGACAACAAAAAGTCCATATACAAATGGAAATTATACAATGCTCTATTAAATGATAGCATGCACAAAGAAGAAATAAAGAAAAAAACTATGGATTTTCTAGAATTTAATTAAAACAATAACACCACATACCCAAAATTATGGGATGCAATGAAAGCAGAATTAAGAGGAAAGCTCATAGCTGTGAGTGCTTCCAAAAAGAAACTGGAGAGAGCATACAGTAGCAACTTGACAGCACAGTTGAAAACTTTAGAACAAAAGGAAGTAGATACACCCAAGAGGAGGAGAAAGTAAGAAATCAAACACAGAGCAGAACTTGACCAAATAGAAATGAAAAGAACCATTGAAAGAATCAACAAAACCAAGAGCTGGTCTTTGAGAAATTAACAAGATTGATAAACCCTTAGCCAGACTAATTAGAGGGCAAAAAGAGAGTATCCAAATTAACAAAATCAGAAAGGAACGTGGAGACATAACAACTGAAACTGTGAAAATTCAAGAAATCAACAGGTCCTACTACAAAAGCCTATATTCAAAAAAGCTGGAAAATCTGAAGGAAATGGATGAATTCTGACACAGATACCAGATACTAAAGCTAAACCAGGATCAGGTAAACCATCTAAATAATCCCATAAAACCTAAAGAAATAGAAGCAGTCATCAAAAGACTCCCAAACAAAATAAATCCCAGGTCCAGACGGGTTCAGTGCAGAATTCTATCAGACATTTATTGACAACCTAGTGCCAATACTCCCTAAACTCTTCCACAAAATAGAGTCAGATGGAACACTACCTAACTCTTTTTTTGATGCCACAATAACCTTCATTCATAAACCACACAAAGACCCTACAAGGAAAGAGAACTCCAGACCAATCTCACTTATGAACATTGATGCAATACTCAACAAAATCCTTACAAACCAAATCCAAGAACACATCAAAATGATCATTCACCATGATCAAGTAGGCTTCATCCCTGGGAGGCAGGGATAGTTTAATATACAGAAATCCATCAAAGTAATTCCACCATATGAACAAATTCAAAGAAAAAAACCACATGGTCATCTCACTAGATGCTGAGAAAGCATTTAGCAAAATTCAACACCCCTTCATGTTAAAAGTCTTGGAAAGAAAAGGAATCCAAGGCCCATACCTAAACATAATAAAACCAATATGCAGCAAACCAATAGCCAATATCAAACTTAATGGTGAAAAACTTGAAGCAATTCCACTATCACAAGGGACAAGACAAGGCTGCCCACTCTCTCCCTACCTATTCAACATAGTACTGGAAGTCCTGGCCAGAATAATTAGACAGCAAAATATCAAAGGGAAACAAATCTGAAAGGAAGAAGTAAAAACATCACTGTTTGCTGATGACATGATAGTGTACGTAAGTGACCCCAAAAATTCCACCAGAGAGCTTTTGCAGCTCATAAACAATTTCTGAAAAGTGGCTGGATATAAAATTAACTCAAATAAATAAGTAGCCTTCCTCTACTCAATGGACAAATATGCGGAGAAAGAAATTAGGGAAAACATACCTTTCACAATAGTCAAAAACAATATGAAATACCTTGGTGTGACTCTAACTAAGCAAGTGAAGGATCCGTATGACAAAAACTTCAAATCTGTAAAGAAGGAAATCATGGAAGATCTCAGTAAATTGAAATATCTCCCATGTCCAAGGATTGGAAAGATCAACATTGTAAAGCTAGCCATCTTACCAAAAGCAATCTACAGATTCAATGCAATCCCCATCAAAATTCCAACCCAATTCTTCATAGAGTTTGAAAGAACAATATGCAATTTCACCTGGAATGACAAAAGACCTAGAATAGCAAAATCCATCCTCAACAATAAGAAAACATCTGTGAGAATCACTATCTGTAACCTCAAGCCATAATACAAGGCAATTGTGCTAAAAACTGCATGGTACTAGTACAAAGATAGGCACGTGAATCAATGGAATAGAATAGAAGATCCAGAAATGAGCCCTCACATATATGGTCACCTGATTTTTGACAAAGGAGATGTAAACATTCAGTGGAAAAAGGACAGCCTATTCAAAAAATTGTGTTGGTTCAACTGGCACTCAGCATGCAGAAGAAGGAAAATAGACCCTTTCTTATCCCCTTGTACAAAGCTCAAATGCAAGTGGATCAAAGATTGCCACATCAAACCAGGTACACTGAAATTAGTGGAAGAGAAATTAGGAAAAACCTTAGAACACATAGGCACAGGAGAAAATTTCCTGAACAGAACACCAATGGCTCATGCTCTAAAGTCAAATATCGACAAATGGGACTTAATGAGATTGCAAAGTTTCTGTAAGGCTAAGCACACTGTCAATAAAACAAAATGGCATCCAACAGATTGGAAAAAGGTCTTTAACAACCCCACATCTTATAGAGGCCTAATATTAAAGGTATACAAAGATCTCAAGAAGATATACACCAGAGTATCAAATAATCCTATCAAAAATGGGGTCCAGAGCTAAACAAAAAGTTCTCAATAGAGGAATATAGAATGGCTGAGAAGCATCTAAAGAAGTGCTTAACATTACTAGCCATCAGGGAAATGCAAATCAAAACAACCCTGAGATTCCACCTCACACCAACCAGATCAAAAATTTAGATGACAGCAGATGCTGGTGAGGATGCTGAGAAAGCAGAACACTATTCCACTATTAATGGGATTGTATACTGTTACAACCACTCTGGAAATCAGTCTGGCAATTCCTTAGAACATTGGACATAGTACTACCTGAAGACCCAGTTATTACACTTCTGGGCATATACTCCAGAGAAGCTCCAACATACAACAAAGACACATGCACCACACTCATAATTAACAGCCTTATTTATAATAGCCAGAAGCTGAAAAGAACCCAGATGTCCTTCAGCTATTCAGCTATCAGAAACAATGACTTTATGAAATTCTCACAAAAATGGATGCATCTAGAGAATATCATCCTGAGTGAGATAACCCAGTCACAAAATAACAGACATAATATGCAGTTACTGATAATTGGATACTAATGCCAGAAAGCTCTGAACACCCCAGAAACAAGTCACAGACTATATGAAATTCAAGAAAAAAGAAAGTCCAAAAAAAAAAAAAAGAAAATAAATGATAAACCATTATGGTTAATCTTTACACACTAAGAAAACTTTGACTATTTCCAGGTTACATCTTGTGTTACATGTACTTTATGCTCATTGTAACTAGTAAGATTTTAATTCATACTATCACATCTTTAAAAAAAATCAAGTACTAACAAAAATGTATTAGTATACTTTTATGCAAAAGTGGTCAAAATCCATAAATTTATCTTTGTTTTTGAAAATAAAGTTGTTCAGTTTAAAAAAAATGATGGGAATGTGTATGCATAGGAAGAAATTGCTTTTAAAATATACAAGAATATACTATGTCAGCTGAACTGTCTTAATGTATGTCTATAATAATCAATAAATAATACTACACAAAAAGGAATATGATAATTGGCTAATGAAAATAAAGTATAGAAAACAACAATAAAGAGGAAGATAAGGCCTGAGGACAGAGAATATCAAAACAGAAACTTTCTCAAGCTAGAAGCATGAGGAACACTTAACAGCAGATTCACCATTCTAAAAGTGGGGCTGTGAACTATAGAGATCATGGCCCACCTGAAATGTGACAGAAACCTGAGGAGCCAGGTGACAGGATTTCAAAGAGAAGTGTTGACTCAGATCAATACATGCTGCATAACATCCAGAGGAGATCTGGTCAGTTTGAATAAGATATTTAAAATAATTATTCTAAGTAACTATCTTTGACCATTGTATTCATGGTTAATAGAATCGATTGTAAACCTAAAGTTAATCTATAATCCTTTCTTGCCTAATGACAGATACCTCCTAAGATGATTGAGGGTACTGTTCATATAACAAGCCACAGAGCCACTTCTCTAAGCAAGTTTGGTGGAACCAACGCTGCTGGATGAGTTTGATCTCACATAGGAAGGAAGTACATAGGCAGCAAGTGTGTCTGGATGTATGCTTGAGTCCAATGGAACAAGATAATTTTGTGACTGTCTTTGTAAGACATTTGACTGACCTCAATTCTGGGCCATTCTCTGGGAATCCTAGGTATGAAACCACTCAGTGTCCACCTTGCTGCCCGTATTAGATAGAGCTTATTTTAACTGAATAATTGTGCAAGTGACATTTCTCCTTGTGATGCTTAGTCTTAATATTTATAACATGGTATGAGTGAGCTTAAGTGTGAGCTTCAGTATTTTGTTATTGTTTATAATTGCAGAATGCTGCTTTTAGTATTCATGTGTAGTATAAAAGAGAATATAGGTTTATGTGTCTGCTTCTCAAATTTCTTCTGTCAGACAAAATGTTAAGAATTTTATCTACATGTAACACTTACAGTATTCAGTTAGTGAATCCACACGTTAAAATGTATTTTCCCAATTCAAAGAAGAAAACTTCAATATCGACTACTTTTGAAAATAAGTAATAATTTTCAGAAGGCAATCAGGTACCAACTTTATTGCTAGAACTGATAAGGACAATTTTACAGATTAGTCATGTTGCTCTTATGACTGTGCAAAGCCCAGTGATATCAAACTACATCTTAAAATGATGACATTCTGTAGCTAATTACTATCCTGCAGTGTGCACATAGGCATATTTCCTATATGCACAAAGCATATTTCCCCTTTTTACTCCTAGATAAAGAATTTTTATCTATTATAAAACTTTAAAATCGCCTTCTTAGAAGCACAATCTCCATGTAAAAATTAATCAGAAATTTTAGACACAAGTTTAGTTCTATTCTTTATATATCATGTGTTACAGTAGCCAGAGAAAGCAGGAAAAAAATATATCTGTGGTGCTTTGTGTGTTTTTCATGTGCACATTTGTGTGAGTAGGTGTAATTTCCAGTGTGTGAGTGAAGTGACCATGCATGCCCACATGTCTTTTGAATGCAGTGCGAGCAATTTTTCTGAATTATTCATCTTTGTCTCTGAAGAACCAAAATTCTGTCCTTGAGGTGATTGAAAGTTATCTTATTCTAGAGCTAAATTGGAGTGAGCAAGAAAGCAAATTTAGATGATCTCAAATTCCATGTTCTTCTTTGGCAGCAGTTGAATAAAGTTCACATGAGGAGGACAAAGAAAGACTTGGGGCCTTCAGCGGCAGTTCCTGCAAGATGGGGAAAGCTCACCTGCAGGCCTCACGTGCTTCAGATAAGTTCTTAGCTCTTGGGTGGGTGAAAGATAGCACTCTCCCTTGTAAATAGATTTCAAATGTCTAGTCATAAGATTTCCTCAGACATGGCTCTTCAGAGAGTTCATGTAGCCAGAGATAAGGGAATTAGTCCCTGGAAATGCAACATTCTGACATCTCCACACTAGGGCCATTCTAATCATTCGATCAATTACCACAGATGCAGCTACCTTCGAGAATTCTCTTTATGTGCTCAGCTCCCTTACATGATGCTTATGTAGATGCTATTGCACAAAATACAAAAAGATTTATTCCCATTAGGCACAAAATAACTTCTTAAGATGGTCTCTTGTTTGGAAACTTTCATCTCTGTATTTCTGTCTTATTGTGAATGCTTTACTTCCCTTTCAAATTATATGGAAAAGCATGTACCTGTTCACTGGGGAACATGTAAGAAATCTCTCATTTGTGCAATTTCTCAACTCTCTGGATCAGTTCTTTAAGGTTTCAGTTTAGTTCTTTGTTCTACTTAGATTAAATAATACTGGATGGTCCAGGAACAAATAAGACACCTATTGAATGCTCATTGTAATTTTAGTTTTCTGATGATTGTCTGTTACATATTTAAAATTGGAAGAAGGGAGATTCTTTGCCAAAAAAGACACATTTCAGAATACTTTTATTACACTTATTTATTTTAAAGCATAGACAATAACAAATAGTGTAACTTTTATTTCGATATAAAATAAAACACCTGGTTTTATAAAGCTCATTAAATAACAGAGAAGCCGATAGGCTATTTTAAATGGACATACACAAATATTTTTGTAAAAAAAACAGGTATTCATGGGCAATTTACTAAAAGATGCCTTAAACAATAGTGTAGTCTATTAAAAAAAATAGTTAAAATCCCTACTTTGTGTTATTTTCTTTAATAAGACTTGGTCTTGTATGTCTTCTAAACCAAAATCTTCAGACTAAAGTTTTATTCTGGACAATTATACAGTATCTTTATATTTATACTTAGACCATGGTTCAAGCTCTTAACTAGAAGGATATTTCCTGTACAATCTGCCTATGTGCACACTGCAGATTATTTTTGTCCAACTCCAGGTCTTCTCACTTACACACACTTCTTATTTTATCTTTTGTTTTCTCCATTTTGCTGTGTGTTTCTTTTGTGACATTCTGCTGACGATATCACAGGGAGCTGGAGTATTTCTATCAATATTTCTCCTCAGAAACTAGAGTTAGCTTGCGAATTTAAGGTAATTTTATTACTGTACTTTTAAACCCTTGCAAGATGTCTCTGTGGGAATATATAAACAAAGGCGGAAATCAATGCAGACCTTAGTAATTTCTCCACATTTTTGACCCACCCTTAACATTTGGTTCTTATAAACTCAGCGTATATATGCCACACTATTGGAAGACCATTATTTCCCCCTGAAAAATCTGAGAAGCACATGTTTTTTTATATCAGATTTATCAAAAAATCAATCATATTCATATAAATTAGGATATTTAAAAAGGTTATCAAATTGCAGGAAAAATTCCAATATGGCATATTTTTATTAAATTTATCATAGTTTGATGGTGGGTAAGGAGACAGACTCGAGGCAAACCTATGATCAGGGCAAGCAATCTAAGAACTTCTCTTTGAAGTGCACCCAGAGGAGCTTCATGTGTTCTGCTTTATGTAGCCAGTGAGCCATGGTATCTGTGTAAACTCAGTTGCTCTTACTTCTAACATAGGTGACATGAAGTCCTCCTACTTGCCAGTTATGATTACGACTCAAACATTATAACTCACTGACACTCACCATAACTGGTAGATTACAAAAACAGCAAGTGGAGTTTGTGACAGATTCCTTGAGAGACATGTTATAACAATTTCTGAATCCTGAAGTTTTGTTATTTTTCTATTGGGTATATAAGTGCATTATCCATTAACAAGTTTTTGAAGTCTCCAAATCTTTATAGTAATTTTAATATACTTGCTGTTATCATTTAGGAAGGACACTGATCATCAAAGCCAAATAGAATATCAGAATATCATAACTTATGACAAACATTGAATTCAAATTCATGGTTGTTTTCTGTAAAGGATGAATGAACCAAACAAAATTTTGAGTTCAATTAATACCATAACATATATTATCTCAGAACATAGGTTATTTTAAATATTTTAAACTATAAAAAGAATGATTAACAAAAACAATTTTTGCTTGATATAGACATGATTTTTAAAAAGAAATTAAGTATTTCAATTTGTATTTTCCAAGTTTTAATTTCTAATATCTACCAGTTTTCAAATAAAAATTAAGCAAAATATTTAGGGTAATTATACAAATACTCAATATGGCCCAATCTAAAATTTTACTTTGAAGTTATGTTCAAATTCTTATTTTTAATGTAACAAAAATTATAACTTTTTAAAATTCTGAATATATATATATAAAACTGACTATATATATATATATATATATATATATATATATACACACACACATATATATATGTAAATTTTACATTTAATTGCACACACAGCTATGATGTCACTAAGCAACATATTCTTAGAGTACCAAATTTATAGATATATTTCGGTTATAACCAAACAACATATGAGAACCTTACCTGCACATGGTAAGTTTTAAATAAACGCAGATTTTTGACTTCAAGGAATGAACTAATTTTGACTAAAACCACCAGATCATATGTCCTAATAACAACATTCATATGCACTGTATGCAAATTATGTTGAAAAGCAGAAATTCTATTTCATATGTTTTAAATGTATATAATTAAAGAGAAAAAATCTAACCTGATTTTTCTCTAGAATGTAGCCTGCCTGACTTATGCGGCAGCCTATGATGTGCCAAATATACCCATTGTTATTCTGATTCTGCCCTTTTGATTTGGACTAAGCATAAGCTATTTATAGGACAGCAACATTAATTTTCATACTCAGCATTATTTATCAATTTGTATAGTATACACATAACTCTTAAGTCAGAGAAGAAAAATTATAATAATAAAAGATACTGCATATTTCACAAGAGTTGTTGTAGATGTCAGAGTTTATACTTAGGTAGTTATATTTATTCTAATATAGTATGCAAATTACCTTCCAGCCTCATGTGCAGGTTTTAGTAGTGGTCACACCTCTCTGCACCAGCTTCATCTCTCTGTGTGTCACAACATAAGTTGTAGCTTCAGCACTAAAGCCTTTTCACCAAAATGTAGAGTGCACAAAAAAGTTGAGTCTACCCACAGAACATGGAATGATATCTCTACTTTAAAGTTTATATTTCTGTGAAAGTATAAGAGAAAAATAAAATTACTTTAAGACATAAAGATTGAAAATTATTATTTTGGATATAACTCCCAAGGAACAAGCAACAAAAGCAGAGACAACTGGTATTTCAGAAACTAAGGAGAAGTGTCAGAACAATGAAACCCATTGATAAAATGATGAGATCTACAGAAAGTAGAAACTATTTGCCCCCTATTCTTCTGATAAAAGATAAATTTTTAGAGTATGAAATTAACTCAGAAAGACTAAAACAAATATCAAGAAAACCAATTTTGAAAGAAATGATTCATCATCAAATACAAGTGACCACCAATATATAAAATGCTACTCTACACTACAAACCACCAGAGAAGGACAAACATGATCCATGGTGTGCAGAACGGCTAGTATAAGCAATGAACAAAAAATAAATCATATGGATAAAAGGGAACTTCCATTTTCTGTAAATGATAATCAAATAAGAAAAAAATTATGGAGAACTATAAAGAAGGCCCTGAAAGATGAATAAAATCTCTGCGCCCCATTCTGTTATCACCAACCATGCCAATTACTATAGTGATGATAGTGTTGCAAGGTATAGAAATGTTGCCTTCAGTTTCCAATTAGGCTTCATTATGTGATAGGCTTTCATATCTCTCACAAAAGTGCAATATGAATCCATTTTCTTTCTTCTGGGCTCATCCTGACCAGCAGGCCCTAAAAACATCAATGAAGTAGAAGGCTATGGGCCCTTTTATGCTTTGTCTCCCATGGCATGGAATGTGATAAATCTGTCTCATTGAGATTGCTACCAGTACTGGCATTTTGTCAGGCATGATGTCACTGACATGAAGAAAATTTGAAAATTTCTATGAAATACCCTGGAAGTTTGCAAGAGAAGTTATATCAAAGTAAAGATAGCTAGAAGAGCCCTGAAACAAAAGTTTAGATGAAGATTCCTTACCTTACAATGAGAAGATAAATATTCTCAATTAAATAGAAATATAATAATGCTGCCTTCCTTGGAAATTGTAGATATTTCGTGGCAATGATAATTTTCAATGCTGGGGTAGATGCTGTGATCAGGGGTACTATTTTAGCTGGTAATGGGACAGTAGTTTAATGGACTCCAAATGGTCTTCCCAACCGTATGGATCTTACCTTACAATGTAAGTACACAATATTCCATGTATAAAGTAAAATGCTTAACATTTAATAGTTTATATGTAAACTACTAACTAGGTGGGAGAGACTAGGTAATGTGAATTAAATAATAATTAGTATTTCAATTATTCTTGACATGCTAAAGTATTTATGAATCCTTTGGTTAACTATAGGTCAAAGTTAATCAGCTATTTAGACTCAGTCTCTTTATAATTGTTGTAAAATATGTGAAAGGTTTTCTCTCTTGTGCTAAAAAAGCAAGCCTGTCTTATTGTATTGTAGCACAACTGGAGAATCTCTACAGCAAATATTTTAGAATGTTTCATTATCCCCTTTTCCTATGGTGCTCATCAATGGTGGAGTGGGAAGTATTACGAGCCTGGGAACTTAAGTAGTGATCCTGGTATTTGTTAAATCTACTTGTCCTTTTCTATTTTGAGTGTAGATGTCAATCATCACTCTTTTGTTCTGCCCATCTACTTTGATAGTGGTGGTGACCTGCTTTGCTAATCAACCCTATAACTCAATAAAAACCAATCTGCTCAGACTATTATTTGATTTTGACATCCGTTAATGAAACTGATACATCTACCTATCTTCTGATGTCTAGGAAATTCCTGGACTATATTAAGTTGGTGAACCATCATCTCATGCATTATATAAAGGCTAGATGGCAAATGACCTCCATTATGGTCATAGATGAGATACACACCCACAATCCTCACTTTTCTGTTGAACTTATGCTATTCTTAATTCTCATCTTTGTAATATTGATAAATATAGAATCTTGTAGATCTTTCTATGAAGATTAACCATTAAACAGAACTTGTGAAGTCACAAGATAAAGCTAATTAACAGTTCTACTTGTCTTGGACTTATTTCATCCTGCCTTTTACAGGAGAGAGAGAGAGAGAGAGAGAGAGAGAGAGAGAGAGAGAGAGAGAGAGAGACTGACTGACTGATGTGGTTTTTGAAACCTCAAAGACCACTTCCAATGACACACTTCCTCCAACAAAGCTACATATCTTAACTCTTCTATTCCTTTCAAGGGGTTGAATTTCCTGATGACCAAGCATTAAAATATGAGACAGTTAGGGGAAATTAATGTTTAAATCATCACATTCCATACCATATTCTATTCCCTAACTCCAAAAGCTTGTAGCCATATCATAATGTGGAGAAAAAAACAAACAAAACAAAAACAAAAACAGAAAAACAAAACAAAAAAAAAAAAAAAAACTCATTCAGCCCAATTCAGAAGTCCCTACAACAGTGATTCGTAATGTTCCTAATACTATGACTCTTTAATAGACTCTCAAATTGTGGTGACCCCAGAAATAAAATCATTTTTGTTGCTACTTCATAACTTCCATTTTGCTACTTTTATTGATTATAATGTACATATATAATATGTAAAATGGTGAACCTTCACACTGTCCCCTATGAAAGTATCATTTCACTCCCAAATGGATGACAACCCACAGATTGAGAACTACTTCCCCATAGTTTATCATAGTTTCAACACTGTTTAACAGTCCAAAGTTCAAAGTCTCTTATGAGACCCATGGCAATCTTTAACCATAACCTCCTGTAATGTCAAAATCAAAAGGCCAATCACATACTTCTAATATACAATGGCATCCAATATTCATTATCATTCCAAAAAATGGAAAGGGAAGATAGTGATAAAATAAAATACTAGTCCAAAGCAAAGTATTTCAGAAAATATTTAAACCCATCAAGGCAAAAATCTTCCAATTCTGCCTCTTCATACGTGTTAATATAGCACAGTTGATATCTCCAACATTTTTAAGCTTTGTTAATTGAAGCATACTTCTTGCTTTAGTGCTGAGTTCACAACCAGATGGCAGCTTTTCTCAGGAGGTAGCCCATGACTCTGGCATCTCCAGTATCTCTGGTTTGCTAAGGCAATCTGGGCTTTACCACTAGGGCTTCACTCAATGGTCTTGACAGGCCTCCATTCTTGGACATCCTTGTCATACACCTGGCTTCAATGACTTTTCCTAGACTTGTAAGGGGAACCACTTTCTTGGATCCACAACAATAAAGCTAGAGCCACTAGGCCCAAGCTACTAAATTCTGTTGCTTGTGGGGCTGGAACTTTCTCCACTGAATCAATTACATTTGTATTTGTTTTCTATTATTGATGATTCCCTTCTGTGTTTAAGCTTTAATTCCTTTTCACAAGGTGGACGCTAAGCTAAATTGGAATTTCATTTGAAGTCACCACAGCCTTTATTCCATTCATCCTGTGTCTGTTCTTTAAATTTTATCTCTTTGAATAGTGGATGAAGCATCATTAAATGTCCTGGTTGTCTTAGCTAGGCTTTCTATTACTATGAAGAAAAACCATGACCAAAGCAACTTGGAAGAAAAATATTTACTTGGCTTTTGCTTCCATGTAACATTTTGTCATCAAAGGAACTCAGGACAAGAATTTAAACAGGGCAAAAGCCTGGAAGCATAAGCTGACAGATATAATGTAGGTGTGCCGATTATTGCCTTTCCTTATGCTGGCTTGTTTAGCCTGGTTTCTTATAGAGTACAGGACACCAACATTAAGATAGAATCACCCACAATAATCTGGGTTCTCGTGCATCAATCACTAATTAAGAAAATGCCTTACAACTGTATTTAATGGAGGTACTTCCTCAATTGAGGTTTCTTCATTTTAGAATACTGTAATTTGTATGTCAAGTTGATTTAAGACTTACTAGCCCACTGGTGCTCTTTTTCTCTACAACCAGATATTTTATGTTTTCCTTGCTCAGCTTACTCCCTTTCAATATAGTTCTGCATAAGGGTGATCAACAGTAACGACATGACAGGGTCACTAATATTAAGCTACCTTGAAATCTCCTCTGCCAAAGCCATTAATATAAAACTTTTTAGTTTAGTCTTAGGAAGATGTTTAGGGTATGGACATATTCTATATTCTTTGATAAAATATCACAAGAATAACGTCAAGGCCACTTAGTGATATTGTTTCCTTGTGAAACTCCTAAAGCTTGGTCCTGATAAACTCACCAAGGTCGTTCGTCCTCCTGCTAGAATGGTTTGTTAAGTCCTGTTTAAGGTGTTCAAATGTTTTCCTAGTCAAAAGTTCCAGTCTTCCATATTCCTCCAACAAGCAGCATGGTCATGACTGTCACAGGTATACCCTGCCTACACTGGGCACAAAGTTTTGTTTTAACACTGTTGTATTGCTGTAAACACATAACGTGAAAAAAACCATAAGCACTGCAATTCTGATAGAAAGACCCCTGAATTAGGGAAGCCCCTCACTCAAGTACCGGGATAGTGCAAACCCAAGAATTCGCGAAGAGCCAGTCTTGATGGAATCAGGCAAGAGGTTTATTTAGGAGACAAGAGCTCTGGGGAAAACATGTATCTCACAGAGGAGATAGAAGAGTTGACCCCGAACTGAAATGGGAAGAAGAAATTATAGGGGGAAATCACATAATCAGTTAGCAATAGGCACATAGTAATTTTGTTGGTTTATTGAAATTGGCAGATTCTTGTCTATTTTGGACATGGTTCAACTCTAGGCCAACCTATTTTTGGGGCATGCTGACCTTGTTTTTCTCAGAACTGCAGAGCCAGACCTTATCATGACCAGATGGTCTGTGGTTGGGCCACTTTTTGTAACATGTTATTTTGTTCTTAGCCTTGAAACATACTTGTCTTCAATGCAGGGTTAGTGGTGTCAACTTGAATTTTTAACTCTTTCATTACCCACTCCATCTAGTGGTTAGTTATAATCTTAGAACTCACTGTTCTCAGTCTACTTGCAGTCTCTTAATGCATGATATTGCTGGCAAAGCATTAAAATCTGCACTACACTCTTTTTTTTTTTTTTAACGAAAGCTACTAACTTATTTAGGATGTAGGGTCTAAATATCACAAGCAACAAGAAAATAACTATGGACCCCAAGAGCATAAAAATTAAGGTGGTGAGCCAAGTAGAGTGAGAGAAACAGCTTTTAAACTACCCTTGACTGACTTTCCTATCTTTCTGTCTGGTGGCCAAATTTTTACGAAGCTTAGACATGGAGTCTTTGATGACATCAGAGTAATTAACATATAAACAATATATATATTTTTTAGGGCAGCATACAACCATCCCTCTTTGAGGAATAGTAAATCTACTCCCCTGCAGTTTTGCAAGATCACCTTGGTGAGGGAGGTCAGTGACTATTTAACAAAGTAGATATGGATTGTTCTAAGGTTTGTAAATCTTTATCTATTGTGGATCTCAATGTATGAAAATATTGAGGAGTCTGTGTTAGTGCTTCTGTGTCCATTGCCACACCTGTGACTACTCTAAACCCCAATATGACTGATAGGTGTTGTCAAAAGCACTAGATACGGCCCATTCTAGTGAGGTTTTAGGATTTTTCTCAATGGCGTCAGACTAGGATGGAGACTCTGACCTGGAACTGGTGGGGTATGTCTGGACTCTCACTATCATAGGCCTCTTTTAGTTGTTCTCATGCTTGACCTCTTACTACCTCAAGGGCCTTTAGGCATGTAAACAAAGGTTTAGAGAGAACAGAATCAGGATTATATACTCTACCAGACTTAGTAAGTGGTGGCAGTCTTCCACACAGGATTTCATAAGGGATGAGTTTAAATTGTCTTGGGGTGTTCTGAACTCAGAACAGGGCAAAAAGATGTTAAGCTGTCTAGTCATTTCCGCTGGTCTCTAAGGCCAATTTTGATCTCTTTTAGTGTTTTATTTATCTTGTTTACCTGACCTGAACAGGTTTAGTGGGGCCAACTTAAAAATTTTAACTCTTTCACTATGAAGAAAAACATTTAATGACAATTTCCAAAGCGAAGTGCGTTATCTTCATGGAAGAAAGCATGATGGCAGATTTGATGTGAGTGAGTTCCAAACTGATCTGTAAGCTGAGAGAGAGAGAGAGAGAGAGAGAGAGAGAGAGAGAGAGAGAGAGAGAGAGAGAGAGAGACTAACTCTGCCTGTTATGGGCTTTTAAATTTTCAAAACTGAATCCCACCGACATACTTCTAACAAGGCAATGTCTCCCCTCCTATTCCTTCTAATCCCATTAAAAGTCCCAACTTCCTGAAGACTAAACATTTAAACAGGAGTTTATAAGAGACCATTGTTATTTAAGTTACCACAGTTACATGAAAGCCCAACATATCATAAAGCAGAAGAAATCAATGGAGAGTGTGGTGCCTAAATACAGGAATATATTTTCAAAAGCATCTCTTGTAACTAAGGCTGAGAAAAATGGTGGCAGAGGTGATGGAAAGATTGTAACATAAACAGGCCAAATACATTTTCTTTGAAACTATATCATTTAAAACTGACAAGACAATTTTTCTGCTTATATCTCAGTAACATGACTGCCTACACAAAACTAGGCCATTTAACATATTAGTAGACATGCTAATACAAAAGGAGGAACTCTCTTTGGTTACACAAAGCAAAGACAACTGATGGCTGAGGAAGGAAGAGTTACCCTCTCAAGGGAACTTTTAAAAACTTGTAAGGTTTTGTTCTTTTGCTTTCATCATAATTAGCAAAAAAAAAACACGTTAAAAATGACTGCTACAACATTCTGGTTTCAAGTGATAAACCACCACCAATAAGATAATGACCTTATATAACAGACTCTGCACACCATCTGCCTTTTATATAGGTGTATTCTGTTCACCCATAACTTGACAATTAGTCTTGTTAAAGAAAGTAGTAACCCTATATTGTAACATTTTTCATACTACAGCATATTTTTTTAGGAAATATTTGCTCACATCATCAGGAAATTTAAGAGCAAATTATTGTAAAGCAGAGATCAAAATAACTTCTAGAAATAAACCTGTGTTGTGTCTTCATCAGGATATACTCAAAAGAAATATGGCCTTGTCATATTATAAGCTGCAATATATTGAGACAATGATTTCTGAGTTGCCTATAAATTATTCTTCTTGTAGTCAATAATCTGTGTCATATATTATTCTGGCTGAAATAGAAAGCATGCAATTTTTGTGTTGGAATTTCATAAGTAATAAGATTTAAAATGTGGAATGGCAGTTGACTCAGTATAACAGCAATGTTCGCAAAGGTCTTAAACCATGTGTTTAGAATCTAGAAAACATATTGTCTGTGAATTGTGACTCTTAAATTAGAGGTGGATGTTAAACCAGAGACTCAAAAAGAGGCCAAGTAATCAGAATCAAAATACAGTGTGAAAGTAACTTGAACATTGCTTATATCCAACACTTATTTTTAAAATAAAATCTTTGTAAAACTACTTTCTACTAAATTCATCAAGTCTGACACTTATGTAAAATCTGGATATGCCCCGCACGTGTATCTGCTGCTTAAGAAGGCACTGGATTTTCTGAAAATGGAAATATGACATATGGCTCAAGCCACTATTTAGGTGTTAGGAATTGAAACTGGGTCCCATGGATGAGAAAGTGATGCTCTTACCCTTGAGCCATTTTTCTAGCTTCCTTGCCAGAGATTTTTATGAAGTTTCTATTTTCCCATATTGTTTAGCTAGGCCAATGAAGGTAACTGAAATTTATCCAAGCTCTATGTTATGGTGCAGACCAGTATTTACTTCGAAAAAATGCATTAGTTATCTATATTTTTGTGTTGTTTACTCAAGAGATAAAGCTTTGTCTACAGGAAGTTTTATTTTAAACTGGGTACTTTCTTCTCTTCTCTTCCTCTTCCCATTTTGTTCTGGTTTTTTTTTTTTTTTTTTTTTTGGAACTCATATCTTTCCATTTCTCTTCCCTCAGGTTTCTCTTCCACCTCCTATTTATTTCGCCCTTCTTTCCTCCTTCTCATCTATTATTTTTTGTTTTTGATTTTAATATCACCTTTGCCTTCTTTTCTTCTACATATTTTTTTTCTCCTTTTTCAGATTTTCAGTCTGGCACATTATCCAGACAGTCATATTACATATTGGATTGACATTCAAGTGCTAAAAATTACTTCACATATGTATTTAAATGTTGCAGGAATGTTGAATAAAATAATATGATGTTATAAAATCAGCATCTAGAAAAATATCAATCCAATATTAACTCAAATATTTCAAAGAAAATATTTCTTTTCAAAAAGTATGATCAACAAATAAAAGATGCTGACACTATTTTTTGTATAAATTTTCTTGGGTTCTTATACCTCTACATCCCTTCCAAACTTTATTATACACTTGTTCATTCCAATCCCTCAACACTAGAAAGGAGAGAATGAATGCTAGAGGGAAATGAGACATAGACTTCTTTTGGCAAATGAAATATAATTCCTCCGGTTGATTTAGGATATCATATTCCATGGGGCAATTCTAATATTCATAGGCTATCTTAAACTTCTATTCATTTCTTAGCTCCCTCTGCAACCATAGTAACTAGGAACACCTAAAAGGAGCATCAGATGCCACCTTTTTCTACTCTTCTTCTTGTTCCTCCTCCTTCTTCTTCTATGTACCTCTCACCGCCACCTATGCTCACGCCTCTTTGGGATCTGGCATTTTTTTTCCCCTCTAAAGTCTCCAGAATTAAACTATTTGCGGCTGGCAAAAATCAAACCTCTTCTAGACCATAAGACAACCATAGTTAATGGCTATGAAAAAACTCAAGGAACCCTGTACCACATACTTGAGATTAAAACAAAAACGTATTTAAATAACATAACTGTGTTTTTAAAGAAACCAAAATTCTCACCTCAAAACATTATTTTTCAAGAAAATTAAACATAAGTATCCTATTTTGATGTATATTCATCAATATGAGGAAGGTATACACTGGCTATAATGCAATGTCCATGACATGATGGGTTATACTACCCTTCTAGTCACCCTGAAAATTTTACAATATAAGTTGTTTATTGGTTATTTGATTAATTTATGTATTAATTTTTTACCATTAATTAAAATAGATTTTTTTCATCACATACTATGCCCTGATTATTTTCTCCCTTTGGTCTAAAACATCTAGCTCCACCTGCCATCTGGATCCTCTTTCTGTGTCTCATTATAAACCAAAAAATTTCAAAGGGAGTATAATAAAATATAATAAGATGAAACAAATATAATACATTGGAGTTAAAAAATGGCAGGCAAAGAGCCCGAGGAGAGACACAAGAGACATAGCTCCAGTACATTGTACACTCAAGAACTTTATAAGTGCATTAACTTGAAAGGATGCATAGAGTAAAAAGAAAAAAGTAAAATAAATTTAAATTAAAATAGAAATATTTTAACAAATGCAAAGAAATAACCAGAAAGAAGATGGGAAGATAAGAAAAGCAAAGCCCAGACACAACATTGAGAGACAAGAAAATTTTTCAGAGGCATGGCTAAGACTGATAAAGTCTAGCCTAAGCTAGCTACTATAAAGGATATAATGGGGGCCACAAATGTTTCTGTATACTTTTATTTGATCATAGTTTGTTTTTCTTTATGCTTGTTTTACTCACAGGTAGTATTTATTTTGTTTTGTTCTTTGTTTTTTGTTTTTGATTTGTAAGATAAAGTATAAGATAAAGATTTTGTTTTATTGAAAAAGAACTTAAAGTTGTTTTAGTAAGGAGAAGATCTGAATGCATATGGGGAGGGGAAAATGTCATTGAGACATATTTAAATTTAAAATTGTTTTAAATTATAAAAAATATAATGCTTTTTTTCTTAAATAAATCTGACAAAACCTAATTAGGGTTGTTATAGTTGATGCATAGATAGGTAAAAATTGTTGATTAACAAGGGATTCACAACTCATGGGAGGAAATAAATGGACAAATAGAGGAGCAGGGATTGGAGAAAAGATCATTTAGTGTTGCAGTAAATATTAAAAAAATAATAAATGGTTTATTTCTATACTGGCCCTGAGGTCTCACTCCTCAGGCCCGCCTTTAGTTCAGAGCCCCACACACCTCTGGAGCCTAGTCCGAGCCATCAACATGGTAACACTCATTTGTGTGACTCCCTTCTCTAGGAGGTTTTCTACCACCTGTTCTCTGCCTCTGCCCCGGGGTATTTCTGTACCACAAAATCCCACACAAACACAACTCTAAAGCATGGTAGCTTTTGATACAGGTTGATATAATCAACTCCCAATCCACAAATCCTCTACACAACAAGATTGCATCAAATAGACAAAGATACAAACTGCCCTTCTATACGAGATAATAGACCTGTAAAATCCTTAATGCTCATAGCTTTTTAACACCAATCAATCCCACCTGGGTCCAGCTGGTCCTTGGGAAGCTCCATGTTGCCTCGAACTCCAACCTCTGTCTTCTTGCCTCCTCCGATCTCTCAGCCCTCTCTGCTTCCCTCTTCCTGCTCAGTCACTGGCTTTCCTTAATTTTACTAATTAAAATATGTAGGTTCAGTAGGAGTCATGTGACTAGCCAGCCCTTTCTGGGAAAGTACAATTAACATTAAAATACAAACAGCTTCAGGACAATCTACAATCCAGAGATTACCTAACCTGGGGAATACATCTCATATGCAGCCACTAAACCCAGGCACTAATGCTGATGCCAAGTAGTGCTTACTGACTGGAATATAATATTGATGCCTCCTCAAAGGATCTACCAGAACTATACTGATACAGACGGAGATTCTTGCAGCTAACCATTTCACTGAATAAGTTGACTCCAATGAAGGAGGTAGAGCAAGGACTGAAGGAGCTGAAAGGGTTTGAAACCCCTTGGGAAGAAAAGAATTATTAACTAACCAAACCCAGCACAGCTCCCAGGGACTAAAATGTCACCCCATTAGTTCTTATGGAGAGACCCATGTCTCCAAGTGCATATGCAGCAGAGGATGTCATTCTCTGCCAGGACCTTGATTCAGAGAAGGCTTTTTTTCCCAGTATGGGGGAATGTCAAGGTGCTAGGTGGGAGAGGGAAGTTGGGAAAGGGAACAACTTCATGGAGGCTAGGGAGGGGAAGGGGGAATAGGATTGAGAGAAAGGGAATGATATCTGAAATGGAAATACAGTAAATATCCAATAAAAAAGAGAAAAACAAACACGGGGTTTACATTTATTGTTCATTTTTTCAATGGTTCTTTTTGTTTCTATTTGGTCTATTTCTGCCCTAATTTTGATTATTTCTTGCCGTCTACTCTTTTTGGGTATATCTGCTTCCTTTTGTTCTAGGGCTTTTAGCTGTGCTGTCAGGTTGCTGATGTGAGCTCTCTCCAGTTTCTTTTTGGAAGCACTTAAGGCTATGAGTTTTTCTCTCAGTACTGCTTTCATTGCATCCCATAGGTTTGGGTATGTTGTGTTTTCGTTTTTGTTGAATTCTAGAAAATCCTTAATTTCTTTCTTTATTTCTTCTTTGACCCTGCTATTCTTTAACAGAGCATTGTTTAGTTTCCATGTGTATGTGGGCTTTTTGTTGTCTTTGTTGTTGTTAAAGACCAGCCGTAGACCATGGTGATCTGAGAGGATGCATGAGAGTATTTCAATCTTCTTATATCGATGGAGGCTCGTTCTGTGTCCAATTATGTGGTCAATTTTTGAGAAAGTGCCATGGGGTGCTGAGAAGAAGGTGTATTCTTTTACTTTAGGATAGTATGTTCTGTATATATCTATTAATTCTAGTTGGTTCAAAGTCTCTGCTAGTTTTGTAGTGTCCTTGTTCAGTTTCTGTTTCCCGGACCTGTGCATTGGTGAGAGTGGGGTATTAAAGTCTCCCACTATTATTGTGTGGGGTGAAATGTATTTTTTGAGCTTTAGTAGGGTTTCTTTTATGAACGTGGGTGATTTTTTATTTGGAGCATATATGGTAATGATTGAGAGTTCCTCCTGACAGATTTCCCCGGTAATGAATAAAAAGTGTCCTTCCTTATCTTTTTTGATAACTTTTGGTTGGAAATTTACTTTATTCGATATTAGAATAGCCACTCCAGCTTGCTTCTTGGCACTGTTTGCGTGGAAGTTTTTTTCCCACCCTTTTACTCTGAGATAGTGTCTGTCTCTGTCTCTGAGATGAGTTTCCTGTATGCAGCAAAAGGCTGGATTTTGTTTATGTATCCAGTCTGATAGTCTATGTCTCTTTATTGGGGAGTTGAGACCATTTATGTTAATAGATATCAAGGAATAGTTGTTTCTGTTTCCTGCCATTATTGCTTTTTTGGTTTGAGTTGTTTCTGTGTTTTTTTTTTTTTTTTTTCTTCTTTTAGTTTTCTTCTTTAGGAGTTTTCTTGTTTTTACTAGGCTGTATTTTCTCTCATTGTATTGGGTTTTCCACCTATAATTCGTTGTAGTGCTGGGTTTGTGGTCAGATATTGTGTGAATTTTGATTTGTCTTGAAATATCTTTGTCTCTCCATCGATGGTGATTGATAGTTTTGCTGGGTATAGCAGCTTGGGCTGGCACTTGTGCTCTCTTAGGGTGTGCATGATGTCTGTCCAGGCTCTTCTAACTTTCATAGTCTCTGTTGAGAAATCGAGTGTGAGTCTGATTGGTCTGCCTTTATATGTTACCTGACCTTTTTCCCTTACTGCTTTTAGTATTCTTTCTTTCCTTTGGGCAATTGATGTTTTTACTATTATGTTTCAGGAGGTATTTCTTCTCTGGTCCAACCTATTTGGAGTTCTGAAGGCTTCTTTTATGCTCGTGGTCATCTCATTCTTGAGGGTAGGGAAGTTTTCTTCTATGATTTTGTTGAATATATTTACTGTGCCTCTTAGTTGATACTCTTCTCCCTCTTCTATTCCTATTATCCTTAGGTTCGGTCTTCTCATTGTGTCTTGGATTTCCTGGACATTTTGGGTTAGGAGCTTTTTGTTTTTTGCATCTTCTCTGGCTGTTTTGTCTATGTTTGCAATGTTGTCTTCTGCCCCCGAGATTCTCTCTTCGATCTCTTGTAATCTATTGGAAATGCTTGCTTCTGTGACTCCTGATTTCTTTTTTTGGTGTTCTGACTCTAGGGTTATCTCTTTTAGTGTTTGCTTTATTGTGTCAATCTCTGTTTTAATTTCCTTCTTCCATTCCTTTATTTCTTTGGTTCTGTTTTCCTCTAGTTCTTTGATTTATTTGAGTGTTTTTCTTGTTTCTTCTTTAAAAGCTTCTGAATCTTTTTTCTTTTCCTCCCTATCTTGTTTAAGTATCTCTATCAGCATCTTGAGGTATGATTTCAGGTCTGTGTCTTCTTTTTCTGGAGTGTTTGGAATTCCGATGTTTGCTGTTATGGGAGAGCTGGGCTCTGGTGTTGCTAGATTGTCTTGGTTCCCTTGGGATATACTCTTTCTCTTTCCTCTTGCCATTTTGTTGTCAGTGATATGTTCTTGCCTTTCCCTTGTATCTGGTCTGTGTCCCTGGTTCTCCACTTGTTGAGGTGTCAGATGGGTCGACCCCTGTTTTATGCCTCAGAGTCGTCGGGTGTGAGCAGAAGTTCCAATGTTCTGTTTCTGTTTGCTGGATCAGGCACGGCAGGGCAGGGCAAGGCAGGGGGTGCACTTTTCCTGTGCACTCCGCAGAGATCTCTCTGCTCCCCTGCGGTCTAGTTCTCCCACTCACCAGTTGCTCAGCCTCTATGAGCCACCGTTCTGCGTTGCAGGTAGGCCAGGCTCCACTCTGAGTCTGGAAGTCGCCTCTGGGTGGAAACAGAAGTTCTAATTTTCTGTTCCCAATCACAGTTGCTCAGCCTCTATGAGCCGCTGATCCAGGTGGCAGGTAGGCCAGGCTCTGCTCTGTGTCCGGAAGTCCCCTCCGGGTAGAAACAGAAGTTCTAATTTTCTGTTCCCAATCGCTGGATTGGGCAAAGCGGGGCAGGGTAAGTTAGGGTGTGCACTTTCCGTGTGCACTCTGCAGAGATCTCTCTGCTCCCCTGCGGTCTAAGTCTCCCACTCACCAGTTGCTCAGCCTCTATGAGCCGCAGTTCCGCGTGGCAGGTAGGCCAGGCTCCGCTCTCGGGGTTTACATTTATGATAGTGATAATTAACAATTTGAAAGCACAAACCATTTCAGGCTACATGAAATATTCCTAACAATAAGCGAATTGATGGCTAACAGTAGACACTTTAACATTGATGGTTGGAAAACTCTCTGATGATGGTTTTTAGGATTTTTTTTCTTTTGCTACTTATGCAGTTAAGTAATCAAAATCATGAATCCATAAAACTGCATTCAGTCAAGGTAACAAATCAAAATAGAAGTGCCAATTTGTGTTTCACGTTTTCTCTGTTACTAATGTTCGTATTTTTCCCATTAGCCTTTAAAAGAAAGTCTAGAAAGAAAATGAGATTGTTCACAATCTTAAAGAGTCCTGTTTATCTTTTACAATGTGGAAAAATTAAAGTGGCCATTTATTTTCTCACTCTAAGCGAGTTTTAGTGCAGAAGGGATTCATTTTTAGAATAAATAAAATTCATTATCATTGCAAAAGAATACTACTACTACCACTACCACTACCACCACTACTACTACTACTACTACTACTACTACTAAAACTACTACTACTACTACTACTACTACTACTACTACTACTACTACTACTACTCTTTAACATGACAACTTTCCTCTTATTGTACTCTGGTAATTGAAAGGAAAATGCATGACTTTAAAAAGCATAGATTTTTTCTCTGGGCTAGCAATAAATGAGATGACTAATGTAAAAATAGATTACTTTGCATCTCAAATCTAAAGGTATTAGCCCCATATAACTTATTACAGACACTTATTATCAGCTTTTCATTTATAATGGCAATCTTGCCAGTTATTCAGTTGTCTTTCTGGATGCCTTTCAGTACATAAAGTCAATATCGCTTTAACAATTCACAGGCTGCATCAGTTGTCAACAATATAGTTAATTGTTTTTACAACTTACAGACTTGGACAGAGAGAAATACAACCAAAGAGAGTGCACAGTGCATTTGTCTTGAAAGTACACTGGTATCCTGTCACAAGAGACAATGATTGCTAAGTACTGATGACATAGAATTTCTAGTTTTATTTAGTTTCTATAATATTTCAATAAAGAATAGTTAAATTTTAAACTAAACATTATTTTCACCAGCTTGGTTTTTTCCATTTTTCAACTGCATTTATATACTTAGTTTTCTACTGTCACTGTTAAAAATATGAACTGGTTACATGAAAGATAGGACCGAAAATTACGGACCTTCAGCTGTATTGTTAAATGACCTCTTTCTTTTTTTATACTGAATTTTCCCTGTGATGTTTCTGTGGATAAATAGCAAGTTACTCTGAAAAATTTTGTCATAAATTCAGAGTTAAAATAATTGTTTCATAAATTTCATTATTCAGTGGCACAAAACTAATAAATACAGCCCATGTAAGACATTTTAAGTTACTTTCTAAAAATGAGACTTTTCAACTCTATGCCCTTAAAATTGATAGTTTCAATTCTCTTCTTGCCTTGTAATTCTGATGGAGCCGATAGAAGCATGATGTTCCTTGAAAGTCCAAGTCCTATGCTTAAATTAGGGCTTGTGATGGTGCAGAAGTCATATATTTGGGTAAAACTCTTTCTGGGGTGAATAAGATATCTTGACATGTCAATCGAATATGAAACTCAATTTCACAAGATTTTTCTAGTGTCAAAAGAGATTTAAGTAAAGCTATCATTTCTAGTTTTAACAAAAAGGATAAGTCTTTATAGACTTCTACATTCCTTGCTGTAAAATTTAGTTATATCATTCCTTCTGAAGTTTATCATGTTTTGAACATTAACAACAGCAAAACTGCATTTTATTTTGATTTGTTTTCTATGTTCACTGTTCAGGAATGTCTTCAACTTCCAAATACTCCATTAGTAGTCCTGCTATTATACTTAAGACACTATCTACTAAACAGTGATCACTGATCATATGTGATTGGAAAGAACCATATCAGCTTGAAGCTTCCATTATGTTTAAGCCACATTACCTTAAAAAGAGCAAGAAACAAATCTGTCATTACCTTAAAAAGAACAAGAAACAAGTCTGTCATTAAATGTGAGTTTGAATAAAATCTAGCAAAATTAAGACTATTTTGATTTAGACTCTTCAAAGAGGGTATAAAAAAGTCAATAAAAGATAATCAAAACTAATTGTTAAAAGGTCTAAATAGTAGTTTAAAGGTTATTTTTAATAATAAAAATATTACAATGAATTCAATTTTTTTATTTTCATTGTTCTGGTAGTGTTACTTTTTCTATAATCAGCTTTCTTATATCAAATTGTACTTCAAAGTTTTCAGTACCTTTTATTTTTATTTTTTCATAATAATTAGAAAACTATGTATACCAACATTCAGACGTTGTTTAAATAGAAACAAATCAGATAAATACTACATAAATGGAGTATTTGAATTCTAGAATGGGAATGGTGCATATCACATTTTAAAAAACTAAACCAGTTAAATGCTAGAATTCCATTTAATTGGCAGTTAATAACTTGTCTTAAAATATTTCTTTATGTGCCATCAGTTCATGAAGTAATTTTATGGTACTACCCATCATTGAATTTTCTTTAACTTTTTAAATATCTGATAAAATTATCTATCTATCTATCTATCTATCTATCTATCTATCTATCTATCTATCTATCTATCATCTATCTTCCATCTATCATCTCTCTTTTACTCCCCCCTCAACTCACTCTCTCTTTCTTTCTCTTTCTCAATAGATAGATATAGTTCTAGATAAAGATATTTAGAAGTAGATAATTGATATGTAGATATGTTGCAGTAAATATTATAATGAATGGCTTATTTTTTATTGGTCTCAAGAGAGATAGATAGTTGATATGTAGATAAATTGCAGTATATATTATAATGGATGGCTTATCCCTTTATCTGTCCCTGTGGTCTCACTCTTCAGGTACTTCTTTAGTACTGAGTGGACCACCCAGTTTCCAGACTCCTTGACTCAATCCGCAGACAACATTTTTTACATAGCTTGCTTCCCAGGCGATTCACTCCACTTCTACAGATTCTTCAGCCTTGGCTTGTTTCTTTATCCAACTGTCTGGTACAATCATGACTGTAAAGCCCAAAAACTTTTCATACAGGTTTATATATCAAACTCTCAATCCACAAACCTTCTATATCAAAGATTACATCAAATGAAGAACAAAAGGAAAAAAAAAAGTTTACATCAAATGGACAGATATACAAACTGCCCTTCTATATGAGATAAAAGACCTATTGAATCTCTTAAAATATTCCTATCAACCTACTGCCAATTGTGGCCACCAGAATCCAATTTTGCATTCTCTGGCTACCATCTTGATTTTCTCTTCAATCCCTGTTCCTCTATTGTTTTGCTACATTTACCCCACCTACCTTTCTCTCTACTCTCTAATCATGTATCAACTTTACATGAATATAGAAAGAAAAATAGATAGATAGATAGATTTCAATAATGAAAACAAGTAAAAAAAATGTTCAAAGCAAACTAAACTATCCAGGGTTCAATTGAGTGGTAGTATTGCTTAAGTTAAGTCCAATCTTTTCATTAAAAATTAAAATATCACTATTTGCGGATGTTACTTAAGTTACTCTGAAAATTCCACCAGTGAACTTTTAAAGCTGATAAACACCCTCAGCAAAGTGGTTGGATATAAAATCAACTCAAACAAATTGGTAGCCTTCCTCTATTCTAAGGACAAACAGAGAAAGAAATTAGAGAATTAATACCTTTCACAATAGTAAAAAAAAATATATAAAATAGCTTGGTGTGAACCTAACCAAGTAAGTGAAGGACCTGTATGACAAGAACTTCACATCACTGAAGACAGAAATTGAAGAAGATCTCAGAAGATGGAAAGATCTCCCATTCTTATGGACTGGAAGGACCAACATAAAAATAGACATCTTGTTGAATGCAGTCTATAAATTCATTGCAATCCCCATCAAAATTCCAAATCAATTCTTCAGAGAGTTAGAAACAACAATTTTCAAATTCATTTGGAATAACAAAAATCTAGGATAGCAAAAACTATTCTCAACAAATCTTCTAGGGGAAATCACCATCTCTGACCTCAAGCTGTATTACAGATAAATTGTGATAAAAACTGTCTGGTATTGGTATGGAAACAAGTAGACCAATAGAATAGAATTGAAGACCAAAAATGAACCCATACAACAATGGTCACTTGATCTTTGACAAAGGAGCTAAAAACATCCAATGGAAAAGGGGAGCTTCCTCAACAAATGGTGTTGGTTCAACTGGCAGTCAGCATGCAGAAGAATGCAAATAGTTCCCATCTTATCTCTGTGCACAAAGCTCAGGTCCAAGTGGATCAAAGACCTCCACATAAAACCAAGTACACTGAAACTAATAGAACAGAAAATGAGGAAGAGCTTAGAACACATAATCACAGAGGAAATTTCTCTGAACAGAACACCAATGGCTTATGCTCTAAGTTGAAGAATCCACAAATGGGACTTCATGAAATTGTAAAGTTTCTATAAGGTCAAGGACACTGTCTAAAGGACAAAACAGCAAACAACAAACAGATTGGGAAATGATCTTTATCAACCCTACATATCATAGAGGGCTAGTATTCAATATATACAAAGAACTCAAGAAGTTAGACTTTAGAAAATTAAAGAATCCTATTGAAACATGGGGTACAGAGATTCACAGAGCCTCTTTAATGAAGAAATATCTAATGGCTGAGAAGGACCTGAAGAAATGCTCAACATCCCTCATATTCAGTGACATGCACAACAACACTGAAATTTGATCTCACACTGGTCAGAATGGCTAAAATCAGTAACCCAGGAGACAGCAGATGCTGCAAGGATGTGGAGAAAGAGGAACACTCCTCCACTGTTGGTGGGATTGTAAATTTGTACAACAAGTCTGGAAATTAGTTTGGCAGTTCCTCAGAAAAGTGGAGATAGTACTACCTGAGGACCCAGCAATATTACTCCTAGGCATATGCCCAAAAGTAGCTCTAACATCTAATAAGGACACATGCTCAATAATGTTCATAGCATCCTATTTTATAATAGCCAGATGATAGAAAGAGCCCAGATGTCCTTCAAAAGAGGAATGGATACAGAAATTCTGGTACATATACACAATGGAGTATTACTCAGCTATTAAAAACAACTAGTTCATGAAATTTCTAGGCAAATGAATGAAACTTGAAGCTACCATCCTGAGTTGGTAACCCAGTCACAAAAGAGCACTCATGATATGCAGTATGCACTCATTTATAGCAGATACTATCGCCCCTTAAAAAACATTGAGAATATCCAAGAAACCATCCATAGAACTTATGTAGCTCAAAAAGAAGAAAGAGCAGAATGTGGATGCCTCAGTCCTTTTTAGAAGGGAGAATAAAACAGAGGAGAAAGTGCAAGGTCAAATAGAGTATCAGAGATTGAAAAAAAGATCTACAAAGACTGACTCACCTGGAGAACCACCCTATATGCAGCCACAAAACCCAAGATCTATTGCTGATGCCAAGAAGTGTTTACTGGCAGGAACCTGATATGGATGTCTCCTCAGAGGCTCTGCCAGAGTCATACAGATACAGATGAGGATGATTGCAGCTAAACATCACTGAACATGGGACCCCAGTGAAAGAGCTAGAGAAAGGACTGAAGGAGATGAATGGTTTGCACCTTCATGGGAACAACAACATCATCAACAGCCAAGGCACTGAGGTGAAAAGGGTGATTGGGAGAGGGAGCACCTTCTTGGAAGCAAGTTGAGGTGGAGAGGGGAGAGGAGTGTATAACGTTTGAATTGTAAAGACAGAGAATATCCAATAAAATTGAAAAAGAAAAAAGAAAACGATGACTTTATGAAATTCTCAGGCAAATGGATACAACTAGAAAATATGCTGAGTGAGGTAACCCATTCTCAAACGAAAAAAAAAAAAAACACATAACCCTGATTTCCCCCTCTTAGAAGCAGGGTGAGGGGAAATGGAATAGTGGGGTTGCAGAGGGGAAACTGGAAATGCCAATAACATTTGAAATGTAAATAAATAAAATATTCAATGATAAAAATACTTAATGTGAGACCAGTTCCATATTTTGTAGTATTCACTGTGGTTTTGTTTGCATGTTAGTTGTATGGCTTATAATAATTATGGTGTAATTTTTGCAGAATAAGTAATTCTAAGTAGCAATTTCTTACCAATTTAAAGTAGTAGACTGTGCTAGTACAAGGCTAAGCATGCAAGTCTTTATTTAAAATGCAGCAAGAAGTGCATATTACCGGAGAATTATTGTCTTTCTTCTAGGTTGAACTAGGTACATTCTCTTTTGAAAACAAAATTACCATGGCTACACTTAAAAGTAGAAGTTTGTACTAGAAAGATTACTATGGCTTGCCACAAATACTATTAGTCAAATTTGTTTAGTTCACAAAAATAGAGTGGTTTTACAACACTTAATCTGAATGAAGCAGTCTGTTGCAACTTGATCTGTACAATATCTATTTCACTCTTGTTTTCTATTTCTTCTTTGTCCCTATCTTTCTTTCTCTTTCCTGTCTTCTATTCTCTATAATGCCCTCAATTTTTTTCTTTCTGAATCTGGGTGGAATTCAGACTATAAAGTTAAATTCTGTAAAGGGTATCATTTGGTGTTACTTTAAAGCATAAAATAATTTCAAAATCACTTTCACCTATTTTTCACCACAGAGCATACTCAAAACACTTTAAACACTCATTTTCCACTGATGCCTTGAGAGCAAATATTTATGTTTTACCCCTATTCATTTACTTATTTGAGATATCTCACATAATTTTAATAAATACAATTTTCATCTCTTGATTTCTGCTTTTTTTTTTTTCTGGAGACATATCATGTTAAATACCCATTTCATTGTAAGAATAATTTCTCCACTTGATAACTATTCTTTTACTTTCCAGTAATTTAATAAAAGTATGTATATTTTCTAAAATTGATTTCTTTCCCATAAATTACCATTAGGATTTTTGGTTAGATTGGTCAATAAGATGAAAGTAGATATTAGATTGTGTCATTAGTCTACTGGAATTTAATTAGTTAATGGGATATTGAAAAAATAAGAATCTTCTGCATGGTAACACTGAGAATCAGCTGCCTTTAGACTTGTAGTTAATAACAATAAGGAGATGTCATATGTGTTTCAGAAACATGAATGAATCGAAAACATTCATGCATAGAGTGCAGTTTGTGTTTTGCATGACTTTTGTTTTTCTGTTTTTTTTTTTTCGATCAGATTATTTTCTTCTTATTTTGATTTTTTTTGTCCAATCCCTGTTAAATGATTTCCATTTCAGTTCCTCTCTGAGCCTTTAGGGGAGATTGAAAGCAGCATTTAAAGTTGGTTATGCCCCATAGTCAAGGCAAATTTTGTTTACAAGATGATCCCTGTTACAGCGTTTTCATTGTCTAAATAACAGGCAATAAAGTCTATCAGCTGGAACCCTCCCCTTGCTGTAAATGAGTAGATGATTTCAGTCACTGTCTTCTAAGAAGCTGGCTTTCAAGGGCAATCTACTTTTAATGGTAAGAAAGTCATCTCAAGTCTCTATGTACATATTTATGAAATTAATGGGCACATTCACACTAATATGTTTGACAATACAACAGTTATAAAAGTTGCATGAAAAGTCCCTGCTGCTGGCAACTGAACAACTATTTGTGGGACATATTAATATACTTTGTTTTAAAAGGAATTTTTGGTTGTTTTTTTCTCGTTATGAATGTGTGAAGAAGTTAAAATTGAAGAAAACAATTTGTGGCTCAGACACTCTGGTGCAAATTTATGCAAAAACTGAAATTTAATGTGTACCCAAAAGAAGTTTTTAATGTTAAACTAAGAATAGAAAAGTGAGAAAATTGTTAAAAAATGTAGATTATACAAAAATCTCAAAATACATTCATTTAAGAGAAAGACTACAATCTAAAAATCGGTGAGAATAGAGGAAACACAGAATGTCTCAAACCATACAATGCAGAGTATTTCCACCGAAGCACCCATCACTGCTTAATAGCTGAGAAACAAGGAACATTGATTTTACATATAGTCCACATGATTATAATCATGATGTTGTTTAGTGGGATACCCAAGAGGCATAAAAATTACAGCTCATTATAATCCAAGGATTAAAAGTTGTAATTCTAAATGAGGCAGTAGGAATGGAGTAGAGTTTAAAAAAAAAGAAAGGAGGTTAACACTGACATTGATTATTAATGAGGGCCTATTCAGTGTTTATTTTTAACATTCATTATCTGGTATTTATAAGGATTCATTTTCTCATATACAAAATGAATAAACTCACAGGTATAACAGCATACTCAATAAAGAGAAGTGATATTTTAACTTGGTCTTATTCCACTCCAAAACATATTTTTTTCTTTTCATATATTTACTAAGTTTATAGAAGCAAGTATAAGATCAGGTATCTAAATGATCATAAGGTAAATGTATATCATAAGTTATACCCTTTTTAAAAAACTAGATGAAAAGAATGCTCTATACAAAAGCATCACCAAATACTAGTAGTAAAGTTAGCAACATCCCACAGAAAATTTTGGGTTAGTATTGATTTTAAGACCTAAACTTGTCCTTGGGCATGAACTTTCATTCCTTTTGCAACCTGAACATACAAACTATTGGTTTTAGATCTTCCCTCATTGTTTTTTTACATTTTTTTTTTTGGATATATTATACTTACATTTAAAATGTTATCCCATTTCCTGGTTTTCCCTCCATAAACTCCCTATCCTTTTCTTTCTCCTCCTGCTTCTATGGGGATGATCCCTACCCACCAACCTAACCTTCTCATGCCTACATACCTTGAACGCCCCTACATTGAGGCATCTAACCTTGGCAGGAACAAGGGCTTCTCTTCTCATTGATGCCCAACAAGGTCATCATCTGCTACATATGAAGCTGGAGCCATATGTCTGTCTATTTGTACTATTTAGATAATAGCTTAGTCCCTGGAGATCTATTTGGTTGTTATTGTTTTCCTTATGGGGTTTGTAAACTCCTTCAGCTCTTTTGATCCTTTCTCCAACTCCTCCATTAGGGACTCAGCTCTCAGTTCAAAGGTTGGCTGTTAACATCTGCCTCTGTATTTGTCATGATCTGGCAGAGACTCTCAGGAGACAGCTATATCAGAATCCTTTCAGCATGTACTTCTTGGTCTCAGCAATATTATCTGGAATTGGTGGCTGTAAGTGGGCTGGATATTCAGGTGAGGCAGTCTCTGAATGGTGTTCTCTTCAGTCTCTGCTTCAAACTTTGTCTTCTTATTGCTTTCTGTGAATGTTTTTGTTCCCCCTCCTAAGAAAGACACAAGCATCTGTAGTTTGCTCTTCCTTCTTGAGTGTCATGGAGTCTGTAAATCCTTCTGGTCCTGGGCTCTGTTTGGTTGAGAGACTTTTGATGATGGCTTCTATTTCTTTAAGGGTTAGACTTGATCTTGCTGTGAACTTAGGTATTTCAGCACTATTGGGGGTCATGTCCTCTTTCTGCAGAGCCTAGGTACTGAGTGCTTTGTCACAGGATCAACCTCAGGCTCAGGCAGAAAGCAGAAGTATCCTGTCTCAGACAGCTCCTTCTTTTCTGTGTCCTGAGAGCTCTCCGAGTGAGTTCTTCTTGGGCCAGAAATTTAAGGAAAAGTGGGGGTCTCCTCTGTGTTCTCAGATGTATCAGCATTTCACTCCTGTGAGACCAACTCTCTCCTAGTAGGGTCTAGGTACAGAGTCCTGCTCTCAATTTCTTTCTTAACTTTCTAGAATTTGGCAGGCTTGTTTTCATGTGAGATTTAAATGCATTAGTTAATAATAGAAATCCAGAAGTTAGGGGTAAGATGTACTTTGATATATATAAATCATGAATAATTTGATCTCAGTATCTACTTTCTTTTCTAGATTAAATCACTTTAATAAATTATTTTCTATTTCAATGTTTCTTATATCTTTTTTCTAACTGCTCCAGGTTTGGCCTCTTCACAGATTCCCTGCACAGATTTCTGTAGTGTGAACATCTAAGCAGAAAAGCTGAAGTTAAAAGGCTGCCAAAAGCAAAGCATCTTACAGATTTCACACAACACTGGGCTCTATATAATCACTGCAGTTCAATTAAAGTATTGTGAGCAATCAAATCAGCTTTACAGGATAAATATAAAATATGTGTAACAAAGCCCATTTTTTCTTAGACTTGGTTATCATCTTCAAAGTGTGTTAAAGATACCTAAATTTTAGCAATAAGACATTCATCTCAAAAATTCAAAGTCACCCTCCAGGACATAATAAAGTAAATGCATGCATGAAACACTAGAACAAGCAGGCACAAAGTTACAAAACATATCAATAAATTTGAATTAAAAATAAACCTAAAATCTAAAACAATTTTGGTCCCAAATATTCTACGTTAGTTTGTTTAATCTATGTCACATATTTACAGACGTTTCCATGATCTTCTTTTTCAAGTAGTTGCTATTCTTAGCATTAGCTTTTTCTTTAAAGATTGAAAAAGTATGTCTTCTAATAGCGAGCCTCATTTAAAAAATAGATTAGACTATTTTAATCAATTTTATTTCCTTGGAGTTTTTTTAAATCTTTAAGTGCTTTTCTTCTTTCACTAAATTGTCTGGCAAGGAGAAAGAAAAGAAATTGTTAAATGTTCCATCCAAAAGAATCTCTCCACTGTGGAGATGATTATTTGTTTGTAAGAATTAACACCTGAAATATTTTTGTGAGAACTCTGTGTTTCATGTTGCAAAGGATGTATTTTCCACATTTGTTGTACTGTTCAGGAGTCTGTGCTGCTGTAGTTGAAAGCTTCATAGTCTAATAAATCTACTTGCCATATGAAATGCTAGTATTTGACTACCACATTGAAAAATGTATACAGTATTTAAATTAATACAGAAATTCTATAGAAAATTGTTTATACTCCAGTAATTGTTCCTATATTTTCTTTAGACAGGAACAATTTGGGCTTAAAATTTTTGGGATGGCTGCTCCACACCCCTTCTTCACAGGTGAGTATATGACCATAGGACACGTAAGCTCAAGTCAGATCAATCACATAGAAGCAGGGCTACACCCTAAAATATTTAGATGAAGTATTTTCAAGCTCTAAGACTAAACCCATAGGAAGCACATGCTGTCAGATCCTGCCCCATCCCAGAACTGTATATAAAAATTTTATTCAGAAGGAATAAAGGTGTTCAGAAATTACTCCATCATCTGAGAGTTTCTGTCATGAGAGCTATAACACTGCTGCTTGGGGAAGAGATCTGCTCTCCAGAAATTGCTGCCAGAAGCTTCCCTGCACCCCTCACTGACTAGTCAGTCTCCTGCTGGCTCAGGCCTGACATCCTGGAGCAACTGAAGTGGCAGAAACAGAAGAGGAGCATCACCAGTAGTGGAGGCAGAAACAGTTCTCCTCCCTACCTGGAATCCTCACCCCTTCACCTGAACCCAGGCATTTAGCCAACCAGAGACCTCTGTGGAAAGCCTGCAGTACAAATGCCGACAAATACTACTACTACTAAATACTAATACTAACACTACTATTACTAATAATAATAAAGTTTTAAAAGTAAATAATGTCGAATATAAAATATAGAGACTCTACAAATTTATGTAAAATTTTATCACAATGGAAGCTGATTTAATTATAATATCCAGGAGATATGTAAGAATAGTCCCAAATGTCTTTATATGTATATAGTTTTTGGCATGTACAAGAAACACTACAATTTATTTAAACCATTAAATTACTTAATAACTTAGATGTTGTTATTTAGAAAGTAGTCCTGTTTGGATTGTACAGATAAGTAAATCATATACCAGAAAAAAATTAAAATTTACTAAGATCAGAGAGTTACTTAGTGAATGGTGGGATTCATAACAAAATCATGCATGTTAATGAGGATTAGAGTCCAGATCTTTATTATAACCCTGCACTAGCTGAACATAATAATTTATTAGTAAAAGAAAGCTGTGAGTGAAGAATCAACGATTTATATTTTTTGATAAACAGTTTGTCACAACCTTGATATATATTGACATGAAACCGTGGATACACAGTAAATATATTCATTGTGCTGTTTGCTAAATGAAAGATTAGAAAAAAAATTATCATTTTCCTACAAACTTTCAAAAAAGTTCAAACTCAAAACAACTGCACAGTGATGGCCAGTGTATGTTTCCTTCAGTGTTTCCTTGTTCTGATTCACTGGTTGGAAGAGCTGAATTTGCAGAGCAAATAGAACAGAGCAATAAACTCCTCTCTTCCAGGACGTTCATCATCTCAGGCTCCTAGTGGCATTGTTCAGAACACAGTAATCTTGTATTTTAAAAATGTCTATAGATCACAATGATCATGAGTCAATGTTGAACAATCTCATTAGATGATCGGCGAGTTACCAGCACTATATCATAATGTTCCATTTATTCACCCAAAAAAAGTAGAAGGAAAAAAAGTGAGCCGCATAAAATAGCTAGCAATGTAGAGAAAAAACAAAAATTACACATGAATAAAATTATTGAATAATACACCAGAGCCTATGCCAACTGAACTTACATTACCCACCACCACTAACTCATATTAATAAAAACCAGTTTGATAATGAAGGTAAAAATAATCGATTTCTAATGTTAAAGTTTTAAGTTAATATGTGAGAGAAACATGACATTAGTGTAAATTTGTAGTACAAAATCCTATAAAAAGAAACTTAATGAGATATTCTGTTTTGTTTATTGAAGAAATTTGTTTAGAAAAAAAGAAAGATAAAAGTACAAATTTTAAACATTTTGAATAAAGCTATACAAATACATTTTTGTCATTGCTTGGCCTTTTCTTTTAAAAAATAAGGTTTGATAGTTTGCATTAAGATCTTACTAGTTACAATGAGCATAAAGTACATATAAAACAGGATGTAATTGGAATTAGTAAAGGTTTTCTTGGTGTGTAAGGAGTAAATGTAATGGTTTTTTTTTGTTTCATTTTTTTTTCTAGAACTTAATACAGCCTGTGAGTTGTTTATGGGGTGTTCAAAGCTTTATGGGGTTAGTATCCAATTATCAGTGACTGCATATTATATCTGTTCTTTTGTGACGGGTTTTCTCACTCAGGATGATATTCTCTAGATGCATTCATTTTCTTAAGAATTTCATAAGGTCTTTTTTTCTGATAGCTGAGTAGTACTTCATTGTGTAAATATACCACAATTTTTATATCCATTCATCTACTGAAGGACATTTCGGGTCTTTCCAGCTTCTGGCTATTATAAATAGAGCTGCTATGAACATTGTGGTGCATGTGTCTTCCTTGTATGTTAAGGCGTCTCTAGCGTAAATGCCTAGAAGTGAAATAACTGGGTCTTCAGGTAGTACTATGTCCAATGGTCTGAGGAACCGCCAGATTTCCAGAGTGGTTGTACCAATTTACCCCACCAACAGTGGAGAAGTATTCCTCATTCTCCATGTCCTCACCAGCATCTGCTCTCTTCTGAGTTTTTGATCTTTGCCAATTTGACTGGTGTGGGAGAAATCTCAGGGTTGTTTTAATTTGCATTTCCCTGATGGCTAATGATGTCCAGCATTTCCTTAGATGCTTCTCAGTCATTCAATATTCCTCAATTGAGAGCTTTTTGTTTAGCTCTGTACCCTATTTTTTAAAAGGGTGGTTTGATTCTCTGGTGTCTAGCTTCTTGAATATATTGTATATCTTGATATAAGGCCTCTATCTGATGTGGGGTTGGTAAACATCTTCTCCCACTCTGTTCGCTGCTGTTCTGTTTTCTTGACAGTGTCTTTACCCTTACACAAACTTTGTGATCTCATTAAGTCCCATTTGCCAATATTTGACCTTAGAGCTTGAGCCATTGGTCTTTTGTTCAGGAAATTTTCCCATGTAATTATGTGTTCTAAGGTTTTCCCTACTTTCTCAACCAACTAGATAATAGTTTCACTATATCTAGTTTAATGTGGAGATCTTTGATCCACTTGCACTTGAGCTTTGTAAAACGCAATAAGAAAGGGTCTATTTTCATTCTTCTGCATGCTATGTGTCTGTTGGACCAACACCATTTCTTGAAGAGGCTGTCCTTTTTCAATTGAATGTTTACAGCTTCTTTGTCAAAACTCAGGTGACCATATATGTGAGGGCTCATTACTAGATCTTCTATTCTATTCCATTAATCCACGTGCCTATTTCTGTACCAGTACCATGCAGTTTTCAGCACAATTGCCTTGTAATATAGCTTGAGGTCAGGGATAGTGATTCCCTCTAATGTTTTCTTGTTAAGGATGGATTTCACTATTCTAGGTCTTTTGTTATTCCAGTTGAAATTGCACATTGCTCATTCCAACTCATTTAAGAATTGGGTTGGTATTTAAGTGGGAATTGCATTGAATCTGTAGATTGCTTTTGATAAGATGACCTTTTTTACAGTGTTGATCCTTCCAATCCATGAGCATGGGAGATCTTTCCATTTTCTGAGATGTTCCTAGATTTCCTTTATTAGATGTTTGAAGTTCTTGTCATACAAGTCCTTCACTTGCTTAGTTAGAGTCACACCAAGGTATTTCATATTTTTTGTGACTATTGTGAAGGGTTTCTTTCCCTAATTTATTTCTTCACATGTTTGTCCTTTGAGAAGAGGAAGGCTACTGATTTGTGTGCATTAATTTTATATCCAACCACTTTGCAGAAGTTGGTTATCAGCTGTAGGATTTCTCTGGTGGAATTTGTAGGGTTGTTTAAGTACACTATCATGTCATCTGCAAATAGTGATGTTTCTACTTCTTCCTTTCCAATTTGTATCCCTTTGATTTCCTATTTCTGTCTAATTGCTCTGGCCAGGACTTCCGGTACTTTGTTGAATTAGTAGGGGGAGAGTAGGCAGCCTTGTCGAGTCCCTGATTTTAGTGGGATTGCTTCAAATTTTCAACCGTTAAGTTTGAAGTTTGCTATTGGTTTGCTGTATACTGCTTTTATCATGTTTAGGTATGGGCCTTGGATTCCTGTTCTTTCCAAGACTTTTAACATGAAGCGTGTTTAATTTTGTCAAATGATTTCTCAGCATCTAGTGAGAGGACCATGTGGTTTTTGTCATTGAGTTTGTTAATATGGTGGATTACATAGATGGGTTTCCATATATTAAACCATCCCTGAATCAGAGGGATGAAGTCTACTTGATCATGGTGAATGATTGTTTTGATGTGTTCTTAAATTTGGTTTGCAAAGATTTTGTTGAGTATTTTTGCACCAATGTTCATAAGTGAGATTTGTCTGAAGTTCTCTTTCCTTGTAGGGTCTTTGTTTGGTTTAGGAACAAGGGTTATTGTAGCCTCAAAAATGAGTTAGGTAGTGTTCCATCTATTTCTATTTTGTGGAATAGTTTGGAGAGTACTGGTATTAGGTTGTCAATAAACGCCTGATATAATTCTGCACTGAACCAATCTGGACATAGGCTTTTTTTGTTTGGGAGACTTTTGATGACTGCTTCTATTTCTTTAGGTGTTATGGGATTATTTAGAAGGTTTAACTGGTCCTGGTATAACTTTAGTATCTTGTATCTGTCTAAAAATTCATCCATTACCTCCAGATTGTCCAGCTTTGTTGATCATAGGCTTTTGTAGTAGGATCTGATGGTTTCTTGAATTTCCTCAGTTTCAGTTCTTATTTCTCCACTTCCCTTTTTGATTTTGTTAATTTGGATACTCTCTCTTTGCCCAATAGTTAGTCTGGCTAAGGGTTTATCAATCTTTTTAATTTTCTCAAAGAACCAGCTCTTTGTTTTGTTGATAATTTGAACAAATTCTTTTTTCTTTTTTTGTTTCTATTTTTTCTATCCTTTTTGTTTCTATTTGGTCGATTTCTTCCCAAAGTTTGATCATTTCTTGCCATCTACTGCTCTTGAGTTTATCTGCTTCCTTTTGTTCTAGAGCTTTCAGCTCTGCTGTCAAGTTGCTGATGTATGCTCTCTCCAGTTTCTTTTTGGAAGCACTCAGTGCTTTGAGTTTTTCCCTCAGTACTGCTTTAATTGCATCCCATAAAATTGGGTATGTTGAGTTTTCATTTTCATTGAATTCTAGGAAATCCTTAATTTCTTTTTTTATTTCTTCTTTGACACTGTTATCATTTAATATAGCATTGTTTAGTTTCCATATGTATATGGGCTTTTTATTGTCTTTGTTGTTATTAAAGAACAGCCTTAGACCTTGCATGCTCCTCGACCATGGAGGAAAGATGACCACCACCAGAGGATTCTTCTCAGATCATGCTTTATTGTGGGAGCCACTTGATTGAAGGGGAAAGCAGGAAGCGAGAGGGCCCGAACTACCCTAGCTGTCCGCTTATATAGGGAAAAGCTCATACAGGCTTGCCATAATTGGTTGTCACCAGTCTGCTCACACCAGAGACCTCGGGACTGGCCGGAGATAGGTTATGTACTGCGCATGAGCAGGTTGTAGTGCCTTAGCTGACAAGAGTATTACTATATATGGAGTTGTTTACCTCAAACCATAAGGGAGCCAGTGCCATCTTGTAATGGCATCCGCATTCGGCTCCCCACAATGGTGATCTGAAAGGATTCATGGGAGGGAGTAATTCAATCTTCTTATGTCTATTGAGGCTAGTTTTGTGACCAATTATGTGGTCAGTTTTCAAGAAGATGCCATGAGGTGCTGAGAAGATGGTGTATTCTTTTGTTTTAGCATGATATGTTTTGTAGATATCTATTAATTCCAGTTGGTTCATAACCTCTGCTAGTTTTACAGTCTTCTTGTTCAGTTTTTGTTTCCATCATCTGTCCATTGGTAAGAGTGGGGTACTGAGGTCTCCCAGTATTATTGTGTGGTTTGCAATGTATTTTTTGAGCTTTAGTCGGGTTTCTTTTATGAATATCAATGCTTTTGTATTTGGAGCATATATGTTAAGGATTCCTTCTGACAAAATTTTTCCTGACAAACTTCCCCTGTAATGAGTAAAAAGTGTCCTTCATTATCTTTTTTGATAACTTTTGGTTGAAAATCTACTTTATTCGATGTTAGAATGGCCACTCCAGCTGGTTTTTTGGGGCCATTTGCTTGGAAGGTTTTTTTCCCAACCTTTTACTCTGACAACATGTCTGTCTTTGTCTCTGATATGAGTTTCCTGTATGCATCAATATGCTGGGTTTTGTTTATGTATCCAGTCTGATAATATCTATCTTTTTATTGAGAAATTGAGTACATTTATGTTAACAGATATCAAGGAATAGTGGATGCTGTTTCCTACTTTTTTTTTTTCTTTTTTTTTTGGAGGTTGAATTGTGCCTGTATGTCTTTCTTCTTTTGGTTTTATTGCTTAGGAGTTTTCTTGTTTTTCTTGGGATGCTGTTCCACTCATTGTATTTGGTTTTCCCCCTATAATATGTTATAGTGCTGGGTTTGTTGTCAGATATTGTGTGAATTTAGTTTTTACTTGGAACACCTTAGTCTCTCCATCTATGGTTATTGAAAGTTTTGCTGGGTATAGCAGCTTTGGCTGGCACCTGTGCTCTCTTAGGGTCTGCATGATGTCTGTCCAGAATCTTCTAGCCTTCATAGTTTCTGTTGAGAAGTCGGGTATGATTCTGATTTTTATATGTTGCCTTTATATGTTGCATGGCCTTTTTCCTTTACTGCTTTTAATATTTTTTTCTTTGCTTTGGGCACTTGTCGTTTTGACTATTAAGTGTCAGGAGGACTTTCTTTGCTGTTCCAACCTATTTGGAGTTTGGTAGGCTTGTTTTATGCTCATGGTCATCTCATTCTTAAGGGCAGTGAAGTTTTCTTCTACAATTTGGTTGAAGATATTTGCTATGTCTCTTAGGTGATATTTTTTGGCCTCTTTTATTCCTATTATCCTTAGGTTTGGTCTTTTCATTGTGTCCTGGATATCTTGGACATTTTGTGTTAGGAGCTTTTTGGTTTTTGCATCTTCTCTGACTGATTTGTCTATGTTTTCCATGTTGTCTTCGGCTCCCAGATTTTCTCTTCCATCTCTTGTAGTCTTTTAGAAATGCTTGCATTTGTGACTCCTGATTTCTTTTTTAGGTTTTATACCTCTAGGGTTGTCTCTTTTAGTGTTTTCTTTATTGTGTCCATTTCCGTTTTAAATTCCTTCTTCCATTCCTTCATCTCTTTGGTTCTGTTTTTCTCTAGTTCTTTGAGTGTTTTTCTTGTTTCCTCTTTAAAAGCTTGTAATTCTTTATGCCTTTCCTCCCGTTCTTTTTTAAGGATCTCTATCATCATCTTGAGATATAATTTCAGGTCTGAGTCTTCTTTTTTTCTGGAGTGTTTGGCATTCCACTGTTTGATGTGTTCGGTGAGCTGGGTTTTGGTGTTGCCAGGTTGTCTTGTTTTCTCTGGGGTATGTTCTTTTGCTTTCCTGTTGCCATCTTTTTGTCTATGATTATATGTGGTCTTGTCAGTGATTGGTTCTTGTTTCTCCCTTGTACCTGGCCTGTGTCCCTGGATCTCCTGTTCCCCAGCTAGTCGGAATGCCTTCTCACCAGGCCTGTGTCCCTGGATCTCCGCTGTTCCTGCTGGTAGATGGTCTGAGTACCTGTTCTGCATGCAGTCAATGTCCTCCGGCTGGGAATAGCCCAATGTTGGGTTCCTGGTTCCTTGAACCAAGCTGGGGTGGGGGCAGCACACTCTCCACCTGCTCAGAAGAGATCTGTCTGCAGACATCTCTTCACCCTGGCAAGTCAGAACACCTTCTCACCTGTCCTGTGTCCCTGGATCTCTGCTGTTCCTGGTGGTAGATGATCTGAGTTATGATATTCTGAAATTATGATCCATACACTGCAGTTTTTGTGTATGAGTTTTCTATGTGTTAAAGTCAAAACTAAGAGCAAGACTCCTTACTTTGCAAAAACTTAGGAAGAATTTAAAAATGCTTCTAATTATTTTTCGAAAATTGTTTAACTTTTTTTTAGAAAACTGATGACCAATTAGAGAAAGTGCTTCATTTAAATCAATTGAGGGAATACTTAAGACCACATTTTTATTTCCAAGGCAAATATGTTTATTTTCTTTTTTATTTATGTGTATATATATATATGTATATATTTTTTTCATGTGTGCGAGCATGTGTGTGCTTACTTGTGAGCACAAAGTACTTGTATTTATGAATTATTTTTGTGACAGAATAAGTCAATATACCAAAAACTCACTTATTCAGACACACCAAGAGTCCAGCCAAACCCAGGGATTTTCCCATCTCTGACTTCCTGACCAGCATTGGAGGAAGGTGTTGCCATGATTCACTTTGCATATTGCTTAAGATGCATGTGCATCCTCATCCCTACACAACAAGTACTTTATGAAAACATCTCTCCCTACTTTGTGTTTACATTTTAATATCTTATTCACCAGAAGTTTGTTGTACATGTTGTAGCATGTTTCCAAAGAAGAAATGGGTCTAAGAAAAATATATGTAAGTATATGGAAGTTTTCAAATTCATGCTCCTGTTTATAAGTATTGCTTTTTGTATATATAAACTGGTTAATTTTAATAGGGAAAATGCTCCAATTTACAAATATCCATCTATATTTATAAAAAGAATAAATGATAATTTCCTACTTTTTTGTTCTTTCTCTTCTTCTACCTCATCATCTCCTTGAGACAGTCTCTCATTTTGTATTTCCAGATGACCTAGAATTCTGTCTATAGACCAGGGTTGCCTAGAACACATGGAGATTACTCTGTTTCTGCTTTCGTAGTGATAGGTTGAAATGGTGCTGTGCCTCATTCCCAGGTATAATATTCATTCTAACCTAAACTCTGCTTAATCAACTATATGGGTTTTTCTCAGTATGTAATTTCTTTACTCTTTTGTAGGCGACTCCTAGCAAGCCTTAAAATAGAATGAACAAATATACATATTCTTTGTTTTGCATGTTTTACAGGAATGTCGCCATCAGCCGATGCTGTGCTATTATCTATGTGATGGAGCATCCCATTTCATTGTGAGAGCCTTTGTTCATATTCTCACAGCTCTCTCATTCCAGTGTGTAAGTAATGGCATTCATGTAATTCCCAATTTCATATTAATATATAAAGTAGGACATAGCCAAGATTTCTACATTTCATCATTGACACATGCATGTATATCACTCGAATAAATCATCTTCACAAGAATAGCTGTTTGAAGTGTATATGCATTTGTAATGCTGTTGACTACTTAGACTATCCTAATGATTTATGAGAATATCTTTTTCTCCAGAGGTGCAGAATAGACATGTTTTATCCTTTGATCAGTGGATAGGTTCCACACTGTTTTAATAAAACTTTACTAAAGTGGGGTGAGGTAAATTGTTGTATATTTACAAGGCATTATTCTTTCTATTACTGTTCATTTTCTGCTTGAAAATGACACATTTTATTCAGTTTTGTCATGCTGTCATATTGTGTGATTTCTTATATATCAGAGAGAATGACACTTTGCATTTGGACAAGGATTTGAAGTATTATTCAAGTTTGTCAGAGTACTAAAATATTCTTCTAAGCTTTGGTCAGTTTGGTATTTTAAACACATGAATGTCTGGGTTCGTATTTATTTGTGTAAAATAGCTACTGACTAGAGAAAACATAAAGTATTCCAGGTTATATTAATTCTTTCTGTTATTTTTCGTTCGCCTCACACATAGGGTGAGGGACTCATCAGTCTCCATTTCTTATCCAGTTGTTAACCATTTGTCAGAGAGAATATTAAACTCTCCTGCCATCCTCCTAATTTCAATAGCAGTCTTTTCAATATTGCTCACAGGTCACTGTATTTATTTTTGATCTAGTTTCTCTTTGTCCTGTATAACCTTACCAATGATAGTCACTGATGTCAATCACCAACAGACTGACATAATTATGGGAGAGTGTGCTTGGTACTTAATAACACACATTATTTTTCTAAACATTCCTTTAGAATATGTATAATATTATAGTGTATATTCCAATAGATAATATATATTCCTATAGAATATGTATAATAATATATATTCCTATAGAATATGTATAATAGTATATGTTATTAAATTTAAAATTTTATGTGCTTAATTTTTATTTAATATGTTAAGCAATTAAAGAAAATGCAGTGTATTTATAAAAATAGTTATAATTATAATTTTTAATATTTATTAACTAAAACACTAATTAACTAATAATTTCTTATTTTGTTGGTTATTGTATTTATTTATATTTCAAATGTTATCCCTCTTCCCAGTTAAACACTCTATTCCCTCTCCTGCCCCCTTTTCTTCAATGAGGGTGCTAACTCACTCACCCCCTCCTGGCTCAGTGCCCTATCCTTTCCATATGCTGGGTCATCCATCCAGCTTCTGCAGGATCAAGGGGCTCTCCTCCCACTGATGCCAGCTAAGGCAGTTCTCTGCTACCTATGCAACCAGAGCCATGGGTCTTTCCATGTATACTCGTTGGTTGGTGGTTTAGTCCCTGGGAGCTTTTGGGGTCTGGCTGGTTAATTTTGTTGTTTTTCCTTTGAGACTGCAAACCCCTTCAGCTCTTTCAGACTTCCCCCTTACTTCTCTGTTGGGGTACTCACACTTAGCCAGATATTTGGCTGTGTGCATCCGTATCTGTATTGGTCAGGCTCCGGTACTGCCTCTCAGGGGACAGCTCTAACAAGCTACTTTCAGCAAGTGCTTATTGGCAACAACAATAGCATCTGGGTTTGGTGTCTGCTTATGAGATGGATCACAAAATGGGGCAGTCTCTGCTCCATTTCATGAAATTCACAGGCAAATAACATTTTGTTTTTAATTAATTTATTTATCAATGTATTCCTATTATCAGCCACCCCTCACTCAGTGCCCCCTCATGCAGATCCTCTATCTACCTCCTCATCCCCTCACACATTACCTACCCACATTCCCAACCCACATCAAGTCACTGTAGTTCTACTAGGCACATCCTCTCCCACTGAGGCTAAAGAAGGTGGCCCAGGTAGGGAAATGAGGAATGGGATTGGCAGGCATACAGCAGTCTCAGGGATAGCCCCTGTTCCTGTTTTTGGAAGACCAACATGAAGACCAAGCTGCACATCTGTTACATATATTCAGAGGACCTGGGTTTAACCAGTACTCACTCTTTGGTTGGTAATTCAGTCTCTGTTGGCCCTTAAGGGTACAGTCTAATTGACTCTGTTGGTCTTCTGGTCCAGGCCCTGTCCTCTTCAGTTCATCAACACTTCTCTCAACTCTTCCAGCAGAGCTACTGAGCTCCATCTAATGTTTGGCTCTGGATTTCTGGATTTCTTTCTAGTGGCTGCTAGATGGAGTCTCTCAGATGACAAATATGCTAGGCTTCTGACAGGGACTCTTTCTTGTGCATGGGATTGGCTTCAATCTGGATCAATCATTGGTTGGCCATTCATCCATCTCTTATAATCCTCATTATTTTGCTTCTTAGAGTTGTGTCTGTTGATTATGTATAATCTATATTTTATGGCAAAGATCCTCTTATCAGTGAGTACATACACTGCTTGTCCATTGAGGTCTGGGTTACTTTACACAGAATATTTTCTAGCTCCATCTAATTGCCTGCAAGTATTTATCATTGGATTTTTATGATTAATGTTTTATTTTTTAATTAACCTTTTTCATTTTTATTAATAATTTTATTCATTCACATTTCAAATGACATTCCCTTCCCCATTTTACCCCTCGACAATCCCCCATCCCATAGTAGCCGAGCAATATTCTATTGTGTAAAAGAAAATATTTTTTTATCCATTTTTCCATTGAGTGGCATCTGGTTTGTCCATTTCCTGGAGATTACAACAAAGGTTGTTAAGAACACAGTTGAACAATTTACTTTGAAATATGGTAGACTATTTTTTGGATATATATATCAAGGAATGATATAGCTGAGTCTTGATGTACAACTATTCCCAATTTTCTAAGAAACTGCCTCTCTCACTTTTGTAAGATTGGACTGTGCTTAGGTTTCCTTAGGATATCCAGTGCTTGCTGTAGGAGGATAGCTTGACTTCAGTGGTGCCATATTGCCCAGGCTTTTGTTGATTTTATTTTAACCTTTCCTTTAGCCACCTTTCCCGCATGGTATTAGCTCAGTGACTCTGATAATGACAGTGCTTCTCACATAGGCAGGAGAAGTTTCAGGCCAGAAAAAGAAAGTCAGAGGACCAGACTATGCTGGCTGAACCTCAGGTGGACTTCACTCTGTCTGCTGTGTTCCAGTGGACCAGACTATGGGAAGATTTGTGGTTATCTTTCCAAGCTGGGTATTCTTGAGATTCCTGCAGGTCTCCATGGGAAAAAAGAATGCTCTTGGAAACCTCAAGACCTAAAGGCAGGACCAGTTCCAGTTTATGGGGGATAGGGGACCTAATATATTTATTTATGATACTTTGTAATCAAGAATAGTATTTCATTTTCTCCTACTCAGATCTTCATTTGATCCAGGCATCATGGTAGGATCTGACAGCTGAAAGCTCATATTTTGAACTTCAAGCATGAAGCAGAAAGAGAAGAAACAAGATGTAGTGTGAGCACTTTCTTCTCTGTGTCAACACTACCATTTTACTTCCTCCAGCAGGCCACATTCTCTGTATTGGGCCAAATGATGCCAACTTGGAAACTTATGTGTGACAGACATTTAGTGCACTGTAATGGCTAACACTAAGAAGTTCACAAGCCACCAAAGCAAACTGTAACCTTTCTCTACAAGGAACCTCAAAGTGTTTACTAGAACCTTCTGGTTAGATAAAATGCATGCTTGGGATGCTAAAAGAAGATAAAAAATAGAAAGCTGATGATTGCATTCAACGTTAACCATTTTTGTACTGATTATTGTATTCCTGAGACAAATGACCTACCTGTTCTCTGAAAAAATACCCAGAAAGGAGCATCTTCAATCAGGCATCCAGTCCTGGTCCTGGTCAAGCATTAGTCTTAAATAATAATGTATTTAATCTATTTACTTTTCTTTATTTGGTAAGATTAAAAATATATCATTAAAGTATGTTTTTTCAGATACATTTTTATAGAGCATAAAAAAATATATATCAAAGTTTTTTTTTCTTCCAAAGGTTATTTTCCTCTGTGTTCACTGCAAGTTTGCTGGATTTCATCTGTTTGATAGACACTGTGGTGTCTGATTAGTTCTCATGTACTAGAAGATTGTGAAGACAACAGAACATTTACTATTTCTTCAGACACTACTCCCATCTCAATTGCTCCAACTGAAAATGGAGGTTGATAGTTTACCATTATCCTTTGCCCCCTCAGAGGCATCCAGATTGCTATTCAAAGAGTATCAAAGTTAACTTCTCAAAGCAAATGTGAGAGAGCATTAGACTTACTGTGATAAATACAATCACTCTTGTGCCACTGAGTGACTCACAGGGAATACTTTTGGTTTATTTGATATGACTGAATATTGAAACATTCTTTTTTTCCCCTTTTGCATCAAATAAAACAGATGACCAATCTAAGTAGGAAGCTTTATTTTCCTGTTTCCAGATGGGCAAAATATTTGAACACTCAGCTCCTCACACAGAATCTTTTTTTTTCTTTCCTCAGAAACAGGTAATGAGTCTGTCTATTGGCAATCATTTCAAATTCAATTCTCTGACTTTGCATTGCAGACTTTGCTAAACTAGGCAATTGCTAAAGGTTAAAAGAAAAGAAGAATGAATTGAATTGACCACCAGGACCATGTGTGATGCATGGCTTCAGCACGCAGACCCCGGCTCACTGTGGCTGTCTACTTTCACTCTTGCTCCATTATCATTGTCTTGAATTTCATTTGTGCTGTCTGATTTGCACTTCCCTCTGCTGTTCCCACTGCTGCTCCTAAGGAGCCTGGGCTTTTCCACTTGTCTTCGGCTGATGAGTTGAGTAGGTGGAGTCTCTCAAGCTTGTGAGATTACAAAATTTGGCAGTTTAATCCTGGTTTTGAAAGAATAATTTTTGGCTATTGAGAGAAGAATGAGTGTTCTGTCTACCTCTTGTGATGAATTTTTCTCTTTTCTTGCTGGGTTGGCTCTGTAGTGTACATCCTAAGAGTAAACACCAGTGCTAACATACTATTAGGGGTACCAATAGAACTATGGAATGTTTCGTTGTTGCATATTGTGTGCAGGATGAGCTTTTACCCTATGCATGGCTTATTGCCAGTGTCTAAATCCTCGTTAGGTATTAAAAAATGTCTTTATGATGCAATACTATTTTGGCTTTTCCCTAAGTTGGATATAGTTAGCTTTATTCTGGAAGCCTCTCTCTGGGGTATCCCTGATATGGGAGAAGTGCATGAGTACGTATTTATGATTAGATAGAACATAGAGAAGACCACAAAACAAAATATACAAAATAAGAGAACAAGATTTTCTTATGCTTTGATTGTTTTCACAAAAACCCATCACCTAAGGACAACCGTCTCTATCAAGGCATCCAGAAGATCGGCACTACCTAGGACACACACATTCCAACAATAGGTTGAGTGTAAATGAGAAAGACATTTGGAGGCTGATTCTTGGTTGGAATACAGGGCAATAACCAAAGAAATTTCACTTGGGGCTCGGGTAACTCTGTTTGGGTAATTTGACGAGGCTGTGATCTCTGGTGGTGTGACTATGATCCATCCCCTGCACAGTCCTGAAGCCCAGGTGTCTTTTGGGAGTATAAACGAGATTCCATGTGTACAAAATAAAATATAAAAGAAAATAAGGAAAACATTGTTTTTGAATTTGGCTGGATGATTAATTGAGAGGGTATCTGAGAGGAATTGGGAGAAAGTTGGTGTGTTGATTCAAACTCTTTATGAGTCGTTATCAATGAATTAAGAAAATGCATTTTAAGGGTTAATTTTATTTTACTCTGTTATTTTTTTCTTTCATATTTTGAGGTAATAATACAACTACATAGATTCTCATTTCTCTTTATTTCCTTTAAAAGCAGACATATACCCCCTTGCTCTGTTTGAAATTCACACCTTTAGTTTATTGCTATTATATCAACATATGTGTGTATGTAACTATATGTACTAAATATGCACATATATACACAGATGTTTTATATATGTATGTGTGTGTTCACACCTATAATGTGCTCTGTCTTATAATATTACTTATATGCATTTCATGCATCTTTTCTGGGCCGACTATTTGGTATTGGATGGTTAATTGTTGCACTGTTTCCTGGGAACAAAGATTTCTCCATGTCTATAGATTCTTTAGTTTACTCCAGCTCTTTATTTAGGGTTGAGGCCTGTCTGTCTTCCACTTTAACAAGTTTACTGAAGTTGGCTTTATTGTGCTCATGTTTTGGCATTCACATTGGTAAGATGTTATGGGAATAGATTCTGATATTTATAGAGCACATCATCTCATGGAAAACTCCCAGTTCATCTGGCAATTAGAGTCTTTATGCTTCCTCTTCTGAAATGATTCCTGAGCCTTTAGTGTTGGCATTGTTTTGTAAATAAATCAAATGATTGAGTTCCACAGTTCCACACTTTGATTGGGTAAATCCTTCTCTAATGGTCTCCTTCTGTAACAAAATAGGCATCCTCAAAAGGTGAAACTTTTTGATAAAACCAGCCAGGAAGGGCAAGATTGTGATGGGCCACAGAATAGGAGAGCAGAGAAACTCATAGCTGTGAATATTAAAGGAATAAAGTATATTATTTATACACTTTAAACTTTGTTCTAAAACAAGAAAAAAAAAATGTTCCTTAAAGGTGAGCCTCACTCAAGAAGGCTCTAGCTTGTAAAATCTAAATTAATATGAAAGGAATATTACTAAGCTGGGAATTTCATTTATGGGTTGCTCACTTACTAAAACCTGTATAAGGATTTCCCTCCATCCTTATTTCTCCTGTTTTGAACAAGGAGTGTTTACTACTTGACATTACACACACACACACACACACACACACACACACACACACAGAGCATCGTAAGTGTGTTCATCTTTTTAGGAATTTAAAAGATAGTCTTAGATTGCAAAAGAGTAGAGACATGGGATCTTGCATATAGCTAGAAATATAAATGAAGTCATACTGATTGCTTGCAATTTGCTTTATAAAATGGCTGTGCACCTTTGAGAATCAGTGATGGACTATAATTCTATAAAATGATGTTTTTTCTCTGTTTAGTCGATAAGGGATGAAGTTGTGGGCATTACTGACTGCAATTAGAGATTGACACTGGATTATCCTTCCCATGAGGTCTCTAGTCCTTGAAGCTGTGAGCCAACATAGACTTTCCATTTCTCAAGTTGTTTATTTCAAATACCTTCTGACAGACATAAGGAAACAAACCCATAAAAGTTTATACCAAACATTTTACTAAGTCATATGTATTTGTAACTTGACCAGAAAAGACATGTTCTTGGATAGCCTAGTAGAAACATTACCACAAGTGTTGCTAGAGATACAACTCTGAAATTCTTGAAAACACAGGCCTCCACTTGACTGGGAAGCTTTTGTTATAGACATAAACATTAAATGCTCAGTTTTTAAATGTGAAGTGCATGTAATTCGTCCACCACTTCTTACCATTCCCTGGCTCTATAAGCAAGCTGCTTAAGTTCACTGAGTGGAATAAGGCAGGGCCTCCTTTTTCCCACCATCGCTGTCGCACTGTGTCTAGTAAAAGCTTTCTCTCAGGTTTTCTGTTCTTTACTAAGGTCAGCAGTGCCAGCTGAATCTGTCGACTCGAGGAAAAAAGCCGTGGAGTGGTACCATGAGCAACAGCTGAGCAGTCAGCTCTTAGCTACAAAAGGTACTGAGCAGACTTAGTGCTAGTACTGAGAGCAAGAGTAAAGCATGCTGAGCAGTGAACACGGAGAGGGTGAAGAAATGACAGAATATTCAAGAGCCAGAGAAGAGGAATGAAAGGCTTTGGTCACTGAAAGTTTCAGAAAGCTTTCAAACCTTTAGTCCCTGATGATCCAGACACTCTGGACCTAGAAATTATAACACTGGCTACAGTCACGCTCAGAGGAGTTCTGAAAATTAGGCTTGTCCAGAAATGAAACTAGCTGCTGCCAAACATAGAAGCATCTTGACCTTGTAGTCCTATTGAGAATCATGCTCAAGAACTGTGACCAAATGGAGACTGTTGATACTCTGACCGTATTTGACTGCTACTGCCATTCCCAGCTTCCAAACCATGAGATAAAGAGATAGTGTCTCATATGAACAGTTTTAGGGCTACCCTTATCTGTCCACAATTCTAGGTAGGATAAAACAACCAAGCAAACTGATTAATAAAATTGCAAAAAAAAATGATTTAACAAATGTTTAGCCTTACAGTATGATTATGATTTCCTTCAAAAGATGTTCAGAAGAATCTTCTCTTAGGATAAAGCAAGCAAATGATAAAGCACATCTCTACAGATATTAGATATTACACTATTATTGATACCTGATGTATATTAAAACACTATGTTATTAAAATCTATAAGTAGTGTATAAGTAATTAGAGGCAAGCTTGGAATGATTTCTCTCGTTAGCCTCAAGGAACACCTTTTTGTGTCTTTGCTTTCATAAATCAAAGAATACCTTGACAACATAGATGAGACAATTGGTAGATAATATTTGCTCAAATATTTATGCCACTGTGTTCAAGATAAATGTAGACTATTCATTTATATTGTTAATGGTGCCTAAAATTTATTTTTTTCATTTAATTCTTCTATGATCATTTAATATTTAGTTTTAGTTTTCACCTCTGATAAAAAAGTAATTTGATATCTGGATGCTTATATTAGGAATATATCATAAGAAGAGAAGGAGTAGGTTAAATAATTACCAAAAGTCCTATTTTTTGTGAGCCTCATTCAAAGATCTATAATCAAAGAAAATTTCTCAGTATAAAAAGAAAGCAGAAAATATCTTTGTTTTTAATGTTTATTTGGGGAGGCTAAAAGTGTTTGCTTCTAATTTACACATCAGCTTGAGTTACTTCTCACAGTCAGATTTTCATTTCTGTCAGTTTTATCTTCATCAAGCATAAGGTGCTAGCATTGTTTCATATCACATACTAGAAATTTTGAGATAAATGTGTGAGAGGTATTCAGAGGAGGCTGATGCATTTTCCAAAAGAAGAGGCTGAGAAGTGAGTCACTTCTTGCAGAGTTACTAAAATAACGCTAGATACCCAGGTGTGACTTGAAACATATTGAAAATGTGTCAAGAAAATGTTATTCGTCTTCTTGGTACCTGACACTAGGATGGTATTATGTTCAGATTAGGATAGAACATGAACCAAGAATAAAAAGTAACCTTGAAAAATGGTTTAATTCCACATCGGTAAATTTCATCCTATTATATTTATAAAGATATAATTCAAGAATATAGTAACATTTTTTCCTTATTCTTCTATTTCGAGAGAGATGAAACCTGATGTATTTCATCATGTTGGTTCAGGAACTGAGGAATAGGCTTCTTATTTAATGTCCTTATACTATGTACCCAAAACTAAGATCACCATGCTTTTTTTCCTTTGCTTACCTTTTATTATTATTTGCACTTACATGATCATAACAATAGACCTGAGAGGTTTGAACTATGCATTTCCTTCATTAATGATAAGAGAGTTTCCAGTGAAAATCTGGTTCTGTGTAACTAAGATTATCCTTTTTCCATTCAACCTTTCAGTTTTCATTAGTATTTGAATCTAGTCACAGGATCAGGCAATTAATTTTCAAGGTTATGTTTTCATTATTTAGGAAATACTGTTTAAGTTGTTGTAGAAGGTCTGAATATATATTAAAAGATCTATGTTATTCCTATTATCATATTAGTTCATGGTTGCTTGCTATTTAGTCCTTTACTGAAAATTTATTTTAAACCACAGATATTCTGTTTGAGGTGTTTAAATGATCTCAATAAACTATATCAAGCAAAGATAGATTTATAAATAGATAACAGTTTCACCCAAGGACAGATTGATTATAAAATTCTATGTGAATAATGAGAGGGAAAAGGAACAATTTTCTTTTTCAGAGGATAGCAACATCACAGAGAATATAATATCACTTGTCTTTAATTTTGAGAAAAAAACTAGTATTGGGTATAAAAATCAGTATTTAATTCTGACTAAAAGACATAAAAAGCAAGCAAACAGGAATGGAGAGATGGTTCAGTGATTAAAAGCACCATCTGCTTTTCCAGAGTTTCTGAGTTCAATTTCCAGCAACCTCATGGTAGCTCATAACCATCTGTAATAGGATCTGATGCCCTCTTTTGATCTGACTGAAGACAGAAACTGTGTACACAGAGATATGAAAGAAATAAATCTTTATCTTGAAAAGCAAGTAAGCAAACAAATATTTTCATCATTTTATTGAATATTCTATGTTTTTACATTTCATATTTTATCCCCTTTCTGCCCCTTTCTGATACCCACTCCCTGTCCCCTTGCTTCCATAAAAATGCACCCACTTCCACCCAACCACTCCCACCTCATTTTCTTAGCATTCCCCTTCATTGGTGAAATGAAGTTTCACTGGACCAAAGGCCTCTTCTCCCATTGATGCCAGACAATGCCATCTTCTGCTATATATGCAGCTGGTGCCATGTGTATTCATTGGTTGGTGTTTTAGACCTTGGGAGCTCTGCAGACTTGGTAGGTTGATATTGCTGTTTTTTTCATTGTGTTGAAACCCTTTCAGCTCATTATGTCCTTTCTCTAGCTCTTCCATTGGGGTCCCTGTGCTAAGTTTAATGTTAGATGCTAGTATACTCATTTGTATCAGTAAAACTCTGGCAGAGCCTCCCAGTGAACATCCATGTCAGATTCCTGTCAGTAAGCACTTCTTGGCATCAGCAATAGTGACTGGGTTTGATGGTTGCACACGGAATAGATTCCCATGTGAGTTTAAAATTAAATTTCATGATGCACCCAAGACATACAACGTGGGAATATATCCTATAATGGGTAAGCAAAAAGAGGAGAAAAAAGATTCTTGCACACATGTGTTTGGGTCCTATGAAAAACAATGCATGCATAACTAGACTGAGTATGAATTATCTTAGCTAAATAGTATAATCACATTATACGCTTTACTGTTATCAACAGTTATGAGTACAAGAGCTTTTGTGACATTATATGTCAGTCTACCACAATATGTTTAGACTAATAACAAACTTGAAAATAATTAAGAAGGCAAATGATGATCTCTTTACGCCTTGTTATCTATAATCCCTGAAATATGCCTTCTTACACAGGAGATTATAGCTGGCCCTGTAGTTTTACATGTTCAGCAATGCAATTTATCAAAGCAATGTTCATTTATTTTTCAGTCGTAGAAAATATATCATATGAATATGATGTTATTTTAACCAAGAGAAAAAATTAAAATCCACTAATACAATGATAACAATGTCAAATAGTAAATGAAGCTGACTTTCACTGAAATAGTTTGTTTTGCTCTGACTGTAGGTCCTTCTGCTCATATGGCCAGAGAAGGCATCTTTATAGGTCATACAACCAAGTGTTCAGAGCTTTGATTTTCAACAAAGGAGCTTAGCAAGTAGAGTTTGACAAGGTGTCTCAGAGCCACACAGCTGTCCCTTTCCACAGACAGTCTGAACATCACTTATGTGTTTCTTTTAATTGTCATGTTGCCTGTGTCTGATGTCTGTACACATTTCCTTTTCTGTGCCAATGGAATTAGACAATCCTTTCCACTCTCAATAAGCATCCATTCTTGAAGGACACCTTACTCAATATCCTGCATTGATCTCACTGAGTCAAGACTCTGTGCCATCACACTTTTGACAACTGTAAAGGTGAAAATAAATTTTGTCCCATACCAATGAATTGGTGTCATGAAATGAATCATTTGGATCTGTCTACAGACAAAATTAATTCCAAATCTCTTATTATAGCAACCAAAGTAGAACACTTCTTTATCACTCTTACACTGAATGTGTGTGTGTGTTTGTGTGTGTGTGTGTGTGTGTGTGTGTGTGTGTGAGAGAGAGAGAGAGAGAGAGAGAGAGAGAGACAGAGAGAGGGAAGGAGGGAGGGAGGGAGGGAGGGAGGCCAATAAACTTCCCATTGAAAAGCATGTATAAAACTGATTTTTCATTTTTGGCTTAGGTTCTTTCTATCAAAAAATTAATGAACTACAGTTGTATTTGAGAAGATATTGTGCTGTCTTTTAAAATCAGCATATACATGATTAGGATTTTTACAAGTAAATGGCTAATGATTAGCATGTAAACTTTGGCAAGATATTGCAAGGATCATTGGATACAGTACAGAAATCAATTTTTTCTGATACAGCAAGTTATTGGCTGTTATAGCCCATTGATCGCTGGAAAGTTTCTCAAGAAAAATGTGCAAGATATTTACATTAGTTCTGGGATAATGATGCTGCCTAAATACAGGGACTCATTTTGAAGTAATGAGGTAGAATAGGCTTTTGACAGATGTGCCACCTGTTTACATTGATGAATAGCAGAATTAAGTCATGGATGGTTACAGGTGAGAAGAAGAGATCATATTGGGAAACCCTGCAGCCTTTATGCTGTCATTGGAGAAAAGATCAATGAAATGGTTAGAAGCATGGCAGAGTATCTGGATTTTATTACAAAGTAAGTAGTCTTCTGGCACTGAGAAAAGTGACTTCCTCGATCCATTCTGTTCTGTAGATTTCTTTGTTTTGTAAATCACAATAGAAAGCATCTAATCAAGACAGGCAGGGAGTATACTTTTTAATATCATTACTCAGGTGCCAGGGCAGGCAGAACTTTATGAGTTCTAGACCAGACTGATATATAAAAGAAGTCACAAGTTAGCTACAGCTACATAGTGTAACACTGTCTCAGAAATCATCTAGTAATTTTAGAATTTAATGGTAGGTTAAACAAAGACTGTTTGAATTATATAAATATACACACACGCACACACACACACACACACACACACACATATATATGTATGTGTGTATGTGTATATGTATATATACAGCAATGCAACATTTTAGTGGAAATACCTCAATCAAATGACCATAGGATATACAGTAATAATGCTGGAAGATAATTTAAATTCATGTTTTGCTTGGCATGTTTTAACTTTTGTGTTGAATTTTGTATTCTATCAGGATAAAGTAATACCATGGTTACAACTCCTGAAGAAGAAGTGCTAGAGACATATTGATGGTGGTGCAGGTCATGTTACTTTTACTTCCATTTATATTGTCTGTAATTTTGTAGCAGTAATACATTATAATGCACATTTATTAAATGTATAACACACTGCATCTGTTCTTTTACCCTTTCTGTTCACTATGATAAAATAAATGACAACTTTTATGTGCTGGACATTTATTATTGAATATATGCCCAATATAAATATAATATAAAATGCAATATAAATAAAAGCAAAAGTAAAAGTCAGGTACTTTTTACACTACACAGACTTGAACAGAATAGTAGATGCCAAGTATCTCCAAGCACAGGGTAACGACTGATATATAGATTTTAGCGGGTCATAGATTATTCATTTGCTGCCATGTTTTCCTAGCTAGTAGAGTGGTGACAAGCTTGATTATGTGAATCAGGCCCCAGAAATAATCACACCTATTTCCTTATTCCAGGAAAGCTGCCTCAGTTCCTATCTGTCAGTTATCTTATCATCATTATATCTCTTAATATAATTGCATAGCCCTGGCATTGTGCTACAATAGTATTTATAATTCATCATTAAAAATGCATCTCCTATGCACATGTGTGGTGGCAACCAATTACAGTGGGCATCCCACACATGAAATCTCAGAGATACAGATAAAATGTGTTGAATGGAGAAAAATATATACAGAGAATTTTAGAAATGGAATACTTGCAGGAGTTATAAAATAAACGTATATGTCCCCTAATATTTAATCCTACAATTTTCCAGGGACCAGGGATAAATAATTAAGATCCAGAAATAGGAAGAAATTTGAAATCTTTTCAGTAAACTAGTATCATATTCAGTTTTGCTCTGGGAATAATGAAGAGAAAGTATTATGTGGGATGGAAAAGGATTTCCTGTCCTAGATACTATATCCATAAGGCAAATTGCCCTACATATCTTGCAGTATTTATACATATGAACAGAACTTGGGACTGAGATACTTCCCTGGTCTGTTTACTTAGTACATGAAATGAAATAGAGCAATCAACAATATACATCTTTTTTCTTCGTTGCTTTTACATTTTATATTTGACTTTAATGTTTTTATATTTATGGAAACTTATGGAAATGCTATGGTTTTAAGTTAAAGTTTTGCAATATTTATACAACTAGTGATGGAACTTATATACTTTATACTTTTGATTATGCATTGTTTAAGTGTTGTATGTATATCCATGTATAAATTGCAAATGCATGCTTATTTATGTGAATGTTCATGGGTGTGAATATATTTGGAGACTACAGAGCAAATGTCTTTCTCAAATAGGCTTGCCTTATTTCTCTCTCTCCTCTGTCTTTCTACCTTTGACTCTCTTAGTCTCTTTCTCTCTGTGTGTCTCTTTGTCTCTCGGTCTCTTTGTGTTTTATAAAGGTCTTCTCACTGAAACTAAAGTTTAGCAATTCAGAAAGAACACTGTACAAGTGACCTCTAGATATCCTCCTGTCTCCACATATCAGTTCTGTGATGACAGCATTTCCTGTGGTCTTTATCTGGGTAGGGGTATCTCAGTTCAGGCTCCCAGACTTGCACTGCATGTACTTTACCAAATAAACAACTCCCTCAGACCTTCAAATGTGCATTTACATGTCACTTTTTCATCATCACAACGTCCCGTGAACTTAGTGTTTGCTCTATTCCAGAATGAAAGTATCAATACTAATAAAGTCAGGTGAATTTTTCTCAAGATGGATTAAAATCTAGATTCAAGAGCAGAATGCTCATTTTAATACCATGGAAAAGTGAAAGGTTTTTTAATTAAACCAAAGTTAAAGCAGACATTTACAGTTTTCCTTCCATGGCTACTACAGTTTTAATTTAGATAAATTCATTACAGGTCTTGGGAAGCTGAGTGTCTCACTACTTGTGCTAACCTCATAATCCAATATACATATATATTTAGTAAACCTGCACTGTTGTAAATAGCATTTTGTAAACTCTCCTCATTCCAAAGATTTTCCCACTTCTTGTCCCAGAGGGAGAAATGCAAGATAGAGTATAGTGATAAAATTTTATGAAAACAGCTTCTATTTTCAAAGAGTCTGAAACTTTTGCTGTACCTCACAACTGAGTTGATAAAATCTCTAGAGGTTACTGTCAAAATTTAGCCAGATATCATGCTGTGTACTCAACCTGATTCTTTAATTTTTTTTTTTTTTTTTTTGGATAAAGGCATGGATTTTATGATGGGAGAAACTCGGATACATGTTATTGTAGTTCTACATAGCAGACTCAAAAAAAAATCTTCATTAAAACAACTCTTTAAATCAGTGTGCTGGTCATTCAGAAAATGTACCTGAGGACCCAGCAATACCACTCCTGGGCATATACCCAAAAGATGTGCCAACATCTAATAAGGACACATGGTCCTCTATGTTCATAGCAGCCTTATTTATGATACCTAGAAGCTGGAAAGAACCAAGATGTCCTTCATCAGAGGAATAAATATATAAAATGTGGTACATTTACACAATAAAGTGCTACTCGGTTATTAAAAACAATTACTTCATGAAATTCTTAGACAAATGAAGGGAAGTAGAAAATATCTTGAATGAGGTAACCCAAATAAAACAAACAGTATGCACTCACTGATAAGTGGATATCAGTCCCAAAGCTAGAAACTGTTCAAGAAACAGTTCACAGAGTGTATGAAGCTCAAAAACAAGGAAGACCAAAATGTGCATGCTTCAGTTCTTCTTAGAAGAGAGGACCAAACACTCATAAAATGAAATACATCGACAGAGAGTGGAGGAAGGGTTGAAGAAAAGGTCATCCAGAGATTGCTTCATTTCAGGCTTCATCCCATATGTACCCATCAAACCCAGTCTTTACTGCTGATGCCAAGAAGTGATTGCTGATAGGAGCCAAATATGAATGTTCACTGATAGGCTCAGCGAGAGCCTTACTAATACAGAAGAGGATGCTTGCAGCTATCTCTTAGACTGAGAATGGGGTCTCCAATGGAGGAGCTAGAGAAAAGACCAAAGAAGATGAAAGGGTGTGCAACCCCATAGAAAGAACAACAATATCAACCAATCAACCCCCTCCACCAGAGCTCTCTGGGACTAAAACACCAACCAATAAGTACACATGGAAAGACCCATGGCTCCAGCCACTTATGAGGATGGCATTATCTGTCACAATAGCTTTAATCTTAGCTTATGTATTTTGTCATGGCCATGACCAAAATAGCGCATATGTATGTTGTGGTAATCATTTCTTAAAACTGTCAAAGTGTTGAAATAAACCAAACATAGCAGATATATGCCATAAATGTTGGAAACAACATACACATATACATTGGTATCATATGATTTTAGTTCTGAGTTCAATTGAGTAACAGTCCTATGTAGAACTCCCTTCAATTTTCATGTAAAGTGTATCTCATTCATTTTTTATTTTTATGATTTCTGTGCTTTTCATCTTTTTAAACACAGAGCAAGGCCTTTTATAGGAATACTCTTATAGGAGCAGACATATATGGGCTGGTACCAACACTCTGCAGATAAATGGGAGACTCGGAGGGAGACCTGCAGAATTCAAATTTGGACTCCTTTGTGTTCAAGCCAATTGAATAAAAGTATTTCTCTATGAAATACTGATGCATATCTGTGCCTCCAAGGTTATCATTCATGTGTATAAGTTATACAAAATATATTTAAAATCAATCTGGGATAGAAAAGGCTTGTGGGATTCTTTGCTTCTTTATTAATCATAAGAATATTCCTATTTAGATCAAACACTCGTGTGTTTCTCAATCATAGCTACACCATTAAATTTTTCCTATTTTTCTTCTATTGTAAAAAGACATTCTTATATAATATATTCAGATTACAGTTTTTCCTTCCCAAGATCCTTTCTGATTCTCTCTACCTCACCTCCCAACTCTTCCACAATCTTCTCTCTTTCAAAAACAAACAAGCATCTAAATAATGATGATGATGATGATAAATGAAATAAAACAAAAATAAGCAAATTGGAAAGTAAGTTTTATGAGAACCAGAAAGAGTGAATTTGGATAGCTTCTAGACAGGAAAATACATGTAAATTCCTATATTTCTGAATCTTTATCAACAGCATGATCTTTGACAATTTAACATTCTTCAATTTGTCAATATTTTGTCTATGTTTTAGTAATACCCTCTATATAAATGGGTCAAAGTAAGTGTTTTCATGAATGCAGTATGCTGTTCAAAAATGGCTCTGATAATTATGATATACAGTGGGTTGAGAAGAGGCATAGGTAAAAAATGGGAGCTTGGTACTGTCAGTAGAGGTAGTAAAGGGATTGTTCTCAGAAAATGAGAACCCATTTCATAGGGGCTGGAAGTACTTTCTGACAGCATTAGAACTGAATTCAATTAGAGGAAACCTAGCCGGTTTTCTTTGAAGCAGGATTAATTTCTTTAAGGTGGGAAATATCATCAGAGAATTTGAAGTTACAGAAAACTTACAACTTGATCGGCGATAGGAGATCAGACCAGAAGTAAACTTTGTAATACATACTAAAGGAAAAGCAACCACAGAAGTTTAAATAGAAACCATAGACATTTGTAAAAATTTCCTTCAGAAAATATTAACATGCTCTTTGATATTCTGAACTCCTACACTATGTGGAGTTTTGCTAATAATATATTTTTTGCATAAATTAGACAGTCATTTTAAAAAATAATGGAATTATTAGCAATACATGAAGCTGTATCAAAAACAGACAAAACCTCAATTAATGCTAATAATGCAATAAAATACTATGTTCTAATCCATCTTACTACATCAGTTCTAAAGTTCTAATTACGAAAGTATAGAAGTATCATTTGGTAAACTGCTTATGTGTTGTATAAATGAATTACAATTTATATATTTATTTTCACAGCTGAACAGGGTTTCATTGAGTGAAACTTTCCATAGTCACCAATTAGATGTTTATGCTTTCAAAAAGGCTTATCCTCACTCTCCCTCTTACTAATAGAGAAGCATGCCATTTACCTCCTACAGCTGATCTTATCAGCACAGCCACAGCCACCTCATTCTCTTACATCTGCAAGTGTGAAATCTGACTTTCTCTTCAAAAGAAAATTGAACCACTGAAATATGCATTAATGGAGAGGGAGGCAAAATAGCAAAACTAACAGGGAGCTGCTTTAATTTCTCTCAAAGCAGAGAGAAGGAATTCACAGAGTAAATGCTAAGACAAAGACATTATAAAAATGGCAGAATCGAGAATCTTCAATATGAAGAGAATAAATACAAAATATAAAGAATGTATTACATACACACAAGCACATACACAGAGATCAATAGAAATGGAGAAAAAGAGAAAGAGACATAGATAGTCAGACATGCCAGAGAGAGAGAGAGAGAGAGAGAGAGAGAGAGAGAGAGAGAGAGAGAGAGAGAGAGGCAGAGACAGAGACAAAGAGATAGAGATACAGAGAGATAGAGAGGGAGGGAGAGACAGATACAGAGACAGAGAGACAGAGAGATAGAGAGATAGAGTGGGAGAGAAAGAGGACAGGTAGGACTGGAGAGAATAGAGACAGAGAGAGGCATAAGGAAGAGGCAAATTTTGTTGTTCTAAACTATTTCTACACGATAAGAAGAGATTACATAGGCTTTTGGGTAGCTGCACATATCCAGCTGAGTTTGTCCCTGGGGCATCAAGTCATTTTGCTATAGGTATTCTACACTTTTCAGTTCATATCTGCTTTCCTGATTTCTTTCCCCCTGCAGTACTAGGTAATTTTAACGTAAGGAACTTCTAGGATAAGATGTGGGGACTAAGATAGAGTGGCTCTGCCCTCCACTCCTGTGTCAGCATTATGTTTGGCACACATCAGTGAGGGGAAAACCAAGACCCTGTTTGCAGTGAATAGCACCACTGGGACTATTAAAGCACTGCAAGTGTCCTCTTCTCCCTCTTCTCTTTTCTCACCAAATCCTTTGGTATTTGAAGAAGGAGTCTCTAGAAATAAATTTGCTTGAATGAGCTAGAAGAGAGGGACAACTTTACTTTTCATAATTTTATCTATTGACTGTGCTTGAATGGTCCTTCTAAGGACTAAGTAATAATTTGCTGATCATCAGCTGTCCTCATACCACAGTTCATCTCTTCTTATTTTTTAAGATACTTCTATATCCCATTGTTATAGAGATGGGAAGGGTGGCTGTCAATAATGTTGTTTATTTAAAGGCTAAAATAGATGCCCCTGTCTTTGTCTTTTCTATAAAGTAATCACAGACAAATCAACTAGATACACTTAAAGCATGAGTAATCTTTTATATGAGGCTACATATGTCTTGTATGTTTTATCTATTCTATCCTTTGTATTTTCACATTTAATTCTAAACTATTTTCTGCTTTTTGTTGCTGTCATTGCTTTATGATAGATGTCTTCATCAAACCAAAATGCATTTCAACATGTTTATCATAACATTTAAAAACGAGATTCACTTCTCATAAAACATATACTTTGAAACATGATTGATTTGTGCTAAAGTATAACAATTATTGCAGTATCCATATCAATAGCCACTTTGTTCTGGTACTTTTTTTGGGTATGACTTACTGATTCACAACTTGTTCCATGAGCAGCATTTGGCCCATTTTTTAACATGTGTTGCATCAGTGTCAAAGAGCACATGTAGAAACCTAGAGTACGAGTACATGCCTGTGCAGAAATCAATTTATTTCTGAAATCAGCTTCTATTTATGAGTTTAACATCGGGCTTCAAAAGCATATATTAATATGCTGAATAAATAAGAGATAATTACACAAATATAAGGACGTTTATGTTCAAGTCTTGTATTATAGGCTCCATTTTTCTCTGCATATGCCACATGGTGGATTTCACTCAACAATAGTCAGAACAGGCATAAGTCAAAGTGGTCTGTTAAGATTATATGAAAACTAAAATGTTCTTATTGCTTACTATGTTGTGATATCATAGTGCAGCCCAGTGCATTCTGTTATTCTATTGGAAGTTTTAAACAAGCTAGCTGCATTGGCAGCCATCAAAACAATATACCACAAACAATTCTGCATCACTCTTGATAGTGAGAATAACCTGTGCTCTTGCTAGTTTATGTTTACTCTACTAATTTACCATTATTTTAAGTAATACATTTATTTATTTAGTGATTTGTATGGGTATCTAAGGATTTAATCACATCCTTTGTGCATTTAATGTGATTGCTCTACCACAAGACTATGTCACCAGGTCTATGATTTAGTTATAAATGGAAAAGTATCAACAATAGAATCCTACTTTTCAAAAAAATAATAGTCTGAACATGGATAAGACACAAATATCTCACATACCTGTACAGTGTTTTCATTTTAAAGAGCTATGCCTAAAAAGCAAAAGATATCAAAAGTTAAACTATAGTTAAGTTGTTAATGAAGAACATTATTCCAAATTTGTGAAATATGATCTTACTTTACTATTTTAAATCAGGCATATCAATCTCTGTCTTGAGTCCCTAACACTTGAAGATGCAGAGGTTTCAGGATTATCATTAGCACAAGTTTGAGAAAAACCTTAACAACATAGTCAATAGCTCACCTACGAAATTGTTTCAAAACAACATTATACTCACTCTTGAGCTTTGAAAATATAATTAAGGCTCAAAGATAAATGCAACTAACACAGATATGAGTAAAATTGTCAGACTGTTTAATTTATGTATGTACTGAGTAATATGTATTTAATATTCATTATTTAATATTATATGTAGCTCGAGTGTACACTTGGACCACACAAGTGAATAAAACCCAGAAAGATCTCTGCTATAATCACAGTGAATACAATAAATAATAAACAGAACAGATACAAAATAAGCTAGAATAAGATAATTGTGATGAAAAAGAAGGGAGTAGGGCAAGTCAAGTCTGGAAATGTGTAGAAAGGATGCAAGGGTACAGAAGCCTACAGGGAAGTAAACTGATGGCCACTGAAACTTCTCGATCTGAGGCCCACTGAAAGATAACTGACTGACTTCAAACACTACGAGCTTTGTCGTTATAATTGCCTTCCTGATAAACATGTGTGTCTTTGCAATCAAACTCTCATCATTTGTATCTGAGGTCAAATAGGGAATGAGAATTAAGTTTTGGTAGACTAACAGATTTTGATAAAAATATTAAAATTTTATTAGGTCATATATTCCCAGAAAAAAATTGCATGTTTTTTATAAGTAGATTCTAGCATATGGTGTATGCATAAACATATATAAACAAATATGCATGTCTGTACTGTGTACAATTTAGGGAAGTGTAAAGAAAAGATATCAGTGGGTACTGAGGAAGAACAGAATACAAATAAAGGGTACATAAATTATCAAAGAGGATATAAAGCTAATTATATTTGGTTTTTATCATAGTCTTTGTCTTATATTGTGCTGAATAACTGCAGAAAAACATAATTCATACTCAAAGTATAATGTCTAAAGCAAAGCTCAATGAGACATACTGAGTAGAGGTCTATGCCCATGTTTCAGTGGCTATTTTGTTTCTGTGTGATGTTTGTATTTGTAAATTCATTAAAACAAACTATCATTTTATCTTAAAAACTATTCGGAAAAATCTATACGGTTACCCTTATTGAGCATCCTGCTAAAATTAAAAATGTACAGAAATATAGTAGAATACAGTAATATTTGTAAACAGTGACATCAAAAGTTTATCAGATATACTGAAAAACTTAGAAATCATCAATATCTCTTCACACACTGCCCTTCAATAATTCTGAGAACTCACTATTTAATGCTTCCTTTGAGTCAAAGTTATATTTTATCATCTCACGTTGTTCTTTGCTTAACAGTAATGGTGGCAGATATTTAATTTTTCTGACATTTCTATCATCTCCTTCAGTATGAGACCCCTCTACCTCCTGAAAGCACTCTATAGACTCAAGCTTCCTTCATCCCCTGTCCATTGAGATTCATGACTGCTGTGTATTTTGCCAAAATGTAATCTGCTTATCCTGAGATACACACAGCTACTGATTGCTGTGTAAATTGTAGAAGAGCACCAGTAAGTAATTTCTCCATCTCACCTTGTGTTCATGTTTGGACAAACTAAGTGAGAATCATATTTTATGGGAATTTCTTAATGATATAGCTTAGTGACACACATAAACAAAATTGTGTCATCTTAACCTATCCATACTGTTTGAAAAATAAAAAACAACACTTAAAACTTTTGGGTAGAGATGCGGGGGCAGTATTTGAGAAAAAATTCCCATGTTCTTTTGCATAGGGTAGAAACTAAGAATTCATATTTTCTTAAACATAATTTAGAAAGAATATATGAATTTTTTGTATGTGTAGAGATGCTGCATTTCTTGTGGGTGAAGAAGGGCTATTTCTTATCAAGTTACTCTAATTAACTACATGCATTCTCCAGAAATAAAATATCCTATTTAAGCATAATACTGGTCATGAAAAAAAAATTGCATCCATCACAAAGGTAATCACATTGATTTTTCTAAGTTAACTGGATAAGATAATCTTGCAGAAACCCCTTAATAGAATAAAAATTGTTATTATTTTTATATAAAATCAAGTTTAAAGGAATTTTAAAAACTCTAAATACAAATCTGGTAAATTAATTGTACAGAGGCACATTTTAAAATTTATAGATATTGGGTGATGGAGTAAATTTAAACTTTTACTTGAACTTACAAGTGTAAACCTTTTACTCCCAAAGCACAAAGAAATCAAGAGATAAGTCAGAAGATGCCCAAGACAGCATAGTATGAGAAAAACAATGAGAAACAGACTGCCAGAAGGAAAAATCATGATAAAGCCAGCCAAACAAGAGGACAAAAGAGATGTTTTTTAAAAAAATCTAAGCAAAAGAAAATCTCAATGGTAAAATAAATTAAACCAGGACAAGACATATAAACAGCAAAACTTGCCTAAACCAAGAAGGTAGTAAGCACTACATGCAAAAACATGTTTGGGTGGAGCTCTGCCTCTTATAAAACAGGAAAAGTGCTAAGGCTGAAAGATTAAGAGTAAAACCTCACAGTATGATGTTTGTGTTTTCTTTCTTTCTTTTTTTATTAGAAACAATGACTTTACGAAATTCCATGGTAAATGGATGTACCTGGAGAATATCATTCTATCATTCGGTTCACAAAAGAACACATATGGTATGCACTCACTGACAATTGGATACTAGCCACAGAAAACTCCAAATACCCAAAAATCAATTCACAGACCTTATGAAGCTCAAAAAAAAGAAAGGCCAAAATGTTGAGTAGCAATTTTGATTGGGGCTGTATTGAACCTGTAAATTGCTTTAGGCAAGTTGACCATTTTTACTATATTCATCTTTCTAATCCATGAGCATTGGGGATCTTTCCACATTCTGAAGTCTTCTTCAATGTAATTCTTCAGAAACCTGAAGTTCAAAGAATATAACACATATTCATGTCACCCTAAGTAAGTGAAGTATAAATATGACAAAAAACTTCAAGTCCCTGAAATGCATTTTTAAAATTATAAATGTGGATATAGTGAAAATTTATAAAAAATTAGGATAAAATTTGATAGGACATAAACAAGATCTTTATGAAATCAAGATCTTATACCACTCATTTTGATATAAAGAATACACAGCACAAACAACTGGATTTTGCTTAGATAGGTATGTTTGACACCTAGCTGGTAGTACAAGTAAAAATAATTTCCATTAGGTCATTCAATTTTGATACTGTCGTTTTTAATTTTCTTTAATTTAAATGTATATAGAAAGCAGAATTGTAAATAATCTGAAATGTTCAAAAATTATTTCTTAAATCTTTATATTAAGGAATTTTTTAAATTATATTTATATTGACATTTATAATTTGAATTTTTTTATAAGTTGAACAACAATATCATAAAAAGTAAAGATAAATGTACAGATCTCTGTACCAGTACCGTGCAGTTTTTAGCACAGTTGCCTTGTAATATAGCTTGAGGCGAGCGATAGTTATTACTGCAGATGTTTTCTTGTTGTTGAGGATGGATTTCGCTATTCTAGGTCTTTTGTTATTTCAGATGAAATTGTACATTGCTCTTTAAACTCTGAAGAATTGGGTTGGAATTTTGATGGGGATTGCATTGAATCTGTAGATAGCTTTTGGTAAGATGGCCGTTTATACAGTGTTGATTCTTCTAATCCAAAAGCGTAGGAGATATTTCAATATTCTGAGATCTTCCTCCATTTCCTTCTTTAGAGATTTGAAGTTCTTGTCATACAGGTCCTTCACTTGCTTCTAAGAGTCACAACACGGTATTTCATATTGTTTGTGACTATTATGAATGGTATGTTTTCCCTAATTTCTTTCTTCTCATGTTTGTCCTAAGAGTAGAGAAAGGCTACTGATCTGTTTGAGTTAATTTTATATCAAACCACATTGCTGAACTTGTTTATCTGCTATAGGAGTTCTCCGATGGTGGTTGTAGGGTCGCTTAAATACACTCTCATGTCATCTACAAACAGTCATGTTTTTACTTCTTCCTTTTCAATTTGTATCCCTTTGATTTCCTTTTGCTGTCTAATTGTTCCGGCCACGACTTCCAGTAATATGTCGAATAGATAGGGGGAGAGTGGGCAGCCCTTTCTAGTCCCTGATTTTTGTGGGATTGCTTTAAGTTTCTCACCGTTAAGTTTGATGTTGGCTATTGGTTTGCTGTATATTGCTTTTATTACGTTTAGATATGGGCCTTGGATTCCTTTTCTTTGCAAGATTTTTGACATGAATTGGTGTTGAATTTTGTCAAATGCTTTCTCAGTATCTAGTGAGATGACCATGGGGTATTTTCTTTGAGTTACTTTATGTGGTGGATTATGTTGATGGATATCCATATATTAAACCATCCCTGCATCTCAGGGATGAAGCCTACTTGGTCATGGTGAATGATCGTTTTTATGTGTTCTTGGATTTGGTTTGCCAGGATTTTGTTGAATATTTTTGCATGAATGTTCATAAGTGAGATTGGTCTGAAGTTCTCTTTCCTTGTAGGGTCTTTCTGTGGTTTATGAACAAGGGTTATTGTAGCCTCAAAAAATTAGTTAAGAAATGTTTCATCTGACTCTGCTTTGTGGAATAGTTTGGAGAGTATTGGTATTAGGTCGTCAATAAATGTCTGATAAAATTTTGCACTGAACCCATCTGGACCTGGGCTTTTTTTATTTGGGAGGCTTTTGATGACTGCTTCTATTTCTTGAGGTGTTATGGGATTATTTAGATGGTTTACTTGGTCCTGGTTTAACTTTACTATCTGGTATGTGTCTAGGAATTGATCCATTTCCTCCAGATTTTCCAGCTTTGTCGAGTATAGGCTTTTGTTGTAGGATCTGATGATTACTTGAATTTTCTCAGAATCAGTTGTTATGTCTTCACTTTAATTTCTGATTTTGTTAATTTGGATACTCTCTCTTTGCCCTATGGTTAGTGTGGATACGGGTTAATCAATTTTGTTAAGTTTCTCAAAGAACCAGCTCTTGGTTTTGTTGATACTTTAAATGGCTCTTTTTGTTTCTATTTGGTCAATTTCTGCTCTGAGTTTGAATATGTCTTGCTGTCTACTCCTTTTGGGTGTATCTGCTTTCTTTTGCTCTAGAGCTTTCAACCTGCTCTCAAGCTGTTAGTGTATGCTCTCTCCCGAATCTTTTTGGAAGCATCAGAAGGTATGAGTTTTCCTCTCAGTATTGCTTTCAGTGCATTCCATAAGTTTGGGTACACTATGTCTGCATCCTCATTAAGTTCTAGAAAATACTAAATTTCTTTCTTTATTTCTTCTTTGACCATGCTATAATTTAATAGAACATTGTTAGTTTCCACGTGTTTGTGGGCTTTTTGTTGTATTTGTTTTTATTAAACACCAACCTTAGACCATAGTGATCAGATAGGATGCATGGGATATTTCAATCTTCTTATATCTATTGAGGCATGATTTGTGATTGATTATATGGTCAGTTTTGGAGAAGGTACTGTGAGGTGCTGAGAAGCTGTATTATTTTGTTTTAGGATGAAATGTTCTGTAGATGTCTATTATTTCCAATTGGTTCATAACCTCTGCTAGTTTCACATTGTCCTTGTTCAGTTTCTGTTTCCATGATCTTTCCCTTGATGAGAGTGTGGTGTTGAGGTCTCCCACTATTATTGTGTAGGATGCAATGTATTTTTTTGAGCTTTAGTAGGGTTTCTTTTATGAATATGTGTGCTCTTGTATTTGAAGCATATATGTTAAGAATTGAGAGTTCCTCCTGACAAATTTCCCCTGTAATGAATAAAAAGTGTCCTTCTTTATCCTTTTTGATAAGTTTTGGTTGAAAATCTACTTTATTTGATATTAGAATGTCCACTCCAGATTGCTTCTTGGGGCCGTTTGCTTAGAATGTTTTTTCCCAACCTTTTACTCTGAGATAGTGTCAGTCATTGTTTCTGAGATGAGTTTCCTGTATGTAGCAAAATGCTGGATTCTTTTAACTGTATCTAGTTTGATAGTCTATGTCTTTTTATTGGGGAATTGAGTCCATTTATGTTAACAGATATTAAGGAATAGTGGTTGCTATTTCCTGCTATTTTAGCTTTTAGAGGTAGAATTGTGCCTGTGTGTCTTCTTTTGGTTTTCTTGCTTAGGTATTTTCTTGTTTTTACTAGGATGTAGTTTCCATCCTTGTATTGAACTTTCCACCTACAATTCATTGTAAGGCTGGGTTTGTGGTCAGATATTGTGTAAATTTAATTTTGTACTGGAATATCTTGATCTTTCCATCTATGGCGATTGAGAGTTTTGCTGGGTATAGCAGCTTTGGCTGACACTTGTGTTCTCTAAGGGACTGCACGATGTCTGTCCTGGTTCTTCTATCTTTCATAGTCTCTGTTTAGAGGTTGGGTGTGATTCTGATTGGTCTGCCTTTATATGTTACATGACCTTTTTCCCTTACTGTTTTAGTATTTTTTCTTTGCTTTGGGCACTTGGCATTTTGACTATTAGGTGTCGGAGAAATTTCTTTTCTAGTCCACTCTATTTGGAGTTCTGTAGTCTTCTTTTATGCTCATGTTCATCTTATTCTAAAGTATAGGGAAGTTTTCTTCTACAATTTTATAGAAGGTATTTACTGTGCCTTTTTGTTGATATTCTTTGCCTTCTTCTATTCCTATTATCCTTAGATTTGGCCTTCTCCTAGGGTCCTGGATACCTGGACATTTTGGGTTAGGAACTTTTGCATTTTCTCTTATTGTTTTGCCTATGTTTTCAATATTGTCTTCGGCCCTGAGATTCTCCATCTCTTGTAGTCTGTTGGAGATGCTTGCATCTGCGATTCCTGGTTTCTTTTTTAGATTTTCTACCTTTAGGATTGTCTCCTTTAGTATTTTCTTTATTGTTTCCATTTCCATTTTAAATTCCTTCTTTATATTCTTCATCTCTTTGGTTCTGTTTTCCTCTATTTCTTTGATTTTTTGAGTGTTTTTCTTGTTTTCTCTTTAAAAGCTTCTATTTCTTTTTGCTTTTCCTCCCATTCCTGTTTAAGGTTCTCTATCATCATCTTGTGGTATGATTTTGTGTCTGAGTCTTCTTTTTCTGGAGGGTTTGGCATTCTGCTGTTTTCTGTGATTGGAGAGCTGGGTTCTGGTGTTTCCAGGTTGTCTTGCTTTCCCTTGGGTATGTTATTTTGCTCTCCTCTTGCCATCTTGTTATCTGTGATTATATGTGGTCTTGTTTTCAGTGATTGGTTCCTGTCTCTCTCGTGTACCTGGTCCTGGATCCCCCCTGTCCTTGGTGGCAGATGGCCTGTGCCTTTGTTCTGCATTCTAGTGCCCTACATGTCAAAATCAAGTCACTAAGGCAGAGTTCCTGCACCCCTGAACCATTGGGGGGTGGTCGCTTTCCAGGTGCTTGGCCCAGACCTCTCTGGGCCTGGCTACTGGCAAAGCAGTCTCACCAGGCCTGTGTCTCTGGATCACTGCTGTTTCTGGTGGTAGAAGTCCTGAGCGCCTGCTCTGCATGCACAGACCCTCTGGTTGGAAAGGTTGTTTGTGTTTTCTAATCTGCCTGTCTGTATTATGTTAATATTTATTTCTTACAAATTATATGTAATTGCTGTATTTAAAATGTGTGTGTAGTATTCCAAACCTTGACTTGAAGAAAATTTCAGTGACCGAAGATGAAGTGCTTTCCAGGATGCCCCTTAGTTAAGTTAACATCAATAAGAACCCACAAGGAATGGTGCAGGGATTGTAGAGATGAGCATGCAGCAAGGATCATGAGTGGACATTGTCAGTCCTCCAGCTATCTATGCATGCTTATTTTCTTAGAAGGCATACCACACCCGGTTTATATTCTCCTAAATAAATGTTTTGTTGTTTGGGTTTTTTCATTTTTTTTGTTTGTTTTATTTTTTATTTTTTTGTTTTTTTGTAAAATCAGAAACTATATATAGCACAAATGCCAACCAATGAATGAAGGACCTCTCAAGGTTAATATCTGAATTGAATAAAGTATTCTGTTTGGGTAACAAATTAGATAATAACACTCTGATTTGCAGGAAATGAAACTTTCAAATGCTTCTGGTTTTGAAATTACCCTCTCACCAGGTATTAAATTTTTCTCAGAAATTAAATGTTGTTGATTAATTTCTCTTTTCTGTATAGGTTTGCTCAGTAAACATTTCTTTGTTCATGTGAGACCAGTTAAGCATTTAAAAGGACCTATCATGCACAACAGAAAACATGATGCCCACTACCCACAAGAAGCTGGCAGCCAAGTAGGCAGTTAACCATTGGTCTCTGTTGTTCATCAAACATGGTTCCCTTAGCTACCATAAGAAGCAAAACTTCTACATGTGGTCCAGTTTATTCAGACTGCATTATGATACTTTTGACTACACTCGCAGCAGTGATAATAGATAGAGTTATATAGCCCTTGTGTTGAGGAGAAATTGCTTCAATTATTTCATTCTGAGAAACAATGAAAGTCTTCTGATGAAATTAAGGCTGTTGCAATAGAACATTATTTTTTACTCTTCAGACTATTTCTTTGTTTATATGAATATTGTCACAATGCAGTTGTATTAATACAGTCCTATAGACCATGTTTCTTCTTCTTCTTCTTCTTCTTCTTCTTCTTCTTCTTCTTCTTCTTCTTCTTCTTCTTCTTCTTCTTCTTCTTCTTCTTCTTCTTCTTTTTCTTCTTCTTCTTCTTTGTTTTTCTTCGTCTTCTGTTTCTGGTTATTTCTGTATTTAATTTATAAGGAATATGTCTGTAATATGAGACAATTTCTCTCACACAGAATATAAATGTGCACAGGACGGATATTTTGTACAAAAGTGCTTCATGTTAAGTTTTTCTAGCTTGCTTACTACATAAATATATGCTTTCTGCAGCTTAACAAGAATCTGTTTCTTCCTTACAGGAGAACTCTTCCTGGTCTTTTGAAATAGACGATTTACTTTATAAAACCATGTGCAAATTCTGTTTTCAGTTGAAATGCAAATCTTCTAAACTCTTTTGTCAGTATCCTTTCTGTAATGCCCCATAGAAAACAGGGTACCCAAGGATTTTCCAGCTATGTATTATTAACTGCCACACTTACTTCTAGCAGAATTGATCTCAGATTAGATTCTAAATTTCTATTCACTGTTACAATATTATTAAAAAGAAAGTATTATTATTTTTCAACATTTATTATACTTACTAAATTCACATAATATGTACTATATTATATATAAAAGCACACATGTATCTTATTTAGCAGTTATAATATCTTTGAAAAAAATGTCTGATCTAAGAAATGTGCTTAGGCCATAATATTTTTTTTGTCAAATTATTTGCTGATTGAGTAATTGTATGCTTATAGTCATGGCCTTTATTGCTATGTAATAAACAGGATCATTTGTGAAAAATGTATTCCTTATATGTGTTAGACTGAAAACAAAGGTTTTATCTTTTCTAACATAATTTGAAGTTGTTCTATGGCTCTCCTTTGATTCTATTGCTAACCCTTCTAAAGGTTTTATGCACTGAATTACAGGTAGAAACACATCCTTCCTTGCTGTTCATTTTATGATGCTTATACATTATATAATTCTTATGCTGTTTCTGGTATAGTATTGCTTTCATCTGGGAATAATCATGGAACCCTGTCCACCTCTATCGATAGGCAAAGATTTCTAAAACAAATCATTAGACTACTCTATCTCAAGTAGGCTGAAAATGAAGTACTTCAGAACATGCATTCAATAGCCTTTGAGCTCAGAACAAATACGAAGAGGTAAGTAGTGCCTTAGAAAACCTTCCATTTCACGATTCCCTTTGTGTTCAACCATTTACCAAAGAATAAATCTACTTAGCCTAGTTCACAAAGAATAGAGTCCGGAAAAGGTTTACCCCAGAAAGCCCACAGAGAATCAGGGAGATTTCTTTTATTCTTAGAGAAGAAAACATGCCCAATACTCTTGAAGACTATTTACTTCTTTAAAATATATGCCTACTTCTTCATAATAGCAATATTTTACTTGTGTATTTATTTTATTGTAATTTGACTAATAAGTTCATGATTATTTATAGCTTTGAAATGTCTGATGGGGTTTGACTTGCATGTAGGGAAAAATTGGCAGCAGTAGCAGACTTGAAGTAAAAAGAGAAAATGCCTCTCAAATCACTATAGCCATTTGGTAAGCATCCTCCAGAGTGAGATTAGAAAGTACAAAAATAGTCTCCATTATCCTCATGAATGGTGTAAATTCTATGAGAATTTAGGTCAGTATTTTTCACTTTTTAAAAATTACATAAACCTTTTAAACATTATTTGTGGTAGATTTTTAAATCTCTCTTAAATTGAATGAAGTTTAATTTATATTAACTGATATCAGTGGAGACCAAATAGATAGATAGATAAAGAAATAAATAAATAAACAAATAAACAAAGCCATTTTAACAAAGGTAGAATTATCTCTTAAGAATTCTCTCCTTGAGATTTTTGGGGTCTAGCCTAGTTGAGAGTGCTGGTCTTCCATTGGAAACTCCCTTCTTATTAGCTTCTTCCATTTATTTCATAATTCAACCACAAGGGTTCCTACCTTCTGTCCATTGCTTGTATGTACATATCTGTACATTACTTTCAGCAGCTGGTTGGGACACGGAGATATCATATACCAGCTGATATGAAATCCCCAACATATATACAGCAGAGGACTGCCCGGTCTGGTCTCAGTGAGAGAAGATTCACCTATGTTTCAAGAGATGTGAGGTTCCAGGAAATGGGGAGATCTTGAAGGGTAGTGGTGCAGGGAGTGGGGACATCCTTTTCAAGACAGGGAAGGTATGGGATAAGGAACAGTCAGGGTGAACAGTGAGGAGGATAACTACTGTACTATAGAAAAGATTAAAGACTAATAATAATAAAAAATAAAAAAGAAACTTTAATCTAAGAAAACATTAAAAGAATCTCATTCCTGGCCACTGGGCAGTGGTGATGGAGAAGACAACACTGGTAGAGGTTGCGAGGAGAGGGAAAAAGGCTGGAGGATTTTTCTGTGTTCAACTCCAGCCGTGAGTCCCAGTACAATTGGAGCTATTCAGAGAAGTCCTGTTTCAAAATATCAAAACAAAGCAAAACAAAGCAAACAAAAATTCAAAAAAAATTAAGAGTAATTACCTTCTTTGAGGAAAGAATATATTTTTCCAGAATGTTTTAGTTATATTGTGATAGTCTAAGGTCCCTGCCTACTATGTGTGAGCCTTCCCACTTCAGTTTATGTACTCATGAGGGTCCCAAATAAACCTGTCTAGAGATTAAACATTTTCAAGGTGATTCTAGATCTCATCAAGTTGAAAATGTAGACTGCCTATAATATAATTATTCTGGCAAATCAAATAAGAACAATTATTGAAAGTATACAGACTGATAGGTTATTACTATGTAAGTGAAATGAACCAATTCAAGCCGCATTAGATTAGGTTGAATGCAAGTTTATTGGGAAAGTGCTCTCAGATGAGGTAACTGGACCCAAGGACCAAATCCAAGGAAATCACCATGAGGTTGGGGAGGAGAAGAAAGGGGGCACGGAGGCCGGGAGAGAAGAGAGATGAGAAAAAAGTTAAGGAAAGCAGGAGAAAACAAAATATCTGGATTTTATAGAGAAGATGTTCTGGAGAAAAGTTCAGGGTATGCCAGGTAGGGACAGAGGGATGCTGGGAGAACCTGGAAGTGAGCACTGCTTTGATATGTAAAATAAGCATCTTAGTTCCTTGTCCTGAGGTCTGATACCAAACATTGATGATCATTCATAGTTAAGTGATAACAAATGAATAAAGATGTTGAATCCAATTTTCACACACTTAAAATGTGATTGGTTACAGGTTAATTATCTTCATGTAATGTGATATCATTTAATGTTATCAATATAAGGAATCAACATATTTTGATATTTCAAAATTGCAGTGATTTTCAAATAATGCTGTGGTCTGAAAGTTGCTCCACAAACTACACTTACACTAATCTCACCCAAGGAGTAACCTAATTGTGGCATCAATCTCTCCTGACAGCAGGCTTTTTTTTTAATTAGAAAAAAAAAAACAGAGACACTTTAATACACAACAAAGATATATGCACCACAATGTTCATAGCGGCTCTATTTATAATAGCCAGAAGCTGGAAAAAACCCAGATGTCCTTCAGAAGACGAATGGATACAAAAATTGTGGTACATATACACAATGGAATACTACTCAGCCACCAGAAACAACGACTTAACCAAATTCTTAAGAAAATGGCTGCATCTAGAGAATATCATCCTGAGTGAGATAACCCAGTCACAAAAGAACAGACATAATATGCAGTCACTGATAGTGGGATGCTAACCCCAGAGGCTTGCACTCCCCCAGAAACAACTCACAGACTGTATGAAGTCCAAGAAATAAAGAAAACAAAAAATATACATATATTCACAAAACAAGAAGACTTTGACTATTTCCATGTTGCGTTTTGTTTTGCATGTACTTTACGCTTATTGCAACTAGTACGTTTTCAATGCATACTGTCAAGCCCTTGAAAAAAATCAAGTACTGACTAAAAAATATATTCACATGGTTTTATGTAAAATTTATTTTAATGTCTGAAAAAACAGTACTGACAAAAATGTATAATTTTAAGCAAAAAATGTTTAAAATCTTTACATTTATCTTTGTTTTGCAAAATAAAGTCGTTTAAAAAAATAAAAAAAAAAAACAGGTTAAAAGGCAAGGAGAGGACAAAAATGTATTGTATACTTTTATGCAAAAAAATGCTTAAAATCTGTACATTTATCTTTGTTTTTTCAAATAAAGTTGTAAAACAAAAAAAGGCAAGGAGGGAAGCACATATCAATTTGGTTTCCTAGACAGTATTATCGGCTAACCTTTTAGCTGATGGGTCCTAAGTGAGGTAACACAGGTGATGGCTGAGTCATGAACAGGAATTTTAGAGCACTGAAATAACAGAACATGGGAATTATAATCATAACTTTTTGTCTTACTAACATTTTTCAGAGTCTGCCATGAAATCTTAAATGGGCTCTTGTGCATGAGTAGGAAGTTCTGCCCGGTGGTCAGCTCTGACTCAAGCCATAACGGCCCATATTGACCTTTAACATTATAGGTCCTGCACATTTTGTAGAATTTCTTACGATTAACAAACCTCATACAGAGCAGAGCAGAATGAAACATGATAGTGATCAGAATGACTTTGCTCTGAGTCAAGCTATTTGTCTGTGTTAATGACTGGCATGAATGAAACAAAATGGCCACAGCTACTCTTGGGGGAGCATGAGGGGCTCAACTACAATACTTTCTTTTGGCATTAGACAAGTGTTGATTTTATTTAATTTTGCAAAAAATAATTTTAATCTGCCCTATTTTTATTTGTTCAGAAGAAAATTGTGAGAATGTGCATCCATTGTTACAGATGTAAACTCCATAGCATGGTATTCTTTTCAGTCCTGAACCACCAAGTATGACAGTAGAAGACAAGGAGATAGTGGCAGTTTCCAGAAAGATTGCAAATTTTTAGTTAAAAGGCAAATGGTGTTATAGATCATAACATTCGAAGTAGAGTGTGGTATCTGGGGCCAAGTTACGGCTGTATGCACCTTGGGAGAAACATGTAGAGCACTATGTCAGCTGAGAATACCTTTCTGGTGATGGTAGTTGTATTAACCTATACATTTGCAGAACTTTTTATAGGGCAAGACAGTTTACAGGTTCCTCAATATATATTCTTCCTGAGGCCAAATCAAGTTTAACTAGAATTCAAGCTCTGTCATAGAGAATCCCATGAAAAGTATACCCTTGGAATCTGAGGTCTAAAAAATCACAGCTAACTTGTGTTAGCTGCTGCCTAGTTAAGAAGAATGCCACCCCTGCCACCACAGTGCAATGACATGCCAGGATGATGTAGTTTCTACTTTCAAATACCCTGTACCCTGGCTATACCTGTGTCCTCATATGCCAAAGTTAGTTTGATCCAGCTGGAATAAAGACTATCAAATGGCTACAAACTATGTCTGGGCAGTCATCTCTGGTGGACTTCCCACAACAAACTAACCTATAATAATGTTATTTGTAAGTAGATTTATTAATTTCCTAAATTTCTACAAGCAATATGAAATATAATTAATTTCAATTTTAAATGAATCTCTCTATCCCTTCCCTCCTCCCTATGCGTCTATGGGGGTACCTCCTCACCTACCCCTCCTGTCTGCCCTCACGGACATTCCTCTACACTGGGCATAGAACTTTGGAAGGACCAAGGACTGCTCTCACTGATGCCCAACAAGGCCATCCTCTGCTATATGTGCAGTTGGAGCCGTAGGTCCATCCATATGTACTCTTTGGATAGAGGTTAGTTACTGAGAGCTCTGGTTAGTTGTTCTTATGGGGTTGCAAACCCTTTCATCTCCTTCAATTCTTTAATTTTAAGTTTTTACTAACTTATTTATTTATTTTATATTTTTATCACAGCTTCCCTTTCCTTCTTTTCTTCAATCTCTCCCTCTCACCTCCATTTTTTACTTCTAATTCTTCCCCCTTTTTTTCTCAAAGAAGAGGAAGACTCCGAAGTATCAGACAGCCTTGGCATATCAAATTGCAATAAGACTAGGCACATCTTCACCTATTGGTCTTAGATAAGGCAGCTGAGTTATGGGACAGGAGTCAAAAGACAGGAAACAGAGTCACAGACAGCCCCTCCTACTGCTGGTAGGAGTCATGAAGAACAGATTGCAACTGTTCACACACACACACACACACACACACACACACACACACACACACACACACAGACACACACACACCTATATGTTCTTGTGGCATCCTTGACCCCTGTGTTTTCATTAATCCTTTCTCCTGAGGCATTTGGTCCGCAAAAGCTTTTATTTTTTTCATTGTAAGGGAATGTCAGGGCACTGAGGTGGTTGGGAGTGGGAGGAACTTTATGTAGACAATGGAGTAGGAGAAGGAATGGGGGGAATGGTATAACATATGAAATATAAAAAAACAGAGAATATCCAAGTGGAAATAAAAGAAAAAGGAAATCTTTTATTCTCCTACTCCACAAGATTCTCAAAGCTCTGCCTAATGTTTGGTAAAGTATGTCTGATATACTTCCAATGGTTGCCTGCCAGGTGAAGCCTCTTGGATGATATTCATTCTAGGCTCCTTTCTGCAAGTACAGGGGAAAATCATTAGCTGTGGCAGGGGTGGGCATCTTCTCATAGCATGGGTCTCATGCAGAATGGGACTTCTGGAAGTATCATTAGCCCTGAGTTCAAGCTTTACTACAGAGCAATGGTAGTTAAAATCATATGGTATTGATTTAAAAAAAGACAGGTTGATCAAAGGAAGCTATTGGAATACCTAGAAGTAAACCTGCACATCTACAGACAGGTAATGTTTAACAAAGAAGCCAAAACTATAAAAAGAAAAAACGAAAAAAATTTCAACAAATAGTGCTGCTCTAACTGATTGTCAGCTTGTAGAAGACGGCAAGTAGGTCCATATACATCACTCTGCAAAATCTCAAGTCCAAGTGGATTCAAGATCTCAACATAAAACAAGATCCATTAAATATAATAGAAGAGAAAGTAGAAAATAGCCTTGAACTCATTGGTTCAGGAGACAATTTGCTGAACAAAACAATAGTTCAGACACAAAGATCAATGCTAAACACATAGGACCTAAGGAAGCCGAAACTGAAAAGCTTCTGTAAAATAAACAACACTAAACAGACCAAACAGCAGCCTACAGAATAGGAAAGACCTTCACTTCTCTACATCTTCGCAAGAGGTTGATAATCAAAGTATATAAAGAACTCAAGAAACTAGACCTCAGCAAACAAATAACCTAATTAAAAATGGGGTACAGATATCAACAGAGATTCATTATAGAGAAATCTCTAATGACACTTAAAGAAAAATTTCAACATGCTTAGATATCAGAGAAATGCAAATCAAAGTGATTTTGAGATATAATTTATTTTTAACTCAAATGGTTTCTTTGTTTTCATTTTAATTTGTTTATTAGCCTATTGACTTTGAAATTATAAACTGGGTACAAAAGTATTATTTAAAATAGGAAAAAAAAAACCAAGCAAGACATTTCAAAATCATCAATTTGGATCCAGAATGATCAAATATTTTCGCTGACCTTAAATAATGATCTGAAAAATGATCTGAAGGAAATCTATATCCTTAAAGAGCAATTGAATTTAAGAATTGTAAAGTCTTTCAATGAACACAAATAAAAAATTTTTTGGCTGACCTTTCTACCACAAAAGATCTTTATTTTACTGTAATAAGCACAAAATTTTAAAGTTTTTTATCCATAGTGATATTCCAAATGAGTATGTATTATTTTAAACATATTTAAACTAACATATGTTTGGGAATAACATTATTAGGTGATAAATGGTAGCAGGGTAATTTTTTTCTCATTAGAATGCAATAAACAAGAAAGAATTATAGCCTGTAGGCTAAGAACACTATTATAACAATTGTGCAAATTTGACCTCATCTACTGGTCCATAATTCATTGAGTAACTATGCTGTGATTTTCAGTTTATTGTTTTAGATGTAGTCTCTCAATTTATTAATATCACCATGCCTTTTTAATGTAATTTAGGTTATAACTGTATTACAGTGAAATTTATGTTATCTTGTGTTTTAATTAATGATGTTTTTAATTCTAATAATAAAATTAATGGTGGTGGCATGATAGAACATTCAGGTTATTTTAATCGTAGCTTATTGGCTGGAATCTGAACATATTCCCAAGTTACTACCTTTGGGGCAAATTACTTTTCACCTTCATATTGCAGCTTTTTTTTATTGAACAACTTTATTTTTAAAAACAGAGATAAATGTACAGAATTTAAGCATTTTTGCATAAAAGTATACAAATACATTTTTGTCAGTGCTTGGTTTTTTTAAAGGTTTCTTAGTGTGGATTAAGATCTTACTAGTTACAATGAGCATAAAGTACATGTAAAACAAGATGTAACCTAGAATTAGTCAAAGTTTTTTTGGTATGTAAAGATTAAGCATAATGATTTTTTTTTTTCTATTTTTTGAACTTCATATAGTCTGTGAGTTGATTCTAGAATGTTCAGAGATTTCTGGGGTTGGGTATCCAATCATCAGTTACTGCATATTATGTCTGTTCTTTTGTGACTAGTTTACCTCAATCAGGATGATATTCTCTAGATGCATCCATTTTCTTAAGAATTTCATAAAGTCATAGCTTCTGATAGCTGAGTAGTACTCCATTGTGTAAATGTACCACAATTTTTGTATCCATTCCTCTCCTGAAGGACATCTGGGTTCTTTCCAGCTTCTGGATATTATAAATAGGGCTGCTATGAACATTGTGGTGCATGTGACTTTGTTGTATTTTGCAGCTTCTCTGGGGCTTATGCCCAGAAGTGGAATAACTGGGTCTTCAGGTAGTACTATGTCCAGTTTTCTGAGGAATCGCCAGACTGATTTCCTGAGTAGTTGTACCAGTTCACAACCCCACCAACAGTGGAGAAGTTTTCCTATTTATCCTCATCCTCACCAGCATCTGCTGCTTTCAGAAATTTTGATCTTAGCCATTCTGACTGATGTGAAGTGGAATCTCAGGGTTGTTTTGATTTGCATTTCCCTGATAGCTAAGGATGTTGAACACTTCCTTAGATGTTTCTCAGCCATTCGATATTCCTCAATTGAGAAATTTTTTGTTTAACTCTGTACCCCATTTCTTAATAGGTTTGTTTGATTCTCTGTTGTCTAGCTTCTTGAGTTTTTTGTATACCTTGGATATTAGGCCTCTACCTGATGTGGGGTTGGTAAAGATCTTTTCCCAATCTGTTGGCTGCTGATTTGTTTGCTTGATATTGTCCTTAGCCTTACAGAAACTTTGCAATCTTATTAAGTCCCATTTGTTGATATTTGACCTTAGAGCATGGACCATTGTTGTATGTGCCTACGGGTTCTAAGGCTTTCCCTACTTTCTCATCTAATAGTTTCAGTGTACCTGGTTTAATGTGGAGATCTTTGATCCACTTGTACTTGAGCTTTATAGAAAGAGATGAGAAAGGGCCTATTTTCATTCTTCTGCATGCTGAGTGCCAGTTGGACCAACACCATTTGTTGAAGAGGCTGTCCTTTTCCCATTGAATGTTTACTGCTCCATTGTCAAAATTCAAGTGACCATATATGTGAGGGCTCAGTTCTGAATCTTCAATTCTGTTCTACTGATCCACGTGCCTATTTCTGTACCAGTCCCTTGCAGTTTTTAGCACAATTTCCTTGTAATACAGCTTGAGGTGAGTTATTCCTGCAGATGTTTTCCTGTTGTTGAGGATGGATTTCACTATTCTAGGTCTTTTGTTACTCCAGATGAAATTGCACATTGCTCTTTCCAGCTCTATGAAGAATTGGGTTGGAATTTTGATGGCGATTGCATTGAATCTGTAGATTGCTTTTGGTAAGATGGCCACTTTTACAATGTTGATCCTTCCAATCCATAAGCATGGGAGATCGTTCCATTTTTTGAGATCTTCCTCAATTTCCTTTTTCAGAGTTTTGAAGTTCTTGTCATACAGGTCCTTCATTTGCTTAGTTAGAATCACACCAATGTATTTCATATCTTTTGTTACTATTGTGGAAGATATCTTTTCCCTAATTTCTTTCTCCACATGTTTTTCCTTTGAGTAGATGAAGGCTACTGATTTGATTGAGTAAATTTTATATTTAGCTACTTTGTTGAACTTGTTTATCAGCCTTAGAAGTTCCCTGGTGGAACTTTTGTGGTCACTTAAGTACACTATCATGTGATCTGCAAATAGTGATGTTTTAACTTCTTTCTTTTCAGTTTGTATCCCATTGTTTTCCTTTTGCTGTCTAATTGCTCCGGCCAGAACTTTCAGTACTATGTTGAATTGGTAGGGGAAGAGTGGGCAGCCTTGTCGAGTCCCTGATTAAAATGGGATTGCTTCATTTTTCCCAATGATAACATTGATGTTGGCTGATGGTTTTCTGTATATTGCTTTTATTATGTTTAGGTATGGGGCTTGGATTCCTGTTTTTTCCAAGACTTTTAACATGAAGGGGTGTTGAATTTTGTCAAATGCTTTCTCAGCATCTAGTGAGATGACCATGTGGATTTTTACTTTGAGTTTGCTTATATGGTGGATAACATTGATGGATTTCAGTATATTAAACCATCCCTGCATCCTAGGGATGAAGTCTACTTGATCATGGTGAATGGTCGTTTTGATGTATCTTGGATTTGGTTTGCTAGAATTTTGTTGAATATTTTTGCCTGAATGTTCATAAATGAGACTGGTCTGAAGTTCTTTTTCCTTGTAGGGTCTTTCTGTGGTTTAGAAACGAGGGTTATTTTATCCTCAAAAAATGAATTAGATAATTTTCCATCTTATTCTATTTTGTGGAATAGTTTGGAAAGTATTGGTATTCCGTTGTCAATAAATGTCTAATAAAATTCTGCACTGAACCCATCTGGACCTGGTTTTTTTGTTTTGTTTTGTTTTTTGTTTTTTGTTTTGTTTTGTTTTTTTTTTTTTTTTTTTTTGGGGATGCTTTTGATGACTGCTTCTATTTCTTGAGGTGTTATCAGATTATTTAGATAGTTTACATTATCCTGGTTTAACTTTAGTATCTTGTAACTGTGTAGGAATTCTTCTATTTCCTCCAGATTTTCCAGCTTTGTTGAGTATAGGTTTTTATAGTAGTATCTAATGATTTCTTGAATTTCCTCTGTTTCAGTTATTATGTCTCCACTTTCATTTCTGATTTTGTTAATTTGGATGCGCTCTCTTTGATCTCTAGTTAGTCTGGCTAATGGTTTATCAATTTTGTTAATTTTCTCAGAGAACCAGCTCTTGGTTTTCTTGATTTTTGAATGGTTTTTTTTTTGTTTCCATTTGGTCTTTTTCTGCCCTAAGGTTGATTATTTCTTTCCTTCTACTCCTCTTGGGTGTATCTGCTTCCTTTTGTTCTAGTGCTTTCAACTGTGCTGTCAAGTTGCTAGTGCATGCTCACTCCAGTTTCTTTTTGGAAGCACTCAGAGATATGAGTTTTCCTCTCAGTAGTGTTTTCATTGCATCCCATAGGTTTGAGTACATTGTGCTTTGGTTTTCATTAAATTCTAAAAAATCCTAAATTTTTTTCTTTATTTCTTCTTTGACTCTGCTATTGTTTAATAGTGCATTGTTTAGTTTCCATATGTATATGGGTTTTTGTTGTTATTAATGACCAGCATTAGACCATCTTGATCTGATAGGATTAATGGGAGTATTTCAACTTCTTATATCTATTGAGACTCCTTTTGTGACCAATTATATGGTCAGTTTTGGAGAAGGTGCTGTAAGGTGTTGAGAAGAAGGTATATTCTTTTATTTTAGGATGATATGTTCTATAGATATCTATTAATTCCAATTGGTTCATATCCTCTTCTACTTTAACTGTGTTCTTGTTCTCTTTCTGTTTCCATGATATGTCCTTTGGTGAGAGTGGGGTGTTGAGATCTCCCTCTATTATTGTGTGAGATACAATGTATTTTGTGAGCTTTAGTAGGATTTCTTATATGAATATGGGTGCTCTTGTATTTGGAGCATATATGTTAAGGATAGAGAGTTCCTCCTGACAAATTTCCCCTCTAATGAATAAAAACTTTTCTTCATTATCTTTTTTGATAACTTTTGGTTGAAAATCTACTTTATTGGATATTAGAATAACCAATCCAGCTTGCCTTTTGGGGCCGTTTGCTTGGAAGTTTTTTTCTCAACCTTTTACTCTGAGATAGTGTCTGTCTTTATCTTTGATATGAGTTTCCTTTATGCAGCAAAATGCTGGGTTTTGTTTATATATCCAGTCTGATAGCCTATATCATTTTATGGAGGAATTCAGTCTATATTAACTAATACCAAGAAATTATGGTTACTGTTTCCTTCTAATTTTGCTTTTGGTTACTGAATTGTGCCTATATTTCTTTCTTCTTTTGGTTTTTTTGCTTAGAATTTTCCTGGTTTTACTAGGATGTAGTTTCCTTCCTTGTATTTGGTTACCACCTATAGTTCGTTGTAGTGCTGGGTTTGTGGTCAGATATTGTGTAAATTTAGTTTTATCCTGGAATATCTTGGTCTCTCCATCAATGGTAATTTAGAGTTTTGACGGGTAGCAGCTTGGGCTGACACTTGTATTCTATAAGGGTCTGCATGATGTCTGTCCAGGATCTTCTAGCTTTCATAGTCTCTGTTGAGAAATCGGGTGTGATTCTGATTGGTCTGCCTTTATATGTTACATGACCTTTTTCCCTTACTGCTTTTATTATTTTTCCTTTGCTTTGGGCACTTGTTATATTGACTATTATGTATTGGAGTAATTTCTTTTCTGGTCCACTCTATTTGGAGTTCTGTAGTCTTCTTTTATGCTCATGGTCATCTTATTCTTAACTGTAGGGAAGTTTTCTTCTATGATTTTATAGAAGGTATTTACTGTGCCTCTTAGTTGATATTCTTTGCCCTCTTCTATTCCTATTATCCTTAGGTTTGGTCTTCTCCTAGTGTCCTGGATCTCCTGGACATTTTTGTTTAGGAGCTTTTCGGCTTTGGCATCTTCTCTGACTGTTTTGTCTATGTTTTCAATGTTGTCTTTGGCCCCCAAGAATCTGTCTTCCATCTCTTGTAGTCTGTTGGAGATGCTTGCATCTGTGACTTCTGTTTTTTTTATTAGGTTTTATATCTCTAAGGTTGTCTTTTTTCGTGTTTTCTTTATTGTTTCCATTTCCATTTTAAATTCCTTCTTCCATTCCTTCATCTCTTTTGTTCAGTTTTTCTCTAGTTCTTTGAGTTCTTTGAGTGTTTTTCTTGTTTCTTCTTTAATAGCTTCTAATTCTTTATGATTTTCCTCCTTGTTCTTGTTTAAAGATCTCTATTATCATCTTGATGTATGATTTCAATATCTAAGTCTTCTTTTTCTTGTGTGTTTGGCATTCCTCTGTTTGCTGTAATTGGAGAGATGGGTTCTGGTGTTGCCAGGCTATTTTGGTTTCTCTGGGGTATGTACTTTCACTTTCCTCTTGCCATCTTGTTGTCTGTGGTTATATGTGGTCTTGTTGTCAGTGATTGTTTCTCATCTCTCCCTTGTACTTGGCCTTTGCTCCTCGATCTTCGTTGTTCCTTGTGGTAGATGGCCTGAATGTCTGTTCTGTATACACAGAATGCCGGCTGGAAACAGAAACCCTAAGGCAGGATTCCTGCTTCCCTGAACCAATGTGGGTGTTGCTCTTTCCGAGTGCTCAGCACAAACCCCTCTAATCTCCAGCTACTTGGAGTACAGTCTAACCTGGCCTGTGTCCCTGGATCTTTGCTGTTCCTGATGGCAAACAGATACCTCAAAGCAGGGTTGCTCCTTCCTTGAACCTACCGTGGGGTGGGAGCATACTTTCTGCACACTTGGCACAGACCTCTCTGTTCCCTGGATACTCGGAGCACCGTCTCACCAAGTCTGTATCCTGTTCCTGGATCTCGCCTGTTACTGGTGGCAGATGGCCTGAGCACCTGTTCTGCACTTGACATTACTTCTTAAATGCAAGATTCTAGCACATACATATCAAGTACATTATACCCAGAACCTGCTGGGAGAAAACCAGTCTCACAGAAGCACTGACACATCTGAGAGCATAGGAGAGATCACCATCCTTGCTCAAAGTTCTGTCCCAAGAGAAACCCACCCAGATCAATCTGGACAATGGAACCAAGGAGTCTGGGTCAGGATCCTTCCGGTTTCTATCTGAACCTGTACCCTGTGCTACAACTCTCTACACCCAGACACTCCTGGGAGAAAGCTGGTACACCAGAAGTGCTGAAACACCTAAGAGCACATATAAGACCTCCACTTCTGCTCTGTGAGTCTCACCTGGAGCTTTCAGAACACAAGAACTGAGGCTTGGTCTGGTATAGGATCCTTCAGGTTTCTGTCTATTCCCTGTGCTTACCCTGTGTCACAGATATCTCTATGCAGATCCTGCTAGAAGAAAACTGGTCCCCCAGCAGTGCTGACACACAGGATTACAGGAGGGTTAAGCCACTGTCAGAATCAACAAGACCAGCAAACACCAGAGATAAGCAGATGACAAGAGGCAAGCCCAAAAACATAAGCAACAGAAACCAAGGCCATGTGTCATCATCAGAACCCAGTTTCCCATCCTTAGAAAGTCTAGGATATCTCCACACACCAGAAAAGTTAGATTCTGATTTAAATTCATAACTCAAGATGATGTTATAGGACTTTAAGAAGGTGATAAATAACTCCCTTAAAGAAGTACAGGACAACACAGGTAAACAGGTAGAAGCCCTTAAAAGAATTATAGGAAAACACAAGCAAACAGTAAAAAGAATTGAACAAAACCAGGATCTAAAAACAGAAATAAAGACAATAAAGAAATCACAAATGTAGACAACTCTGGAGATAGAAAACCCAGGAAAGAGATTAGGAGTCATAGACAAAAGAATCACCAACAGAATACAAGATATAGAAAAGAGAATCACAGGGGGAGAAAAGACCATAAAAAATACTGACACAACAAAGAAAATATAAAATGCAAAATGATCCTAACCAAAATATACAGGAAATTCAGGACAAAATGAAAGAAAAGGCAGCATTTTCAGTAAATAGTTTTGGTCCAACTGGTAGTCAGCATGGAGAAGGATGCGAATCTATCCATAGTTATTTCCCTGTAAAGAGTTCAAGTCCAAATGGATCGAGGATATAAAACCAGATACACTCAAACTAAGAGAAGAGAAAGTAGGGAAGAGCCTCAAACACATAGGCACAGGGGAGTTTTCCTGAACAGAACAATGGCTTATGCTCTAAGATCAAGAATTGAGAAATGGGACCACTTGAAATTGTAAAGCTTCTGTAAGACATCTCTATCTGGTTTCTGTTAATAACTACTTATCAACATCAGCAGTAGTGCTTGCTTTTGGTGGCTGCATATGTGGTAGATCCCCGGGTAAAGTAGCCTCCGAATGATCTTTACTTCAATCTCCGTTCCTCTATTTGACCTTGTTTTTCCTCCCATGAGAGATTTGTTCTTCCTTCTCAGAAGGACTGATGCATCTCCATTTTGGCTTTCCTTCTTTTTGAGCTACATAAGGTCTGTGAATTGTTTCTTGGGTATTCAGAGAATTCTGGTGTTAGTATCTGCTTAATAGTGAGTGCATATAATGTGTGTTCTTTTGTGACTGGGTTACCTCACTTACAGTGATAGTCTTTAGTGCTATTCATCTGCCTAAAATTTTCATGAAGTAATTGTTTTTAGTAGTTTAGTAGTACTCCATTGTGTAAATGCACCACACTTTCTGTATCTATTTTTCTGCTAAAGGACATTTGGGTTTTTTCCAGCTTCTAGCTATTATAAATAAGGCTGCTATGAACATGGTGTAGCATGTGTCCTTGTTATATATTGGAGCATTTTTGGGGTATATGTCCAGGAGAGTAATATCTGGATATTCAAGTAGTATTATGTCCAATTTTCTGAGAAACTGCCAAATTAATTTCCAGAGTAGTTGTACCAACTTACAAACTCATCAAGAGTTGACAAGTATTCCTCTTTCTTCACCTTCTGTCCAGGATCTGCTGTCATCTGAGTTTTTGATCTTAGCCATTCTGACTAAGGTGGAATATCAGGGTTGTTTTGATTTGCATTTCCCTGATAACTAGGGATGTTGAGCATTTCTTTAGGTGCTTCTTGGCTACTTGGTATTCCTCATTGAAAATTCTTTGCTCACCTCTGTACCCAATTTTAATAGGATTGCTTGATTGTCTGGAGTCCAATTTCCAGAGTTCTTTGTTTATATTGGATATTAACCCTCTATCAGATTTAGGATTGGTAAAGATCCTTTCCAAATCTGTTGGCTGCTATTTTTTCTTCTTGACAGTGTCCTTAGCATTACAGGATCTTTGTAATTTTCTGAGGTCATGTTTGTCGATTATTGATCTTAGAGCATAAGCCACTGGTGTTCTGTTCAGAAAATTTTTTTCCTGTGCCTCTGTGTTCTAAGATCTTTCCTACTTTCTCTTCTAATAGTTTCAGTGTACCTGGTTTATGTGGAGGTCTTTGATCCACTTGAACTTGAGCTTTGTACAAGGAGATAAGAAAGGACCAATTTGCATTCTGCATGCTGACTGCCACTTGAACCAACACCATTTATTGAAGAGGATTTCCTTTTGCCATTGATGTTTTTAGCTCCCTTTTCAAATATCAAGTGACCGTAGTAGGTGTGTGGGTTCATTTACGGAACTTCATTTCTTTTCCATTGATCTACCCGCCTATCTCTGTACCAATACCATGCTGATTTTTTGTTTTGTTTTGTTTTTTTAATCACAATTGCTTTGTAATATAGCATAAGATCAGGAATGGTGATTCCCCTGGAAGTTCTTATATTTTTGAGAATAGCTTTAAATATTCTAGGATTTTTGTTACTATAGATATATTTGCAAATTGTTCTTTCCAACTCTATGAAGAACTGAGTTGGAATTTTGATGGTGATTGCTTTGAATCTGTAGATTCTTTATGGAAAAAAATGGCTATTTTTACAATTATTGGTCCTTCCAATCGATGAGCATGGGAGATCTTTCCATCTTCTGAGATCTTCTTCAATTTCCTTCTTCAGAGATTTTAAGTTCTTGTCATACAGATCTTTCACTTGCTTAGTTAGGGTCACACCAAGGTATTTCATATTTTTTTGTGACTATTGTGTAGGATGTCTTTCCCCTAATTTCTTTCTCAGCATGTTTATTCTTTGAGTAGAGGAAGGCTACTTGTTTGTTTGATTTAATTTTGTATCTAGCCACTTTACTAAAGTTGTTTATCAACCGTAAAAGTTCTCTAGTGTAATTTTAATGATGATATGTTAAATTTATATAATAGCTATTATTTTGGTACATTTCCCAAATGAAGAAGAAAGTGAATAGTTCTATTTAGTACATAATTTTATGGAAAATACTAAGACAAGATTTTTGAAGAAAAGAAGAAAATTTTTAGAACATGAGGGTTAACTCCTTGGGAAATTATTCCTCTTGATGTTGTACTGGAATAGCCTCTATTCTGTTCATAAATAAAAGCAGAATTCTTTTTACTATACTTAAGAATAGTGAAAAAGTACAGAAAACTCATTTACGATGAAAATGCATCTTATTTTAAGTAGTTTGAAAATGTAAGCAGTCTAAAAGGAGTGCATTGAATAGATAGATATGTTAATCAATTTTTGAAGTATGGAAAAATTTAAAATTCATTGACCAGTGACATACAACACTACATTTTATGTGATATACAATGAGATAAAATATGTTCCTGTTGAATATGTTTGAAATTCACAGGATAAGTTGTACAATGTAAAAAATGAATAATATAATAATTGACATCAATGAATTATGTTGACCTTAATTCAGTTCTTTAAATAGTAGGTTGAGAAATCTGATTGGGACCTGACCTAGGCATCATATAATGTCTTAATGAACATTTAATGAAGTGAAGTTGTTAAAGGTTTAGAAATTCTGTGGCAATAAAGGAAATTGAAACATTCTTTAATGAACCCATATAATTCGTGTTTCTGTGTGTACTTAATAAAATTAGTTCAATACATAGAGTGAACCTAGACCTTCCTGTACATATGTAGCAGATATGAAGCTTGTTCTTCATGTGAGTCCCAGTCTACTGTAGTGGAGGCTATCCCAAAATCTCTGTTACCTGTACTTGGTTTATGATTTTCTAGCTGGGCAGCCTTGACTGGCCTCAGAGGGAAAGGAAGCACCTAGGTTCACAGAGACTTTGTGTGTGTGTGTGTGTGTGTGTGTGTATGTGTGTGTGTGTGTGTGTGTGTTTGTGTGTGTGTGTCCTTATTTATATGCTTGTGTGTGTGTGAGTGCATTGTCTGTGTGTGTCTGTGCATTTGTTCTGTGTGTGTTTGTGTGTGTGTGTGTTTGTGTGTGTGTGTGTGTGTACGTGTGTGTTATTTGGTGTTTCATACATTTTCAGAGGAGAAAGGGATGATTAATTGAATAAAAAATTCTGGAAGAGCTGACTAGGAATGTGAAAATGGGCAAGATGTAAAGTGAATAAGTAAAACATAAAAGTAAAATTTAAAAAAAAGAAACGTAATTTAGTTCAGACAGACAAATGTTAAAAAATTTAGCCTTCCAGTTTAACATCCATTTCTTAGCAATTGTTGTTATAATATATACTATAACACACACACACACACACACACATACATTCTTTTGATGGGTTTAATGTATGGTATTTTTTTTAGTGTTGTATTACCTTCAAGCAATTTAAAATTATGACTATCTAGAATTTGCACAAATTTTCTAAACTTAGGAAATGTAGCTACCAAATATATCTTGTCATCAGATATTAGACTTAAAGATTCTAAATATAGCAGAAATTCTACTAAAGGAAAGATGAGCAAGAAATTAGTAAGTTCTTAATACTTTAGATAAAACTTGTAAAAGTAAAAAATAAAAAAAACATTTTTAATGGTGGCAGATAAGGACTTGTGACTAGCATTATATTTGTTCAGACACTTCTTGAGGATTCAAATCATGTCAATTTAGGAGATATTATACCTATGTCCACATGAACATGAATTCATTCCTGAGTCTAGTACTTTAAGTGAAGTTACCCTGGAATTAGAGTCTTTGTTAACTAGAAGAAAGTTTCAGACAAAGGCTGAATGTAGCTGCCTAAAGACAGTTTCAAGATTACATATAATTTCTTGAAGTGCATAGAGCTGTCCTGAATGCAGAATACTCAAAATATCAATTTGATGAGCAGGTGGCATTGCTCTGTGTAACCATTTTCCCTCAAGTATATCTAAGTAGAATGAACATGACCAAATGGTATATCTTTAACTGCCTAAGATAAATGACGTTCTGTGAAGCCTAGATGCCACAAAATTTTTCTTTGTAGCAAATATTAAACATAGGCATTTCAGCATCAAATTTAATTCTAACACTTGAGTCATATTTCATAGTGTTTCTTTTTTAGTAGCCTATATTAGAGAGTTACAAACCAAATAAAATTTATGAAAATTTAAGAATGATAATTTAAGTATATTTGTTTTCTATTTTTAAAAGATTCAAAAAACATCATCTTTGAATAAATATTTGAATAACTGTGCAGCTTCATAATCCTTGTTTTGTTTGGAATGCAGCTTATATTTAATAAACCTCTAATTATTACATATATTGTGCAGATTATTGAAATTTTGGATTAACTATTCATTGCAATTCCATGTTTTTAAGTTAAAAGTTGTCATATTTAAAACAGAAAACAAAAACTTGTTGCAATTTATCTTTTTTTAACTTGTTATAGTGAATAGATTATTAAATGCACTAAGCTTTTTTTTAAAATATAAATATGGACACTGATGTCAACCTTACAGATAATTAATTAGCGTTTAAAATGACAACCCAAGGGTAGCTCATAGATGACAGAGGATGGAATAAAGAAGATAAACATGACAGTTGGCCACTGGTGTCAGGCAGTCACAAGAAAATATAAGAACTTTAGAAACAAACAAGGTGGTAAAAAAAAATGTTAGTCAAGATTAGAAGCACACATAAGTAGTAGAATCTTTTTCCAATGTCCATAACCTCACTAGCCTCTGAAAGATTGTTTTGAGTACAAGGAATGATATCCTCCTGTGGAATGGTCCTCAGGTCCAATTAGATAGCTCTTGATTATCCTCAGCACATAAACAACACTTATTACACCTGTATAAATATCTTGCTCCAAGAAGATGATTTTGAGTACCATAAATGATTTTCATCTATGGAGTGGTCCTAAGTACCAAATAGATTGGTATGGTTTATGAAGGACACTTAGTGCCAATGTATAGCTATCTTGTCATGTTGGTCATTGTCATGGTTCATAGATGTTGCAGTTGTATAAGCCTGTTTAAATACTTCCTCCATTAGTAATGTACATAGTACTTTCTGGCTTCATGGAGGCTAGACTTGAAGAGTAAAAGGTTGTCAAAGGACACTGATTCCTTGCCCTAGGGATTTCCTCTGCCGCTCCCAGGAAATCCCACCCAGGAAATCCCACTTTCTTGAGATTTGAGTTCCCAAACTACCACAGAAGGTCCGGATGACCTCTGTGGAATGTTCCAATGCCCTAGGTGTGCCTGGGGGTGTACTGATAAAAAATGTATGATTCTTCCCCTTATGAATTTCCTCATTCCCCCTGTCCTCCCCCTCCTTTGTGATTTTTGCCTTTATAAGCCTGTTACAAGTTCAGGCCGGGGTCGAACTCCTCTACCCCTGCATGGTGTATGAGTCTCGACCCCAGCATGCTGGTCTGAGATCTCACTCTTTCACTTTCAATAAACTTCCTCATGCAATTGCAGCAAGTCTGGTCTCAGCGCCTCGCTGGGTGCGCGCCTCTCCTGAGATTTGAGTGAGGGTCTCCCTTCGGAGGTCTTTCATTTGGGGGCTCGTCCGGGATTTGCGCGACCACCCAGGGGCCCTAGACCTACTTGGAGGTAAGGATTTTCTTTCCTTTCTTTCCTTGTCCTGTTGTGACTCTGTGTTTGTGGATTGTCCATATTGTGATTCTGTGTTTGTGGATTGTCTAGATTGTGATTCTGTGTTTGTGATTTGTTCAGAGGTCTGGTGCGATCGCAGTTCGGTATTCGCAAACGCTCTAACCGAGTCTGCTCTTCCTAGGGAGGAGTGGAGTGGACGGGAATAGACGTGTCCAGGGTCCACCGTTTGCTCGCCCTGGGAGACGTCCCAGGAGGACAGGGGGAGGACCAGGGACACCTGGTGGACCCCCACGGGAAAAGTCGGGAGATCAGTTTTTCTCCTTGACGATCTGTGTCAGAGGGCCAATTCTGGGTCATCTGGCTCTTTTCGGGATTTCGGGTCGACTCGAGGTCGGCGACTGACTTTGTCTCTCTGTTTTGTAGTATCTGTGAGTGTTTTGTGTGTGTGTGTCAGAACTAGAAATGGGCCAGACTGTGACAACCCCACTAACACTGACTTTGAACCATTGGACGGACGTTAAGACAAGGGCCCATAATCTTTCTGTTGAAGTCAGGAAAGGACCGTGGCAAACTTTCTGCTCCTCCGAATGGCCGAGTTTTGGCATAGGATAGCCTTCAGAGAGAACTTTTAATCTATCTCTTATCTCCGCTGTTAAGCGATTTGTTTTTCAGGCTTCAGGGGGACACCCCGATCAGGTTCCATACATCATCGTGTGGGAGGACCTGGTCCAAAACCCGACATCCTGGGTGAGACCCTGGACAGCGGGGGCAGAAACGGCAACGGTGGCCGTGGCCTCGAACAAGCTGGCACCTGCTCCATCGGCCCCCACGCAGATCTATCCTGAAATTGATGATGGTTTTCTTCTCCTCGACAACCCTCCACCCCCATACCCTCAACTGGCTTCTCATGCAAGTCCCCAACAGGCGCCGACTCCCACTGACTCCCAGACGGCCTCTGAAACAGGACCAGCGGCCGGGACCCGAAGCCCCCGGGTTCGAAGCCCAGGGCGAAATGGCGCGGGGCTTGGCTCTGCTATTGCCCTATCATTACAGGCTTATGGACCCGCCCCAGCTCCGGGAGAACTAGTCCCGCTACAGTATTGGCCGTTTTCATCAGCCGATATGTATAACTGGAAAACTAACCACCCCTCTTTTTCAGAGGACCCCTCGGGCCTGACGGGACTCTTTGAGTCCCTGATGTTTTCTCATCAGTCCACTTGGGACAACTGCCAGCAGCTTTTGCAGGTCCTCTTTACTACGGAAGAGAGGGAGAGGATCCTCCTGGAAGCTAGAAAAAATGTTCCAGGACCAGATGGGACCCCCACCAATCTCCCTAATCTTATAGATGCAGCTTTTCCCTTGATCCGCACTGGGATTACAACTCTGCAGAAGGTAAGGAGCGTCTCACGGTCCACCGCTGGGCTCTAGTGGCAGGTCTCAAGGGAGCCGCAAGGAGACCCACGAATTTGGCTAAGGTAAGAGAGGTTCCTCAGGGACCTGTTGAACCGCTGTCTGTGTTTCTTGAGCGTTTAATGGAAGCTTACAGGGGTTATACCTTGACCCAACCTCTGAGGGTCAGCAGGCAGAGGTGGCTATGGCCTTTATACAGCAGTCAGCATCAGATATTAAGAGAAAGTTACAATGGCTAGAGGGGTTCCAAAACTATACCTTGCAGGATTTGGTGAAGGAATCATAGAAAGTGTTTCATAAGGAGGAGACTGAGGAAGAGAAGCGAGAAAGAGAGAAGCAGAAGGCAGAGAAAAGAGAGGACCGGAGGGTAGTAGACAAAAAAGAAATTTGTAGGATTTTGGCCACAGTAGTGAAGGGCCAGGTAGTTAGGAATCAAGTCTGGCACTAGGAGGGAGCCTCTTGACAAAGGTCAATGTGCTTACTATAAAGAAGAAGGCCACTGAGACAAGAATTGCCCCTACAAGAAAAAAAGGAGACACCAGCAACAGAAGCCCCGGACATGTGGCTCCAAAGTTTTAAATATTTATGGACTACCCGAAGATCTGTGGATCTCGGAGTGGGCCGGGTATTCCACTTATTCATTGTAATGCCAGACTGTCCCTGCCCCCTGTTGGTGAGAGACCTCATGACTAACATGGGGCACAGATTCACTTCCACTCTGATGGACCACAGGTTAGAGGTCCAGAAGGGGAGCCTGTGCAGGTTCTAACCATCCAGTTGGAGGACGAGTACCAACTCTAAACAGCCTGCCTCAGATCAGATGGACTGGTGGCTGCAGGCATATCCACAGGCCTGGGCGGAGACTGCAAGAATGAGGAAGGCTAAGAACCAGCCCCTGCCCAAATGGAGCTGAAAGTCCAGGCTAGTGGTGCGTTAGTACCCCATATCAAAGGAGGCATGAGATGGGATCAAGACACTCATCATTCAGTTACTCCAACAACTTCGTATGTGTCCATCATCCTGAGGTGTGCCTCTCCTACTGGTGCGGAAACATGGAACCAATGACTGCTGGACAGTTCAAGATCTCTGAGAGGTAAACAAATTGGTGGCAGAACTCCACCTTACAGTACTTAACCCCTATAACCTGTTGAGCTCATTGCCCTATCCAGGACATGGTGTACAGCACTGGACTTGAAGAAAATGCATCAATGGACTCATCTAGAGGTAGACAAACTTGTAAAGACTGTCTTGAGGTCAAATTATTTTGTGCCAGATTTGACTAGATAACTGTGTGCCATGTTAGAAAGCAAATGTATGTAGAAGGCCGGGAGGAGAGAAGATAGACCTGAGGTTTACTGAGAAGTGGATTTTACAGAACTGAGCCAAGAAGATATAGATATAAGTATCTATTAGTCTTTATAGATAAATTTTCTGGGCAAGTAAAAGCCTCCCCACAAAGAGAGAAATGGCAGCAGCGGTCATAGCTAAGAAGATTCCAGAAGAGATCTTCCCTAGGTTTGGCACAGACAATGGGCCATCTGTGTTGACCAGGTAAGTTAGATATTAGCTTGTTTATTGGAGACTAATTGGAAATTACATTGTGCTTACAGACCCCAGAGCTCAGGACAGGTAGAAAGAATGAATAGAACTCTAAAAGAGACCCTTACTAAATTAGCTATTGAGACCGGCGGTAAAGACTGGGTGACCCTCCTCCCCTTTGCACTTCTTAGAGTCCGAAACTCGCCGGGGCGTTTCGGCCTTACCCCTTATGAAATCCTACATGGGGGACTGCCCCCCTTAACGGAGTCGTGCGGGATATTGGATCCTGGCACTAACTCCCACTCCTCCTCTGCTCTATTTGCCCACTTAAAGGCCTTAGAAGTTATTAAAACACAGATCTGGAGTCAAATAAAAGAAGCCTACACTCCAGGAACTACCGCGGTGCCCCACAGGTTCCAGGTCGGAGACTAAGTTCCTGGTCAGACGACATCGCGCTGGCATGCTTGAGCCCCGGTGGAAGGGACACTACCTGGTGCTGTTGACTACCCCCTCGGCAGTCAAGGTCAACGGGATTGCTGCTTGGGTACAGTGGCAGCTGGTGACAATTCTCTTAAGCTGCACCTTCGTCGTAGCCCCAACCTTGGGTAATAACCCCCATGCCCCTCAAAAATTAACCTGGGAAGTGCTTAATGAAGTGGGCAACATCGTGTGGTCAACAACTGCAGTGCACCCCCCTTGGACTTGGTGGCCTGATCTTGCACCCGATGTCTGTAAGTTAGCAGCTGGCTCTATGGCCTGGGATCTTTCCAGTTATACCAATTTAGAAAAGCCACCCCCAGAAGAACAGTGTGTCCCTCATGGCATAGGGATCACATTGGGGTGTTCAGGACAGTTTTACCGAGCAAACCTTCAGGCAGCAGACTTCTATGTCTGCCCCGGACAGGGACACACCAGGGAAATGAAGAGAGGGGGCTCAGACTATTTTTGTAGTAAATGGGGATGTGAGACCATGGGAGAAGCCTACTGGAATCCTTCCTCTGCTTGGGATCTAATTATAGTTAAAGAGGGTTGTAGGCCAGGGGAGCCAGAGAAAGGGGAAAGAGATCCATCCAAATACCTGGCTTATAGGACTGGGTGTGCCTCTGAAAGCTCCGCTAGCCCTCAGGGACCGTGCAAAGACAGTTATTGTAACCCTCTAAATATCAGCTTCACCCCATAGGGAAAACAAGATCGTCAGTGGGTAAGAAGAAACCGTTGGGGATGGAGATTCTATACTGGCAGAGGGGACCCTAGATTCATTTTTGTTATTAAGATAAAGATAGAGAGTCCGCCCACATGACCCGTAGGCCCCAATTCGGTGCTTGATAACCCTGCACCCAGGCCTGAGAGACCTCCTTGTCTCACTCTGTCACCAAAGGAGGACTCGTTTCCCCTTTTGACTACACCCTCCTATCTCCCTATGAGAACTGAGGACCGTCTGTTCAATCTGCTTGATAGTGCATTTGTTGTTTTAAACCGCCGCTACTTTGACCTTAGCTGTCTTGTTAGGACTTGGAGTGGCAGCAGGAATTAGAACAGGGGCAGCTGCAGACCTGGGAGCATTAGAACAGTCCATAACTAAACTAGAAGAGTCATTGACTTCATTATCAGAGGTAGTGCTACAGAACAGGAGGGGATTAGATCTGCTTTTTCTAAAGGAAGGAGGGCTCTGTGCTGCCCTAAAAGAAGAATGTTGCTTTTACGTAGATCATTCTGGTGTCATAAGAGATTCTATGGCAAAGCTTAGAGAAAGACTAGAAAACAGAAAAAAAGAAAGAGAAACATACCAAAGATGGTATGAAAATTGGTTTAACCGGTCACCCTGGTTCTCTATGCTAGTCTCTGCTTTGGTTGGGCCTTTACTCATTTTAATGCTAATCCTAACCTTTGGGCCATGCATCCTCAATAGACTGGTGACTTTTATAAAAGAAAGGGTGAGTGCTGTACAGGTAATGGTCCTAAGACAACAATACCAGATATTACAAGAAGCTGAGGGATCGCTCTAAGATTAGAGCTTTTTACAAAAAGAAAAACGGGGGAATGAAGAGTAAAAGGTTGTCAAAGGACACTGATTCCTTGCCCTAGGGATTTCCTCTGCCGCTCCCAGGAAATCCTACCCAGGAAATCCCACTTTCTTGAGATTTGAGTTCCCAAAATACCACAGAAGGTCCGGATGACCTCTGTGGAATGTTCCAACGCCCTAGGTGTGCCTGGGGATGTACTGATAAAAAATGTATGATTCTTCCCCTTATGAATTTCCTCATTCCCCCTGTCCTCCTTCTCCTTTGTGATTTTTGCCTTTATAAGCCTGTTACAAGTTCAGGCCGGGGTCGAACTCCTCTACCCCTGCATGGTGTATGAGTCTCGACCCCAGCATGCTGGTCTGAGATCTCACTCTTTCACTTTCAATAAAATTCCTCGTGCGATTACAGCAAGTCTGGTCTCGGTGCCTCGCTGGGTGTGCGCCTCTCCTGAGATTTGAGTGAGGGTCTCCCTTCGGAGGTCTTTCAGACTGAGGGAAGAAGGGTTTGCAGGTCAAATGCAGCTTCAATCACTGAGGTCTTCTAAGTGTGCACTGCTGTTTCTTTTTTTAATTAATTTCTTTCATCTATTTACATTTCAAATATTGCACTTCCCAGATCCTCACTCCCCTGCAACCAGAGTTCTTCACCCTATCTTAGCTCCCCTTTGCCTCTAAGAGGGTGCTCTCCCATCTGCCAATCCAACCCACCTTATTTCCCCCTGCTTCCTCCTTCTCTGGGGCATCAAGTCTCTATAGGAATAGGTGAAAGACCTCCGAAGGGAGACCCTCACTCAAATCTCAGGAGAGGCGCGCACCCAGCGAGGCACCGAGACCAGACTTGCTGCAATCGCACAAGGAAGTTTATTGAAAGTGAAACAGAGTGAGATCTCAGGCCAGCATGCTGGGGTCGACACCACACAGGGGTAGAGGAGTTCGACCCCGGCCTGAACTTGTAATGGGCTTATAAAGGCAAAAACCACAAAAGAGGGGGGGACAGGGAGAGAATGAGGAAATTCAAAGGGAGCAATGAGGAAATTCAAAGGGGAAGAATCATACATTTTTTTAGCCGTACACCCGGGCACACCTAGGGCATAGAAACATTCCACAGAGCTCATCTGGACCTTCTGTGGTTATTTTGGGAACTCAAATCTCAGGAAACTTCCGGGAGTAATTACCTGCAGAGGCTAGGGCCCTAGGGCAAGGAATCAGTGTCCTTTGACAACTTTTTACTCTTCATAGGCACATACTCTCCGACTGAGGCTAGAAAAGGCAGTCCTCCACTACCATGTTTTTCAGGCCAAGGATTAGCCAATGTATGCCTTTTGGTTGGTAGCTTAGTCTCTGGTAGATCTGAAGAATCAGGTCATTGATACTGTTATTCTTCCTATGGGTTTACTTGCAGAGGCCGATGTGGGGCCTCCATTTGTGGTACCTACACCATGAACAGCTACTCGGAACCCAGTGAAGGCCTAAGAGTTTGAAAGAAAGACACAAGTCCATTGTTCCTGTCACCAGAAAGTTTACTCTATTTTGAACTGCAGTCTCCCACAACTGACTCTGAGATCCCAGTATATACACTCAGGGATAATTACAGAGGAGGTATGCAAATCCCTTAGCTGCTGGATGGAAGAGTCACCCCCTGGGGAGAAGTCTGCAATCTAAGGACAGGGAACAGGAAGGCCTGGTGTGGAGTGGCTTGCAACTGGACCAATTAGCATAACAAAAGGGGGCGTGTATCTCTCCCAGAGATGAGGCTTGCAAGCAGAGCAGTATAGCTAACCCTGAGCAGATGGAGGATTGGCGTGGTTATTCAAACATTTACTATCCTTTTTCTGCTCCATAAGTCCTTCCTTTATTTCATAGGGGTCTCTGACATCACTAAACGTCCAGCTTTACAGCTATTTCCATCTTCAACAATGGTGTGCACTCTCAACCTCTGAGAACAACCAAGAGCTACAGGACAGGTTATACTGAATTGGAAGTCACATGGATTCCTGTGACCATCCAATTAGTAGAAGTTTCTGATGCTGAGTACTGGGGTTTTTCCATTGTCAGCCTTAGTGACTTAACTTCCTTTATGCTGTATAAACATATAAACATATGTTTGTTTGAAATAATTATGGTCTAGAAGGTCATCTAACCACTTCATATACTATTATATCATCACATAATATCCATATGTGGTTTTAAATTTTATACATACTTAAAAATATATGGTGACTATTATTAGAAAGATTAAGGATGCCAGATCATCTGGCAAGTGCATTTTCTGATAAGTGAGATTAGAATCAATAATGATAAAAATAAAAGAAGGAAAAGCATAGTGAACATTTTATATTTTAAAACCACAAAACAGAATATGACAATAAGGTTAATAGTCAAAAAGTATTGCAAATACCATGTAAAGTTCTATTCTTAGGTAAAAATTAGAGCACTCTTAGAAGAGATAATAATTCTCTAATTGTGTGGTTACAACATAAAAGGCATTCTAGAATCAATCACTGGAAAAGTTAATCAGTAATGATTATCAGTTTCACATACTAGGTAAATATAAATTGAATGGAAAAGTCTTTCAATGTCCAAGTGTGAAGTTTTGCAGATATCACAACAATATTTCAAATAATCTTATGACATGATATCACAAGAATATTTCAAATAATCTTACGACATGTTCGAATTTATAAATTTAAAAAGTAAAGAAGCTCAGTTTCGAGACATTTTCTTCATAATGTGAGGGTGAGGACCACATCTGATGTCTATAATCAAAAGAAAGTTTTTGACCTACACTAAAATTAACAATAAAAACATAGTTGTCATGTCTCTTATATCAGCTACTTATCAATAAAACATCATTAAAATATCATTAAAAACATATTATAGTGACATTTTTATCAGGTGAATATTCTCTTGGTATTAACATACCTTGATAATCAATCTCATACATTACACTTTAATGATTACATTACATTTTAGATCATAAAAATGGTTTATGCTAAGATTGTGTACATCTTTATCATTCATTCTACATGTTCATAGGAACTGGTTGCAGTTTTCTTACAAGACAGTAGAGAATGAGGTATATCAACTTGAAAATATTTAATCAAATATTGGACTAGGTAAAGTTACTATGTACAATGTTTTCCTAAAAAGAAAGCAATATCAGTTAATAAAATATATTAGGACAATAATAATTATGTAAGCTAATAATGTATGAACGAGAACAATACTCACTGTGGAAAAAAATTAAAATATACTTTTAAATACCTTAAAATATTTATATCACCTATGTCAAACAAGCAATTTAAAAATAGGTGACTATGGCAGTGAAAATATTATGTCAATAGTGTTTGTGAATAATGTACAGGACAACTCAATGCTAAAAGCAGAAAGCACTGAGTCAAATAGCTAATGTGAAATTTCTTTCCATGAGTAACTGTAGACTAAGTTCCAGTCTTACACAGATGTGAGTGGAAGAATTAAGCTTCTGAATATTGCCTTGAAATTTTGTGAAGTGATTGTAAAATTTCATAAAGCCATTACTCATCATTGTGTGCTTTTAATATTCATGTTTATAAGAGTTTTTGTATGTTTTTTATTTTGTTCCCTATAGTACCTATATTTTTTTCTATATTTACCTGAAGACATTATGATTTAAAAGGTACCAAACCCTTGAAAGCCAGAAGAGTAATTTTACGTTGGAATACTTAAAAGAACCAGGTGAGAACATATTTTGGATAAATAATATTTAGATCTTCTTGATGTATTGCTTAATCATTATTATGTTGCATTTGGAGGGAAAGGTATAGCTTTAAATAATTTATTAGTTTTGGAGAGTTTCATAAAACCAAGTCAAATTTATTTCATTTCTCTCAATTCTCTCCTTTTTACCTACTTCTCTTTCTGATTTGGTAATTACTTTAAAGAAAAAGTAACCTTTTATCTCACACTAATGATGGCACCATTAGGACCACATGGCACATGCAGACTCAGCTGCTACTCTGCCATGTGGTTCACAAGCCACCCTCTTCACATGGTCCCCTATGTTTGTAACTACCCCAAGCACACTCATCTCGTTCTGCAGGTCCTCACACAGTGCAGGCAACAGAAATGGATCTGCACACTTCAGCTGCTTCCTAGTCATTGCTTTCACACACTGTCTTCCACAGCCCAGCAAAATCAATGTTTCAGAAACTTGTAATTTAGCAATTAGACTTATATGTTAAATTATCAATCCATGATAGATCCAAACAATAAATTCACTGCAAATTAATAAAGATGTAAACTGTCCACCTAGAGAAAATAAAATCTATTTCATTGACATTGATCTGAACCATTCTCTTTCATTGTCTCCATCTAATTCTCCTTTCTTTCTCCTCTCTCTTGACATAAAAAATTTGTTCCTGCCCTACTCTCTACTGTGCAGTCATGTATTGCCTTGACATTAACCTATACATCATCCTTTCTGTTTAATTTAATGCTTTTTCATCAAATATAAGCTATGCACAACTAATACCATTAGAAAATCATCTAGATGATTAAGTTTTCTCAAAGTTAATTAGCTCAGATAGGCTATGATTCTAAATTAGTCTTCAAATCCATCAGAAATCTGAGAATGACTAATATTAACTGAAACTATGAAAAGCACAAAACATAGCTTCCAAAATTTAGCCAATTTATAAAGACCATTGATTCCCTTGACAATCCTTTATTCCTCAAAATGTTAGAACATCAGTCTTTATCTTTCTGGCCCAGGATCATCTGACAGACCTTTGTAATGCAGAATATTGTAGGGCTGATAATTCTTACTCAGCTAAGATTATTTGTTGCCTATTCTGCATAATGTGTCACTTTCTGGACAGTATTTGTCTGTAGATGAACTGAGGGAATTCTTTTCTAGTGGCTGTCTTGACACAACTGGAGCAACTCCACTGATGTTCAATTTCTTCTTAGAATCTAAGAAGGGGTACTTTCAGGAGCAGACAAGTCTCTAGTCAAATGAACTTTAATAAAGAGATATCCATAAAAGTCCTATTCTATGGACATCTGATGCCTTTGAAGATTATCTATCTAAGCATTTCTGAACTGTTAAGCCTTGACTACTCTTAATCATTTCTAATTGAAATATCTCAAAAACATCCTTTTAATTGGCTCAGAACCATGAGTTTGATAACCAGCCCTTAACCCATATTGTTTAATTAACTATAAACAGTGCATTATAGTAGTTATAGGACTGGACTTGCAATCTTTTTAAAATTTTTATTGGATATTCTCTATATTTACAATTCAGATGTTATACCCTTCTTTCCCCTACTCCCCTTCCTCCTTTCCCTCCACTTGTTTCCATGAATGTGTTACCTTTCCCAATCACCCTCTCCACCTCATTGCCTTGGCTGATGATGATATTCTTCCCATGAGGGAGCAAATCATTCATCTATTTAAGTCCTTTCTCTAGCTTTTTCATTGCAGTCCTTGTGTTTAGTCTGATGTTTAGCTGCAAGCATTCTCTTCTATCTGTATCTGTATGACTCTGGAAGAGCCTCTGAGGAGACATCACTTTATGGCTCCTGCCAGCAAACACCTACTGGCATCAGCAATAGTGATTGGGTTTAGTGGCTGCATATGCTGTAGTTCTCCAGGTGAGGCAGTCTCTGTAGAACTTTTCTTCATTCCTGATTCTCTATTTGGCCTTGTATCCCCACCTCCACCCCCATTTTGTTCTCCCTTTTAAGAAGGACCAAGGGATCCACATTCTGGTCCTCCTTCCTAATGAGCTGCTTATAAGTAAGTGCATATATAAGTGAGTTTTCTTTTGTGACTGGGTTATATCACTCAGGATGATAGCTTCAAGTTCCATTTATTTGACTAGTAATTTCATGAGCTCGTTGATTTTAATAGCTGAGTAGTAATCAATTGTGTATATGTATCAAAATTTCTGAATCCATTTCTCTGTTGAGGGACATCTGAGTTCTTTCCAGCTTCTGGCTATTATAAATAAGGCTACTATAAACATAGTAGAGCATGTGTCTTTGTTAGATATTAGAGCTACTTTGGAGATATGCCCAAAAATGGTATAACTGGGTCCTCAGGTAGCACTCTGTTTAAATTTTTGCATAACTACCAGACTAATGTGTACAGTGGTTGCAGCAATTTACAATCCCACCAACAGTGGAGGAGAGTTCATCATTCTCTACATCCTTGCCAGCATCTACTGTCACCTGAGTTTTTGATCTTACCCATTCTGACTAGTGTTAGGTAGAATCTTAGGTATGTTTTGATTTGCATTTCCCTGATGAGTAGGAATGTTGAGCATTTCATTAGGTGCTTCCCAGCTATTCTATAACCCTCCATTGAAGAGGCAATGTGTAGCTTTGTACCCCATTTTTTAATAGGATTCTTTGATCCTCTGCAATAAGGCTTCCTAAGTTCCTTGTATATATTGGATTCTAGCCCTCTATCAGATATATGATTGGTAAAGATCTTTTCCCACTCTGTTGGCTGCTGTTTTGTCCTTTTAAGAGTGTCCTTGGCCTTAGAGAAGCTTTGCAATTTCATAAGGTCCCATTTGTTGATTCTTGATCTTAGAGCAATAGCCACTGGTATTCTGTACAGGAAATTTCCTCCTGTGCATGTGGTTGTTCTAGGCTCTTCCCCACTTTCTCTTCTTTTTGTTTCAGCATACCTGGATTTATGGGGAGGTCTTTGATGCATTTGGACATGAGATTTGTACAAGAATATAAGAAAGGATCAATTTACATTTTTCTGCATACTGACTACCAGTTGAAAGAGCACCATTTGATATAGAGGCTGTCCATTTTTAATAATTTTTAGCTTCTTTGTCAAATATTACGTGACCATAGGTGTGTGGGTTCATTACTGTGACTTCAATTCTATTCCATTGGTCTACCAGCCTGTCTCTGTACCAATATCAGGCAGTTTTTATCACAATACATCTGTAATAGAGCTTGAAGACAGGAATTGTGATTCTCCCAAAAATTTTTATATTTTGAGAATAGTTTTTGCTATCCTGGGTTTTTTAATATTTCAAACTAAATTGGAAATTTCTCTTTCCAACTCTACAAAAAATTGAATTGGAATTTTCAGAGACAAAGACAGACACTAGCTCAGAGTAAAAGGTTTGGAAAAAACTTCCAAGCAAACAGCCTTCAAAAACAAGCTGGAGGAGCCACTGTAATATTGAATAAAGTAGATTTTCAACTAAAAGTTATCAAAAAAGATAAGGAACGACACTTTTTACTCATTACTGGGAACATTTATTAGGAGGAGGGCTCAATCTTTACATATATGCTCCAAATAGAAGAGCACCCATATTCATAGAAGAAACCCTACTAAAGCTCAAAAAATACATTGCACCCCACAGAATAATAATGGGAACCTCAACACCCCACTCTCATTAATGGACAGATCATGGAAGCAGAAACTGAACAATAATGCAGTGAAAGTAGCAGAGGTTAGGAACCAATTGGAATTAATAGACATCTACAGAACATTTCATCCTGAAACAAAAGAAAACACCTTATTCTCAGCACCTCACCATACCTTCTCCAAAACTGACCAAATAATCAGTGAAAACGAGCCTCAATAGATAAAAATAATATTGAAATACTCCCATGCATCCTATCAGATCACCATGAACTAAGGCTGGTCTTTAATAACAACAAAGACGGAAAAAAGCCTATATACACTTCGAGAGTACACAATGCTCTATTAAACGATAGCATGGTCAAGGAACAAATAAAGAAAGAAATTAAGGATTTTCTAGAAATTAATGAAAATGAAAATACAACATACTCAAACCTATGGGATGCAATGATAGCAGTATTGAGAGGAAAACTCATAGCACTGAGTGCTTCCAAAAAGAAACTGGAGAGAGCAACTTGACAGTACAGTTGAACACTCTAGAACAAAAGAAAGCAAATTCACCCAAGAGGAGTAGAAGGCAAAAAATAATCAAACTTAGAACAGAAAAGAACAAATGGAAACAAAAAGAACCATTAAAGAATCAACAAACAAGAGCTGGTTCTTTGAGAAAATTAACAAGATTGATTAAACCATTAGCCAGACTAACGAGAGGGCAAAAAGAGTACCAAATTAACAAAATCAGAAAGGAAAGTAGAGACAAATAACTGAAACTGAGGAAATTCAAGAAATCATCAGATCCTACTACAAAGACTATACTCAGCAAAGTTGGAAAATCTGGAAGAAATAGATAAATTCCTAGACAGATACCAGATACTAAAGTTAAACCAGGATCAGGTCAACCATCTAAATAATCACATAACACCTAAAAAAATATAGAAGGAGTGATCAAAACCTCCCAACCAAAAAAAAAAAAAAAAAAAAAGTGCAGATCCAGATGGGTTCAATACAGAATTCTAACACACATTTATGGACGACCTAATGCCAATACTATTCAAACTATTCTATAAAATAGAGTCAGATGGAATACTAACTCATTTTTTGAGGGCACAGTAACCCTCATTCCTAAACCACACAAAGTCCCTAAAAGGAAAGAGAACTTCAGACCAATCTTATTGATGAACACTGATGCAAAAATACTAAACAAAATCCTTGCAAAGTGAATCTAAGAATACATTAAAACAATCAGTCACCATGACCAAGTAGGCTTCATCCCTTTGATGCAGGGATGGTTTAATATATGGAAATCCATCAATGTAATCCACCATATAAACAAACTCAAAGAAAAAGAAACCACATGGTCATCTGACTACATGCTGTGAAAGCATTTGAAAAAAATTCAATACCCCTTCATGTTAAAAGTCTTGAAAATAATAGGAATCTAATTCCCAAACCTAAACATACTAAAAGCAATATACAGCAAACCGGTAGCCAACATCAATAGTAGCAGTAAGAAACTTGAAGCAATCCTACTAAAATCAGGGACTCAACAAGGCTGCCCACTCTCCCCCTACCTATTCAACATAGTACTGGAAGTCCTGGCCAGAGCAAGTAGAGAGCAAAGTGAAATCAAAGGCACACAGATTGGAAAGGAAGAAGTAAAAATATCATTGTTTGCAGATGACATGTTAGTGTAGGTAAGGGACCCCAAAAATTCCACCAGAGAACTTCTATAGCTAATAAAAAAGTTCAGCAAAGTGGCTGGATATAACCTTAACTCAAACAAATCAATAGCCTTCCTCTACTCAAAGGACAAACATGTGGAGAAAGAAACCAGGGAAAAAGATATCCTTCACAATAGTCACAAAATATATGAAATACCTTGGTGTGACTCTAACTAATCAAGTGAAGGACCCATATGACAAAAACTTCAAAACTCTTAATAAGGAAATAGAATAGAAGATCTAGAAATGGACCCTCACATATAGGGTCACTGGATTTTTGACAAAGGAGCTGTAAACATTCACTGGAAAAAGGACACCCTTTTCCACAAATGGTGTTGGTTCAAGCGGCACTCAGCATTCAGAAGAATGAAAATAGACCCTTTCTTATCTCCTTGTACCAAGCTCAAGTGCAAGTAGATGAAAGATCCCCTCATTAAACCCGGTACACTGAAACGATTAGAAGACAAATTGGAGAAGGTGAAGGATGGTTCAGATCAAGGTGAACTAGATTGATTTTATCTTGTGTAGGTGGATAGTTTATATCTTTTTAAGTTGGCAGTGAATTTATTGTTTGGATATTGTTTGGACTGAGAATTTACCATATAAATCTAATTGCTAAATTTTAAGTTTCTGGAACCTTGATTCTACCAGGCTATGGAGGACAGTATGCAAAAGTAATGGCTGAAAGCATGCAGAACTATTGCCTGTGCTAAGTGAGAACACATGTGGACCAAGGAATGAGATGTATGTATGTGCTAGGCATGGCCAAGATCCACCTAGGGGAGAGAGCAGCTTGCAAAAGAAACAGCAGAGTAATACAGAGTCCATATGTGACATGTGGCCCTAATGGTGCTGGCACTGGTACAAGAAAAAAACATTGCCCCATTTTTATTTACTGCAACAGGTGTTTAACCAATGTGTTTGGCAATAATCCAGTAGAAATTTAAGATTAGCGGCCTGAGAGAGTGTTATTTTTGAAGTAGAGGGGGCCAGTGCCATGTTGAGTAAAGTAGTATCTCTAGCGCAGGAACCTTAAACCAAAGAAACACAGGAGTCGCCTATGCTTACAGGCTGTATGTCCCCAGCTGGGATAAGTACTGGCAGCTCAGAGAGTTAGAGTTTAGAAGCTTCTTGTTTCTTCAGAAATGTTTAGAAAATGATTTAATTTGGGTTTAGTTTAATTGCTTTAAAGTTAGTAGAAAGATTTAATGCTCTAATAAATCTTTCAGGATACCTATATACTTTGTACATGGGCTTCATGGGAATTTTGGTTTAAAATCCTAATTAGACAAGCTGTCTGTTTCTTAATAACAGGTATTAAAGGAAATATTATTGAGTTTGTTTTTACAGTTAGAATAAGAGTACAGAGTTTACGCAAATCATGTAGGGATTTTCATCCATGGTTTGGAACTAAGATAGGGAAAATAAATCACTGACGTCAAGTAAAGAGAAGTGATATTTGCAATTTAATAAAAATTAAAATAGAAGTCTGTAGCACCAGGAAGGGTGTATAAGAGACATGTATTATAGAAGTGGTTGGTAAGTAAAGGCCTGATGTTTCAAGTAGACAGCATAAAAAATGAAAACTACCTACTACCTATAGTCAAATATTAATAAAAGTTTATTTTAATGAAGGTATATTAAAGTCTACAAGATAACTCTTATTCTTTGTACCTGGTTTCTGCAAGAATTTTGGATGGATTTTCTTACGTGACAGATTATTAAAAGCCTAAGAATAGCCTCTGAGAGTGTTTTAGTTTATTCATTTGTCTTATATTGATTTAATTTTCAAAATGAATGTCATCTTAAGTTTTGTTATAATATTATTTCTCTGGGGGAGATTACAATATACAAACTTTACAGGTAGCCAATTAAATGACATACTATTATGGGAGAAAGATTTTGTCTTTGTGGGGTTTTTTTCTTAACGCTTTATTTGAAAAAGAAAAAAGAGGGATACATTTACAGATTTTTAAGGGCAGTTTGGCATAAAATTATATAAATAATTTTGTCAGTACTTAATTATTTTAGAGGTTGGATAGCATGCATAGAAATCCCACTAGTTACCAAAAGCATGAAGTACATGTAGGAGAGAACATAACATAGAAACATATTTCTTGGTGAGTATAGATTAAGCATAATGATCTGTGAATACCAAAAATTGTCACAAGGATATTATCTTAGATGTTGGATTATCAATGATTTGAGGTTCAGGTGAACCACACTCTGAAAGGGTGCTATACATATTTTCCCCCTAAGAAAACTGAGGCTTTCTTTTCTTTCTTTTCTTTTCTTTTCTTTCCTTTTCTTTCTTTCTTCCTTTTTTCTTTTTTGGCCTTTGTTTTTCTTGAGCTTCATATAGTCTATGAGTTGGTTCTGGGGTGTTCAGAGTTTTCTGGGGTTAGTATCCAATTATCAGTGACTGCATATTATGTCTGTTCTTTTGTGACTGGGTTACCTTACTCAGGATGATATTCTCTAGATGCATCCATTTTCTTAGGAATTTTATAAATTCATTGTTTCTGATACCTGAGTGGTATTCCATTGTGTAAATATACCACAATTTTTGTATCCATTAATGTCCTGAAAGACATCTGGGTTCTTTCCAACTTCTGCCTATTATAAATAGGGCTGCTATGAATATTGTGGAGAATATGTCTTTGTTGTATGTTGGAGCGTCTCTGGGGTATATGCTCAGAAATGAAATAACTGGGTCTTCAGGTAGTACTAGTCCGATTTTCTGAGGAACTGACAAACTGATTTCCAGAGTAGTTGTACCAGTTTACAACCCACCAACAGTGGAGGAGTGTTCCTCTTCCTCCGCATCCTTGGCACCATCTGCTGTCATCTGAATTTTTGATCTTAGCCATTCTGACTGGTATGAGGTGGAATCTCAGGGTTGTTTTGATTTGCATTTCCCTGATAACTAAGGATGTCCAGCAATTCATTAGATGCTTCTCAGCCATTTGATATTCCTCAATTGAGAACTTTTGTTTAGCTCTTTACCCCATTTTTTGTAATAGGATTATTTGATTCTCTGGTATCTAAGTTCTTGAGTTCATTGTATACCTTGGATATTAGGCCTTTATCTGATGTGGAGTTGGTAAAGATCTTTTCCCAATCTGTTGGCTGCCATTTTGTATTCTTGACAGTGTCTTAGCCTTACAGAAACGTTGCAATCTCATTAAGTCCCATTTGTTAATCTTTGACCTTAGAGCACAAGCCATTGGTTTTCTGTACAGAAAATTTTCTCTTGTGCCTATGTGTTCTAAGGTTTTCCCTAATTGATTCTCCTATCATCCTCCTCTCTCCTGCCTTAGAAAAACTTTGTCCCCACTCCACTTACTACATTGCAATCACATATCGCCTTGACTTCGACCTACATCTTCTCACCCAACTTTGTTTTTGTTGTTGTTGCTATTGTTTTTGGTTTGGTTTTTATCATTCAGGATTGATTGTCTTAGTTTCTGTTCTATTGCAGTAAAGAATTACCACAACCAACACAAGACAAATAATAGAAAGCATTTAACTGGGGTTATCCTTACAGTTTTTGGGAGTTGGTTCATGACTTTTAATGACTGTCATAGCACAAAGCAGACAGCCATGGTGTTTAACCAGTGATTTATAGGTTTAAATCGTGATCTACAGTCATCAGGCAGAGAGAGAGAGAGAGAGAGAGAGAGAGAGAGAGAGAGAGAGAGAGAAGAGAGAAGAGAGAAGAGACAGACAAAAAGAGACAGAGAGACATAGAGAAATATAGACACACAAAGAAAAGAGTGACAGAGACAGAGAGAGAAAGCTTGGCATGGGCTTTTGAAACCAAAAGGTCATGCAAAACTCCTCCAATAAGACCATATAATTCCTTCAACAAGGCCTTATCTTCTATTTCTTCCCAAATAGTTCCATTAAGTGGAGATAAAACATTCAAATATATGAGACAATAGAGCCTTTTCAAGCGTTCATAAAGGCTAATTTGTAGTACCCAAATATCCTTGTAGGTGCGGTCTTTTGTGGTTCAATAATATAAGCTACACTTTCAATGAAAACTGTCTCTCAGCCTCCCAGCAGCAGCTAACAGTTGTTACTAATTCCTTAGATTATGATGGGGTTGTATACTTAACTCTCCTCTACATGCTGAGATTGTTTTTTGTCTTGGGCTTGCATTAGTCTTCTGAATGCTTTTAAAATTTATGAGTGCATATGTGCAACTTCTCTTCTGTACCCAGAAGGCAATGTCTCCTTGTCGTCATCTGTTACTTTTTCACCTGACAGTTTTTATCTGCCCCCCCCCCATCTTTTATTCTTTTGTGTTTGAATTTTCAGAGGGAATAATCCTTTCTATATTCTCTTATGAATGAGTATTCTCTAATCTTTTATTTTTAGAAATTTTGCATCATGGTCTATTGTGAGTCACTGTGTTAAACACCATATAATATAAATAGAAGAATATCAGATGAAGGTTGATACATTTGTTGATCTATGGTCATAATAATAAGTAATTAAGAGTCTGCTTTATACTGTACTCATTTCCAGTATGGTAGAAATTATCCTTTAGCACTCATGACCTGTTTTGCCATATGTACATATTCAGATAGAAAAGCAAGTTAGGAGTTTCACTGTAGGTTTATGTTAAGGTGATAAATGATTGGACAGGAGAGAGATAGTCATGAAAAGGTCCAAAAGTAAAAGAGGAGGCAGAAGGCAGAGACTGAGAGAGAGAGAGATTCTGGGAGGAACAAAGATGGAGGCAGATGCTTATATTTCTCTCAGTGCATCTTTTCATAAATAAGGTTGTAATGAACATTTTATAAGGGATGGAAGTGTACAAGGTCATTTGACTTATCTAAGTTGGCAAATTATATTATGTCTATTGGATCAGAGTAGTTTGGTGTATTCTTTGATGTGACTAATTAGTGGAGTTCAAAAGGTATAGTGGCAGAACACATAAAGCCTTCCACAGAGTTGGAATGTGTGTTTAAGGCTTGGTAACAACACGTCAAAAGGAAGTGAGTAAAAAAAAAACATGTTGGGGTGGTTGTATCCACCAGGGACAGAAGCAATAGGGGTTGTAGAGTTAACTGTGCCTGAGTTCTTAGAGGCAACCAGGAATGCCAAGCTGTGTGGGGACCGATTGCATGGTATATGCTTGTCTCCCCACAAGAGCAGCATCCATGGAGTGTGACTGCAGGGGCAGATGACAGGTTAAGACATCCTTTCAATATTTACTACATTTTATCCTGTTGGGTTGGGTTTAAATCTAATCAGATGGTTGGTTCATCTTATAATATTTGCACCACTATTACATTAGCAAGCGTTTAGGTTAGTCATTGCACTTGTAGTGTTCATAACTTAGTAGTTTTGATGATTAGTATTCTTTTCTGTTAGCTAGAATAGTACTTCCCAGTGTTTTAAAAGTGAATCTACATAGAAAAAAATTCCAGGTCCTTTCCAGTATGATTTTACCATGTTCTATGATACAAATGTGTGTCGTCTTTGGCAATAGGTTCTTACTGTCATGTTCTTTTGAGTATCCAAGTGCAATAATAATAGGCATGGATTTGCACTGAGATTATGCTTTTCTTTTCTTATTTTTTTTGTTCTTAAAAGTATCATATAATGGGATACATAAACACAAGCCTCCATTTCACCCTTCAGTTCCCCTACATACTCTGTAATGCATTGCCTTCCTGATTATATGCCTTATTTTTCCTCTTTTTGAATTTTCTTTCTACCTCTCCTTGTAATTTTCTTTTGTTTTTCTGACTTTTTAAAAATATTTTTTGATCAACCAAAAAGAACCTAGATTATGTTATAAATACATGCATGAGTGTGGGACCACATCATCAATAAGGAATAATTTTCTGCTACCCTTTATCTGTCTACTACCAATAACTTTTCAGTGAGAATTTAAGTCTTGAGCATACTGCTCTCCTGTATACCAGAATTTTGACTGCTTGAGATTGTACATATCAGGCTTAGGCAGCCACAACTTCTATGCTTCTATGGGTCCATGAGTGCACTAGCCTTACCCTGTAAGAAGACAGCATTCCTCAGTGCGTATTTCTCTCTCGTTCCTCTGACTCATTCTGCTTCTTAGTTTATCCTGTTTCCTGTGAGTTGGCTGTAGATCAACATTACAAACTTGGAGCGTGTCACCCAGTTTGTTATTCCTACCACATTGTACACTTATAATTCTCTACCCTGGGTGTCATCTACTGTAAGTAGCAGCCTTCCTAATCAAGGTTGAAAAAAAAGACCTAGTTTATAACTATAAGCATGTTTTTATACAATCTGTGGTGACAAAGTGTTTTGGTCTTCAATGCTTTATTTCTTTAATTTGCACACTAATTATTCAATAGGACCTAGAACACACTCTACCACTGAATTACATTCCTTGACTTCTTATATTTTACTTTTCAATATTTTTGAAAAAAAAGAATATATATATATATATATATATATATATATATATATATATATATACATACATACATATATATCACAACTCTAGTTGAATTCACATGAAAAAAATATAATGAAGAACTCTGGGTTAATAATTGTGTTCAAAATAAAAATACATACATTCTATTCACAAGGGGAATAAGTGTGTTTGTCTTTAGATTAAACTTTCACATCATCAGTACTGCTAGAAATAGAATACCAGCTCAATGTGTTAGTAAAAATACAACTGCTATTTCATGATTTAACATTAACCCTGAAATGTTATTGGTACTTCGTAAATGAAACAGTATGGATTCTGTTTACTTTATGTATTAGTTACAAGCATTCAGAAGGACACTTAAGAAAATTTATTTTCACAAATGTTTCACATCAGCTACTGGACTTTATCTTCACGTTTTCAGATTTCACTTTGTTCTTCATTTTCATTGAAAGGAAATTGCTCTAACAGTTCCATCCACTTCAGTAGGACAAATATGGGATTACCTTATTTTAGAATACATCTGGTCAATTAGCTGTTATATAGAAAAATAAACCAACTTCATTTATTTAATTTTGGAATTCTGTATATATATATAATTATTTCTCAAACTTCAGTTGACTCTTAGAAACTATTTTTGAGTTACATATGTTTACATGAAGTCTTATGTCACCCATCTTAGGATCCAGTATAATTCAACTTTTACTAAATGTCAATATCCCTTACATTTTCCCCAACAGTTATGTGTGCTTGTGAGTTGTTTTATTTTATTACTTACATTTACCTCTGCTCTAAGGTTTAGCATCTAATATTTGAAAGTAAAATGAATCTTCATCATTCCAACACATATATTGCATTGTCTAGAATACATTCATTGTATTTTATTATAGTTCTTGTTATTGTATTAGTGTTTCAAGGCAGAGGGGATGCTTTGCTATGCTGCCCTGGCTTTTCTCAAACCAATGATATTGATTGTACCTTGTGCCTTGTCATCCTAAATATTATGAACATAGGAAACTACAACCATGCTTGATTGTTTCTATATATGTAAAGCTAACTGCACATTTTCAGTTAATTAAAAAAAAAGCAATAGTAAAACATTTTATATTATAGAAACTAGTTAGATTGTAGAATAATGTTATTTGATACAGAATAGATATCCTTATATTTCTTTCTTCTAGTTGTAATGTCCTTATCAACTTCAAAATACATACATTCATATTTCAGAAACCTCTTAATATTTAATATTTTGAAAGATAACACAACTTTATAAAAAATAGGTGTTTAAGAACATGTTAATAATCCCAGAATGATGGAGTTCAAGATGTGCATGGCAACTCCCAAGCCATTTAGCCATCCTGTTTCAACAGAGAAAGTAAAGGAAAGGAACCTTCTTTACTTTGGAAGCCACTAATTGTCCTTAGTTTTTCAGTAAGAGGCAGGGGCTTGTAAACTCCTTCCTTCCCTGTGCTGAAACATGTTGACTATTCTAATTTGTATGGATAGTGTGCTGGAAACCACTGTTGTTCTGAATTCATGAGATTAGTGGCTATGCTCAGAAGACATCTTTTGCTCTCATTTTTTCCAACCTCTGGTTATTAAAATAATTCTGAATTTTTCCTGAATGGTCCCTAAATATTTAAAGAAGGGCACAGGAATGACATAGTGGTCTTATTTATGCCTAAGCCTTCAATAAACATTTGTTCTCTATACTTTGACAAACACAAAAACAAAACAAAAAAAAAACAAAACAAAAAAACAGCCAAAAGCCAACATACGCAGGGATCAATGTGATCTACTAAATAAACAAATTTAAAAAAAAAAATCTACATGATCATCTCTTTAGATGTTGAGAAAGAATCTTAAAAAATCCAACACCTTTTTATGTTAAAAGTCTTAGAAAGATCAGGAATTGAAGGCTAATACTTAACCATATTAAAAGCAATCATTATACAGCAAACCAGTAACTATCATCAAAGTAAATGGTGAGAAACTTAAAGCAATCCCATTAAATCATGGACTAAGCAAGGCTGTTCACTCTCTTCCTAGTTATTCAATATAGTACTATAAGTACTAGCCAGAGCATTCAGACAGTAAAAAGAAGTTAAAAGGACACAAACTGAAAAAAAAGAAGTCAAAATATCACTATTCAGAGATGATATGATAGTATATTTAAGTGACCCCAAAAATTTTACCAGAAAACTTTTACAGCTGATAAACAACTTCAGCAAAGTGACTGGATGTAAACTTAACTTTAACAAATGAGTAGCCTTCCTCTACTCAAAGGATAAGCAGGCTGAGAAAGAATTTCGAGAATCAACACCCTCCACAAGAGTCACAAATAATATAAAATACTTTGGGTGACTCTAACCAAGCAAGTTATGTATAACAAGAATGTCAAGTCTCTGAAGAATAGAATTGAAGAAGATCTCAGAAAGTAAAACGATCCCCCATGCTCATGGATTCGAAGGATCAACAGAATAAAAAATGGCCATCTTGCCTAAGGCAATCTACAGGTTCAATGCAATCCTCATCAAAATTCCAACTGAATTCTTCATAGAGTTGGAGAAAACAATTTGCAAATTCATATGGAATAATAAAACACTCAGGATAGCAAAACAATTATTCTCAACAATAAAAAAATTTTCTGGGTAAATCCCCATCCCTTACCTCAAGCTGTATTATAGATCAATTGTGACAAAAACTGCATATTATTTATACAAGGACAGTCAGGTAGATCAATGGGATAGAATTAAAGACCCAGAAATCAACCCATACACCTATGGTCACTTGACCTTTGAAAAAGAGCTAACAACATTTAATGGAAAAAGGACAGCCTATTAAGCAAGTGGTGCTGGTTCAACTGGCAGTCAGCATTCTGAAGAATTCAAACCTATACTTTTGCATGGACAGTCCCATGGCTCCAGGTGCACATGCAGCAAAGGATAGCATTTTCTGGCATCTATTGGAGACCTTCATAAAGGCAATGGGAGGGGGTGAGAGAGAGGATGAGATTGAGGAAAGAGGATAACACCTGAAATGTAAATGCAGAGAATATCCAATAAATAAAAGAAATAATGTTCACCTAAAGAAATCTACAGAGGAATCTGGTGGCAATTAAAATTAAGGGGAATATAAAAAAACAATTGTTGGTAACAGTCTATAGAAAGGACACAGATGGCGCTATAACTGTTTAATCATAAAACTCACCAAGAACATAAACAGGAAATTGACTACAATCAACAAACACACTTAAATAATGAATCAAAATTAACAACTTGAACTCTTGAATCAAAAGGCAAAGATGGCCAACTAGGTGAGAAAACATAATCTGATTTCAGTTGTCTATAAAAATATTGCAGTATCCTTAAATATAGGCACCAACTTAAAGTAAAAGGATAGAAAGTGTTCCAAGCAGATGGTGCCAAAACACAAACAGATGTCACCATCCTAAGTAAACTAATTAGAAGAGATAAAATACATTTCTTTCTAATCATGGAGACACTTAACCAAGAATACATTAAAATCATAAACATACACACAACAAGTGCCAGCAAGCCCAATTTTTATACAAGGTACTACTAAGTTAAGGACACATTAATTTCAGTTAAATAGCGATGGGTAATTTCAGTAACATACAATATAAAGGAAGGAGGAAGTGGAGGAGGAGGAGGAACAAGAAAAAGAGGGAGAAGAGGCAGCAATGAGAAGGTACCAAAAATAGTAAAAAAATTAAAAAATTAAAATGAATTAGACATGCCCAAAAATTTATGGACTATTTTCTACAAGCACCAACAAACACACAGTCTATAAACCATGTGAGCTTGCTTAAAATAAGTCACATGCTGGGGCAAAAAATAAACCTTTAAAAATTCAAAAGCATTTAAATAACTCCTATTAACTATGATTCTTTAAATACTGGAAGTGGGGATGGGATTGTCTTACTCAGGATTACCACGACTCTCATGAAACACCAAGACAAAAGTACCCGGGAGAAGAAATAAGTTACTTGGCTTATACTTACACATCACTGTGCTTCATCCAAGAAATCAAGACATTAACTCAAACAGCTGGAAACTGGAGACAAACTGATGCAGACACCATGGAAGGTGCTACTTACTTAGGTACAACAGTCAAGAAATGTAGCACTCATAATGGGTTGGAACCTCTCCCATCAAACTCTAATTAAGAATGTGCCCTAGAGCTGGGATTGAGCTATCTTCTCCATTGAGGTCGCCTTCTTTCAGGTACATCTAGCTTGTATAGTGTTGATAAAACTAGCCAGAATAATACACCATTTGTCTGATTGATAGAAAGCACATCTCTCTTAAGCTGTAAATGTTCTTTTCTTGTTCTTCCCAAGACTACATATTAATATAAATATTACAATATAAGCTTTACAATTTCTAAAAGATTTCCACAGTCTTTCAAATGCAAAAAGTTAAAAAATGCTTTAACAAGTTCAATTTCTTTAAAATAGACAATCTCTCTTTATATCTATTTTTTTATATATAATTCTAAAGACTTTCCACAATCCTATTCAAAACTCAAAATATCATTAGGTCTTTTACAATAATAACCTACTATGCTGATACCAACTTGTCTTAGTTATGGTGACTATTATTATAATGAAGGACCTTGACCTAGGGTACTTGAAGAGCAAAGTGTTTATTTCACACACACACACACACACACACACACACACACACACACACAGACACGCACATAGACACGCATGCATGCATACACCACTCACAGTTCATCATCAAAGAAAGTGAGTACATGGAAGGAAACTCAAACAGGGCAAAAATCTCTCAAGAGGAGCCTATGTGAAGGTTGTGGAGGAAAGAGTACCGCTTGCTCCCTCACTCGTTATGGCTTGTTCAGCCCTCTTTCTTGTAGAATCCAGGACCACAATCACAAAGTTGGTCCTATTCCCAATGGATTGAGCTTTTCCTCATCATTCACTAATTAAAAATCTTTCTACTGGCAGAGCCTGGCCCAACCACCAGCCGGAAAGGCGGCTCGTACAGGCTGAGCAACTGAGACTGGGAACAGATCTTAGGAACTTCTGTTCCCACCCGGAGAGGACTTCAGGACGCAGAGCAGAGCCTGGCCCAACCACCAGCCGGAAAGGCGGCTCGTACAGGCTGAGCAACTGGTGAGTGGGAGACCTAGGCTGCGGGGGAGCAGAGGGATCTCTGCGGAGTGCACACAGAAAGGGCACCCCCTGCCCTGACCTGCCCTGTCCTCCCCGATCCAGTGACCGGGAACAGATCTTAGGAACTTCTGTTCCCACCCGGAGACGACTTCAGGACGCAGAGCAGAGCCTGGCCCAACCACCAGCCGGAGAGGCGGCTCGTACAGGCTGAGCTACTGTGACCAGGAACAGATCTTAGGAACGTCTGTTCCCACCCGGGGGCGACTTCAGGACACAGAGCAGAGCCTGTCCCTGCTGCCAACCGAAACCTGGGCTGCTGGGGAGTAGAGAGATCTCTGAGGAGTGCACACGGAAAGTGTACCAGAGACACAGACCAGATACAAGGGAAAGGCAAGAACATATCACTGACAACAAAATGGCAAGAGGAAAGAGAAAGAGTATATCCCAAGGAAACCAAGACAATCGAGCAACACCAGAACCCAGCTCTCCGATAGTAGCAAACATAGGAATTCCAAACACTCCAGAGAAAGAAGACACAGACCTGAAAACATGCCTCAAGACGCTGATAGAGTTACTTAAACAAGAAAGGGAGGAAAAGCAAAAAGATTCAGAAGCTTTTAAAGAAGAAACAAGAAAAACACTCAAAGAACTCAAAGAACGAGAGGAAAACAGAACCAAAGAAATAAAGGAATGGAAGAGGGAAATTAAAACAGAAATTGACACAATAAAGAAAGCGCTAAAAGAGATAACCCTAGAGTCAGAACACCAAAAAAAGAAATCAGGAATCACAGAAGCAAGCATTTCCAACAGATTACAAGAGATCGAGGAGAGAATCTCGGGGGCAGAAGACAACATTGCAAACATAGACAAAACAGCCAGAGAAGATGCAAAAAACAAAAAGCTCCTAACCCAAAATGTCCAGGAAATCCAAGACACAATAAGAAGACCGAACCTAAGGATAATAGGAATAGAAGAGGGAGAAGAGTATCAACTAAGAGGCACAGTAAATATCTTCAACAAAATCATAGAAGAAAACTTCCCTACCCTCAAGAATGAGATGACCACGAGCATAAAAGAAGCCTTCAGAACTCCAAATAGGTTGGATCAGAAAAGAAATACCTCCCAACACATAATAGTAAAAACATCAAGTGCCCAAAGTAAAGAAAGAATACTAAAAGCAGTAAGGGAAAAAGGTCAGGTAACATATAAAGGCAGACCAATCAGACTCACACCCGATTTCTCAACAGAGACTATGAAAGCTAGAAGAGCCTGGACAGACATCATGCACTCCTTAAGAGAGCACAAGTGCCAGCCCAAGCTGCTATAACCAGCAAAACTATCAATCACCATCGATGGAGAGACAAAGATATTTCAAGACAAATCAAAATTCACACAATATCTGACCACAAACCCAGCACTACAACGAATTACAGGTGGAAAACCCAATACAAGGAGGGAAAATACAGCCTAGTAAAAACAAGAAAACTCCTAAACAAGAAAACTAAAGAAAAAAACACAGACACAACTCAACCCAAAAAAGCAAAAATGGCAGGAAACAGAAACAATTATTCCTTGATATCTATTAACATAAATGGTCTCAACTCCCCAATAAAGACACATAGACTATCAGACTGGATACATAAACAAAATCCAGCCTTTTGCTGCATACAGGAAACTCATCTCAGAGACAGAGACAGACACTATCTCAGAGTAAAAGGGTGGGAAAAAAACTTCCAAGCAAACAGCTCCAAGAAGCAAGCTGGAGTGGCTATTCTAATATCGAATAAAGTAAATTTCCAACCAAAAGTTATCAAAAAAGATAAAGAAGGACACTTTTTACTCATTACCGGGGAAATCTGTCAGGAGGAACTCTCAATCCTTAACATATATGCTCCAAATAAAAAATCACCCACATTCATAAAAGAAACTCTACTAAAGCTCAAAAAATACATTTCACCCCACACAATAATCGTGGGAGACTTTAACACCCCACTCTCACCAATGGACAGATCAGGGAAACAGAAACTGAACAAGGACACAGCAAAACTAGCAGAGACTTTGAACCAACTAGAATTAATAGATATATACAGAACATACTATCCTAAAGTAAAAGAATACACCTTCTTCTCACCACCCCGTGGCACCTTCTCGAAAATTGACCACATAATTGGACACAGAATGAGCCTTCATCGATATAAGAAGATTGAAATACTCCCATGCATCCTCTCAGATCACCATGGTCTACGGATGGTCTTTAACAACAAAAAAGAAAACAAAATGCCCACATACACATGGAAACTAAACAACACTCTGTTAAAGGATAGCAGGGACAAAGAAGAAATAAAGAAAGAAATTAAGGATTTTCTAGAATTCAACGAAAACGAAAACACAACATACCCAAACCTATGGGATGCAATGAAAGCAGTATTGAGAGGAAAACTCATTGCCCTAAGTGCTTCCAAGAAGAAACTGGAGAGAGCTCACATCAGCAACCTGACAGCACAGCTAAAAGCCCTAGAAAAAAAGGAAGCAGATATACCCAAAAAGAGTAGACGGCAAGAAATAATCAAAATTAGGGCAGAAATAGACCAAATAGAAACAAAAAAAACCATTGAAAAAAATCAACAAAACAAAGAGTTGGTTCTTTGAGAAAATCAACAAGATTGATAAACCCCTAGACAGACTAACTAAAGGGCAAAGAGAGAGTATCCAAATTAACAAAATCAGAAAGGAAAGTGGTGACATAACAACTGAAACTAAGGAAATTCAAGAAATCCTCAGATCCTACTACAAAAACTTATACTCCACAAAATTGGAAAATCTGGATGATATGGATGAATTCCTAGACAGATACAAGGTCCCAAAGTTGAACCAGGACCAAGTAAACCATCTAAATAACCCTATAACACCTAAAGAAATAGAAGAAGTCATCAAAAGCCTCCCAACCAAAAAAAGCCCAGGTCCAGACGGGTTCAGTGCAGAATTTTATCAGACATTTATTGGGGATATAACACCAATATTCGCCAAGCTATTCCAAAAGATAGAATCAGATGGAACATTACCCAACTCATTTTTTGAGGCTACAATAACCCTCGTACCTAAGCCACACAAAGACCCTACAAGGAAAGAGAACTTCAGACCAATCTCACTTATGAACATTGATGCAAAAATACTCAACAAAATCCTTGCAAACCAAATCCAAGAACATATCAAAACCATCATTCATCATGACCAAGTAGGCTTCATCCCTGAGATTCAGGGATGGTTTAACATAAGGAAATCCATCAATGTAATCCACCATATAAACAAACTTAAAGACCAAAATCACATGGTCATCTCTCTAGATGCTGAGAAAGCATTTGACAAAATCCAACACCCATTCATGTTAAAAGTTCTGGAAAGAACAGAAATCCAAGGCCCATATTTAAACATAATATAAGCAATATACAGCAAACCAACAGCCAACATCAAACTTAATGGCGAGAAACTTGAAGCAATCCCACTAAAATCAGGGACTCGACAAGGCTGCCCACTCTCTCCCTACCTATTCAACATAGTACTGGAAGTCCTGGCTGGAGCAATTAGACAGCAAAAGGAGATCAAGGGGATACAAATCGGAAAGGAAGAGATAAAAACATCACTCTTTGCCGATGACATGATAGTGTACTTGAGTGACCCCAAAAATTCTACCAGAGAACTCCTACAGCTGATAAACAAGTTCAGCAAAGTGGCCGGATACAAAATTAACTCAAACAAATAAGTAGGCTTCCTATACTCAAAGGATAAACATGTGGAGAAAGAAATTAGGGAAAAGGTACCCTTCACAATAGTTACAAAAACTATGAAATACCTTGGTGTGACTCTAACTAAGGAAGTAAAGGACCTGTATGACAAGAACTTCAAACCTCTAAAGAAAGAAATTGAGGAGGATCTCAGAAAATGGAAAGATCTCCCATGCTCATGGATTGGAAAGATCAACATCTTAAAAATGGCCATCCTACCAAAAGCAATCTACAGATTCAATGCAATCCCCATCAAAATTCCAACCCAGTTCTTCATGGAATTGGAAAGATCAATGTGCAATTTCATATGGAATAACAAAAGACCTAGAATAGCGAAATCCATCCTCAACAACAAAAAAACATCTGCGGGAATCACTATCCCTGACCTCAAGCTATATTACAAGGCAATTGTGCTGAAAACTGCATGGTACTGGTACAGAAATAGGCAAGTGGATCAATGGAATAGAATAGAAGATCCAGAAATGAGCCCTCATGTATATGGTCACCTGATTTTTGACAAAGGAGCAGTAAACATTCAATGGAAAAAGGACAGCCTATTCAACAAATGGTGCTGGTCCAACTGGCACTCAACATGCAAAAGAATGAAAATAGACCCGTTCTTATCTCCTTGTACAAAGCTCAAGTGTAAGTGGATTAAAGATCTCCTCATTAAACCATATATACTGGAACTATTAGATGAGAAAGTAGGGAAAACCTTAGAACACATAGGCACAGGAGAAAATTTCCTGAACAAAACACCAATGGCTCAATCTCTAAGGTCAAAGATTAACAAATGGGACTTAATGAGATTGCAAAGTTTCTGTAAGGCTAAGGACATTGTCAAGAAAACAAAACGGCAACCAACAGAATGGGAAAAGATCTTTACCAACACCACATCAGATAGAGGCCTAATATCCAAGGTGTACAAGGAACTCAAAAAGCTAGACACCAGAGAATCAAATAACCCTATTAAAAAATGGGGTACAGAGCTAAACAAATCATTTTCAGTTGAGGAACACCGAATGGCCGAGAAACATCTGAGGAAGTGCTCGACATACTTAGCCATCAGGGAAATGCAAATCAAAACAACCCTAAGATTCCACCTCACACCAGTCAGATTGGCTAAGCTCCAAAACTCAGATGACAGCAGATGCTGGCGAGGCTGCGGAGAAATAGGAACACTTCTTCACTGTTGGTGGGGTTGCAAGCTAATACAACCACTCTGGAAATCTGTCTGGCGATACCTCAGAAAATTGGATATAGTACTACCTGAAGACCCAGCTATTCCACTTCTGGGCATATACCCCAGAGACACTTTAATACACAACAAAGATATATGCACCACAATGTTCATAGCGGCTCTATTTATAATAGCCAGAAGCTGGAAGGAACCCAGATGTCCTTCAGAAGACGAATGGATACAAAAATTGTGGTACATATACACAATGGAATACTACTCAGCCACCAGAAACAATGACTTAACCAAATTCTTAAGAAAATGGCTGCATCTAGAGAAGATCATCCTGAGTGAGATAACCCAATCACAAAAGAACAGACATAATATGCAGTCACTGATAGTGGGATGCTAACCCCAGAGGCTTGCACTCCCCCAGAAACAACTCACAGACTGTATGAAGTCCAAGAAATAAAGAAAACAAAAACTATACATATATTCACAAAACAAGAAGACTTTGACTATTTCCATGTTGCGTTTTGTTTTGCATGTACTTTACGCTTATTGCAACTAGTACGTTTTCAATGTATACTGTCAAGCCCTTGAAAAAAATCAAGTACTGACTAAAAAACATATTCACATGGTTTTATGTAAAATTTATTTTAATGTCTGAAAAAACTGTACTGACAAAAATGTATAATTTTAAGCAAAAAATGTTTAAAATCTTTAAAAAAAATAATAAGCTGTTAGTCTTTTGTGTAGATGGAAATATCTCAAGAAACACTTCTTGTTATGATTAATAATTTGAGTCTTATTTGTAACAGATAAGAGACCAATGTATTTTCCATGTATTTTCATGTTAAAAAAAAATAAATCTTGTTTTGAAGACAAAAAAACAAAAAAAAATCTTCCTACTGCCATATTTGAAGGAGACATTTTCTCAATTATCTTTCTCTTCTTTTGGAAATTAAATCTTACTTGTATCAAGAAATAATGAGTCTGCAAATGGCTTTAACTGGGAAGTGGAGAAGGAGGAAAATAGAAAAGGTCATGGAGGGAGATGGGACAAAAAGCATTACATATGGTAGAAAAAGCCATAAAAAGTTGTATAATTTTGTTTACCTAATATATATATATATATATATATATATATATATATATATATATATATATATATATGTTTGTGTGTTTGTTGTGTGTTTACCTAAAATTTTACACACATACACACACACACACACACATAGATTTTTTCTTCCAGAACTATCTGTATTTTCATATGAAAACATGAAAATATTACTAAAGTTTACTTATATCACTCAATTCTATTTGAAATTTTAAGGTAACCCTAAAAAATTAAATGGAGTCATGACAATTTTAATGATTATTATTAGATTTAGTAATCTAATAATTTAATACAAATAACATCATAAAAAACTGTAGTTTAAATTCACATTTGTAGCTCTCTTTCTGGGAGGTATATTAAACGGGATCAAGGTTAATGAGCGGTTCAATAGCTCAGCAAGCACAGGTCATTGGGTAAGTGTTACAAATATAAGACGTAATATTCATTATATGAGAAAACATTTGAGTTTTGACTCAAGAAATTGTTTTGTTCCTAATTATAAGTATATCTGTGTATACTTTCTTTTTTTAAAAAATATATTTTATTGGATATTCTATGTATTTACATTTCAAATGTTATCCCTTTTCGCCAACTCCAATCTCCCTCTTCTACCTATTGCTTCCAAAACTGTGCTCCCTATCCCAACCTCCGTCTCCTAAGTCAGCAAAATGGCATTCCCCTACACTGGAAAAATGAGCCCTCACTGGACCAACTTCTCTCACTGATGCTAGACAATGCTCTTCTCTGCTACATATGCAACTAGAGCTATGCATCTAACCATATGTACTCATTGATTAGTTTTTTTTTTAACGACTTTATTTTACAAAACAAAGATAAATGTACAGATTTTAAACATTTTTTGCTTAAAATTATACTTATTTGTCAGTACTGTTTTTTCAGACATTAAAATAATTTTTACATAAAACCATGTGAATATATCTTTTTTAGTCAGTACTTGATTTTTTTCAAGGGCTTGACAGTATGCATTGAAAACCTAATAGTTACAATAAGCGTAAAGTACATGCAAAACAAAACGCAACATGGAAATAGTTAAAGTCTTCTTGTTTGTAAATATATGTATATTTTTTTGTTTTCTTTATTTCTTGGACTTCATACAGTCTGTGAGTTGTTTCTGGGGGAGTGCAAGCCTCTGGGGTTAGCATCCCACTATCAGTGACTGCATATTATGTCTGTTCTTTTGTGACTGGGTTATCTCACTCAGGATGATATTCTCTAGATGCAGCCATTTTCTTAAGAATTTGGTTAAGTCACTGTTTCTGGTGGCTGAGTAGTATTCCATTGTGTATATGTACCACAATTTTTGTATCCATTCATCTTCTGAAAGACATCTGGGTTCCTTCCAGCTTCTGGCTATTATAAATAGAGCCGCTATGAACATTGTGGTGCATATATCTTTGTTGTGTATTAAAGTGTCTCTGGGGTATATGCCCAGAAGTGGAATAGCTGGGTCTTCAGGTAGTACTATATCCAATTTTCTGAGGTATCGCCAGACAGATTTCCAGAGTGGTTGTATTAGCTTGCAACCCCACCAACAGTGGAGAAGTGTTCCTCTTTCTCCGCAGCCTCGCCAGCATCTGCTGTCATCTGAGTTTTGGATCTTGGCCAATCTGACTGGTGTGAGGTGGAATCTCAGGGTTGTTTTGATTTGCATTTCCCTGATGACTAAGGATGTGGAGCACTTCCTCAGATGTTTCTTGGCCATTCGGTGTTCCTCAACTGAAAACGTTTTGTTTAGCTCTGTACCCCATTTTTTAATAGGGTTATTTGATTAGTGTTTAATCCCTGGAGGCACTGGAGAATTTGTTTGGTTCATAATGTTTTTCTTCCCATGGGTTCAGCCCCTTCAGTCATTTCTCTACCTCCATCATTGGTGTAACCATGTTCAGTCCAATGGTTAGCTACAAGCATCCTCAACTGTATCAGTATGGCTGTGACTGAGTCTCTGAGGCGTCATCCATATCAGGCTCCTGCCAATAAGTACTTCTTGGCATCAGCAATAGTGCTTGGGTTTGGTGGCTGCATATCGGGTGGATGCCAAGGTGAAGCAGTCTCTGAATGATCTTTTCTTCAATCCCTGCTCCTCTATTTGTCCCTGTATTTCCTCCTGTGAGTGTTTGTGCTTCCTTAAAAGAAGTGCTGAGACATCCACTTTCTGGCTTTCATTTTTTTTGAGCTTTATAAGGTCTATGAATAGTTTCTTGGGTATTCTGAGCTTTCTGGACTACTATCTGCTTGATCTTTTACAAAAGAGCTGAAAACATGTAATAGAAAAATGACAGACTCTTCAACAAATGGTGTTGGCAAAACTGGCAGTCAGCATGCAGAAAAATGCAAATCGATCCTTCTTATCTCCTTGTACAAAGCTCAAGTGCAAGTAGATAAAAGACCTCCACATATACCAAGTACACTGCAACTAATAGAAGAGAAAGTGGAGAAGAGCTCAGAACACAGAAGCACAGGAGAAAATTTCCTGAACAGAACACCAATGGCTCATTCTCTAAGATCAAGAATCAACCAATGGGACCTCTTAAAATTGCAAAGCTTCTGTAAGGCAAAGGACACTGTCAAAATGACTAAACAGTAACCAACAGATTGGGAAAAGATCTTTACCAATCCTACATCTGATAGAGAGCTAATATCTAATATATACAAAGAACTCAAGAAGTTAGACTTCAGAGAATCAAGTAACACATTTAAAAATAGAGTACAGAGCTAAAAATATTTCTCAACTGAGGAATGTGCAGTGGCTGAGAAGCACCTAAAGAAATGCTCAACATCCCTAGTCATCAGGGAAATGCAAATCAAAACAACCCTCAGATTTTACTTCACACCAGGCAGAATGGCTAAGACCAAAACTTACGTGACAGCATATGCTGGAGAGGATGTGGAGAAAGAGGAACACTCCTCCATTGTTGGTGGGCTTGCACTGGTACAACCACTCTGGAAATCAGTCTGATGATTCCTCAGGAAATTGGACATTGTATTACCAAAAGACGCATTTATACCACTCATGGGCATATATCTATAAGACCTTCCAACATTTAACAAAGACACATGCTCCACGATGTTCATAGCAGCCTTATTTATAATAGCCAGAACCTTGAAAAAACTCAGATTTCCTTCAACAGAGGAATGGATACAGAAAATGTGGTACATTTACACAATGGAGTACTTCTCAGCTATTAGAAACAATGACTTTATGAAATTTCTAGGCAAATGGATGGAACTTGAAGTTATTATCCTGAGTGAGGAAACCCAGTCACAAAGAACACACATGGTATGCACATTTTTATATATACATTATTCCTTTTCTTAAAATACCAGTATTTGCATGCTACTAGAGAATCCTTGGTTAGCTATGATTGCTTTTTGCCTTTGGTTGATATTGCTTTTTATAGAATCTGAAAGAGCATTGAAAATATAGAATTATTTCATTATTGATTTAGACAATTTAAAATATGCACTGCTTAATAAATTTTTAAGCTTTTGAAATAGTAGTATATCTAGAACATTTTTCTTTCTCTTTCTTCTCTTTTCCTTCTGTCATGCATCCAAGTAGTCTCTTTCAAATGTATGTCCCTTTTTAAATGTTTAAATAAATACACATATATATGTAAATATGAATTATTATTTATATATTAATTATATAATGTGTATTTGATAATCTGTTAATGGTTAATCAATTATTCTTGGATTAACAATTTTAATTTCAATCCAATTATAGGTAAGAATTTTTTTTCAGGAACAAAATACAATTTCACAATGTGGTATGGTGTCCAATAAATTTGTCTCTTTGTCAACCAACAAATATTTAAGGATGTATCCCTAAATCCTGTTTCAAACTAGTTATGTAAAGATGAGGAGATTGTATCTAGCTCTTTCCACTTCATTTTCTGTGTATAAAATCATCCTGGACATCATCATCTCCATGTTTCCCTTACAGAATTTTATGCTTCATAATTAATTCTACAAAGCAAAGACAAATGGTTGTAATACAGTAACAATGAATTTGCAATAGACACTGTGCTTATTCTAAGCACTGCTAAACATTTGAGTATTACATTGATATACAAAAGTTAAATTGATTCTGTTCTGAAATTCAATATGAAGAATTTAAATACATGAGAAGCAGGCTAAATAATCACCTGGTGTGATGTAATGGATAGACACTGTAAATTCATTATGTTTTCAAAGACTTCACTTGGCAGCTTGTTAGGAAATACATGAACTATGATGAATAAGCCTAAGGGTAAGCCCTGGTCTTGTCTACCATTGTAAATCAGCTTATCAACAGCTCACACTAATGCAGTAACCTAAGTGAGAAATAAATCATTGCCTGCACATTAATTATGGTCAGGAAACCAAGGAACACACTTTCAAATTCTGACATCATACTTGATTTTTAATGGCAGATGAAACAAACTGAAAGCGTGCATAACGAATTGATGAAAAATGGTTTATATGCCTACATATTCCATCTTAATTTCAGATTTAGAACTTGCCTCTAGCAAAGAGAGGAGATAAAAATGTAAGCTAACAAAGTTGTGTAGGTTGCTAAGGGGGTGAACTGCCTGTATGTACAGCACAAGAGAAAAGCAAAGTAAAAAGGAACAACATTGGATCTTAATAGTGGTAACTATTGTCTGGTTTGTTGTGTGTGAACATGGTCCTATAATTTACACATATATTCACATGCATGCATGTATTTTGACCTGTGAACCAAATATTGTTGAAATCAACTGTGAAAAAAAGTTGATAAATATACGACATTTTAAACAAACGAAACAGCAACAAAAACCAACGATCCCCCCCGCAAAAAAAAAAAAAAACTGTAAATGTTAAAAAGAGGTGAACATTAAATAAAAATAGTTTTTGAATGCTGTGTGTGTGTATACTATACATGTATAACCAATAGTTTATGTAGAAAACATTATCTGTGTTGGTATTGTCTTCTAAGAAGGAAGGGAGGGAGGAAAGAAAAAAAAAAGAAAGGAAGGAAGGAAAGAAGAAAGAAAGGAAGAAAGGAAAAAAGGAAGAAAGGAAGAAAGGAAGGAAGAAAGAAAAAAAGAAAGAAAGGAAGAAAGGAAGGAAGGAAGGAAGGAAGGATAAAAGGAAGGAAGAAAGGAAGGAAGGAAGGGAAGGAAGGAAGGAAGGAAGGAAGGAAGGAAGGAAGAAAGGAAGGAAGAAAGGAAGGAAGGAAGGGAAGGAAGTGTTTGTAGGGTTCAAAAAACAGCTCCATTCCACAAAGTGATGTGATTATATTTAGTGATTATATACACCCGAGTGTATGAGTTCAAGACAACAGTATTTCCCACACACAGTTGGACAGATGCAATTATAAATGAACAATGACTGTGACATGTACAAAACAAGAAAGAGCTCTAGCCAAACAAAACCCCAGCATTGAAAACAGGATGTAGGCAAATGTTTCTACCTCTATGCAAACAACGGATCGCATGTGATCCATGTTTTGTGGCCAAAAATTAGTGTTCTTCAAAAGAGTCTACAATACATTGCCCACTCTGTCTGGACTCTATGCTCCAAGAAGGAAGAGTATGCCAACATACATTGGACTTCATAATTTTTTTTAAGTTTAAATATTTTATTTTTTTATAGAGAGGAAAAATCATGTAATTGGAAGAAGCTGGGGAAAAGAAATGTATATGACCAAAATATGTTGTATGATATTCTCAAAGAATAAGTGAAACATTATTTTAAAATATAAAGTAAAATAATGTTTAAATATTGGAAGTTAAGAAAAAAAGAGAGAAGGGTTAAAAATAAAGGAAGGAAGGAAGAACAGAAAGAGGAGGGAGGAAGGGAGGGAGGGAAGAAAAGAAGAAAATAACAAAATGAATTAAGGAAGAAAGGATGCAAGGAAGAAAGCTCAACCACTGTCCACAGAGGGAGATCACAGTGGTTACATGAAGAGAAGTAAAGGCAAAAAAACCATCACTGTTAATTTCTGGTGGCTTATAGATGAAATACAGTCAAAGTCCCATGTATAATTTAAGAGCTATCTTTCCATTACTTCTAGTAAAACTCGATGTTTAAAGAGCCAGTAAGTGCTTAATATTTAATTCCTAAAGAGTGATGGTGTGCTTACGACTACTGCTTCTGTAACAAATAGCAATAGTCGTAGCATATACATTAGGAAATCTACCATGGTTCTATGTATAATATACATATCTTAATGTCTGCATGTTATAGTATATATTTCTTCATAATGTCAACTTTATATGGTACTAAATTAACTTATCATTCTATTATACTGTTCAATACTAAAAGAAAGGAGTTGATTAATTTCCTGTAGCCACATTGCAAGCAGAGCTTAAATTCATATATTTGGCTCTAGATTAAGCCTTCTCCTTAATGCCTAGTCTATTTGTGTGGTCTTTCAACATATACAAACAGGGCAGTGCTAAACAAAGAAGGCCCTGTATGGGGACTGCCTTGCTTTGGATTTCAGGGACTCTGGAATTTGTAGTTTGTGAAGGCTGTAAATCTGTATGTGTTTTACTCTCTGGTTACATGAGTGAGATAATAGTTAATTTACAAGGATGAATGGGATAATTTTTAAGTGAACTTCCACAGTTCAAACTTGCTTCAGTGTCAGTAATGCAGGGACACGAGTGGTCAACAGGCTCCTAATCCATGAGGCATGGTAGCATCATATAAAGTGCTGATGAAAAATATATTCCTTGGAAGTGGATGGTGGCCCTCAGGTATTTAGCGCTTACTGCTTCACTGGGTGCTTCTCAGGGCAATAGTGATGAGTCCATGTAGCAGAAGTCTATGGGAAGCAATCTAAAGTGTCTGAGTCTATTGGGAATGATCACCACCTTGAAAAATGGAGAATGACTATAGAACATGCTACAATGGAGAAATTTCTACATTATTTAAGGAATCTTAAAACCTGCAGAGTAGATGAATTGGAAGAGGGAGAAGAAAATGTCACAACATGAATATCTACCCATCTACCCTGTAAGTGCTAAGATTTCCCAAGACACCATACTATTAAGCAGAGAGAAAGAGAGAAAGATATATATATATATATATATATATATATATATATATATATATATATATATATATATATAGAGAGAGAGAGAGAGAGAGAGAGAGAGAGAGAGAGAGAGAGAGAGACAGAGACACAGAGAGAATCAGTGACAGGCAGAGAGACAGAGAGAAACAGAGAATCAGAGACAGAGACAAATAGAGAAACAGAGAGAGACAGACAGAGACAGAGAGACAGAGAAACAGAGACAAACAGAGAGGCAGACAGAGACAGAGACACAGAAATAATCAGAGACAGAGAGGCAGAGAGACAGAGAAACAGAGAGAATCAGAGACAGAGGCAGAGAGACAGAGAAACAGAGAGAATCAGAGACAGAGACAGAGACAGAAAGAGAGAGAGAGAGAGAGAGAGAGAGAGAGAGAGAGAGAGAGAGAAAGGGAGATCATGATTAATTAGTGGAGCTCTGAGTCCATTTTCCTATAGTTCTTCAGGCCCTCAAAAATCAGAGTCAGGCAAAAAGAAAGCCGGAGACTGATAAACCCATAGGATTTAATGTACTGTGCATATATGGAGAGAACAGTGCATATGAGAATAGAAATGATTCTTAACAGTAACACAACAACACAACAGTGTCAGAAATGCAGGAGAGGATGTTGCTGTGGCATCATTCAGCAGTATTTTATGCAGAGAGTTTCTAAGCAATGGGGCTCAGGCTGCTAGGGCGGTGAGGAACTACAAGGAGGTCTTAAGGGGTGTACCTCTGCAGTTCCATAGCTCCATTGCAATGCTGGTGAACAGCAGCACAGATAAAGGGATTTACTCTTCACTAAAATAATTTCTTTCATTATTTATTCTTTTCTTTTTTATCTTGTTTTTAAACTTTATTTTAAAAAACAAAGATAAAAGTAAAAATATTTAAACATTTTTGCATAAATGTATACAAATACATTTTTTGTCAGTGCTTGTTTTTTTTTTTTTTCTTTTTTTTTTTTTAAGGTTTGATATTCTGCATTAAGGTCTTACTAGTTACAATGAGCAAAAAGTACATGTAAAACAGGATGCAACCCAGAATTAGTCAACGTTTTCTCGATGTGTAAGGATTGAGCATAATGTTTTTTTTTTGTTGTTGTTGTGTTCTTTTCTTTTCTTTTCTTTTCTTTTTTTCTCGAACTTCACACAGTCTGTGAGTTGTTTCTGGGGCAGTGCGAGCCTCTGAGGTTAGCATCCTATCAGTGACTGCATATTATGTCTGTTCTTTTGTGACTGGGTTATCTTACTCAGGATGATATTCTCTAGATGCAACCATTTTCTTAAGAATTTGGTTAAGTCATTGTTTCTGATAGCTGAGTAGTACTCCATTGTGTAAGTATACCACAATTTTTGTATCCATTCAAAAAATACTGAAGGACATCTGGGTTCTTTCCAGCTTCTGGCTATTATAAATAGAGCTGCTATGAACATTGTGGTGCATGTGTCTTTGCTGTATATTGGAGTGTCTCTGGGGTATATGCCCAGAAGTGGAATAGCTGGATCTTCAGGTAGTACTATGTCCAATTTTCTGAGGAATCGCCATATTTATTCTATTCTATTGTTTGACGTTATGATTACATTATTTCCCTTCCCTTTCTGCACTCTCACTCCTCCTACTCACCCCTCTCAACTCTCTTTCAAAATCATAGCCATTTTATATTATTGTTATACACATATATTTATCTGTATCATATAAACATATAGGCATATGCACATACATATATAAATATATTCTAATATAATATATTATTTATGTTCCTAAACACACAGACAGTGTCTATATAGTACAACTTGTATTTCTATGTTTTTAGGGATGACCTCTGGGCATTGGATAACTAATTGGTGTGCTCTTCCACAGAAATAGAAGGATATTTCTCCCACACTTTAGTTGACTGAAGTCTTGTTTTGCTATTTTTAATTTTTTGCTAGTTTAGTTTTGGTTTGTGTTTTAGAGCTAAGTGCTCTTGAGCATTCCTTTCCCTGAAAGAACTTTGCCTATGTTCAAGGCCTTTCCCTCCCTCCATACTTCCTCCTCCTCCCTTTCTAGCTATTTTGACAGAGCAAGAGTAGGTTTTATCAGCCTGGACTATTCTCACATTCTGGATATCACTTTCCCTTTTCCAAAATTAATCTAAGTGTATAAATCGCACTCTCACTGAGATCCTCACATAGGACCAAAATATACAAAAATGCATGGTTAAGAATGACTGCTTCAATAAGTAAGAATATGTTCTAAGGTTTAGAAACCTCAAATTGTCTGTGATGGTCCATAGTCATTAAACACAGCGATACAACAGTTTTGTTTTCTGTAATTTAGAATTGGATGTTCAAACTCCAACTTCTACTAACCAAATCATATAGAGACTGTCTAAATCAGTTCTTCCCAAACTCTTTGGCTTATAAATCACGTGAAGAATATCATGGTTGTCTTACATTTTCTGTAGCATGTTACCTAAAATTTTATTAGTTAATGAACTTGGAAAGATTTGCCTAAATGCCACCTTTGTCCTGTAGTGTTACGGTAATAGTACTTTTGTCATCTTTAATAGTTTTGGTATTTTTCATACTTATTGCCAGCTTCTATATGAATAATTTTTATATTATAACAGCCCAGGAGACATACCTTTACCTATGTTATTGTCTTATTACATTTTATATTTTACATTAAATATTTTTGGATATTTAGACAAGTGTACTTTGAACCATCTAGCCCTCTCTCTGTCTCTGTCTCTGTCTCTCTGTCTCGGTCTCTCTCTCTCTCTCTCTCTCTCTCTCTCTCTCTCTCTCTCTCTCTCTCTGTGTGTGTGTGTGTGTGTGTGTGTGTGTGTGTGTGTGTCTGTCTGTCTCTCTCTGTTTCCACAAAATATGAAATCTCCTTTTCCTGACTGAACTATATGTTTAATTTTAGGACATATATAAAGAAAAAAAGTTTTTTCCTTTGAAAACTAGTCAGTTACTTCTAGCATGTGCTGAATCAACACTTGTATGAATTATTGTCCTCTTCATTAAAATGGGAAATTAGTTTTAATGTGTATCTTGAAGCATGGTGCTTTCAAAGCATATTTGGCATAACAGTTAGGTAATTAGATTGAACAATTTATACATTTTGAGCAAAAACACTGTTCCCTGTAACATCTAGGCAAACAGTATTTAGTATATAGAATTACAGAGTTGTCTTACTAAGGGCATATTAGTCGGTTCCATATGTCTCCTCTAGGTTCCATTGTACAAATGCCACTTGGGTACAGAGAAGTTCACACTTTCCTGATTTTATTAGGATGAATAGAAAAGTTGCCTTAAATTGTGTGTGTGTGTGTGTGTGTGTGTGATTAAATTTTGCTTTTGGAAACGTATTTACCTTCTATTATTTCATAAGTCTAGAATAAAATCAAAGTTGTTTTGCATGTAATGTTTTCTTGTAAAGTAATATTATTACTCCATCAGCACTCAGTGGGCAAACATATTTTTCAACATTCCTCTTTTAATTAACTTGTCTTACAAACAAAGGCTACCAGATGAACACAATTTATCCACAGCGTGTATTTTCAGCTAGGAGGCAGATAATTATTGCTCACTGCAGAAATAATGTTCTCCTTCTTGCTCATGTAAAACAAACTTCAAATGTCATTTTGTACAATAAAGATTACACAGCACAGCGCTGACTTAAGAGAAGACAATTACCCAGAGAAACTTCTCATTAGCCTGAAGGTCAAGGGTGAGACATGATCACCAGCTCTTGCTAATGCAAACCTAAATTGCCCTACTCTAGATGTAATGTCCTCATAATAACACAAGTGGGGACAGTAAAGACTAAGCAGTTATTGTGATACGTCTCTAAGTGGAACTGTACATTACTGGAGTGGCTTAGTACCTGTCACTGTGCCACCTGTGTCTAGGGACCAGAGCATGTTGCTTGAAACAAAGAGACTCTTAGAGAGAAATGCCTCCTTTAATAACCTACCGGCTGCTACCCGACACTTAAATGTATTGGTTCAATGAATCACAGCAATCATAGCATGATCCATAAACATTGAAGAGAAAATTGCACATTCAAACACCCTCCGAAGCCTTCCAAACATTCTCAACTTCATGGGGGATTTGGCGGGATACATATAACATTAGAGAGCCCTCCTAAAAATCATGCTTCTAGGTTTTACACTAATACCCTAACCTGTATGGTCCAAACCTCTCCAGCACTGTGAAAGCATCTCTTCTTTTAAAATGACAATCTCACCCAGCCCAACACTGTAGAAATTTACCAGCATTTTAAATAATGTCCAAGCAGATAAGTAATTCAACAAATGAAACAAAACATCATAGTAGTCTAACTTGTAAAAGAGAAATCAATTTTTATAAAAGTTCCCAGGAAGAGCATGTTAAAGACATACTCTCATATGAAACTCATTTACTAATGATACACTGAAAGGTGCTTAGGAAAAATTCAGGCATCAGGACATTCAGATAGGATTGGTTGGTTTCTAGAAGCAGCCAATCAAGGGTGGGCTTCTGCAAAATGGTAGTGCTTTCATTTTATCTGTAAAGTCATTGTGTAGTAATAGGTATGTAAAACCTCTAGTTTCCATAGATTCTTAAAGTTTTGCTCTCTATTAAATGGTAGCTATCTGGGAAAGAAAATTGGTTTGGGGTGAGACCTAAAATAAATATGGTAGATAATTTAGCCTAAAATTAGAACTTAGTTTGCAATCACAGGAAATAAAATTTGACCCTCAGATGATTCTTCAGCAATGCACTGGTCTATGGATATACCAATAAATAATAATAATAATAATAATAATAATAATAATAATAATAATAATAATAATAATAATTCCAATTGTTAGAGTAATAGTAGGAGGTTCTCCACTGGGGCTCCAATGTAACATTTTGGTAAGGAAAGACTAGTGAGAAAACCTCCTCCATTTCTCCATATGAGGTTAGTAAAATCACATGCTCATGCCCAAGATGTGCAGTTGGGCACGTGAAGTACTTAGTTCCTTCTAGAGACTGTGGTGTTCCCTAAATTGCATCCTACTTTTTCTGGTATAAATTGAAAATATGCTCTCTAATTTACAGAAAAATATGAAAGTTTTATTTCACTTCATTTATATATGAACTTGAATATTATTCTTGGTGATTGTATAGAATTTCAAATAATATATATGGTACATTTTTCTCAAATTTGCTAATATGTAATTATATTTTAATTTTCATAAAAATTTCTCTGGACCTTTTTTCTACTGTCCATCTTTGAATATTATACACAGTCAATGCATATGAATCATATAAAATATTATTTAAATTTGAAATGCACAACGAACAACTTAATGAAGAAATGATTTTAAAAACAGGTTTTTCTGTCTTTATGTCTCCACACATGACACAAAAATATGGCTATTGGTTTTTAAAAAGTAAGGCATATAATCTGATATGACATTAGAATGTTTGCTGGAGTGGAAGAAATTAAACGTAAGCCAGCAGAGTTTTGCACTGGTTCTACTTAAACACATCTGGGGATGTACAATGGAAGGATTCTGCCCATTCTTCACACATTTGCATGCTATAGGATGATACAAGCTTTGAAAAATATTTAAAGTGAAATGCATTGAAATCGGTTTTCTGTCCAACAATTTCTCCTCCCTCAACAGAAGAGAAAAAACCATGAAAGGTGGCCAGGGTATATAGTCCCGTGGTCAGCTTACAGCTCATACTTGGTGAAAGGGGGAATCGTACGCTCCATTTCAGTGAGGATAAACTTCCCTGTTTCTTCGCTTATGTGAAAAAAAGAAAAAAAAGACTAAAAGCCAGAAAAAAGAAGGAAGCTGCTTCACTAGAGAGAATTGCTTCAGAAAGCCCCGACACCCTTTTCTTTCAGCAAGAGAAACTTGTTACTTAACAGAACAGTGGGAAAACAAAACAGATCTGGGGAAGATTAAGTTGATTAATAGTCATCACTGTAAATAAACCCTGAGCTGACTGATTATGAGAATAGCCTGTAGAATGTTGATGGGGATGTTCCTCTAAAGGATAATAGTACAATTTAAATGTAGGCTTCATTTTTACAGTAATGTTGGCTAGCTTGTTTGTAAGGTCAGAGTGGATGTTGAGAAATATGTTTTATTAATTAATTTTTTAGTGAAAAACTTCATCAATGTTCAAGGTTTGTAAGTTAACAGACTGAACTATTTCACTATTGTATTTTATACACCCATTGGTGTAAAACCCAACCAACTCCATTTTTCAAGAAATTCCAATTTGTGGCAAAACAGGGTCTAAATGCCAGTTCCAAGAAGAACATAACAAAGTTCACCTGACCAAACATCCTATGTCCCACACCCCCTTTTTTAGCAACAGCCAGGCTACAATAAGTGGTCTAAAGTATATAAAGATAACCTAAGACATCTTGCAGAAAATATATAATTTGATTATCCTGTTTGTTAGGTGATTCTTCCATCCTGTTTGGTTTCTGAAAATTATTCCAAAAATGCAGTTTTTAAAATATTAACATGCTGACCCACATCAAAATTCCCCAAGCTTGCTCTAACCACAATAAAAACCTTATACCCCTAAGACACAGGGCTCTCACTTTGATCTGCTACTGAGGAGAGAATCTCTGAGCCCTTACTAGTGAGCTCATAATAAAAACCCTGTGTGTTTGCATCAGATTTAGCTCCTCAGTGGACTTTGGGTTTACTGTGACTTAGGCATAACACTAGGAATCAGTCTCTTAAATATTTATATTGCTAATTTTATTTATTTTATATCATATTGATACCTGAAAGAATAATATGATAAAAATGTAAATGATTTTCAAACATGGTACACAGTAAATACTCTACAGAATAGACAATATTTTGTTAAATTATCAAATATAAACATGAAATTTCTTACTAATAATTATGATTCTATTATATATATATTATATATATATATATATATATATATATATATATATATATATATATATATATATATCACCAGCTTAGTCTTATACTCTTAATCTCTTTATTTGAATGTACAACAATTATGTGAATAATATAGGTGTCCAGCATACATTCATAAGAGACATAGACCTCTCTGGAGTAGGAATTCCACTTGAGTCATAAGACGAATAAAAAGAATCCAGCGATTTCAGAAAACATCAAAACTAGTGTACAAAGCTAAGACTATTTAAAATAGAGAATATAGAGTTGTTGTGTTTTGTGTTCAAATTTGCTAAGCTACTAAATATCCATTTCAATTTCACTAGTTTCAGACTTAGAAAATAGAGTTTTACATTCACAGGATATCATTTTTTTCTATTTTCCCACTGATCCTCATAAATATCAATATTAAACCTCTTTATCAAACTCATATTTGTTCTTAAGAAATTAGACACAGATGGTGCTACTGCGATGTCTCACTGCTTAAAACCTTTTGTTGCTCTTACAGAGGACTTGACTTCTGTCCACAGCACCCACTTTGGGTAGCTTACAACTGTATCTACTCCCAGCTCCTCCAGGAGAGCCAATTCTCTTCATTAATCTCCTATGGCACCCACATAAATGTGACACATGTACATGAATAAAAATACGTTTATTTTGAAATTTTTCATTTTATTTTATTTCATCTAATATATATTCTGATTACAGTTGTTCTTCTGTCTTCCCCCAGTTGCTCAGCATCTCCCTCCCATCTGGATCTACTTGTTTTATGTATCATTAGCAAACAAACAGGTTTTTAAAGGTTTTAATAAAATAAAATACAATAAGATAAAACAATAATGTAACATTGGAATTGTACAAAATAAACCAACTGAAAGAAATGAACCCAGGAGAAGGCACAAAATCAGAGACTGACTTGTTTTCACACTCAGGAATCCTATAAAAAAGGAAAAAAAAAGAAATAAAAATACACTCAACTGAAATCCCAATATGTATGGATTACACACACACACACACACACACACACACACACACACACACACACACACATTAATAATTAGGTCTTATGCAGAGGACCTGAAAAATCCCTGGATGTTGCTTGTTGTTTCAGTCTCTGTAAGTTCATGTGAGCTTTGCTGTACATAAATAAAAAATCAATGAGTATTAGTAAAGACACCATGAACCTTTTAGACACACGGCTCAGTGGGTCATAATACGAGAATCATCTCAGTGCCTCCTCACTGAGGGCACCATGCAAGTTTCCAAAAGAGGGAAGCAAGCGACAGTTCTGCTCATTTAAGATGCCCATGACCCACACTGATGACCAGAATAGCATGCTAACCCAAGTCTTCAGTAACAGCATGCATATAGCAAACAGCTCTCTGGTTGGATTAAAGACTGCTCAACAAGAAAATAATCATACTTGGTACTAGAAATTTAGCTTCCCACTAATTCTTATTAAAACCATAGATCTTGGAGAAGAACCTAGTATCACCACTTTACTAAAACAGCCTAATCTCTACTTAAACTTTTAATACTTTTTCTTATTGCCATTGACAAGTGTAGTCCTCATCCCTGAACAAGAAAACTCTTTTTTCCAACAGATGGAAGCCATTACAGAAAGCCACAGCCTATCTAAATATATGATAACTGTGGTTTGGAGACAAGTTCCAATAAATATATTGTTTACTAATCAAAGAAAAAAACAAACACAAAGCAAAACAAAACAAAAATAACAATGAAAATAATAATCCTCTGTACTTTAGGCAAAAAGAACATTGTGGAGGAGGTTGGTTCTATGTAATCATGTCTCTTAGCAATGTCAGAAGATGGACCCATGAAGATGTACCTGCATAAATGAAATGGATATCACGACAGCAATAGATATGCCTAAGTAGATGATGGTAAACACATGGGGCCTCAGCCCTATGGAAAAATCTAAAATCAACTAAGAGAGGCTGAGACTGAGAGAAATAGTCTTTCCTAGAGAAGAGCAGAACAATTATTTATTCAATACTAAATGGTGAATCCTGAAAATATGCCTGCAGGTAACAAAAAAGAGGAGTAGGTAGTATTTATGTATTGAGAAATATTTAGGTGTGTGTGTGTGTGTGTGTGTGTGTGTGTGTGTGTGTGTGTGTGTGTAAAACAAGGAGAAATAGAAGCAATTAATTTAAGAGCAAGATAAAATTGCATGGGATTTTTCAGAGGGATGTAAGGGAAAGAGAAAAGAGTGTGATTACATTACAATTGTAACAATGAAAGAATTATTAAAAAACTAGATTGTTCAGCTCAGTTAAGACTATTAATTTTCTTTTCTGTTGGCTTTTTGAGAGAAGGATAATGTTTTATTATTTAATTCAGTTCACCTCCAATTTTGCCATGTTCCTGCTTCAGCCTTTTGTGTGCCGATAATATATGTACATAGTATATACCTAGCCAAGTAAACAAAGTTTCCGGTGTGTTTTCAATATAAAGTCTTCTAAAATTGTTGATGTATAGATATCTTTTACATGTAAAATCAAGACATCATTAATTCATGAAATATTTCAATTGAAAATATGCACTTTGTGAAAATATGGCTGACCACTTTCAAAAAATCCAGACTGCAAGGAGATAAAGACTCACATTTCTATTTTCTAACAGCCTGAAAAGAACGTGTACCCAGCTGCCAGCTATCCAACTCTGCAATTTTAATCAAAATTCATCTTTTGAAAGTCTGTTTTACCTATTAGCTTTGTGACTAAGAATTTGATTACAGGGCTCTGTGCAAGTGTACTATGAAAAGATAAAGTGAACATTCTTAATTTAATCTGTTAGCTTCTAAAAGGACAGTACTGAGTTTTGATGGTGCCAGTCCCAAGGCTTCTTCCTTCTCAGCCAAAAACATGCGATCATAAATACAGTACATGCTAAAGAGTGACCTATGACTACGAAAACAGCTGACATCTCAGGAGCGTGGTGTTCACACACGGGAGGCTTAACAGTGCTGCGGCTTAGTTTGCAGACCCTCTGTTGAAGAGTATTTAGCTGTTGCCTTTGCAGGTGGATTTGAGAATGCTAGCTATGGTTGTTGTCCTTGCTGTTGTTCTTGTTTATTCTTATTTTTATTGTTGCTACTACAATACAGAAAATCTTCTAATACTCACTGTGCTGTTACTTTTCACTCAATTATAAGGGCTTCTTTTTTTCTTCACCTTCAAGCATGTTCTAGCCATCTAGACCTAACATCTGCTTGCTGATGATATCATGCACTTAGAGCGCCGGTTGGTAAATGGCCATGGAACAGAGAGTACTCCATTCCCATTACCGTGATGGCCTGAGCTCTTGTACCTTCTCTGCCAAAGTATGCCTCCTTCAGTTTCACTTAGGAAACTTTTCTGGCACAGTCTTCAAACTTAGGATCAAATATTATTTGTAATTATGTTAGTGCTAAGAGCCTGAGGTAGTGCTATGTGTAATGAACATTGTTTTTCTTTATAAAGTCTCACCTAAACCATTGCTACAATTTTCAAAAGTATATTTTATCAATTTTATATTTTCTCTTCCACCAAAATGCCAGCTGTGGTTGGAGCTGACATCTGAGTGCCTACCTGTTCCCATTTCTTAGTGAAGTACAGAGCATTTAGTCACTCTAGCTATCTCTTACATGGGTGAATGAAATTAACAAAACTGGTAATTTAGAATAAGGAATGTGAAACCTTTCGTTTAATACAAAATATGCTTTCATGGCAAAGCCCTTCAGTACTTGTTCATGAAGCAAAACCATTAAGCATCAAAAGGGAAAGGAAAGCCTTTGTGTACACAGCTAATGCATCCTCAGAAAGGAGAAATCAAGGTCAAGGGGAGAAGGGAATGTCTGAACTCATTATTGAAGAAGGACTTGAAGCCCTCTTCTAACCTTGATTCACAAGAAACCATCTGCCTTCTATGGAAATGCCAATACAATGGAAATAATGCAGGCCAAGGTTTGTTCAGTTTACCATTTAGTTACTATGTCAAGGAGCACTGCAACTCTGCATCAGTGGCTTTTAGACAAACACTCTGTGCTTCTTTCACTGAAAAATGGAATTTATAACAAAGACCAAACACACTGAAAGCCAATTGTTCCATTCCCATGTTACAATTAAAGGACTGTGTGCCTCATGTGAGTTAAACAGGCAATACATATAGTGGATGCTTTGGGAAGAAATCAAGTTCAAGGTCACCTGGTAGAAGGAATTTTGCAAAACCAAACTACATAACCTTGTGTGCAGGCTTTCCACTAACTCTAGCCTGACACTTTGCATTTTTACTCCCTCAATTCCTTTCCTGGCAATAGGATATGTATTTTGAAATAATTTCCCCACAGCCTACAATAAAAGACTGCATGTTCTAGCCATGTTTCAATGATACATGGGATCATTACTCTAACTATTGTCTGGATATATAAATGGAAATTCATGTGTTCTCTTTAGGGTAGAAGGAATAAAGATTTCAGATGGGGTGACACACAGTTCTTCCTTTGTCAATCCCAGCACTTTCTATTATCCATGCATGAGAGGCCTAGTGTGCCAGCCAAATTTTGCTCCCTAGACATCTTTTACATGAGAATTAAACTCCTCACTTATTTCTGTAGGTAAATGGTAGGCCTGTCAATATTATCCCTGTGATGGCTCATCATGGTTGTTAAGTTGACTTCATCTGGAATTAAATAAAACCCAGCAAGCTGGGCATACTTGAGAGGGATTTTCTTGGTTAAGTTGTGTGTCATAAGAAGGCCCACCCTAAATCTGGGTGGTAGCCAGCCTTACCATGGAAGCATTTATAAAGATATGTAGAATAAAGAAGCTTTGACTCTTTGCTTATTTTTGCCTCCTCTTACTGCCATGTTTATTCATCCTGCTGCTGAGACATGACTTCATTGATATCGAAGCCTCCTTCTTTGGATGCTGATTTACAGTTAAGACCAGCTTCAGCATCCAGCCCTTTGAACTGCACAACTATTGGATTCTTGGATTTTTCATCATAATACATCCATTTTAAACTTTCTGGACCACAACCTGAAAGCCATTTTCATAAATCATAGATAGGTAGGTAGATAGGTAGATAGATATATAGATAGATAGATAGGTAGATAGATAGATAGATAGATAGAATACTCATTTAATATATATGATAGAATGGCTATTTGATATACACCATATACATAATACATTGTATATATGGACACACAAATTTATGTATACATATATGTTATATGTGTAAAATTTATTCTATCGTTTCAGTTTCTCTATGAAACTCCAACTAATACAATCACTATTAATCTGTAATAAAAGAGGAGATGATTCTGAGCCTTTCCTGACTTTTGAATAACATTCCTAGATCAAAGACACATCCACATTTTTAACTGATTCAAAATTAATTTATCATGGGTCTAATAGGTTGATTTAGTTTTATGTCAACCCCATATCCACCTTTTGTTTAAAGAAGCAACAATTGTGATTGCTTATGCCAATTATACAAATTAATATAAAATTAGGATCCAGCTCAACAGTGCAACCTTTTAGTTGTCAATTTCCCAAACAGAAGTCACATTTGTCTTATAAAGCCAGGAAGAATGACAGGGGACGAGGCCCACTTTCAAACTTTACCACAGTACTTCACACAGTATATAACTTATTTTCAAATCTAAAGTTGTTAAACTCAGCTTATGTCCTTTACCACCTTTCTTCAGCCTTTCACTTCTTTGAAATTTCTTTTCTGACAGATGTCAAAGAGCTTTCCTCTTGATTGATTTTCTCCATGCTTTATCTCCCATCCATCTAGTCCCCATTTTTGCCTTTCATTCTAACTCCAAAATGTCAAGTTTATTTCCTGAGAGCAAACACACATTTTTAATGTATTTAATGATATGACCCAAATGCTAATGGGGCTTTAGCAGAAAGTGCAATCTGCTATTAACAGTGAATGCTTAATCTTTTAGAAATAAAATAAATGATTACTTCCTTAGTATATTTTCATTTTTTGGAGATCATTAAATCATGTTAGCCTTTTAAATAGGAACTATTGATGTGAGTGGAAAAAAAATCAGCTAATGTCTCTGACTCAATTTTATATTATCTTTATTTAATTTCCTTGCATTTTTATTTCCTTTAGCATTCAAAATATTATAACACTTTTTATAACATAAACATGATCCTGTGGTCATAGAACAGGAAATATGCTTTATAACTGCGCTTCAAACATTTCTTTTATTGATTATTTTCATATTACTATACATTTTATTATTTTCCCCCCTCAGATATTTCTTCAGGACTATGCTATACTTTTTTTCTGTGTCAGATTCTGTGTATTTGGTTTTATGTTAAGGTCTTTGATTTGTCTGGACTAGAGTTTTATACAGGGTGACAGACATAGATTTGTTTGCATTGTCGTAATGCAAATATCCAATGAAATCTGAGCAATTTGTTGATTCTTTTTCAATTTTATAAATCTGACTTAATAATAATAAAGTTATTATTATTATTATTATTCATAGTAGTAGCAGTAGTAAAAGTAGTAGTAGCAGTAGTACTAGTAGTAGTAAATATCAGGTGTCTTGGTAAACAATTTGATTCCATTGATCAATCTATTTTTATGCCAATTCAACAAAAAGCCAATGAAATGATTTCTAATGATGTCCTGCTGCACTGATAGACAGGAGCCTAGCATCATCAGCATTAGAGAGGCTTCATTCAACAGTTGATAAACACAGATGCAGAGAACTGCAGTCAAACATTAGGAGGAGCTCAAGAATCTTACTGAAGGGGTGGGATTATAAGAGTGAGACCAGTCAAGGGCACCACAAGAAAACCAACAGAATCAATAAACCTGGGCTCAGAGAGGCTCACAGAGACTGAATTGGCAACCAGGGAGTCTGCATACTATTATATATTCCTCTGCATATATATTCCATTGTATAGCATGTTTTTTCCTGTAGGACTTTGAATACTGGGAACAGGGGCTCTCTCTAACTATTTAGCCTTGTTTTGTGACTCTTTCTCTCTCTGTGGCTTGCCTAATTTAGCCTTAATATGGGGGTAGGTACCTAGTCTTATTGCCATTTGATAAGCTGTGCTCCCTGGGAGGCCTGCCCTTTTTGAAGGAAGAAGAAGAGTAAATGCAAAAGTGAATGAAGGTCAGTGGGATTAACTTTAGTCTTATTTGAGGAACTCTTTCACTGCTGGGTCAGATTTTGAGGGCTTATATCCTCAAATCATATTCAGTGTGACTCGAAGTTTTCTTTCACTACCTTCCAGATCAAGGTATAGAGGTCTTGGTCCTTCTCTCGTGTCATGAATGCCTGTGCATAGACATTCTCCCTGTCAGGATGATAATGGACTAAACCTCTGAAACTTTAAGCCAGCCCCAATTAAATGTTGCTTTTTGTAAGATTTGACTTGGTCAAGGTGTCTCTTCATAGCAATAAAAGTAAGATACAGTCCTTACATATTGGTAGAAATTTTAATTGGTTTGCATCCCAAAAAGACCTTGGATTTTTAAACTGTGTTGAGACTGATTCATTATAGAGATGCTTGAAGTTGTATTACATGTATTAATACTACATTTCCATTATTAGTCTATAGTTAGCAGAGAGCGGAATGTGGTGGTTTGAAAGAAAATGGCTCCCATAGAGGGTCATATATTTGAATACATGATCAGGCAAGTTGGTTAAATTGTTTGGTGTAGAGGACTTTTAATCCAGCAATGACTACTCAGTCTGGAATACAGATAGGACGTTAATCCCAGCAGAGAGAGGCAAACAGATATCTGAGTTCAAGGCAAGCCTGAAATAGAGCAAATTTTAGGTAAAGAAAAGCTTAAATCATTAATCTCGGGATCAGGAGACAGAGACATGCAAATCTGAGTTGAGTCATTCCGTTGAGCTCAATCAATAAATTTTTTGCACTTCAGAGTTAAGGAGCAGGGAGTTAGTGCAGTTGAGTGTAGGCAGTAAGTCTCAGTCATGACACATACTTCCGGTAAAGAAGTTACTTTTACAAATTGGGAAGCATTAGAAGTGTGGTCTTGTTGGGAAAAAAAAAATGTATGTCACTTGGGGTGGGCTTTGAGATTTCCAAAACTCATATAGTTCTCAGTGAGCTATCTTTTCTTCCTCTTTCTCCCTTGGTCATGTCTCCAGGGGTGTGCTCTTAGCTTCTGTTGCAGCTCCAGACCTGCCTGCCTGCTGTGAGGCTCCCTACAATGTTGCTTGTGAACTCAGACTATGGAACTGTAAGTCCTTGATTGAATGCTTTCTTTTATAAGTTGCCTTGTTCATGGTGTCTCTTCATAGTAATAAGCAGTATGTAATACAAGCAGGTTAAATGGTGAACACTCAGATACAATAAGACCAAAACACCGGCATTTACCCTCATAAAAGAGACAACTGTAGAAATTACTGGTCAGCTGCATATTTCAAGAGATAAAAGAAGAAAAATAAAATTTCCACTTATTGGAACCTTTTTACTTATTAGAAAGGAATGACAAGTGTTTGAAGATTAGATATTTAATGTGATTTCAAAATCACATAATATCAATAGTAAAACAACACAATATCCTATTTGTATATAAAACAGTAATTATAAGCTTATCCACAGACGGTTAGCAGAAATCATATATATAAATATATTATTAAGTATTTTGAGTGAGAATGTTATGTAGTACACATAATTTTTGTAGTACGTATTTCAGGTTCTTTTTTTGTCATTTACTTTTGCTTTTCAGTGCTGGAAAATCAGCACATGGAAGAAAAGCTTTGTAACTGAGGGTGGGCTTTGGGAGGTAAGTTCTGTGCCAGAAAACTACCTCAAGTATAACAGATAAATGCTCTACCAGCAACCACTTCATATATACTATAAAAAACCCATACCACTGAGCTACGTCTCTACCTCGGTAGTGGAGATTTTTATAAAAGAAGAAAAAATTATGAGAGAAATTGTTTAGTGACTATTGCAATAGTCTAGGCTGTGGCAGAGATCATAGAAATAAAAAGTTGATAAAGAAATTGAACAAAACAGACACCCTAAGACTTTGATCCCATAGATTCAGAGAATTTTGTGCTTATACACGGAACTTAATACAGGGCTAAGAATGAGAAAATATATGAATAAATGTTCTCTAACTCCTATAAGGATGATATTCCATCTGCCAGTATAAACCTAAGAGAATTAGCTCAAAGTATCTTAGAACACATTATTTGATTACAGACAAAGAAAAATGTTGATATATGGACTAGTTAAAAGATTGCCAGAAATATATCTTTGAAATAATTCTGTGGCAATGGGTAATCAACATGTAGGAGTTAAGATGAGAATTAGAAAACCATAAAGGCTTGAGAACTTATACACAGAATGAGAATTTTCCAGCTTCTTGTAGATTGTGCATACAGCATCCATCTCCCCTGACCTTACATTGTCTGCCAGAAAGATAGAAGCATTGAGTCAGAGGACTTCACAATGCTCTGGTCTATAAAGGAAATTAAGATAAGAAAGGCTTTGCAATTTCTCACAGGGCTTAGTAGAAGCCATAAATATTATAGTTATTTTTAACTTTTTAAAAAGATATAGTTTAAAACCTATTATCTTTTTTATTGGATATTTTATGCATTCACATTTTAAATGTTATTCCCTTTCCCTCCTCTCCTATGCTAATGTTCTCTATGCCCTCACCCTGCTTCTATGAAGGTGCTCCTACTCCCACCCACCCATTCCCACCTCACCGCCCTGCCATTCCCCTGCACTGGGGAAATGAGCCTTTACAGGCCAAGGGCTTCTCCTGGCATTGATGCTAGACAATGCCATTTTCTGCTACATATGCAACTGGAGCCATGGGTTCCTCCATATGTGCTCACTAGTTGGTGTTTTAGTCCCTGTAAGCACTGGACATACTGAATACTTAGCTCCTTTGACATTTTGTTAATTTATTTTTTATGTTTAGACCCCTAAAATTAAAAAAATGAGAACATTTGAGATTTGCTAAGAAAATGTTTTAGATGATTGTGTTTTGGTAAATATTTGAGTATGAAGATCATAGCTTCCCAGATTTCCTTAACTGAAAATTTGTAATTATTCATCTCACTCTGAGAATGTCAACTGGACATGTATAGAAGCATGCTCCTTGAATGTCAAGTACATTGACATATCATTATTTTCTTATCAATTAGAAATTTTATTGTTTCTTAAATTATTGAATCCCATACCACCTTAGGAAACGTGACTAAGACACCCATTGTTTGTGATGTAGGTGAGGATATCTTCTACTAAAAAGAAAACCATCTTGTTCCTTTTAGATTGTGATGGTGTTGCTACAATATAAACATCAATCAGTAGATGTCTTTACCTTTCTTCTTATTTTATTTGTTATTTTATTGTGTTTTAGATTATTGGGCTCTACTGTTGACAATCAAGTATCTCCAGGTACAGACAGCTCCCTTAGCTCAGCAAAACCTACTTTGCTTGTTGGGGAAGTCCTGCCTACTGGTTCAGCTTAATTTCCCCAGATAAGAATCAGTCCAGTTAAGCACCTGGAATTCCTGGAATGTCTCTTCATGCAAATGGAGCATTCTTCTGAACCCTAAGCTCTAGCTAATGATACTTACCAATCAATGGAAATGCCTACAGCTGTCCCACAAAATATAAACCTGTTGATTCACCCTCAAGAAAGCTGAGCTGCCTCTCTAAGGATGATCTGGAAGTAGGTAATTTTTTTCATACTCTAACCCTGTTGTTTGACTCTGTTCCATTTGGTCTCGTGGACAAGTGCCCAACAGCCCTAGAGTAGAAGGGAGAACTATATTAGATAACTCCTAAATTATTATTGTCAAGAGTCTTCCATCTCAGTTTCTGATCCTCATTTATGTGACTCAGTTCTCAAGCATATACAAATTTTACAGGAACCAAATTATTTCTGGGAAGACTATTTCACTAAGCTTATATATAACATTCAAAAGGACCCAGAATGACTTTTGAGTAGTATTCCATGTACTAATCAAACCTTATATTGTAGAAAACATTATGGAGTATTCTAAACAGAAAATATTAAATTTGAAAGTGCTTAGGTTCCCTATTGCTTTCTTACCAGTTATTTTGACTGGTCATTATCCATTTGGTAAAACTTCCCAAACAACTCATTAATATTTAAATAGCTATCTGAATTATAAACTCCAAACTGCAGAAACCAAATGCCTTTATGCATAATGCAAGAGATCTTCGCGGAAAACAATTTCTGGATTGCAATTGCTCTCCAGTCCACCTCTTGAATTTCTACAAGGAAATCCATTGCCAATGCAATTCAAATCAATTCATTCATGGTTGATTTTAAAACGCCCTTTATATGGATGCTGGGGTGGAAGCAACATTATGAATTTAAACAAGAATCAATTACCGAAGTTGAGGATTATTTTCAGAGGAACATGCATATGTTTACATTATTTTCTAGATTTGATATTGTAGATATAAGCAAATTCTCATAAAAGTTGTATTTGTATAGATTGACTTTAGTTTAACCCAACTTTCCTTTGAATAACAATTGCATTTCACCATGAAGAAATAATAGCCAGCTAACATCTGGTGAGTAAATGTTTTGAGCAATCCTCAACCTCAAAATAGCTGGAAAAAGACTATTATTGTAGGCAAGTGATCATATCTATTTTTTATACATATGCTGAATATTGCTTTCTATTCAGGTGTAAACAATGTTGGCTGTAGAAATTACATAAATTGTATATTCATGTATACCCAACATGTTATCATAATAAGCTACTGTTACAATAAAACATATCCTGGGATACTATGAAATGTGCTTTTGCCATACAGAATGGATCTTTGTATACATGGATTAAGAGTACAAGCAAGGTGTGTGGCTAATTGTATACCATATGACTCACAAATGGAATCAGGATCATTAATGTTGCCTTAATAAATACAGAATGAGTGTATTGTATGGCTTTAAATTTATACTTCACATGAATTGCATTCAGTTCAGTGTAACACGAAGAACCTAGTCCACATCAACAAAGACAGGAAACTCAGAGCTAGAGTTGAAAGCATCTTAGAGAGCTAGAGATGCTAGCTTTGAGAGTGTTAATAGCACATGTGGCAAGAACTACAGATGCTACAATTTCACATATGGAGGTCTTTGAGATGGTTTCATTTCCCTGAGGAAAGGGAGGTTTCTTTCGAGATAAAAAGAAAAAAGCCCCTATATTATGCTTATTTAAAAAATAGCTATGGGTGAAATTTTGAATGCATAATACGTTCCATATACATATAAAAGTTTCTCCTCTAGAATGGTATGTGAGCATGTGCATTGCTAACAATAGTCTTTAACCTCAGCTGTCTTTTCGAAGAGGAATGTGCTGGGAAAGGCAGAAAAGGAGGGATGACTCAGCAGGATATGTCTCCCCAACTTGGAAGGGAAACAAAACCCCACTGAAAAAAGTAAATGCATATTACTTAATTTATAATATTTAAACCTACTCGGGGTTTTTCATAGGATACAAGTTTCTTACAGGATATAAAGTTATAAAGATTTGAGAAAAGCTCAAAATATTGGCACATTTCGGGTATAGTATTAATTACTCTAAAACATATAATTTAACATCTGTAACAGTATAATAAAAATATCATAAATATATATGATTTCATTTTGTTTTAGAGAAAGGTGCTATTTCAGTAATAGCAATGAGTATACAATAACAGAGTATAGGCATACACTTATAGGCATACACTGCTTTAGAGGAAGGGTGTCAGCCTATAATGAGCATAATAATTTGAAACATAGTATTAATCTATCAGAAGGTATCAGTGCAAGCCATTATAACTAGTAAAATGTGAAAATTTCTAATTTAAGCAGCAATAAGTAACTGTTCTATAGATAAAGTTAACAAAATGGATGTAAGCTAATACAGTTTTTTAATACCACACAATAAAATAGATGAAATAAAGATTAGTGTTTAAATTATCAAATACCCTTATCATCTGAATAATGTGGTTTTAACGCTGCAGGTAAAGCACATGTAGAAATCATTATTTGTTTAAGATGAATAAGAACATAAAGAAAGTGAGATATATGTAATAAATGTTATTGAAAATAAAATAAAATTCATAATATAGACAACTAATTTTTTGAAATTTTAATTGTACTTTTAATTAAATGAAACAAAAATATTGTCAAATGGGCATATTTTAATAAAAACATTATCTATCAGAATTTGGACTGTCTACAAGTGACTGTATCCATCCACATATGAGCAACACTGATTTGAATTAATGGGTGGGTCGCAATGAATATATTTCATTGTGTACATGACTGAAAACCCCCTGAACATTTGGTAGCGAATTAACTAAATGAAGCAATGAACTTTGTATTCTCACATTACATAGGAAAAAGAGCAGTAGAGAAGCTCACAAACAAACTGTAGACTGTGCTCACAATTTCTTTGCATGAGCTGTGAAGTTTGCCCATTATTGTTAGAAAGATTAGTTTGTGGGCAGAATGTAATTCCCAAGGGATACCAACATATACATATAAACTTATACCTAAGACAGTCTTAGCTTTCATCTGTCCTGGTTACTTCCATGTGTTGAAGTAGCATGTGATGCAAAGAAGCTGAAAAAGTGTAAACCAGTAAGTGTCAGAACTGGATGCTGAGGATTCAGCCCCAGGCTGAAGGGCAGCGTCAGTCCTGCTTCTTGTATTGTATGCTAAATGCAGCTTATCCAGTTTTATCATTAGCTATGTTAACTATGGGTAGCAAACAAAGCCACCATATCATTCATTAAATATTAACTGTGTGCCAGGACTCTCCCAGACTGTGCACAAATCTGAAGGATTGCCTGGGTATGAAGTCATTTGAGTCAATTGTTTCATCTGAAAAAACCTTTCGTTTCTTCACAATGCTACTGTAAGACAAGAAAGGTGGAAGCACAGAAATTCCTATATAAGAAATATTAAATTAGGAATATAGGTGAGAGCATAAATGGAGTGTGTATGTGTGTGTGTGTGTGTGTGTGTGTGTGTTTCCTTGGCATAAAGAGATGGCCACATGTAATACTTACTTGTGTGTTGTTTTAACCAAGAACTTGAGAGAAAACAAAAACTTCAAAAAAAAAAAAAAAAAAAACTTATCTTGGCCCAGGACTTTGGAGGTGTCAGTCTGTATTTCCTTGACCTCATGTGTGAAAGCATTTGACTATCACTGTGGTATAAGCGAGATTTATCAGAGATTCCTTCTCCTATGACAAGAAACATCAGAATATCAAGACAATTATGCCTCTGGTGATCGACTACATGTAGGTAGGCAATATCACTGAAAATTTCCAAGAACTCTCAATATAATTTCAACTGGTCAAAGTCTACATAGCTCAGCACTAAGTGGGACAGTTACAACTCTTCCTCACAACATTCAGGGGTCACCTTGTAAGGGCAGATGGAAGAGTACAAGAGACAGAGTTATCAGATGACTAAAATGAAAGAGTGTATTATGAACGCATCAGAACAATTGCACATATGAATTCAGAGCTACTTAAAGGATCTACAGGACCCTGACAGACTTAAAACAGACCAAATTCCAACATGGAGGAAAGCAAAAGGTACACAGCCCCACGATAATGGAGGAGATTATAATAATTGATAGATTATAGCAGTGAGCGAACCAATTGATTTTAAGACTTCAGAATGTCTATGGTTGTCCTTGGTTGGCCCATGTTTATGTAGTAATATTGGGGACACTTTATTGATGTACCTTTGACATTCATAGTATTTGTAATTTCAGGGCAAACTTCCTGTTACTCTGGCTCTTCTAATAGTGTTACCTATTCTTGTGAAGTTAACTTCTATTTATGATGGAATTTTAATATAGATGCATCTGTGGAAACTTGCCTCTCAACTCTGCATTTTAGTTACTTGTGGTTTTCATGAATTAATGAAAGACCATGAGACCTCTACCTTATACCAAGGACTAGAGGAAGCTAAGGAATGCTGAGAGCAGAATAAACAATCTTTCACAAGGAAGAGAATACAGATTGGGTATCCAATACCAAATATTCAGAGCTGGAGAAGAAAATATGTATAATAAACACACACACACACATACAGATACACAACAACAACAACAACAGCATCAATAAAAGAAAAGAATGTTGTCAATTCATGAGTTTGAAAGGCAGCAAAGAGAAGTATATGAGAGTCTTTGACGGGAGAGAGTAAAAGAGAGGAATCAGGCAGCTATATGATAATCTGAAAGGGCAAATTAAATAGAGAAATAAAGAGGAAGCAAAGCTAGCAAGCATGGAGAGTGAGTGTGAGCACAATTCCTCCACTATCTTTGCTCCGATTCCAACTTTCACATTCCTGCCTCGAGTTCTTGCTCTTTTATTTCTCAGTGTAGACTGAGACTTAAGAGGTTTAAAATGAAATAAACCCGTTTATCTTCCATCCTTTGCCCAAGGAAAAAGAGAATAGCTCTGGGAATTTATGCATGGAGGTCACAATCAGCAATTTGTTTCAGCAGCATAAACTGTACTAATGTTGCGTCAATTGAGTGGCAGAGGATGGGGGTGTTGAATACCATTATATACATTGTATGAAATTCTTAAAAAAAAACAGTATAAATACAATGAAATTAATGCCTGAACCTGAAGAAAAAGCACTGAGTATGTGTGGATGCACAAGACATTTTTTTTCACATGATATTCAACATTATTGGATAGTGGTGTATATCTTGCTATGCAGCCAAGGGTAGATTTAAACAGTTTTTCCTCTGTAGACATAGACAACTTCTTAAATAATTATTTTAAGGTAGATACTTAAGTGAAGTAAGTGAAGCTGGTATCCAACCACTACATAAGCTACTGTAAATATTTTTAGGGAAACTTCTGGTTTTTAATGTCATGTACTACAAAAAATAGTTTTAGAACCTAAACAATAATTTAGTTTCAAAAGCACCTCATTGTGACCAGAACCACAAATTGAAGGAGCCAGAGACTATCTTTCAAAACCAATAGGATCTGCTGTAGTGGCTCATTAGAATATTAGTTAGGTTGTTACAGTGGTCACAGTAACCAAAATGAACAGATTAAATTTTTGGTCACAAGTTTCCTTGGAAAGTTTATATATAAAAAAGACAAAATAATATAGCAGAAAGACATTTTTTCCAAGGATTAATGTAAAACAGCATCATCTGGTCACTGCACAAAATGTTTACCACTCAAGTAAGGAAATTATATCCTACTCATGCTTTGTAAAAAATAAATTTAAAAAAAGTTTCTTCTTGCTGGTTAAGAGTTTTGCATTGCTACAAATGTTGAAGACATTGATTTTAATGTGTGATCACAAAATGGCATAAATCCATTTTGAGCATTTATTTGATTGATTGCACATCACACATTCAAATAAACATGTACAGCATGATCTCAGATAAGCACACTGCATTTATTTAAATGTCTTCACATTCATATTAGATTGAACATTCAAATGCATTTAAATCAGGCTCAGAATTGAGTCACTGATGCATTGTTAAAAGGTGAATATAATACGTGATAATACTTGTCTGAATCTTACAGAATCCTGTGGCCTGTCTGTTTACTCAAGGCTATTCCCCAAAAAAAAGAGCAAATCAACACTCAAGGTAAGTTTGGGAAGAATGTGGCATGAGATACCTCAGTAGTAATATACTTAAAATCAGTTTACTCAAAAGCAACACATCTGTCATTTCTAAAAAATCAGAATTTTTTTAAAACTTCCCTCAGAGAAAAAGTTTAGATATTGCAATATGAAATTCAACTTATTTTGTTTTCAGGGGATAAGTATGCTTTCTCAAAACAAATGCTCTTAGTAAATTTTTTAAACGACTTTATTTTACAAAACAAAGATAAATGTACAGATTTTAAACATTTTTTGCTTAAAATTATACATTTTTGTCAGTACTGTTTTTTCAGATATTAAAATAATTTTTACATAAAACTATGTGAATATATTTTTTAGTCAGTACTTGATTTTTTCAAGGGCTTGACAGTATGCATTGAAAACCTAATAGTTACAATGAGCGTAAAGTACATGCAAAACAAAACGCAACATGGAAATAGTCAAAGTCTTCTTGTTTTGTAAATATATATATATATATATATATATATATATATATATATATATATATATTGTTTTCTTTATTTCTTGGACTTCATACAGTCTGTGAGTTGTTTTTGGGGGAGTGCAGGCCTCTGGGGTTAGCATCCCAATAACAGAGACTGCATATTATGTCTTTTCTTTTGTGACTGCTTTATCTCACTCAGGATGATATTCTCTAGATGCAGCCATTTTCTTAAGAGTTTGGTTAACTCATTGTTTCTGGTGGCGGAGTAGTATTCCATTGTGTAAATGTACCACAATTTTTGTATCCATTCATCTTCTGAAGGAAATCTGGGTTCTTTCCAGCTTCTGGCTATTATAAATAGAGCTGCAATGAACATTGAGGTGCATATATCTTTGTTGTGTATTAAAGTGTCTCTGGGGTATATGCCCAGAAGTGGAATAGCTGGGTCTTCAGGTAGTACTATATCCAATTTTCTGAGGTATTGCCAGACTGATTTCCAGAGTGGTTGTATTAGTTTGCAACCCAACCAACAGTGGAGAAGTGTTCCTCTTTCTCCACAGCCTCGCCAGCATCTGCTGTCATCTGAGTTTTGGATCTTGGCCAATCTGACTGGTGTGAGGTGGAATCTCAGGGTTGTTTTGATTTGCATTTCACTGATGGCTAAGTATGTCGAGCACTTCCTCAGATGTTTCTCGGCCATTCGGTGTTCCTCAACTGAGAACGTTTTGTTTAGTTCTGTACCCCATTTTTTAATAAGATTGTTTGATTCTCTGATGTCTAGCTTTTTGAGTTCTTTGTATACCTTGGATATTAGGCCTCTATCTGATGTGGTGTTGGAAAAGATCTCTTCCCATTTTGTTGGTTCTCGTTTTGTTTTCTTGACGATGTCCTTAGATTACAGAAACTTGGCAATCTTATTAAGTCCCATTTGCTAATCATTGACCTTAGAGCTTGAGCCATTGGTGTTTTGTTCAGGAAATTTTCTCCTGTGCCTATGTGTTCTAAGGTTTTCCCTACATTCTCATCTAATAGTTTCAGTGTATCTGGTTTAATGTGGAGATCTTTGATCCACTTACACTTGAGCTTTGTACAAGGAGATAAGAAAGGGTCTATTATCATTCTTTTGCATGCTGAGTGCCAGTTGGACCAGCACCATTTGTTAAATAGGCCTTCCTTTTTCCATTGAATGTTTACTGCTCCTTTGTCAAAAATCAAGTGAAGATATACATGAGGGCTCATTTCTGGTTCTTCTATTCAATTCCATTGATCCACATGCCTATTTCTGTACCAGTACCATGCAGTTTTCAGCACAATTGCCTTGTAATATAGCTTGAGGTCAGGGATAGTGATTCCCGCAGATGTTTTTTTGTTGTTGAGGATGGATTTAGCTATTCTAGGTCTTTTGTTATTCCATATGAAATTGCACATTGATCTTTCCAATTCCATGAAAAACTGGGTTGAAATTTTGATGGGGATTGCATTGAATCTGTAGATTGCTTTTGGTAGGATGGCCATTTTTAAGATGTTGATTTTTCCAATCCATGAGCATGGGAGATCTTTCCATTTTCTGAGATTCTCCTCAATTTCTTTCTTTAGAGGTTTGAAGTTCTTGTCCTACAGGTCCTTAACTTGCTTAGTTAGAGTCACACCAAGGTATTTCATAGTTTTTGTGATGATTGTGAAGGTTACGTTTTCCCTAATTTCTTTCTCCACATGTTTGTCCTTTGAGTATAGGAAGGCTACTGATTTGTTCGAGTTAATTTTGTATCCAGCCACTTTGCTGAACTTGTTTATCAGCTGTAGGAGTTCTCTGGTGGAATTTTTGGGGTCACTCAAGTACACTATCATGTCATTGGCAAAGAGTGATGTTTTTATCTCTTCCTTTCCGATTTGTATCCCCCTGATCTTCTTTTACTTTCTAATTGCTCCAGCCAGGACTTCCAGTACTATGTTGAATAGGTAGGGGGAGAGTGGGCAGCCTTGTCGAGTCCCTGATTTTAGTGGGATTGCTTCAAGTTTCTCGCCATTAAGTTTGATGTTGGCTGTTGGTTTGCTGTATATTGCTTTTATTATGTTGAGGTATGGACCTTGGATTCCTGTTCTTTCCAGGACTTTTAACATAAAGGGGTGTTGGATTTTGTCGAATTATTCCTCAGTGTCTAGTGAGATGACCATGTGAATTTGATCTTTGAATTTGTTTATATTGTGGATTACATTGATGGATTTCCTTATATTAAACCATTCCTGTAAATCAGGGATGAAGCCTACTTGGTCATGATGAATGATTGTTTTAATGTGTTCTTGGATTCGGTTTGCGAGGATTTTGTTGAGTATTTTTGCATCATTGTTCATAAGTGAGATTGGTCTAAAGTTCTCTTTCTTTGTAGGGTCTTTGTGTGGTTTAGGTACGAGGGTTATTGTAGCCTCAAAAAATGAGTTAGGTAGTATTCCATCTGATTCTATCTTTTGAAATAGTTTGGAGAGTATTGGTGTTATATCCCAATAAATGTCTGATAAAATTCTGCACTTAACCTGTCTGGACCTGGGATTTTTTTGGTTGGGAGGCTTTTGATGACTTCTTTTATTTCTTTAGGTGTTATAGGGTTATTTAGATGGTTTACTTGGCCCTGGTTTAACTTTGGGATCTTGTATCTGTGTCGGAATTCATTCATTTCCTCCAGATTTTCCAATTTTGAGGAGTATAAGGTTTTGTATTAGGATCTGATGATTTCTTGAATTTCCTCAGTTTCAGTTGTTATGTCCCCACTTTCCTTTCTGATGTTGTTAATTTGTATACTCTCTCTTTGCCCTCTAGTTAGTCTTGCTAGGGGTTTATCAATCTTGTTGATTTTCTCAAAGAACCAACTCTTGGTTTTGTTGATATTTTCAATGGTTCTTTTCGATTTTATTTGGTCTATTCCTGCCCTAATTTTGATTATTTCTTGCCATCAACTTTTTTGGGGTATTTCTGGTTTTTTTTTGTTTTTTGTTTTTTGTTTTAGGGCTTTTAGCTGTGCTGCCAGGTTGCTGATGTAAGCTCTCTCCAGTTTCTTTTTGGAAGCACTTAGGGCTATGAGTTTTCCTCTCATTACTACTTACATTGCATCCCATAAGTTCGAGTATGTTGTGTTTTCGTTTTCGTTGAATTCTAGAAAATCCTTAATTCCTTTTTTTATTTCTTTTTTGACCCTGATATCGTTTAACACAGTGTTGTTTAGTTTCCATGTGTATGTGTGCTTTTTGTTGTCTTTGTTGTTGTTAAATCAAGCCGTAGACCATGGTGATCTGAGAGGATGCATGGGAGTATTTCAATCTTCTTATATTGATTGAGGCTCGCTCTGTGTCCAATTATGTGGTCAATTTTCGAGAAGGTGCCATGGGGTGGTGAGAAGAAGGTGTATTCTTTGACTTTAGCATAATATGTTCTGTATATATCTATTAATTTTAGTTGGTTCAAAGACTCTGCTAGTTTTGCAGTGTCCTTGTTCAGTTTCTGTTTTCATGATGTGTCCATTGGTGAGAATGGGGTATTAAAGTCTCCCACTATTATTGTGTGGGGTGAAATGTATTTTTTGAGCTTTAGTAAGATTTCTTTTATGAATGTGGGTGCTTTTTTATTTGGAGCATATATGTTAAGGATTGAGAGTTTCTCCTGACAGATTTCACGGTAATGAGTAAAAAGTTTCCTTCTTTATCCTTTTTGATAACTTTTGGTTGGAAATTTACTTTATTTGATATTAGAATAGCCACTCCAGCTTGCTTCTTGGAGCTGTTTGCTTGGAAATTTTTTCCCACCTTTTAATTCTGAGATAATGTCTGTCTTTGTCTCTGAGATGAGTTTCCTCTATGCAGCAAAAGGCTGGATTTTGTTTATGTATCCAGTCTGATAGCCTATGTTTTTTTATTGGGGAGTTGAGTCCATTTATGTTAATAGATATCAAGGAATAGTTGTTTCTGTTTCATGCCATTATTTCTTTTGTGGGTTGAGTTGTGTCTGTGTCTTTTTCTTCTTTTAGATTTCTTGTTTAGGAGTTTTCTTGTTTTTACTAGGCTGTATTTTCCCTCATTGTACTGGGTTTTCCACCTATAATTCGTTGTAGTGCTGGGTTTGTGGTCAGATATTGTATAAATTTTGATTTGTCTTGAAATACCTTCATCTCTCCATCGATGGTGATTGATAGTTTTGCTGGGTATAGCAGCTTGGGCTGGCACTTGTGTTCTCTTAGGGTATACATGATGTCTGTCCAGGCTCTTCTAGCTTTCATAGTCTCTGTTGACAAATCGGGTGTGAGTCTGATTGGCCGGCCTTTATATGTTACCTGACCTTTTTCCCTTAATGCTTTTAGTATTCTTTCTTTGCTTTGGGCACTTGATGTTTTTACTATTATGTGTTGGGAGGTATTTCTTTTCTGGTCCAACCTATTTGGTTTTCTGAAGGCTTCTTTTATGCTCGTGGTCATCTCATTCTTGAGGGTAGGAAAGTTTTCTTCTATGATTTTTCTGAAGATATTTACTGTGCCTCTTATTTGATACTCTTCTCCCTCTTCTATTCCTATTATCCTTAGGTTCGGTCTTCTCATTGTGTCCTGGAATTCCTGGACATTTTGGGTTAGGAGCTTTTTGTTTTTTGCATCTTCTCTGGCTGTTTTGTCTATGTTTACAATGTTGTCTTCTGCCCCTGAGATTCTCTCTTCCATCTCTGGTAATCTATTGGAAATGCTTGCTTCTGTGATTCTTATTTTTTTTTTTTTTAGGTGTTCTACCTCTAGGGTTATCTCTTTTTGTGTTTTCTTTATTGTGTCAATTTCCATTTTAAATTCCCTCTTTCATTCCTTCATCTCTTTGATTCTGTTTTCCTCTAGTTCTTTGAGTTCTTTGAGTGTTTTTCTTGTTTCCTCTTTAAAAGCTTCTGAATCTTTTTGCTTTTCCTCCCGTTCTTGTTTAAGTATCTCTATCAGCATCTTGAGGTATGATTTCAGGTCTGTGTTTTCCTTTTCCGGAGTGTTTGGAATTCTGATGTTTGCTGTTATGGGAGAGCTGGGTTCTGGTGTTGCCAGGTTGTCTTGGTTTTCTTGGGATATACTCTTTCGCTTTCCTCTTGCCATTTGGTTGTCAGTGATATGTTCTTGCCTTTCTCTTGTATCTGGTCTGTGTCCCTGGATCTCCACTTGTCCAGTTGGCAGATGGGTTGAGCCCTGTTCTATGCCTCAGAGTCGCCAGATGGGAACAGAAGTTCCATTGTTCTATTCCTGGTCGCTGGATCAGACAGGCCGGGGCAGGGCAAGGCAGGGGGTGCACTTTCCGTGTGCACTCCTCAGAGATCTCTCTGCTCCCTGGCAGCCCAGGTTTCCCACCCACCAGTTTCTCAGCCTCTACGAGCTGCCGTTCCGGGTGGCAGATGGGCCAGGCTCCGCTCTGCGTGCTGAAGTCGTCTCCGGGTGGAAACAGAAGTTCCTAAGTTCTGTTCCCTTACAAATATAACCTAAAATTTAAAAAGGTAAAACTGTGTGATTTATTGTACTTGTTTTCAGTATCATAGAGAAATTTAATTCTTGGATCATTTTTTCAAAATGAATACACACCAAAGATATACACACATATATAAACATATATCTACATATGTGACATTACATATGTACACATGCACACATAAAATATATGCATGTGTGTTGCAGTAAGTATTAAAAAATATAAATGTGTTTATCTCTTTACCGGCCCTGAGGTCCGACCCTGATACGGAGTCCCATGTAACTCTGGAGCGCAGTCTGAGCTGCCGTCATGGCCCAACTCTTCTACACAACTCCCTTCCCTTGGCGGTTTACTACCTGCTGTTGTCAGCCTTTGTCCTGGGGTAATTTTGTACCCCAAAATCCCACAGAAACCCAACTCTACAGCTTGATAGCTTTTTATACAGGTTTGTATATTCAACTTGCAATCCACAAATCCTCTACACAGCAAGATTGAATCAAATAGATCAAGATACAAACTGCCCTTCTAAATGAGACATTAGACCTGTGAAATCCTTAAGATTCATAGCTTTTTAACACCAATAAATCCCAACTGGGTCCAGCTTGTGCCTGGGAAGCTTCATGTTGCCAAGATCTCTAACCTCTGTTCTCTGGCTCACTGCCCCCTCCACCTAACTCACCCCGCCGCCCAGTCACTGGCTTTCCTTTAAATTACTAATTAAAATAGGAAGGGTCAGTTGGAGTCACCTGACTAGCCAGTCCTTCTTGGAGAAGTCGAATTAACATTAAAATACTAACAGCTTCAGGACAATCTACAGGTATGTAACTTCTAGAACAGTATGTGTGTTGTTCCCTTCTTCTTCCTGTTCTCTCTCTCTCTCTCTCTCTCTCTCTCTCTCTCTCTCTCTCTCTCTCTCTTTCTCTGTGTGTGTGTGTATGTGTGTGTTTGTGTGTGTGTGTGTGTGTGTGTGTGTTAAATTAGGAGATTACAGACTCTATAGAAGTCCTAAGTAAATGTGTGTCTTTGGTGTTGACAAGGTTATATCAAGGATCTCATTAACTCAGATCCACGTAAGTGGAGAAACGCTCTTGTTATTAATATTATTATTCACAAAATAATTTTTCAATCAACACAACAATCTTATGGCATAGGTATAATCTTTTACCTTTTTTCATAGAGATGGAAACAAGGTTAGATGACATAGACATTTGATGCCATGCAAGCATAGAACAAAGCCATTTCCATCCCTCCTCTCCCAAAGTGAGCATATAGAATTCGAGAACAAGTTTTCTATTTTCATTATTGTTATCTATAAAGATCCTTGTTCACAAAGGTATGAAACTCTAACTTGGCCTAGAACGTGTAGAAAAATAAAATCAGTGGATATAACCCACACAGTGAAAATGTTTAATGAAAAAAATTGTGTGGCTTCTCTTAGGTCAGTATATTTGACATGATATACATCTTTTTCAGTTACTTTTGGTTTTTTTACTGAAATATGCCCTCTTGCCAATTTGTCTCAAATTTTAACTGTTCTTTACTGTTTTTTTTTTTTTATTTCAGATATGAGTTAAAATTTTTATGTGTGCATGCAAACTAAAGCAAACATGGACATATTTCTCATGCAAGAAATATATTTTGCAATTTGCTGTGTATGTGTATTCAAAGTCAATTAAATATTTAATATGAAAGGACTTAAATAGCACAAAAAATTAAAAAAAATAAGAAATTAAGTGATTAATATCATTGTTTATTGAACTATTAAGTTTAAAAATCTGAAATAGTAATAATCAACAGAAAGTTGCTTAAAAAATAAAAACTAGTTATGCATCAATATAAACCATCCAATTAATATGGGTGAAAAATTAAAAGGGAAAAAAAATAAGTAAACAAGTAAAAGAATACTTTTGTTTAAAGTGTGTAGTTTCTAGTGCAATAAATGTGAGGCATACTATAATACAGTATCTTTTATTGTTTATTGTTTATTATTATTATTATTATTATTATCATCATCATCATTATTATTATTATTATTATTATTATTATTATTATTATTATTTAGTTTTTGTCTTAGTAAGGCTTTTACTTCTGTGAAAAGACACCATGACCAAGCTAAGTTTTATAAAGGACAACATATAATTGGGGCTGGCTTACAGGTTTAGAGTTTTGCTCCAATATCATCAAGACAAGAACAAGAAGCATCCAGGCAGGCATGGTATAAGAGGAGCTGAGAGTTTTCCATCTTCATCTGAAGGCTGCCAGTGGAATACTAACTTCCAGGCACCTAGGAAATAATTCTGATAGACCACACCCACAGTGACACACCCACTCCAACAGAGCCACACCTTTTCATAGTGCTACTCCCTGGGTGGAATATATGCAATCCATCACAGTTAGCATATGTTTATAAGATGAATAGTGTGACTTATTTCTGAAAAATAGAAGATGATGTTATCAATCCACAAACACCTTCACTTTTATTAGTAGTAGTGACATAGTGGATTTCTCGAGCATCTTCTCAAATACAAAAAACTTTAATAAAGTTCAGTTATTACTGTCAACATATGCCTCACCAGCAACACTTGAAACAGTTCAGAGAATTCAAAAATATTGAAACCTCAGCTCACTGGACAGCTATGAAGCTACCCAAAAGACAAATACAGGAGAATTTGGGAAGACATAATTTAGGATTAATTTGCTTGTGTAACAAGAAAAAAAAAGTGATCTCTAATATGGCTCTTGATTGAAAACTAACTGATTATTTTAAGCTATTTATGGGGAAATATTATTTCATAAAACTCAGATTTACAATAACAAATGTAGACTAAATTCATAAATGGCTATATTACAATAAGGATCATACAATATTATGACAAAATGTTTTAAAAACAAGTTTTTTAAACAAGACATTTAGATCACATGTATATTGGGTTATGTAGTTGGTCAGCATAGTTTCTGAAATTGTTCTTTCATTTCAAGGAATATACAAGGCACAATCTACTTTTAATTTAAAAAAATTGGTGCATATACTATCAGGATTAAAGATCAACTTGAGAATGGTTTATGAGGAAGCAATTTTAAACATCAAATTAAAAATTATTCAAGACACATTGACTAGAAAAATGGCCTAGAATGCGGATTAAATAATAAGTCAGAATAATGCACTCCTTCATTTGGTGACTTTAATGTTACTGTGTTTCCTCTCTGCTATGTGGGTTTAGTTTGTCTTAAATGTGCTTTTACTTACTCCTAGTTCACAAGGGAAGGGACAGGGACTGAAGGAGTGTGTGGCTCTAGATCCTACAGTAACCATATGTGAGGCTCAAACCTCAGAATGTCATTTTGTGCATGCATCAGATTTTAACTCATAGATGAATAGTAAGATGTTCTCCTGTGGATCTAGGGATAGCTGTGGTAAACAACCACCCCAGACTTGACATGTTCCACTACAGTGGTATACACTAAGAAGGCAACAGTTTTCCAACAAAATTTCTCTTAAAGTTGTGTCCTGGAATTATTCCTGGAGATGCTGAAAGATCATACATGTAGGGTAAGTTCCAGCTTCTACCAGGGCACACATGCATGTAGCTCTTAGAGAGACTATCATTTACATGTTTGAGCAAAACTCCAAACTCTGTGCACACTTTGAGAGACGTATTGATCCATTTCGTATGTAGCTGAAGATAGCAGTGTCTGTTATCAGTGTGGGAAGAGGCTTTTGTTCCAAAAAGGGTACGTTGTCCCAATGCAGGGGAGTGACAAGGCAATCGGGGTAGAGAGAAGGGAATGCACCTTTGTGAAGGCAAGTGGAGGGGGAGAGAAATGGGAGCAGGGCAGGGTAAAGGTATAATGTCCCAAATGTAAATACAGGGTATCTAATAAAAATATTTAAAAAAAGAAATTTGTAAGAAGTCAACATTGCCAAGGTTGTTATGAGTACCCTCTATGAACCATCAAGAAAACTGAGAATCAAAACTGTTCCAAGCAATAATTATGCTCCGAAGTATAATTTTAAATAAAAATACTACTCATAGAGCTTTGCCAGAATCTTCATGTCTCAAGTACCAGAGAGTTATTACTTTGACATTTTTTAATGGCTTGGTGTCTCAATATTTCCGTGAATGAGGCTTTCTAAAGTTTCTTTACAGGGCAAATTAATGAGAACAGTTCTTACTGCATTGTGCTAACATGCTAATGAGAACAGTTCTTACTGCATTGTGCTAACATGCTATTGAGAACAGTTCTTACTGCATTGTGCTAACATGCTATTGAGAACAGTTCTTACTGCATTGTGCTAACATGCTATTGAGAACAGTTCTTACTGCATTGTGCTAACATGCTATTGCTACATGTTCAGCTCAATGTCTCCTATTGTCCATTACATGACCAAGGCGTGTCACTGGACACATGTGCTGACACTGGTGGACTTACTCAGTTCATCCCCTCTTCATCTTCAATTCACTCTCATTTTTGCCTTTTTCTGATTCTCCTTACATCTAGTAGTAGTAGGTAAAGTCGTAGTGTTGTCTTTTTTTTTTTCTTTATTTTGAAAAAGTTGTCTATTCTTTAGGCAACTTGATTGCAGGGTAGGCCTTGCAAGAGTCCAAGGAAAAAATATTTCTGGCTTTCTGTCTGCAAGAGAACAAGAACAACTAAGCCACTGATACTTTCTCACTCATTAGTGTTGTACAGAGAACACCTCTTGCACACAGCTGCCCAAGACCAGTCAGCATGGTGAATGTACTAACATGCTGTATCAAGACAAACTAGAAATATAACACCGGATCACACAGTGCTCCCTTTAAATGTGCAATTACCCTATCATTGAAACACTTTTCTACCATTGTGACATTTCTATGACATGCAAGATCATTTTTCCAGTCATTTGTCTATATTTTTTTTTACATTAATATTAATTCCCAGGGGTCACAGTCACTCGCCTTCAAGGTTTGAAACAGGCTCTGGTCTAGAGCCTCAGAGCCAAGGCCTGATGCTAAGGTTTGTCTGCCAGTGTTGACTCATGCAGACAATGGGAACATAGGGAACAGCATGAAGGGCGTACTTTCAGTGCCTCTCAGGTGCCAGGGCCACTGTAAGTTTGAAATTATTGCTGTAATTTTGTCTACTTGGCAGTTTTTCAAATGAATATGTATGATGGAGCAAAATAAATGTGTCATTGAACACACACCCAGTTAAATTATAGCAGTAATTTAAAATGCAGTGCATGATGGGACATGGAAGACAACAAGACTTGAAGTGTAATATGTAAACATGGAGGAATTGTACACCCTACAGTCCATACCTGAAACTTAAAATGATTTAGATCTTTTCAAATATTCTTAGTAAAACCACGTTTTCTCTGACTCAGAAACTGACTGCTCAAAGCATAGCCACTCTTCTCTGGACAGAAAGAGGTCAGATTTGCATGGGTTTTTATTTAAGACTGACTATAAGACTTACAGAAAAATAGTCACATCATAAAATACACATCATAAAATCACTACCCAACACTAATGAGTCTCATAGTAAATAAAAGTTAATTTTATTACAAACTTTATTCAAATGAAAGACTTGTCCTTTAATTGCGCAGCTTGTCTGTGAAGTCATGAAGTATCATGAATCTTCATACTGATTTTAATTTAGGTCAGTAAATATGAAAACTAGTATTCTCTATGGCATGTAGAAAACTATGCCTGTTTATAGATGTGTCTCTCTCTGGATACAAACCTATATACATGTATCTCACTGAAAATATCAGCTGCAGAATTTGACACTTGACACCTGAAAGTCAAACAGAGTGGCCTGGAGTCAAAAGATGACAGTTGCAATGAGAGCTAAACGCAATGTTTCAATACTGTTTTCCAACTTAGACATGAGAAGTTTTTCTTAGAAGCTCTACTCTAAAAGGAAGGAATTAAATCAATAAGTGTTTAATTTCTCGTGGGAAATGCTTCTCGAACTACAGGGTCAGCTCAGAGGATTAGATCAGTCAAATATAAAGGAATACAAAGTCCTGGAGTGATAGTTGGAAAACCCTGTTAAATGGAATTGCTTGTTAGGTTCTCTGAATCTAAATTAAAGGTTGAAGATCCACAGGCAGAGAGCAGAAGTGGTCTCAGAGCAAACCTCAGTGCTTGCGAAAGACTGGTTTTAAAAGAACACATGGTTCTCTAATTCTTGACAAGTGTGACTCATTTTCACTTACTTTAGATGGATGCCTTACAGGTTACAAATGGTTTTACTCCTAAGAGAATTTTCAAAAGACATGTGGACTCCATTATCTTGTGGTTCCCCCTCCCCATCCATTAAAATAACAGCTGATAAGAATGGAGCGGCGGGACTACACTGGAATGAATGATTGATTCTGAACTCTGTTAATGCTGCCTCCCAAACAGCAGGTATCTGTTCTGTTGTTTGAGACTCTTCTTCTTCAGCAAAATATTTTTTCATCCATGTCATTAATATTCAAGCACAGGCACATTAGTAAGCAATTCCCCCGTCACATTTTGCAACCCTTTATCTAACTTAGATTTCCTGAAAGCACGATGCAGTTGACAAGGTGTATTTCTGTGGTGGGTCACTAAATTTTTTTAGAAACAAATTTGTTTGTGTGTTTGTGTGTGTGTGTGTGTGTGTGTGTGTGTGTGTTTTCAATTAAAAATTTAATAATCATGCAATTTGCATGCTTAACATTAAGTACCATTGTGTGTTTTTAAAAGTTTAAATTTATTCCATATTAATAACTAAATGTTTTGGAAGAAGTGGATTTTCTGATATTATTTTGAACCGTATTTCTGCTAAGCTTTACACTTTCATAATCCCTTGTTTTTAATTCTGCTAGTTTTGTCAGGAACGTACAAGCTTATGACATCAAAATAAACACCACAAAGAACTGTGCCAAACTTAATGAAAGCCAGAGCCCGTTTAAGTGCAGAAAATAGTAAAACATAAGGCATGTTCAATGAACTTTTCATAAATGATCAACCATCAGTTAATGGAGAAGCATCCCTTAAAGCCTAAACAAACATCCTACTTACTTCTAATAAAAAATGTTACAGTATCAAATGAATGTTCATTCTATTAAGAACTTCTGAATCTTCTTTCTTTGAGTTTATCACCTAAACTACACTTTGTCCTCCATGTTGTAGGACATAGCCTCCCTATGTGTCCAACTCAGAATTAAAACAGAAAGGTAGAATCCTACCACCAAAATGGACTAAGCACCTAGAAAGAACAGAGCAGGTTAAAAGCAGTTTCTCATGAGCTTGGTAGAAATACATATAAAATATTGTTCTACCTTTAAGAAAGGTCCAGACTGAAGGAACAGATTAGTACCTATGAATCCAATCTTTTTGTTCCATCCCAGTTGATTGTATTGCAAACTTAGAAAGGAAGGAGAGAACAGTGGAAACAGAAGAAAAATGATGCACACAGTTTTACATGCACGTCACAGTGTATCTATGTGACTGGGCAGATATAGTTAAAATCAAATTTATATAGTATTAACTTACTTTTGAGTTTCTAAGCAATTTACATCTTAGATCCCACTGAATCAAAAGTGGTAATTTTGGGGGGGGGGTATCTGGTCCACTGTGATTTATTTTCGTATGTAGAAAAATCATGTGTCTGCAAACTCAGGCTGAAAACTTATATTAAAGAGAAAAAGAATAAGAAAAGTAACATTTAAAACATTTTATACTGACCAGTGTTGGAAAAAAAATGAATTAAAGCCACAAAATTCAAATCAAGTCAATTACCTGCAAAACAATACTTACATAATCTTTTAAAATAAAATAAACATCATAATTCTTAGCCAAATATATACTCTCTGTATGTCTCTCTGCCTCTGTCTCTATATGTTCTCCCTTTCTGTCTCTGTCTGCCTTTTCCCCCTTCCCTTCCCTCCTCTCAGTGGTATTGTCAGAAGTGGCTATAATCTCATGCAGATGAGATATTGACCTGTTGCCTATGTTCACAGAGAAGCCAAAAAGAATGGTATCACCAGCTGTAAACTCCATCAATCATAGTACCCTTAATCACCTCACTTACATGGTCTCTCTTGGCGTTAGCCTATATTATAACCATGACTGGCATGCATACTTCAAAAAGAATTTGGCTCATTTTGAAGGGTATTTTTGGGGCCACCATAAATAATGTAAATGAAAGGTTGCTCTGACTTTTCCTAGAACAGTGATGTTTATTAAATTAGTTAACTTAATATAATTTTTTCACATCTATGCAAATTTTCCTCTTAATATAGATTTGATTTCTTAGTTCTCAAATTCAATATTTACAAATGAAGCTTGTGAATGTACACAGAACCCAACTGCATACATTTGGTTTATACCTTTATGGATTTGACTATTTTTCTTCTTCTTCTTTTTTTTCTTTCTTCCCCCCCTCCCACTATACAGACACATAAAATGATCCAAGAAGGTAAAAGTGAAAAGAGAGAAGTAGTGGAAGGAGGGGTATAATAAAGCAATATTGAGAGGATTGTAAGCTGTCATTATTTCTAAAAATCCAACTGTTTCTTCAACTATTGTTTCAAGTGCTGATCTTGTTTGATATAATCAGCTCCACTACTCTTTTGGCACCTTGAAAAACTAGAATATGAAAGGGAAAAGTAGTCAGCACTACAGAGCCCTTCTTTCTGGTTCTCCTATGTGTAAAGACTACCATCGTATTCAGAGATTGTTGCAGGGAAACACAATTTTCTGTCTAGTCCTGTCTGTACTGATGTACTAACTGCTTCTAGAGGGGTGGTTCCCAACCGATTGGTGGGTCTCATCACCTTTGAAGGACACATATCAGATATCCTTCATATAAAATATTTACATTATGATATGTAAAAGTAGGAAAGTAGGAAAATTAGTTATAAAGGAACAACAAAAGCAATTTTATGATGGGGAGGGCCCCACCATGACATGAGGAATTATATTAAATGGTCCCAGCATTAGGAAGGATTAAAATCCACTGGTATGGAGTTTTAATTTCTCCAAGAGTGCATAGCTGAATTTGTTTCTTCATTTTCACATTTAAATGCAAAGTAAATCTCTGCATAGTTCCGCTAATGTTGCTGAGATGAGGCCCTCTATAGGTTCTAGAATCGAGCTGCTTAACACACATAGGCAATTTTTTACTCAAGGACAGCTGGGGAGCTCAAGGTGAAAGGTGCTTAGCACAAAGCCTGAAGACCTGAGTTTAAACATGGGATCTATGTTTTGAAAGGAGAGAGCATAGTTATATATCCAACAAGTGTTCATTTGACTTCCAAAGGTATACAAGTCAGGCCCTTCCTCACTCCCATAAACCCAAGCACAAGAAAAAAAACAATTATAGTAAACTATTTTAATTATTTAATTTGTTATTTTATGGGCATGTATGTCTATGTACTGTGTAAACGCCTGTGGCCTTTAGAGTTCAGAAGAAGGCATCAGGTCCCACAAAACTGTAGTTAAATACTAAAGTTGTATACCCATTTGGTTGCTGAGACTTAAACTGGTCTCTGTGGATGAGAAACCAATGCTATTAACCAGTGAGTAATCTTTCCAGTCCCTAAAAATGTTTTATTAAAGAATATTATTTAGATCAAGATTAATGTTTCTGTGATTATTATATTATTAATGTTAATGCAATTTAAGTTTTGTCTAGTTACTGTCACATATTTAAGATTGGGAAAAGATCATTACCAATCCCACATTTGATAGAGGCCTAATATCCAATATATACAAAGAACTCAAGAAGTTAGACGCCAGAGAATCAAACAATCCTATTTAAAAATGGCATAATGAGCTAAACAAAAATATTCTCAATTGAGGAAGATGGAATGGCTGGGAAGCATCTAAGGAAGTGCTCGACATCTCTAGTCATCAGGGAAATGCCAATCAATACAACCCTGAGATTCCACCTCACACCAGTCAGAATGGCTAAGATCAAAAACTCAGATGACAGCAGATGCTGGTGAGGATGTGGAGAAAGAGGAACACTCCTCCACTGTTGGTGGGGTTGTAAGCTGGTACAACCTCTCTGGAAATCAATCTGGCGGTTCCTCAGAAAATTGGACATAGTCCTATCTGAGGACCCAGTTATTGTACTTCTGGGCATATACCTCAAAGATGTTCCAACATAAAATAAGGACACCTGCTCCACCATGTTCATAGAAGCCCTATTTATAATAGCCAGAAGCCAAAAAGAACCCAGATGTCCTTCACTAGATGAACAAATATAAAAATTGTGGTACATTTACACAATGGAGTACTACTCAGCTATAAGAAATATGACTTTATGGAATCCCTAGGAAAATGGATTCATCTACAGAATATCATCCTGAGTGAGGTAACCCAATCAGAAAAGAACACACATAATATGCAGTCACTGATAATTTGATACTAGCCCCAGAAAGCTCTGAATACCCAAGAAAAACTCAGGCCATATGAAGCTCAAAATAAACAAACAAACAGAAAAACAACAACAACAACAATAAAAAAAACCCAAAAAACCCCACAAAGGCCAAAAAGTGAAAGCCTCAGTTCTTCTTTTAAAAAAAAAAGTGTATAGCACCCTCTCAGAGTGTGGTATACCTGGACCTTAAATCATTAATAATACAAGAGCTAAGAATATAGCCTTGTGGCAATTTTTGGTATTCATAAATCATTATGTTTAATCTATACACACCAAAAAAAACTCTGTTTCCATGTTATGTTCTGTTTTACATGAACTTTATGCTTTTGGTGACTAGTAAGATCTCAATGCATGCTATCATACCTTTAAAAGAATCAAGTACTGACAAAAATATATTCGTATAGTTTTATGCAAAAATGCTTTAAAAAACCCGTACATGTATCTCTCTTTTTAAAATAATATTGTAAGAAAAAAAAAAACAAAACAACAACAGAAAACCCCAAAAAGAACACTGCTTTAATTTGTTTCTTATTGCTATAATAAAACATCAGGACCATCAACAACTCCGTTAAGAAAGTAAGACAGGAAGAAAATCAAGGTATGAACCAATTGAAAGTTGGAACCTGAAAACAGGAACTGAAGATGCAGAGGCCACTGCTTTCTTACTTGATTTCTCTGGCTTGCTTAGTTTTTTTTCTTGTATACCTCAGAGCTACCTGTCTAAGGTAGGTACTGCCCACAGTAGGTAAGCCTCTTCCATTCAATCATCAAAAAAAAAAAAAAAAAAAAAAAAAAAAAATGCCCCAAAGTCTATATATAGGTGGATATGCTGGGAAGCTTGTCTCAGTTGTGTTGCAAGTTAACAATGCAAAATCCCAAACCAAACCAACAAACCAAAAAAAAAAAAAAAAAAAAAAAAAAAACCTTGAGTTTTCTCCATATAATATTGTTGTGACAATTATGACTACTCAATAACAACTTACAATAAGACCAATAAAATACAAATTTTAACAAATAGCAGATTTCACTATTTTATTGGCATTGTTATCGTATTACAAATGTGTGTGTGTGGTGTTGCTTTTGCCTAATGATGAACAATATAAAATATTATCATTCTCATTATACTTATATAGCAAGCAAAACAAAGGATTTAATAGATTGTTTTCCAAACAAGCATAGTTGTCCATCAAAGACAAGGCTGAAATGAATTTCCTAAGTTTTGAGTTGAATTCTGCACATTTGCAGGTGATCTTGTGTGTTTAAGTGTGTGAGGACATTCAGGCTTCCATATCTCCAAGGATTCTGAAATATTGGAGATGAAGAAGCAGCTTCGTGGCTGGTCACATGGATCAGAGACAATGAGTTTCTTCTGAGCTTTTGTAGGACCCTGAAAGATACCTGTTTCGCAGCAGCTATGCTCCCTAGGAACTGAACTTACTTTCACGCCCCTCTGCTCCCATTAAAAATAAAATCAAATCTCTGAAAAAGATCAATCATGACTTAATTGTTTATAACCTTATTTGTACCATATTAAGTATCACAAAGGGTTATTTTCTCTCATAAATAAAACAAGAATTGTTTTTTTCTATTGTCCTGACTATAGACCTTTTTGAAACTATGGTTAATTATAAATAATTAATTCTTTTTTGGGTAAAATCAACAAATGTGTTTTCATGCATGTATTATTACATGTAGGTAAAATGTATGTTTCACAAAACTGGTGAAATTATTTGGTTGTGAATGCCGTTCATCAAGCTAAGTATGAGATTGAGAACAACATTTTGGCTTGTTGTATGTTGTATGGTGTGTATAAGTATAGGTGCATGTGTTGCTTGTGTTCGGTGCATGTATGTGAGTGTATAGATGTTTATGCATAAACACACTCAAGTTCCATGTGAAGAAAAGAAGTGAGATTAGTTGTCTATAAAACACTTCCTTGTGCCTGTAATATATGAATCCTCACTGTACCTGAAACACTCCACTCTGGCTAGGCAGGCTGGTCTCTGTCCCAATCCTGGGAATGCAGGCATGCATGTATCTGAGTGTGTGGGCTTCCCACTCAGGTCTTAATAGTTACATGGTAAGGGCTCTTACCCACTGAACAGTACCTCCAGCTGAGCACAAGAATCTATTTAAGTTGTTCATTATTGCTGTATTTCTGCTTTTATTTGTGGAGATTAAAGTATAATTATGTCCTCCTTTCCTGCCCTTTCCTCCCATATACCTCTGTTTACTCTATTTTAAATTCATGGTGCTTTTTTTTTTTTTCACATGCACAATATTTCTAAAGATAACCTGCTCAGTCTTTATAATGCTACTTGTTTATCTTTTTATATGCCAAACTTTGGTATTGGAGACAACTGGTGTGTTCTTCCCTAGCAAAGAATATTTCTCTCACTCTCAGCATTAATGGACTATAGATCACTGTGCATGTCTGAGGGTCTATTGGCTTCTTCTTGTTCCCTTTGGCCTGCCCACTGGTATCATCTTTGTTCGGCTCCTGCTTTGGCAGGCATATTTGTGAGACACTGGCTGGAGTGTCTGGCATTGCAAAGATCTATAGTCTCATAGCAAGATCAGTAAGCTGATGGCTCTTACATTTTCTCCACCTCCCTCTTGGTAATGTTACCTGAATCTTAGGCACAAGAATTGTTTGGGAAATTTATTGGTTGGGTCTGGGTTCCACAAGTCTGTATTTTGATTGGTTATTTGTTTGCTGATTGATTGCATTTGATTGTGTGTGTGTGTGTGTTTTTGTAATTTTAGACACCAGTTGCAAAGAGATATATAAAGGCTAACACTAATTTTTCAAATATTTTGTCATAAGAAGCTAAGAGACATTTTTACCTTCTTTCAGGTTATTATACACATAATTCAGTTTATGTAACAAAAAGGAGAATATAAGCTTCTAAATATCTTTACCCTCCAGACAAACATTATATACTGTTTACCCCAACAATGTACATGGGAATGTGTGTGTGTGTGTGTAAATACACAGACATATGCACACATGTATACATATCTATGCATATAAATATGCATATGTCTATATATATTAGCTTATATTTATTACCTATTTATTACTAACATGTTCTGTGAAATCTAAATGCTTAAAAAGTATTGGCTCACAATTTCTATCATTAAATTCCCTCCTTTCTTCTTTATGTGCTGTTTAAATCTATAGATCCTTCATTCTATTATTATACGTCTTGTAACAAGAATCATATACTACTTTATTACTTTATAAATATAATGTTGATTAACATATTTAAACACTAACAAAATTCCTATTCAGAAATTTACTTAATCCTTTCTTTCAAAGATTTGATGTATAATATGCATTATGTGGCCACTTTTTAAAACAAAAATTAGCAACACATGTCTATAGAGTAAAGGACTGGTTCTGATTAAAACACCTCACAGGTTAGTATCTGATGTAGGTTGGAATATAGCAGCAAGGTCACAGAAATGCTGCAAGTGCATCTTGTGCTCACCAGATGCAGCATCACAGGCTAGCAACTCATGCTGTGTATTCTTCAGTGTCTTCATGTCCATAAAATCACTGATAACATGGACATGAATAGATGTCACACAGAGAGAGAAAAGTTCTTAGACAGAGAACTTGCATATCAATATAACTATAGCACTTAATGTCAGTTGGATTTCTTGTGACCCATGTTCTATAAAATTTTAATTGTGAATTTGTCTCAACAGATCTGTCCAGGTTTTGATGAATAGCTGAGGAGAATGTTACACCCTTCCAGAATGGCTCAGCATTCACTTTGGGGTTGCACATTGTACCTTCATGTTTGCCATTTATATAACTGAGGTGATTCACGGAAGGAAGAGAAACTTGGCAGAAAACTCTCTCTTGCCGTGAAGGGGGTAAACATAGAAGAACAGCTCCTGAAGCCATGTGAGTAAACCCTTCACGCTGGATGAGGAATGAGGCAAAAGGCAGGTGGCACGAAGTCAACCTGTGATCTTCTTTGCTTCTATCTGAATAAAAGTGAACCACAATGTGATTTGCTTTTATTTAGTAAATCTAAATTCTATAAGAATTTTAGAGGCATCTGTGAATGGTAATGGGAACAGAAAGACTAAAAGAAAAGAGCAATTGCCTTTTGCTTTCCCTGTCTTTATACCTTTTTTCTTAAATGCTCTTTTTCTCTGTTTGTTCCTTGTATAAATGCTGCAGGTACGTAAATAGTCAGACGTGTTTTACTGAACTAGGACTACTGTGCATTTTCTCAGCAGGTACCATTTAGTCTCTTTATTTCTCGCTATCATAGAAATTATAGTTTGGAGAGATATTTCTAAGGACTTTGTATTTCCATGTGGAGCAATGACAATAATTCTGTGATATCACAATCAACATTACTCATCAAAATGAGGGTTTTTTTGTAGATAATTTGAGTCCAGATGTAGGCTTATTAATAAAAGTTACCACTTTATTATAATAATATGATCATTATAAATGTTCTGTTCAAATAAACAATACAGTTTTATAATTAAATTAAGTTTCAATGTTTTTAGATGAGACATTCCATGAAATATTTTAATAAGTACATACCTAAAACTCAATCAGTATTCTGTTTTCTATATTTTGATTTATATGACATGGCTCATACCTGAAAGTCACATCAAGAGTTGAAAGATATAAACAACATATACCTATATGGTATCTTAAATTATTTTATTATTCTCTTATACTAGTTTCTCAACCTATATTTCTTTTAACAGGATTACCAACAGTTAAAACAATGAACATATGTATAATATTTGTATAGAAAGTTAACAACAAACTTTTATAATTTTGAAAACAAGAGATCCATTGAATACTTTAACATATCTTCACATTTGCACATTTACAATTATATCAATAAGTTGATTTGTTTCATTGCCCTCCTTTAGCTATATACAATGTTTTAATATATATGAGAAGTACATCACTGAAACAAGCCCATCTTTTTCATATTCTAGATCCTTCCTACACGCTATCCCTCCAAATGTATTTACCATAGAGTTAGGCTCAGAGACATAAGTATTCACAGATGAGAAATTTGGCTTTAAGTTTAATGAAGGGATATTCTTTAAAGAAACAAAGACATTTAAGGTTGAGAAAATTAATTTCATTTGTAAATTCTTTTCTCATCTGTGAAATGGACAAAATGTCCATGCTGTTGACCTTACAGTGAGCAAGGCTTCAATGAAATGGTTTCTGTGAAATGGTCCTTTCCAAAGGAAGAAAAGAAAGAAAAAATGGAACAGAGATGAAGGGTGGGCCATCCAAGGACCACCCTACCTCGGGATCCATCCTGTCTGCAGGCACCAAACCCAGTACTGTTGCCACTGCCAAGAGGCACTTGCCTATGGGAACCTGGTATTGCTGCTCCTTGGGAGGTTCAGCCAGCAACTGAGCTACACACATGTAGATGCCAACCATCAGACAGAGCTCAGGGACCCTGGATGGGAAGCTGGCAGAAGGACTGAAGGAGCTGAGGGGGATTGCAAGCCCATGAGAAGAATAGCATCAGCTAGCCAGACCACCCACCCAGTGTTTCCAGGGACTAGAACACCAACAAAGGAGTGTACAGGGAGGAATACATGGCTCCAGATACATCGGTAGCAGAGGATGGCTTTATCTGATAGCAGTGGAAGGGGAGGCCCTTGGTCCTGTGGAGTTTTGATGTCCCTGTTAAGGAGGATGCTGGAGGAGTGGGGTGAGAGAGGGTGGATGGGTGGTAGAGCACCCACCTAGAGGGAAAGGGAAGGGAGGAGAGGGAGGTTTTGGGATGTGAGACTTGTGGAGGAGTAACTGGGAAATGGGATATCATTTGAGATGTAAATGAATAGAACGATTAGTAAAAACTAAATAAAAAAAAAAAAGAAATAATTTCTGTGATAGACTTTTCTTTCTGCTGCAGAATCTTCAGACCACATTGCAATGTGGTCTAAATGTGAATTGGGGACTTCCGGTTAGGATGGTGGCCAGAAGTGTAAATCATACATACAACTTATAAATACCTTGTGCTTTTTAAGATAAAATTACATTGAGACTCACTGTTATTTTGTTGGAATCTTCCATTCTTGGGATTCTCTGCATAAACAAAGGCAGTCAGTTGTATTTGTAGCAGGATTTTGGAGTCAACTGTATTTATTATTGTCACTTAATAATGCAAAGCTGACAAATGTAAGCATCATAGTTATTGGAGTCTAGAAGCTGATAATTACAAATGGTCTAAATGCTTGATGCATGGTAACAAGAATTTCCATTTATGACGGAACTTTAGAAATAAATGACTAAATGTATGGTCACCCATTAAAACAAATGAGATAAAATTGCATTGTTTAAATACAAGCCTTTTATGGAGAAAGAACATTTCATAAAATAAAAGTCAATTTACTCTCAGCTAGTAGCCAGTTGATCCACACATTTCGTCTTGATGAACCCATGGAATCAGCAAACCACTTATTGTGTTAAGTCTAAACCATTTGGACCTTCACAGAACTGCATTAGCAATCCCAAGTTACCTTTAGTTTTAATACGTGTGTAACTCCCACTTATTTCCCAGTGTTGATTTTGCACGATGAAGCTCCCTGTTCATTGTTATTCACATTTTCCATTTTCAACGTCTTCATGTCCTATAACAGAAAGAGTGCAGCATTGTGTGACTTCACTGTACCCTTCTCTTTGCCGGGGAACATTTTAAGTAACATTTTCTACAGTGCTTCTGCAGCAGGAAACTTAATAGAGATGCTGTTTCCATAACAACAAATAGGATTTGAGCAAAAACACAATGCTCAATGGTTACTGTTCTTCACAGCAGGTGAAAGCAGTTATTCAAAATTACAAGCAGCATGACATTGAAAAAAAATAAATTAAAGCAAGGAGTGCTAAGAGCTCTGTTCCATATTTAGTAAATGTTTAACTCATAAATGCTCGAGGGGGCAGCTGTAGGATCCTACTCTAAGCAATATTTCCCTTCAAATCATGACCTAACAATGAAAACTAGACATGAGCATTAATTTCCCAGACATTAAGAATCTTATGAAGCAGGAAATGGTGATGGTGGTGTGTTGCTGTATTTGATAATATAGTTGATTAATATAACCCACTGTATTAGATAGTTATTTATGTAAAATTACTACCTCTCACTGATAAAACTAACAGGTTCAAGTTGCATTTTATCAACCTTCTTCCTTCAAATTATTTAACAATAAATAGATTTCTATGGATTAGAAAGGTCTCCACAGTTTGTTTTGCAGCTTCGCAATAGGTAGACATCGCAGAACGTAAGAACTATAAGCTTGACTTGAAGGACTCTAAAGCTGTCATGGACTACATTAGTACCTTTCTTTTACATTCTTTTTAATTAATCATTCCATTCGTTTACATCTCAAATGCTATCCTACTTCCCAGTTACTCATCCACAAGTCCCCCATCCTACTACATGGCACAGTGGACTTCTTTGTTTAGAAATGTGCATCCATTTAGCACATGGTTTAGGATGTGGGACTAAGGTATATATGTTACCTATGAAAGCAGAGCTGGCTTCCAGGTTCTCCCAGCATCCTTCAGTCTTTATCTGTCATACCCTATCTCCAACTCTAAATTCTCCAGCCCAGACTAGGTTGTTCTTCCACCAGAGGCTCTTCTCCACATAATCCAGATATTTTGTGTTCTCTCTCTCTCTCTCTCTCTCTCTCTCTCTCTCTCTCTCTCTCTCTCTCTCTCTCTCTCTGCCTCTGCCCTAAACCACCCCTTTTTCCCCCATCTACTTTCTTGTTTTGCTTATTTTTTCTCCCTCCTCCCCGACTGCTCTACTAAAGGACCGGAGAATGGATCCCAGTAGTCATATTGTACAGTTCTCAATTAGTGTCAGCCCATCTCAGAAAGACCTGAATTCTGCTTCTGAACTGCACAGGTGTGTTCCCATTAATAAAAATTAAAATAGATAATTTAAAATGGTCAAAGAAGTTTAATTTCAGTTACCACAGAAAACTACTATGAATATTTTATAGGAATATACTAAAAATGTAAATTATTTACTTCAATTTTCTGTTTATTATCATCTAACACAAATCTATGCCATTTAACTACAAATCCATGTTGTTTAAAAGTATCTCTAAGTACATGGTGCATAATTAAAGTATGTGTTTAACCTGATGGCATTGAAAGCATGTTTGAAGAACAAGGTAGGAAGCAACTCCTGTGTAACATTATTTAGTTTTATTACAAACTACACAGCGTTGCGCACTAATATTGTTATCCCAAAATGATACCAAATCTTAAAATTTCTTTATTGTCAAGAAGCCTTACTTAATGTATCATTTTACAGCATCTAACTCTCTCTAAATCTTCTTGGAGTCAAAAATTCTTTGGGAAATAGAAGAACTTTAATTTTACAACCATGCCTGGGAGTATATGGCACTGAAAATGTTTTCTATAACATGCTATAAAGTAAAGTTTTCTAGTGATCAACATTGTGGTGATTTGAATGAGACTTGTTCACCTTAGATTCAGGCATTTGATCCATTTGGCCTCAATGGTGCCAGTGTTTGGGACTGTAATGTAGCATTGCTGGAGAAAGCATATCCGTGGGGTTCAGGAATGGGATTTCATAGCTTTACCTTACTTCTCATTCACTCTGATTTGTGATTTCAGTAAAATATAAAATCTTTAAGATTTCTGCAGCAGCAATTGAATACTAAGATTTCCCCAGCATTAGATAAGCTCACACAGAAATTATAAGCTAACAAAAACTCTTCTAGAAGTTGGCTTGGTAATAGTATTTATTACAAGAAAAGAAAAGTAAGTAATATAAACATGAAAATTTGAAAATATGGTTTCAATGAAAAATTCCAGTTTAAGAAACAAATTCAATCACTATTCATTTAAATACATATGCTCACTCTTGATGAAGTTTGTATCTTTTTCTTCATTGCTTTCAAAATAGACTAGTTTATTGACACAAATGTATTTAGAGGCTGTCTTCTCTGGAATATTTTTAGGTATTTAGACATTACTATTGCTTACATAAGTTCCCAGAATTAAACTAAAAAGAACGCTATTAAACAAAAGGCAGATATATGTTAAAATGTATTTTACTTTAACCAGTTCTATCATTGTTTTTCACCGTGACAATCTAAACACTTTTCTTAAAAGCATATGACAATGCAACATGCAAATGCTGTCATCCGTGACACAGACTCAGTTCTTTTGTGGCAATATAAACTCCTCTAAATTCAAGAAATACAGCAGTGGGCTTAAAAACAACATGAAACAGAGCTTTCATAATTGCATCAAAGCATATAATTAGGCAATTAGAGTTATTAAAAGTTGACAAAGCACATGCCTGGGTGGGGAATGATTTTCTTTTCTAATAGAAGCCAGAGCGGAAGAAAGATCTACAGAGATTTTCTTCAACTCTGGTCCCCGTGAGTAAGTTCTGCCCAAAGGGCAAAGAGTATGAGATGTGATTTTTCTGCTGTCATCCTTCTGATTCAAGACTTAAGTTTACAGGATTAAATTTTCTGTAGACATAAAACTCTCATATCATTTGCACACATTTATTGAGTTCATTAATAAGGTGAAATTAACTTTGCAAGATATACAATTGAATAAAAATGTAAGTTGAAAATAATATAATGGAACTAATAATTTAATTTCTAAAAAGCATCTGATGTCTTGGCTTACATCAAACATAAATCTGAAGCAAGGAAGAAAATGGGCTATAAAGAAGATTGTATTTTAAATATGCTGCAAACACAACAAATTAAATTGAATTGTGTAAATGAATAATACAAACTGGAAGGAGGGCAACCCTTAGAGCTGCTAGCTCCGATCTGCTTGTTAAATTTAGGATGATCATATATGGCTTGAGATTATTGCAGCGCCTCCAATTGACAAGTGTAATTGCAGAGACTGATGAAAGAGAATATTGGTTTGCTGCTTTGGATTCTGTTACAAAGTACTTAGGAACCAACAGATGGTGCATACATTTTCAGGTTGAGAAGGGTAAAAAGGTAATGAGATTGGGGACCAAAAACAATTACAGTGTCTTAAGTCTCCAGTGCAGCATAATTATAGTTGTAGAGTAGGCAAAACAATTGAGTTTAATGTATTCACAATGTTGTCAGAAGTTCAAGAAACAAAACCTGGAGGTGTAGTATCTGGTAGAATGAGCCAAATTACTGCACAGCATTCTCCCCATTCAGATACCAGAAACTTCAGGCAAGACATATTTATTCATGAAAAATGATTAAATAGTATGCCATTGAGTATTTTGTTGATGCAATCCTAGCAAACAAAAACGTATCAAGCAAAAAGTGACATCACTACCCATCAAATTCCTTTTGAATGGAGATTATGCAGCTGGAATAACAAGACTAAAGCTTTGATTACAAAAAGCAAAGAAATGTGCCCTTGATAAACTTACTGGGCCTGGCTGAAGGACTGTGGATGAGAAATCAAATTTTAATATGTAAGAATTTTAATTGATGATAATGAGCTATTACAACTTTAAGTTTTTAAACCTTATATTTAATGATGATTTTTAAGTGTTTTAACTTCCCTTTTTGCCCACCATCTACAAGGGATAGTAAACCAATTTGAAAGTGATTCTTTGGAGCAACTCCCATATGCGCTATCTCAAAATCAACAGTTTAGCTTACAGGTCAGCAGTGTCGGCTCTATCTTCTCACAAACGCTTGAAAGATACGCCAGCAGTCCAACACAGTAGAGTTGGGATAGTCAACAGGAATCAGCAGTGGTGGCATCAACAAGCAGAGACAGCCAGTCCTCAGCCTCAGCACAAGTCAGCAGGAGGGACCCAGAAAGGGACCAGAAGAAGTTCTCTGCTGTGCCTCTCTTCAGAAAGCAAAGAGGAGCTAAGTAATCCAACAAATATACAGCTAGCTTAAAAAGCAAGCTTAGCTTCCACTCCATCACTGTCTGTTGAAACCTATATACATATATCCTGTAAACATCATCATGTTTTCTTCATGAGTCTGCCTCCCTATGTGTTTCTGACTCAGCTGACATCACTTGTCATTCAGACAAAGTCCTTGGAAGGATCAAGAAACTTCATCATACGACTCTCTTATGTGTTTGTCCTGCAAAAACTCATCCAAAACAACTGACTTTGGAAAGAGCCCTGAAATTTCTACTTCAGACTCTCAAAGGCGATAGTGAGGTTTAAAACGGTATATGAAACAATACTGAAGACAAAAAGCAGAATAATATAAAAAGTTTCCAGGTCATTTCTGTTTTGCATGTCACATGTCCTAAAGAAAACTTTCGTGTCCAATTTCCTTTGAAATACAAAATACATTGGCTATGACTTTACTTCACCCCAAAACCTCACCGAAAGGCATGGGCAACATCACTGTCTCCACATGGACAACATCACTGTCTCCACATGGATGACATCACTGTTTCCACATGGACGCCATCACTGTCTCCACATGGACGACATCACTGTCTCCAATGCTGTAGAGTCTATACATGAACATGTCATAGCATCTTTTAATGCCAACATAAAAACTTCCTTGAAAAGAGAGTCAATGTTAAGTGGCAAGTGTATATAAAATTCTTATTATTTTTTCGCTCCAAGTCTAGCAATTCTAATCCTAACAGTATGCATGTTGTTTCAGTCTTTATAGAGGACTTGTGGATTGAAAATAATTTATCCATATATCTTACTAGTATTTTTGAAATACTTAATTACTCTTGATAATTCCATAATTGCATACATTGGATTCTGATTATATGTACCTCCTTGTTTCTTCCCTCCAACTATTCCCATAATCTTTCAATTTCATGTCGTTTAATTTTTTGTAGCTCTCTAAATATAGGTCATGCTGTCCATATGCACATGGCTATGAAATCATGATGTACAGTTTTATAAGTAACCATTTTTTCAAAATCTCATAGCTTTATAAGTTCCTTAGGACACATTACATTACTATATAGCAATGTGTCATCCTTCTCTGACCTAAAATATCCTTCAGTGTTCTAGCCAAATTTAAATTAAAAAACTAATCTGTTGTTAATTTATCCGAAATTTTTCCTTGCTGCTGAGTTTAACCCAGTGAAAAGGCTAAGACACACAGGATGTCACACACTGTACATCTTAATCTTGTAAACAGCATATGTTCCTCCATATATCTGGAACAATCTCCCTGTAATATGCACAAGATTAATTGACTCATTTAGTATATCTTCTAGAACTGAATTCACATTGTCTAGGAAACTTTCCTTGTCTAGGGATGTTCTTACCCATTGCATTTATTTGGATATGTTATTTCCCATAGTGTGATATCGTAAGCATTTACTATCTCTCTATAAGTTGATCTAATGTCTGGGAGTCATGTGAAGAATTTGGATGTCTGGTAATCTTCTCAACTTGTAAAGAACCAGCAGTTCATTTTGACACAGGTACCACAGACACTTATTGAGCCAAAATATTTTATGTTTATGTAATCGAGCACAGCAAACTGGACATCATCCATATGGTCTTTATGATGACCATCAATTCCACTTTCATGCAGGCAGTTTAAGCATGAGTCCAGAAAGGGCATGGTTAAGAGAGTGTGTTATTAATTGGTTTGACTGTCAAATTACCACAAATTAGATTCACATGAATAATCAATTTCACCTAAAAAATCCAGTTGTGATTGTATTAAAAGATATTGAAAGACACATATTAGAGGATGTGGTATGTTCTGGTAGCAAGATAGATAGATAGATAGATAGATAGATAGATAGATAGATACATACATACATACATACATACATACATACATACATAATAGACAGACAGACAAAGGGCATGGCAGAGCAAGCTGACTTGTCATTAGCTGGCCTTTGCTTTCTCTTTTGCCCACTTGACTTCTCCTTTGCTGCTGACTCTTTTTTTTTTCTTTGTGGCTGCTGCTCCTGCCACTGCTGCCTCACTGTCACTTTCATAGTTCATATAAGGGACCACAATTTCCAGCCACTACTACTATCTAAGAAGCAGTGACTCTCCAAGAAATTTCAAGGTGTGAGCACCACATTAGAAGTCCCAATGCACTGCCTTATGAACTGAACAACTACTGGGCTCTCTGACATCTCAAGCATGATACAACTGTTGCTGTTATTTTAAGATAAGATTTGATGAAACTCTCTGCCCCAGTTTTTCAGTCCTGTGAAGGTCAGGCTTGAATAGTAACAAGAAGATAGAGACAAAAAGATTTCATAGACCATGCCTTCCACTTAATATGAGTAATGGAGCAGAGATACTAAAACCAAACTTGTTCATCATTTTCACCATGTTCTAAATAAATGGTATAATGAATAGATATTGATTCACCTCCTTTACAGTCTAATGGTAAATTACTTAGTAAAAACATCAATAACTAGTAGATTCCCAAAAGTTAAGTTGTGAGTTTGATTTCAATCACAGTATCCAACACTGCTCAGTATATGTGTGTGTGTGTCTTCACTATATATATTATATATGGAATACGAGATTCTAATAGCATGACAATCTTACATGACTCTTATCCACGTATTGCTGTTCTGATGGAATATCTACATGAATGTTGAATGTTCAGTGTAGGCAAATGGCAAATTTATCATTTATTGATGAATATGAGATACTCAACCTCCTACATTTTTTATTCATTCTGGACCATTGACAAGCATGCCCCAATGGTGGATCATCACTAGAATTCAACAGACGCTACAAATAGGATACGTTGAATATCCTAAAGATCCAAAAGTATCTTAACAATTTATGCTTCTACATTCTACTATTAGCTTCACCAGTAAAACACAAGTGATTTATGATCCTTTCTTAGTTCCTTGTACAAAACTCAAGTCAAAATGGGTCAAAGACCTCCACATAAAACCAGGTACACTGAAATTAATAGAAGAGAAAGTTAGGAAGAGCTTAAAACACATAGGCATATGGGAAAATTTCCTCAGCCGAACATCAATGGCTTATGCTCTAAAACCAAGAATCTATAAATCGGACCTCATGAAATTGCAAAGCTTCTGTAAGGCTAAGTACACTCTCAAGTGGACAAAACAGGAGCCAACAGAATGGGAAGGAATCTTTACCAATCCTACATCTGATACAGGGCTAATATCCAATATATACAAAGAACACAAGAAGCTATACTCTAGAGAATCAAATAATTCAATTAAAAATTGGGTACAAAGCTAAACAAAGAATTCTCAATGGAGGAATACTGAATGGCTGAGAAACACCTTAAGAAATGCTCAACATTCCTAGCCATCAGGGAAATTCAAATCAAAACAACCCTGAGAATCCACCATACATCACTTAGAATGGCTAAGTTCAAATACTCAGGTGACAGCAGATGCTGGAGAGGATATGAAGAAAGAGAAACACACCTCTACTGTTAGTGGGCTTCTAAACTGGTACAACCATTCTGGAAATCAGTCTGGCAGCTCTTCAGAAAATAGGACATAGTATTACCTGAAAACCCAGCTATTCCACTCCTAGGCATATATCCCAAAGATGCTCCAACCTATAACAAGGACACACGCTCTACCATGTTCATAGCAGCCTTATATATAATTTTGCAAGAAGCTGGAAAGTACCCAGATGTCCTTTAACAGAGAATTGAATACAGAAAGTGTGGCACATTTACACAATGGAGAACTACTCAGCTCTTAGAAACAATGGCTTCATGAAATTTGTAGGTAAACAGAACTAGAGACTATCATCCTGAGTGAGGTAATCTAGTCACAAAAGAACACTCATTGGATGCACTAACTGATAAGCAGATTCTAGGCCCAGAAAGCTCTGTATACCCAAGAAACAATTCACAGACATGAAGCTCAAAAAGAAGGAAGACCAAAATGGAGATGCCTCAGTCCTTCTTAGAAGAGAGAACAAAATGCAAGGTCAAGTAGAGCAACAGGGATTGAAGAAAAGATCATTCAGAAGCCGCATAACTTGGGGTTGACCACATATGCAGCCACAAAATATAAGCACTATATCTGGTGCTTCTCGGTCATTTGGAATTCCTCAGTTGAAAATTCTTTTTTGGCCCTGTACTCCATTTTTTAATGAGGATTGTTTAATTCTCTTAAATCTAATTTCTTGAGTTCTTTTATATATTAGCTATTAGCTCTTTATCAGATGTGGGATTGGTAAAAATGCTTTCATAGTCTGTTGGTTGCCATTTGGTTTTCTTGACAGTGTCCTTAGCCTTCAGGATTGATCTGCAATACAGCTTGAGGTCAGAGATGGTGTTTCTCCTGGAATTTTTGTTATTGTTGAGAATGGTTTATGCTAATCTGGTTTTTTTATTATTCCAAATAAATTTTCAAATTATTTTCTCTAACTCTGTGCAGAATTGAGTTGGAATCTTGATGGGGATTGCATTGAATTTGTATAGCCTAAGGCAAGATGGCCATTTTTACTCTGTTGATCCTTCCAATCTATGAGCATGGGAGATCTCTCTGTCTTCTCAGGTCTTCTTTAATTTCCTTCCTCAGAAACTTGATGTTGTTATACAGATTCTTCATTTGCTTGGTTAGGGTCACCCCAAGGTATTTTATATTATTTATGACTATTGTGGAGGGTGTTGATTCTCTAATTCTTTCTCGGCCTTGTTTGTCCTTAGAGAAGAGGAAGGCTACTGATTTGTTTGAGTTAATTTTATAACCAGCCACTTTGCTGAAGTAGCTTATCAGCTGGAAAAGTTCTCTCATGGAATCTTGGGAGTCACGTAAGTATACTATCATATCATCTGCAAATAATGATATTTTGACTCTTATCCTTTTTAATTTGTATTTCTCTGGCCTCTTTTTGCGGTATTATTGCTCTGGCTAGTACTTCAAGTACTATATTGAGTAGGTAGGAAGAGAATGGGCAGCCTTGTTTAGTCTCTGATTTGAGTTGGATTGATTCAAGTTTCTCACCATTTAGTTGGATGTTGGCTACTGGTTTAATGTATATTCCTTTTAATATGTTTAATTATGAGGCTTGAATTTCTGACCTTTCTGAGACTTTTAACATGAAGGGGTGTTGAATTGTGTCAATTGTTTTCTCAGCATCTAGGGAGAGGTTCATGTGTTTTTTTTTTTTTAAGTTTTTTTTTATATAGTGAATGACATTGATGGATTTCTGTATATTGACTAATTCTTACATTCCTGAGATGAAGCCTACTTGATCATGGTGAATGATCATTCTGAATTGTTCTCGGATCCAGTTTGCAAGAATTCTATTGAGTATTTTTGCATCAATTTTCATGAGGAAAATTGGTCTAAAGTTCTCTTCCTTTGAAGGATCCTTCTGTGGTTTAGGAATGAGTGTAACTGTGGCTTCAAAAAAGAAGTTCGGTAGTATTCTCTCCATTTCTATTTTCTCAAATAGTTTAGAGAGTACTGATGCTAGTCCTCTTATGAAGGTCTGTTAGAATTCTTCACTAAACCCATTGGGTCTTTGGCATTTTTTAAGTGGGAGGCTTTGGATGGCAGCTTCTATTTTTTTTAACTGGTTATGGGCCTGTTTAGATGGTTTATTCGATCCTGATTTAACTTTGGTACCTGGAATCTGTCTAGAAAATTGTCCATTTACTTGAAATTTTTCAGTTTTGTTGAGTATAGGCTTTATTAGTAGGATCTGTTGATTTCTTGAATTTCCTCAGTTTCTGTTCTTATGTCTCCTCTTTTATGATTTTGTCTATTTGGATACCCTCTGTGCCCTCTAGTTAGTCTCTCTAAGGGTTTATCAATCTTGTTGATCTTCGCAAAGAACCAGCTCCTGGTTTTGTAGATTCTGTGTATAGTTCTTTTTGTTTCTATTTGCTTGATTTCAGCTGAGTTTGATTATTTCCTGATGTCTACTCCTCTTGGGTGTATCTGCTTTATTGTGTTCTAGAGCTTTCAGGTGTGCTGTCAAGCTGTTAGTGTATGCTCTCTCCAGTTTCTTTTTGCAAGCACTTAGACCTATGAGTTTTCTTTTAAGCCCTGCTCTTTTGTATCCCAAATGTTTGGGTATGTTGTGCTTTTATTTTTGTTAAATTATAAAAAGTCTTTGATATATTTCTTTATTTCTTTTTTACAAAGCTATCATTGAGTAGAGCATTGTTTAGCTTCCATATGTATGTGGGCTTCTTATTGTTGTTGTTTTGCTTTGTTTTGTTTGTTATTGAAGACCAGCTTTACTCCATGGTGTTCTGATAGCATGCATGGAACTATTTTGGTGTTCTTGTATCTGTTGAAACCTGTTTTGTGACCGACTATATGGTCAGATTTTTGAGAAGGTACTGTGAGGTGCTGAGTGGAATGCACATTCTTTTGTTTTACGATGAAATATTCTATAAATGTCTGTTAATTTGATTGATAAATTCTGTTGGTTTCACTGTGTCTCTGTTCAGTTTCTGCTTCCATGCACTGTCCATGGATGAGAGTGGGGTGCTGAAGTCTCCCACTATAATTGTGTGTGGTATAATATATGCTTTGAGCTTTAGTAGGATTTCTTTTTTATTGTGGGTGCCATTGTATTTGGAGCATAGATATTCAAGATTAAGAGTTAATCTTGATAGATTTTTTTCTTTGATAAGTAACAAGTGTCCTTCCTTGTCTTTTTTGATGGCTTTTGGTAGAAAATCTATTTTATTTTATATTAGGATGGCTACTCCAGCTTGTTTCTTGGGACCATTTGCTTGGAAATTTTTTGTTTTGTTTTTTTTTATTTTTTTTTTTCAATCTTTCACTCTGCGGTAGTACCTGTCATTGTTGCTGAGTTTCCTGTATGCAGCAAAATGCTGGATACTGTTTACGCACCCAGTATGATAGTCTATGTCTTTTTAGTGTGGAATTGAGTCCTTTGATAGTAAAAAATATTGAGGAATAGTGATTATTGTTTTCTGCTATTTTTTGTTCTCTAACAATAATATGTTTTTTGCTTTTCTTCTTTGGGGATTGTTGTGAGAAGATTAATTTCTTAATTTTTCTAGAGTGAAGTTTTCCTCTTTGTAGTAGAGTTTTCCATCTATTGTTCTTTGTAGGGCTCGATTGACTTGTGGACAGATATTTTGTAAATTTGCTTTTGTCCTGGAATATACCTTTACCTTGGTATTTGAGAGTTTTGCTGGGTATAGTAACCTGGGCTGGTATTTGTATTCTTTTAGGGTCTGTATGACATTATTCCATGATCTTCTAGTTTTCATAGTCTCTGCTGAAAATCTGGTGTAATTCTGTTCGGTCTGCCTTTCTATGTCACCTGTCCTATTTTACTTTACTGCTTTTTGTATTCTTTCTTTATTTTGAACATTTGTTGTTTTGATTATTATATGCCAGAAAGAATATCTTTTCTGGTCCAATCTATTTGCTGTTCTGTTGGCTTCTTTATGTTCATGGGTATCTCTTTCTTTAGGTTAGGGAAGTTGTCTTCTATAAGTTTGTTGAAGATATTTAATGGGCCTTGTAGTTCGAAGTCTTTGCTCTCTTCTTCACCTATTATCCTTGGGTTTGGTCTACACATTGTGTCCTACATCTCCTGAATGTTTTGGGTTAGACTCTTTCTCATTTTTGCATTTTCTCCCACTGTTGTGCCAATGTTTTCTATGGTATCTTCTGCTCCTGATATTCTCTCTTTCATCTCTTGTATTCTGTTGGTGATGCTTGCATTTGTGACTCCCGATGTCTTTCCTAGGTTTTCCAACTTCAGGGTTGTCTTTTTTTGTAATTTCTTCATAGTTTCCATTTCTGGTTTTAGTTTCTTCACCCATTTGTGCCTTCCTTTATCTCTGTAAGTGATTTTTGTGTTCTTTGGATTTCTTCTTTAAGGGCTTCAACTTGTTGGCATGTGTTCCCCTGGCTTTTCTGTATTTATTTAATGTGCCATTTATGTGCTTCTCAAAGATCTCCATCATCATCATGAAGTATGATTTTAAGTCTAAATCTTGTTTTTCTGGTGAGTTGTGATATCCACTCTATGCCACGTTGGGAGAAGTGGGTTTTGATGTTACCAGGTTGTCTTGTTTTCCATTTCTTAGATTCTTGTGATTGCCTCTTGCCATCTTTTTATTGATGATACTAGGTGTTTTGTTGTCTCTTACTGGATCTAGTCTCTCCTGTGGGTCTGTGGGCCTGTGGTCTCCAAAAGGAGATTGTTCTTGGTTTTTCAGATATCTGGGTAAGCTCTGAGTTCTGATGCCAGTGCCCAGTCCTGATGTAAATAGGCTGGCTCTGACCTTGGGTAGAAAGTGTCTGTTTCTAGGCAGCACTGCCACCTGTACCCTGCCCTGAGGGTTCTGGGTGGCCTTTCCCTGAATAGACAGTGGGGGGAGAACATGAACTCACCCTTGTGCTCAGGAGTGAGAGCCCTCCTGCCCCTTTTCTGAGCACCCAGCAACCTCCAACTTTGTTTCTTTGTTTGTTTTGTTTTTTAATGTTTGAGTTAGAGCAAATTCAAGTAAGAAATGCTAATGTCTACAAAATAATAAAAGCCATTGCTTATTTTGCATATGTGTTTTGGCCATTTTATCCACATTTCTTCTGTCATGCATAGCTCTCTACTTTTCTTCACTTTTATTATTTCTTATTATTTTCCACACTTCTCCCTCATTCCTTCAATAGAACCATATGAAATTCTACTTGGAAGCATTATGTACCAAAGCTTTATCATCCTAGAACTTACTTGTTTACTGTAGATGTTGGCAAAGCATACAAAGAAGGTACCAAATTTACTTAGTTTTATGAATGGATCTTTAAATCAGATTTATCAAACTTCTAAAATCAATTGAGATTTTAATTATATTGAAATTGAATAACTGTTTTTGATATTAGTAAGTGAATAAACAACAACAAAATTGGTATTAATGAGGAAAGCAAAAAAAATGCGGAAGGAAGATTAGGTTTATACCTGAAAGATGGACTAAGTTTAGAACTTTCTATAACTTAGATACTGAAGTCTAATTATTTTCGTATTGTTCCTCCCCCAAGTGGCGGTTTGACTTGTCTGATTTTATATCATGCTGTAGAGAAAGTAGGCATTCTAAATGAATAATTCAAGTTGAGTTGTATGCTATAAGGTGAAATGTTGGTTTTGACTTCCTCAGTATCCAAATTAAACCAGGGAAAGGTGGGTGACATAACTCAAATTCATAAACAAAGATGTCCAGCACAACTATAATAGTAACAGGAATAGGAAAATGTGTTTCTCATGAGTCATAAATTGCTAGTATTTATTTAAAAATTAATAGAGAATAAAGCATTAAAATATTGTTATTTTGGAATTAATTTGGGAAGGCAAATGTAGAGAGAATACCTTATGTACTCCACAGAAACTTTCTCTGTCAATAAAAAAACTGGTATTCTCTTAGCTGAGGCAAGAAATCGAAGGTACGACATCCCACAGAAGTTCTTGGATGAAGTCCAGAGTGGAAAATTCCCCCTGAACTCTGAGGAACAGATGCATGCAACTAAGGAGATGTACTCAACCATGTGGCAAACATAGACTAGAACAGACAGGTTATATAAGTTATGAACTGGTTGGGGAATGAGACAAAGTATATGGTCTAGGGCTTTATTCATAAATAATTAAATCTCAAAGTCATTAACCTGTGAACAAAAAAGTTGAATTAAAAAAAGCTGGTGGCTACATGTAACAGAAAATGTATGCATCTCTCCTTAGTACATGAGAATGCACACTTGTCATGAACCCTAGAAAGCAAAGAAGACTTGCTACAGAAGGAATTGATGCATGAACTGAAATAATAATAAAAAAGAGCTCATGCAGAAAAGTTTAAATATGAAAACGCATCCAAAGCATGCAATGACTATGCTGGAGCTATTTTAGGGTTTCTGAACATTACAGAAAACAACAATGAAATAAAAGACCATGTGATTTCTTGTATATGAAAGTCACACAGTAAAACATGGAAAGGCAGACTATTTTTGCTAGCTTAACATTATTTAGAATACCCCTTTGAGAAGATTTTTATTTGGAAAATGTTTGTCATTGTCACTGAAATGAATATTAAATGATTTACTAGACACCAATGTCAAACCAAGTAAGAGAATACATTTCAATTAATATTTTGATGTAGGTCTTATTTTTCAGAAAACAAGTGAAAAATATTTTAAGTAAGATAAACAATTTTTATATACCTAAATATTTACATGTATCAATATCAATTCATTTCTTATGAGAATACTTTTTGTGATTGGAGAAAAGTTTACGATCAACTATGACGAAGTCCTGAAATTTCTGAGGTTGTTTTTTTCTCCTTTTATAAACACTGGCATCTCACAGAAGCAGAGCAAAGGGAGAGTGGCGTCCACTGAGAGTAATAGCCTATGTTTGTTTCCAGTTTTTATTGTGACCTTAAAAGAGTCTCAATGCACTTTAGCTGTCTGCCATACCAGATGGAAAGAAAAATTTGAAGGAGAGTAAGGCAGCACAAAGCTGCTCTGTTTTCCAGATGAACTAATGGACAGATGTTGACAGGATGATAAGAAATTCTACCTCCTTAAGAGGAACAAAGTGCTTTCTGGAATTGCAGACAAGGAAACCCACAATTAATTCACAACCCTAACATCCATAATGGTGAAAGATTTGTAACCTTCATTGAACAAACAAAACCCACATATTCTACCTCCTTTCCTCAAAATTACTCTGGCTTCCTGGTTTTCAGGGTTTGCATGTCAAGTTGTGGTTTCTTAAGGCATCATTACTGTAATTATATTGAGTCTTTTACCAACGAATAGAGTGAGTTTAAATTTTCTTTTCAATAATAAACTAAGGCATTTTAAATAGATAATTCTAGAATAAAAGTAGAAACATTCACCTAGTTCATTTTCAAATGATTTTAAAAGGATGTCTAGATGATCTTTATATTTATTAATAGCAAATATAATTTATCTGTTATTGACATTATATTTATTTTGACTCGTTTCTTTTTATTTGGATACGAATACACTAACTAAAAATAAGAAGTAATCAAATATTACAATATGTTCAATAGAAGATAAAATGTTCATCTCTGAGTAATTTATATTTTACAATAAATAACATTTTAAATAACAATGTCTTTACTTTCATTCAGATAGCAAATGTTATTTTTGTATATAGAGATGCACTCAGAATTTTGATGTTTTTTTTCTAATGTAGAATGATGGTGCTTTCTCCAAGAGCCAAAGAACAACTAATAAAAACTCAAATACCATGCATGAAAAGACATTTTTTTTTTCAGTTGTTGGCCACAGCTATCATCCAGGACATTCCAAAACCACAGCCTATTTCTGTTGTTCTTGGTTATTCCCAAGGGTGGATGAAAAGTCTCAATGCTCTTTAGACACAGAACTCAGTGTCCTGTGTTCTGAAACTTAGTTAAGTGAATACCAACTTAGGACTAGCTTATGTGGTACCTGAAGGCATCAGGCAAGTTTCCAAAGGAAGGAGGCTAGTAACAGTCCCACACAACTGTGATTTTTATGAACCACATCCATGATCATTAGGGCTAAGATAACTGTAATGACATACTTTCAGAGTTACTATCAGCTTGCTGATTAGACTTAAGACCTGTTTAATAAAAGGGAGACTTGTGGTACTGAAATCCTGGAGAAAACTACAATTATTTTATCAAACTAGCATAATCTATAACAATGATATATCAATGTTTGTCCTTATATCCAAGATAAATGTAGTCTTTAGCCCTTATCCAGAAAAAAGATAGATAGATAGATAGATAGATAGATAGATAGATAGATAGATAGATAGATAGGTAGATAGATATATAGGTAGATAGATAGACAAACAGATATGACATACGGAGATTGCTGCAAAAAATCACAATCAATCAAAATTCAGAGTTGTGAATTCTAATTTCAACAGATACACTGACCCAACACTACAATTTCTAAGGCCCATAAAGAATTGAGGAGGAGAGGACACAAGACTTCAAGAGCAGGAGGACAAAGGACTTTTCAGTGTGATTATATCTCCTAGAGATATCAGAAGCTACACTCATAAAGTCTCACCAATATGACTTCTCAAATGTGAGATGAACAGGAAAGACACTACTGGATATGACAGAAAAGAAAGAGAAAATCTCAGAAGGCCTCAATCCTACAAAAAGAACTATGAGATACAGAGGGAAGTTGGGACTGAGTGAGCTTTTTTGTTCCCAAGGACGAACACACCAACTGGTTGCCCAGTGCCAAAAGGTCAGTCCTTACAATATCCATACAAGTAAAATTACACAGACTGGTCAGCTAATATTTGGGAATACATATGCATAATACACATATGTATGTGAAAACAGAAAAAAGAGGACATTCGAAGTATCAAGTTTAGGAGTATATAGGACTATGTGAAGGAAGATATAGGAAAGATAAATGTAATTATATTATAATTTCAATAAAATATGTAAAAATCTGCAAAGTAAAAAGTAAGAACCTGGACATAATCTGCTTATATAACTTTTCACAAATAAATAAGATGGGCTTGTTATTGGAAGAAGGTGACAAACAAAAGGGCTGGTTTTAAAAATATGTATTCACCGCTGTGCTGGTGACACTGGTCTGAGGCACAGTAACCTGTAATGTCAGTAAGAATTAGACTGAACTTTTGAGTCCTGTTAGGACACATTCCTTGGTTTCTTAAACAAATATTGAGCTCCTCAAAAATGAGAATTTTCCTGGATATCTGCATCCTCAGTTACCATAGTAATTTCTTCACTCAATATATAATGAACAGTTATTTATTATTCCTGTTATTAAAAAATGTTAGAGTTAGCAAAATGGAAAAGATAAATCATGCATACAAACTCTCATCAACATTTCCTGACTTGCACATGCTATTGAAAATAGGAGTTGTGCAATTTACACATGGATATATGACATTTATTTAATTCTGCTTTATCAATTACTAGACCTCAGCTAACCTCTTTATTCAGGATTTCAGTTATAATATTACAGGATAACATGGAACTCTGCTTAAAATACATCTTAAAACATCAACTATATCATCATTTTTCCCTGAACAGCTTGAACTTTTTTACTTCCCAAAGCAGTATTGCCAAATTAACCTTTCTATAAATGCAGGTGCTTATACTCACTAAGACTTATTTTGTGGCAGTCATTGTTCTAAATTCTTTAAAACACAATATCTGCCTTTTCAAATTTTTCAGTGAATAACATTTACTATAAAGGAAAGAAAAACACACGGATGTTTCTACTGTTGTCACATTTTTAATAATTTAAAACCTCAGAATCGTTGCAGCAATAGTTACGGTGGCATTTTCCAGTCTATTTCTAATCACACTCACTTCTACATTCACACCCTTCTTCCAAGATGCTGCTTGTTCGATGGTCTCTGTTCATCTAGCCCTATTTTCTTCTTGTTTATTTTTGCTTCTGATTTTGTATACAATATATAAATCCTAATGACTTCTCACAAAATTTTGTAAATCAGAAAGGACATGGGAGACTTGGAAACACCATGGAAATACCTAAGATTTTGATTGTGGACACAGAAGAAGGAGAGAAATGTAATACCACAGGCATAGAAGGCATGATATATATCTCCTATAAAATCTCACAGAAAAGGGGTTCACATCTAGAAATAGGGGTGTCCGTGTAGTTATAAGCAGCTTGTAGAACTCATCTTTAAAATTTTGAAATATTCAAAATATAATATTTTTTACATTTCTCCCTCTGAAGCTCTAATTTTTCCACGTATACTTCTAAAACCTTCTGTGTGCCTCAAGTGAAATAAGTGTTTCTATGACAGACATTGTGTTGAATTTTTCTCTTTAGCACAAAAAAGGACAAAACTATCAAAACACTCAAAAGAGTGATTCTTTTAATCCTTTTGATGTGATCACAATAGCAATCTGTTAAATACTGAAGTTTATTTAAGAGGGTGTTTTCACTGTTCACCACTGTGATTTATTTATTTATTTATTTATTTATTTATGTATTTATTTGTTTGTTTGTTTGTTTATTTTTTGTTTATGTATTTTGTGCTTTTTGACAAAATTGGTGGAAAAAGTTACAATAAACTTGACAAATATATAGAAAAGCTCTGTTTTGTTGATTTTAAATAGAAGGACTGCTTGTTCTGTGAATGCAAACATTGGCAACTAAAATGGTATTTAAGAAATACTCTAATTGTAGGGTGAGTTTAAGATTTTATCTTGTTGTATTGTCTTAAAAAATTTAATTCTATAATCTATTTTAAACAGAAAAAGTATGTATTTTTTTCTAAGCTGGCTTCTTATAAAATTCAAAATATTCATGGTCAGTTACTCTTGTTGTAATCTTTTGCTTCTTATTTTCAAGACAGGGTTATTCTGTGTAGTCTTTATTGTCCTGGAACTCATTCTGCAAAACTCGCTAGCCTTCAACTCAAAGAGGTCTGCCTGCTTTGGCCTCCTGGGTGCTAGAATTAACGATATGCGCCACCACAGCCTGGTTTATCATTTGTCCTTTACTGTTAACTATTGTTCATGTTAATCTTAGCCTGTAAAGACATTTTCCTACTCATTGGTAAACTACCAGAATTCTTCACTAATCCAAAGTATTCTTTCAAAAGTACTATTCAAATCTAGATTTCTACTATCTTTCTGATTCTATGTTCCTTGTTACTTTGAAATAAGGATTTATCTCCATATATCACTGGAAGTGTGAGTAATTCAAGCTATTTATTCTTAATGTAAAATTAATTGTTTGTAGAGTTAATATTAATTGGATTCATTGGGCTCGTTTTACAAAATTAAATTAAGCAATTAAACCAGTGAGCGAATGGTAACATGTGATTGCAGCATCAGGGGCTCTACTAGGTCTTAATCGACTGGATATTAGTAAAATAATCTCAGAAAATTAGATTAAAGGAGTCCCACGTGTAACTCCCCTACACTGCTCTGTTTTAATAGAACATCAAGATTTCAAAATGCGCGGAAAATGAGAAACAAGTGAGAAGAAGAAATTAAGTTCTTCTTTCTTTGATGAGGCCCCTAAGATATGCAATTTAGAGTAACTAGAATGCATTTTAAGCCTCAGTAGGGTGTGCCTGCAAATGTTTATATGAATATTTCAGAGCCAAGTGATAGAAGACTCAAAGGTCAGAGGGTTATACAAAAACATCCTTTATAGCAAAGCCTTTGTAAAAGACAGATCAGAATATTTTCCTTCAATTTCTCATTGTGGAGATGTGTGTGTGTGTGTGTGTCTGTGTGTGTGTGTGTTTGAATTCCATCAAAAACAGAAATTATGAGATTTTTGACACATGATTGAAAAATGCAAATAATCATTAAATGCATAAAAATACTCTCACAGAGTTAAAGGGCATGAGTTTGAAAGTTATAAAAGATTTATCAGTTTATTATTCATTTTATTATGCCATTAAAGGATATAACTCCCTAAATTTAGAAGAAAAAAATTAATTTTTAAATAAATATGGATCTTTAAACATGTATACTATTTTGCTAAACAGTACTGATTTAGAAGAATATATTCATAATATGTTCCATTCTACCTAGAAATATTATCTCTTAGACATAATCTGTGTCTTATTCATTTAGTTATTAATTTGTCAACTTCATTTAAAAAGGCAACCTTTTATATTTTATCTCGTCTTTCAAACTTGAGTATATATAGATTGAGGGTGAGAAAGGGTGATAAGAAGAACATAAGAGGAAGGAAAGAAGAGTAGGAAAAAAGAGTCAAACAATCTTCACTTATTTTATATATTTTATGTAGACTAAATCATATACATATATGTATGTACATATATATACAATATATGCATATATAAATGTATATACCAGTGCTTGCTCCTTTTCTCTCTTTCTCTCCTTTTTTTCCATTTAAAATAAAGCTTTGAGTGCCTCTTTCTATTACTCTTACATTTCTTAGAGGTTTAGCATGGATCTAGACTATGATATTGTACTTTTCTGTTGCTTTTTGTGCTGTCATGCCCTCCAGAAAATGTTGTATGATATTTCTCCAGAGGACTCTTTTAGTTTTATATTTAGAACAGCATAAATTCATCAAAGCAAGTGACTGACTCCAGTCTGGGAATGAAAAGGAATGAGAAGAAATATCATTCCTTCTGTTACTTCTCTGGTACCATAGTCAAACTGATCAATATTCTCAACAAGCTAATCAGATTTTGAAATCAGGAGCTTTCTCTGGGCAAGATACTATAACTTCAACAAAAACAGCAATCACCTAGACATTGTCTCCTGACAAACTGGCTTAAAAGACTCCTTACAGGAATGCTACAGAAGCAATGCCAGTGGGAAATTTATAGAATTAATTCCAAGCTTCTGCTGTAAGAACCAAAGCCAGCTAATCAACATGGAAAGGTGAAGCCACAGAAGCCAAGTACAAACACTGAATAATGTTCTGGACACTGCATAGTCACTAGATTTCCAGAACCCTGTGTGAACACAGCAACTACCATTGCTGGGCAGAGTTTAAGAAGACTATTCATAACCCACAAAACAGAATCAAGGAAAATCTATCCAAAAGAAAAATTGGAGGCCATAAGAAATAATGGTCACAGGAATAGAGGAATGCAAACAGTTAAGGAAAAGGACTAAATTGGTTGCCTAATTATGTGTAAAATCTCTAATACTAACAAGTATCTGTTTTGTGGTCACTTGCTATTCTATTATTGGAGTAGTTTAACTACTACTAATGAATGTTGATGCAGACAGTATTTAGCCCATAGTAGCAAACTGGGGATAAAAGAGTGCTTGTGTCACTAGGCCATTAAGTTAAATCATCATCACAAATTTGCTACAACTTATCCTTTCTTGAATATGGCAAACATTTACTGAAAAAAACGTAATCTCAATTAAAGGTCAAAGATAACAAACTTTATCCAACAAACTACCCAAAATGGAAAGATTACAGCACAAAAACACATGCAACCTGCAAAACCAAGAAAAATTACCAGCCCACTACAAAAATTACTTACATAAAACTCAAAATGCAAATTTCAAAAGCGTGACTATAAATATTGTAAAACAAGTCAAAGAGGACACTATTTTCCAAGGAATCAGAGAATAGGGTCAAATAAACAATTTAATTCATCATATAAAAATAAAACTTAAAAGTGGATAGAAACACTATATAAACACCCCACCCAAAAAGATAGTAATTTGTGTAAAAGATCAGCTAAAAGCCTCAACAAAAAAGCTGATAATATGAAAGATTAAATGTGGGGGTACGAGGACAAAATGAAGCAGTTATATCAATTGGCTAATATCAGTGACAACACCGTAAAGTTAAATGTGTGAACAAAAATGTAAGAGCTCTGGAGTTCCATGAAATGGGAAAATCTACATGTTATATGTATATATGTAGAAGAATGTTAGGCAATGAGTACAAAAAATATCTTCTAAAAAAGATTATTTTTATCTTATCTTAGGGTAGATTTGACTGCATATGCCTGTGTACCATACACTTTCAGTGGTCATGAAGACTAGAAGATGATGTAGTGTCTCCTATGACTACAGCTACGAACAGGCATTGCTGACATGTAAGTCTTAGGAACTGAATCCAGATCCTGTGCAAGAGTGAGTATAGCTGGCAGTAGTGTTATCTTGTCATCCTCATAAAAGCACCTTTAATGAAATCATAAACTACTTCTTAAATGTAGGGGAAAGAACCCCATGCAGATACAAGAGATACGCAGAGCATCAGTCACATGAGTCCAGAATAGAAACTTCTAAAGTACTAAATGTAGATCAGAGAAAGTCTATGGAAAGCTGCAAAAGAGCAGCACAAAAGTCACATTCAAAAGCAGATCCATCAGAATGACTGATGTCATTTCAACCTAAACAAGAAAAGCAAAAGGTCATGGACTGCTACCCTTCAAATTCCAAGAGGTATGATATCCAAGCAAGGCTTATAAACTCATAAAAATTTCTGAAACAGTGACTGTAAAAGAAACAGTGTCCGTAATGAAAGCAGGTTGAAGGGATTCCTGAGCAAATAATCCAGCTCTACATAAAATGCTAAAGTATGTTCTTCAGTTTGAATAGAAAGAAATGCACTCAAGAGATTACAGGAGAGAAAGTAAATGGTGGTAATCAACAAAGGAGCCCGGAGCAATATACGTCTTTCAAAAACAACTGTGAATGTCAATGGTCTTAATCACCCATAAAAAGACACTCAGTAATCATTTGGATTACAAAACAGAACCTTTGAAAAAAAAACAAAAACAAAACAACAACAACAAAAAAACAGAACCTTTATGCTGCATCCCAAAACAAAAGCAGAATACCAACAAAGACATAGACTATGTGAAAGTGTATTAGTCAGTAAAACAGACTTTATAAAAAAAAATCTCCTCCTCTTTCTCCTTTCCCCGTGTGTTTGTGTCTGTCTGTTTGAGTGTGTGTGTGTCTGTCTGTCTGTCTGAGTGTGTGTGTGTGTGTGTGTGTGTGTGTATCTGTCTGTCTGTCTGTGTGTGTGTGTGTGTATTATGGAATATGTATATATTCAAACTTTGTATATACATTTAAATATATATGCTTGATATATATATATATATACATACATACATACATACATACATACATACATACATACATACATACATATATATATATATATATATATATATATATATATATTCAAACTTTGAATTGTAAATGTCTCCATCTCCTTGTGGAAGGTATTTTTCTGGATTACCATTAATAGTAATTTAAGTGGAAACATGAACGTTCTTTGGAAAGGTGTTTGGATGAGGTTTTGCTGGGACTAGCATGTGAAGAAATGTTTCATTAAAGTGGACACTGGTGTGGAAGGCTAAGGCTGATTCATGAAGGACCTTTTCCCTGAAACAGATGCAGGAGAAAGTATGTTCTGCTAAGGCAAGCATGTGAAAGGATTTGGGAGGAAGGATTCTCTGCTAACGACACTCATTTGCATTGTGTAGTTGAGCTGCATTTATCAGGGCTCCATGCTAAGGCAAGAGCCATGCTGATTCAAGACACACAGAAGACACATGATGTTTGGAGGGTATAAATAGGACTTCACCGAATAATGGAGACAGAGCTTGGCTTGCTGGTCCAGCCAGCTGTGCAACATCTGTGGATTTCCCTTTTTTCCTGATGGTCCTTTCCGGAGAGAGGCACAACTGAGAACTTCTCTGGGCATTCCTGTTGGTCCTTCATGCCTCAAGCCAAGGTTGAGGTTTGGCCATCTATGTTAGGTGATTCTACTGCTGTCGCTAACCTTACTCTGCTGTTCTGGCTGCTGGTGTATCTATGAGGTGTTTGTGAGTGGATTGAGCTGCAGCTGCCAGTTAACCTGTGAACTGAACTGCTGATTTCTAGATGACACAAATGGTAGTTGCTCCCAAAAACCATTTTAAACAGGTCCACTCCCCAGTATCCTTTTTCCCCCACTACCTCTGGTAGGTAGTGGGCTACAAGGGAGCTTTGAGCATTTAAGAATCATCATTAAAAATAAGGTTTGAAAACATTAAATTTACAATTAATTATTGATTTCTTTATTTTATTGGAAAATTTCTGCATTTACATTTCAGATATCCCTTTCCCACAATCCCATCCCCCACCCCCTTCCCACTGCATCCATGAAGGTGCTGCTTCTTCCAACCACCCTCTCCCACCTCAGCACCTTGGCATTTCCCAACACTGGAGAACAAGCCTTCACTGGACCAAAGGCCTCTCCTCCCATTGATGTCAGAAAATGCTATGGTCTGCTGCATATGTACCTCAAGCCATGGGTCTGTCTACATGAACTCATTGATTGGTATTATAACCCCTGGGCGCTGTAGTGGATTTGGATAGTTGATAACTTTGTTTTTCCAATGCGGTTGTAGACTGCTTCAGCTCCTTCAGTCCTTTCTCTAGCTCCTTCATTTGGGTCCTCGTGTTTCAGTCTGTTGATTAGCTTCAAGCATCCTCTTCTGTATCAGTATGGCTCTGGCAGAGCCTCTGATGAGGCATCCATATTGGGTTCTTGCCAGTAACACTCTTGGGCATATAGACCCAAAAGAAGTTCCAATATCTAAAAGAATATATGCATAACCATGTTTATAGCAGCCTTATTTATAATAGCCAGAAGCTGGAAAGAACCCAGATGTCCTCCAACAGAGGAATGGATACAGAAATTGTGGTACATATACACAATAGAGTACTACTCAGCTATTAGAAACAATGACTTCATGAAATTTCTAAGCAAATGGATGGAACTTGATGCTATCATCATGCGTGAAGTAACCCAGTCACAAAAGAACACTCAAAGTATGTACTCACTTATAAGTGGATACTAGCCCAATACGCTTGGAATACCTAAGGAATCATCCATAGAACTTATGAAGCTCCAAGAGAAGGCCCGAACATGGATGCATCAGTCTTTCTTAGAAGGAAGAAAACAGTGTTCATGGGAGGAAATAAAGAGTCAAATAGCAAAGCAGGGATGGGAAAAGATTACCCAGATACTGCCTCACCTGAAAATATACCCATATGCATCAATAAACCCACACACTATTTTTGATGCCAATTATTGATTTCTTAACTTTATTTTTTGAGAATTTTATATATAAGTACCATATTAACATTGTTTCTCAAACTCTAATACACCTTTCAATTTTCCTCAATGTTTCTTCCACTCTTCAAATGTATGAACTGTGACTTATTCTTTTCAAAATATGAATAATTAGATAGATTATAATTATATCTAGATAAATAGATGATAGATACTAGATGATTGATGATAAGATAGATAGATAGATAGATAGATAGATAGATAGATGATAGATAGACACAGACAAAGAGACTTGCATAGAGAGACTCATAGTGTACTTCTCATCTGTTTGTATGTTTAAAGCTTGTTTAAGACTTGGTTTTATAACACCTATCAGGAAGCTCACACTTGAATGATAACTGATCCTCCCTTTATCATCAGCTATTGATTGGTTATAGTTCTTTATTTATGGGTAGCATGTAGTGTAGCTTCCCTGTCCATAAGGGCATGTAACCAGTGCTGAAGCAGTGAGGATAAGACACTTGTCTTATGATTTCCTTAAGACCACGGATTTCAACTATATGAGGGACTGGGCAGTTTTAATTATCTTCTCTATGCCTCTAATATTTTGTCTCTCAGTGTAAAACTCACAAAATAAGACAAGAAATAAAAGCCCAAATTTTCTAGATCAATCAAGCAAAGTCTGAACTTTTTCATTCACAGAGAAATAGTAACTGTGCCTTTAACATTAGAGAGTGGAGCACATTGTTTTGGCGAATGTTCACACAGACATGTGCACACAGACTGAGAATTTTCATGGTTTCCTGGTCACTGGTGTCACTGATACTAAAATAGAAAGCCTAATAGGTTCTAGAGTTTGGTACAAAATTATTCTACTTTAAGGGTGACCTATGAGAAATGGTTATTGCCAAGTTTGAAGTTGGCATTGAGCATGATGGGCAGACTCTTTGTTTTATTGTTACTAACTGAGTGTTCATTTGAGCTCAAAACAGAAATTTTGAACCAGTAAAATTTTTTCGATGTCTTGACTAAAATGGAGTTGTGAAATTGTTTTTTTCAAATAATTCTCATCCGTCACATGCTTTATTCAAGCACCAATTCTCAATGAGGAAAAAACAGTAAGTGGTTAAGTGAATTAATAATTCAATTAGCAAAGCAGAATTATTTTTGAAGTGTTCACATTTAAAATAGTTGCATTATAGATTTTTCCTTAGTTATTAGATCATGATATGACTTAACTTCTGTGGTATGGTTTAATTTTTATAAATGCAAAACAAAGTTTGGTTACAAGCTTACTCTGAGGAAAAAGCATGACTTTTTTTTAACAGAAATTTGAATATTTTCTTCTCTAATTACCTTCTTGCTTTTTATTTTTCTGCTTAATTTTCTCTTAGTATTTTTTTTTTTAGTTGGAACCATATAAATGGTACAGTTCAGAAGAGAGTCTTAGGTGGTATTTCTGGCTGATCAAGAAGCAGAAAATGCAGGAAATCTAATGAGAAAGCTTATTATTATGATTTGCACAGCTCAGCTTTTGCATAATCAAGCATGTCAATGCGCTTACACATTTTTGAATGCCTCTTGGAACTGCACATCTGAATCTTTTTAATGTTTTTCCATTACCATTCGTGTTGCTGCCCCACTCAGGAAGCCATCATCCACGACCCCCTTTTCCAAATGGGCCAGCTAAAAACAAAGGCTGTATGTGTTGCCTAATTTTATCAGGCCACTTTTCATTGTAAAGTAGAACGAAACAGGTGGTGTTCTCAATTTTCAAAGGATACAAATTAGGATCTCTAATCTGAGTATGGCTACCATTATCCAGGTAGTGCTGCTTACATACAGTGTTTAGAGTTTTAGATTGAATTTGTGATGTTTTTCAGTGTCTATTGTGCTTTTGCTCTTTTAATATCATACAACACTTTTGTGAGTGTTGTGTGAACACATGTTTTGATTTATCAGTATGACGGAGTCATGGATATTCATGAGGGAGAGTGTCATGCCAAGGAAATAACATTTACATCCTCTCAGCTGAACCAACGTGAATAATAAATACCCCTCGATTTTCCTCACCCTATTTTCAGTTCTTTATTTAAGATTTAGATTAAAACATAATGAATTTGTGAGACAGTGTCAGATTTTGCTCATTATTACAGTCTAGAATATTTCATAATTAAACATAACTATAAGAGTATGTATTTTATAGCTGTTATTCTTTCAGAAATTATTCCTAAATTATTAAACTCACTACATAAATGCCTAAGACAATAACCATCAAGAACAGATGGATTTTAAAAGTGCTATGAGGTTTTCCATGTTTAAATACATGTAAAAAGAATATAATATGCTGAATTGAACACAAACTAATACTTCCTAAAAAATGTTTATAAACAAGAAATAGTCACATAATGAAAAATTTTATCCAATCACAACTTCTTATAGTTTTGCAGATTACTAGTGATGTGTAAGCAAGGATTTATAATTATATTTAGATGAGGTCATTTAGATAAATGCCACAAAAGCCATGATGTCTAATCTGTATTTTGAAGAAGAGTTAAAATATGCACTGATGGTAACAAATTGAAAATGTTAACAACAATGAAATAGCATTCCAAACACTGAAGTACTGCCAAAAGGGACAGCCAATTTAAGTAGCTAATAAAAATGTATACCATATGATGACAGCCTATTCACCACATAGGTATTTGACACAGTTCTTGGAGGATGGAAGTTATTGGTCACTCAGCTCCTGGTAAAGTTCCTAATACTGGCTGTAAGACAGAGGCCTGGTGACTGTGAAATCACAAGGAATTAGAAATATACCATGTGTCTTATATCTTTCCCATATAAAAGCACTCATCCCATGCACAAGAATTTTTTGTTCAGGATCTACTGCCCTGCTAGAGCCTTCTCCATCAAGTACATCCCACAAAGAATGGATTTTGGGATAATACAAATATTCTTTGCAGAGCAGTCAGTGCAATAAGAAACAAAAATCAAAATCATGTGTTTGGAAGCTTTTCTTTTTACTTAAATTAATTGATTAATATTGACACAGGGTCTCGCTTATGAAGCTCTGGATGCTTTGTACTCATTGTGCAATCCAAGCTGGCCTCAAACATACTGATTCCCACCTGCCTCTGCCTCCAGAGTCCTGGAACTCAACATAAATCACACCAAGATATAGGTTTATGTTAAGGTGATACATGATTAGACAATGGAGAGGTATGTGGGGAAAGAGTCAGGAGGAGCAAAAGAGCGAGAGAGGAGAGATTCACAGAGGCAAGATGAAAGGTGTCTTGTATGCTTCTCTCAGTGCATCTGCAGCTTGATGAAGTTGTTATGATTGTTTCTAAGTGTTTCTGTGGGTCTAATTTATCTTCTCTGGATCGGCAGTTTATATCTTGGTCTGCTGGTTGCAAGCTTATTGTATAGAGGGTTTGTATATTTGGAATTTTACATATAAACCTGTTTGATAAGTTAATGAGTGTGAAGTCCTGTTTCTACTTGGTGGTGAAGGAAAATGAATGACAACAACATGCCTGCGCAGTCATATCAACCCAGAACAGAAACAACAGGGGCAGTGCAGTGAATTCTTAGAGACAGCATAGAGCTGCCGAGCTAGTGATCCCCACCGTGCCTAAGTGTGTCTGGGTTTCTGCCCTAGTGCAGGATAAATGGCTAGCCACATAGCCACATTTTAATATTTGCTGCAACACCAAGGTCTATAGGAAAGTTGAATTTGTGATGAGTGTAAAAAAATGGTATGAGGACTGCAGGCCTTTAAAACATTCACAATACATCATTCCTCTAACACAGTCCAGTGTCTCAAATAGAACTTTAACTAATAATTGAGAAGTTTTTTTCTCTCTTACAACTTTACATAAAAAAGAGGTATACATATATGGATTTTTAAAGGCATTTTGGCATTACACTATATGAATATATTTTTGTCAGTACTTACTTCTTTTAGAGTTTTGATAGCATGCAGTGAAATTCCACTGGTTACCATAAGTATAAAGTACATGTAGGACAGAATGTAACATGAAAACAGTCAGTTTTCTTGGCGAGTATAGATTAAGAATAATGATCTTTGAATAACAAAAATTGCCACAAAACTATATTCTTAGCTACTGAATTATTAATGGGTTAAGGTCCAGGTATATCACACTCTGAGAGGGTGCTATACATTTATTTTTTTTCCTAAGAAGGATCAAGGCTATCATATTATGCCCTTTGTTTTTTTGAGCTTCATATAGTCTATAAGTTGTTTAATGGGTGTTCAGAACTTTCTGGGGTTAGTATACAATTATCAGTGACTGCATATTATGTCTGTTCTTTTCTGGCTGGGTTACCTCATTCAGAATGATATTCTCTAGATGCATCTATTTTTCCTAGGAATTTCATAAAGTCATTGTTTCTAATAGCTGAGTAGTACTCCATTGTGTAAATATACCACAATTTTTGTATCCATTTATCTACTGAAGGGTATCTGGGTTCTTTCCAGCTTCTGGCTATTATAAGTAGGGCTGCTATGAACATTGTGGAGCATGTGCCCTTATTGGATGTTGGAACATCTCGGGTATATGGCCAGAAATGTAATAACTGGGTCTTCAGGTAGTACTATATCCAATTTTCTGAGGAACTACCAGACTGATTTCCAGAGTGGTTGTACCAGTTTAAAACCCCACCAACAGTGGAGGAGTGTTCCTCTTTCTCCACATCCTCGCCAGCATCTGCTGTCATCTGAATTTTTGATCTTAACCATTCTGACTGGTGTGAGGTGGAAACTCAGGGCTGTTTTGATTTTCATTTCCCTGATGACTAGGGATGTCCAGCACTGCCTTAGCTGCTTCTCAGCTATTTGGTATTCCTCATTCCAGAATTTTTTGTTTAGCTCTGTACCCCATTTTGTAATAGGATTGCTTGATACTCTGATTTCTAACTCCTGAGTTCTTTGTATACATTGGATATTAGACCTCTATCAAATATGGGGTTGGTAAAGATCTTTTCCCAATCTGTTGGCTGCCGTTTTGCTTTCTTGACATTTTCTTAGCCTTACAGAAACTTTAAATTCTTTTTAAGTCCCATTTTTCTATCTTTGACCTTATAGCACAAGCCAATGGTGTTCAGTTTAGAAAAATTTGCCCTGTGCCTATGTGTTCTAAGGTTTTCCCTTCTAATAGTTACAGTGTGCATTGTCTAATGTGGAGAACTTTGATCCACATGCACTTGAGCTGTGTACAAGGAGATAGAAAAGGATCTATTTTTATTCTTCTGCATGCTGAGTGCCAGTTGAACCAAAACCATTTGTTGAATAGGCTGTCTTTTTTTTTAACAACTTTATTTTACAAAACAAAGATAAATGTACAGATTTTAAGCATTTTTTGCATGAAATTATACAATACATTTTTGTCAGCACTTTTTTTCAGATTTTAAAATAATTTTTACATAAAACTATATCAATATATTTTTAGACAATACTTAATTTTTTTAAAGGTTTGATAGTATGCATTGAAAACTTAATAGTTACAATGAGCATAAAGTACATGTAAAACAAAATGTAACATGGAAATAGTCAAAGTTTTCTTGTTGTGTAAAGTGTTTTTTTTTTTTTTTTTTTTTTTTTTTTTGTTCTGTTTTCTTTATTTTTTGGACTTCATACAGTCTGTGAGTTGTTTCTGGGGCAGTGCGAGCCTCTGGGGTTAGCATCCCACTATCAGTGACTGCAGGCTGTCTTTTTTAATTGAATGTTTTCAGCTCCTTTTTCAAAAACCAAGTGACCATATGTGTGTGGGCCCATTTCTGGGTTTTCAACTCTTTTCCATTGATCAACGTGCCTATCCCTTTACCAGTACCATGTGGTTTTTGACACAATTGCCTTATAATATAGCTTGAGGTAATGGATGGTGATTCCCACAGATGTTTTCTGTTGTTGAGGATAGATTTCACTATTCTAGGTCTTTTGTTATTCTGATGAGTTTGCCAATTGCTCTTTCCAGCTCTATGAAGAATTCAGTTTAAATTTTAATGGGAATTGCATTGAATCTGTAGGTTGCTTTTGATAAAATGTCCATTTTTACAATATTGATCCTTCCAATCGATGAGCATGGGATATCTTTCCATCTTCTGAGATCTTCTTCAATTTGCTTCTTCAGAGATTTGAAGTTCTTGCCATACAGATTCTTCACTTGCTTAGTTAGAGGCACACCAAGGTATTTCATATTGTTTGTGACTATTGTGAGGGGTACTGTTTCCCTAATTCCTTTCTCCACATGATTGTTCTTTAAGTAGAAGAAGGCTACTAATTTGTTTGAGTTAATTTTATATCCAGTCACTTTGCTAAAGTTGTTAATCAGCTGTAAAAGTTCTTGGTGGAATGTTTGGGGTCACAATGTATACTATAATGTCCTCTGCAAATAGTGATAATTTTACTTCTTCCTTTCCAATTTGTATCCCTTTGATTTCCTTTTGTTTTCTAACTATGACCAGGACTTCCAATACTATGCTGAATAGGTACTGAGAGAGTGGGCAGCCTTGTCTAGTCCCTGATTTTAGTGAGATTGCCTCTAGTTTCTCACTGTTAAGTTTGAATATTATCTTTTTGTCATTCTCAAAGAAAGACAACATTATGTTTGTTAATCTAATCATCTTGCTTCTTAAAATAATCAGTATCTATATCTAGTAATAGCTAAGTTATGTTTACTCAGGGTAGACATAAAAATCACCTTATATAGGGGACAGAATTATGAACATGCACTTTTTAAATGTATGGATTCCAAGTGTACTAGCAGAACAAAGGTTATAGCAATATATCATGGGAAGAAATAACCAATTAAGACAAATCTATCAATGTTAATATGCACTTTGCATTTTATTTATCTTAGAGAATATAAAAACAATTCATTGAAGAAAAAGTAAATACCTTGCACATTAATGGCTTTGTATTTATAAAACAAGATACTATTACAAATTCATTATATATTAACACATATTGTCATATAATAAATAAATATGTGCAGAGAAATAAGAGAGGGATTTTCAAACCATAAGAGTATTTTTGTTAGATTAGCTGAAATATGGCATGGTTTCCATATTAATTTATGTAAAATGTATAAAAGACATGTTTCTGTTATTGTATATTGCCATGATGTCATCAGTGACATACTTCAATTTTCATTAAAATTACCTGGACACAAAATCAAGGGATTGTAATTCTTTTTCATTTATTGACTATTTTACCAAGAGCACTTACCTTTCTGCTGGCATGGAAGACATGAATGTGAAAGTTAGACTATGACAACATTGATATTAGTTTTGTGAAAGTGTTAGTAATCTGATTGTAGGTAATAAGTTTAAGCTTATTTGGTATTTGATGGCTTTTGTGACTAACTAGTCTTTATTTATTTATTTATTTATTTATTTATGTTTTATTGAAAATTACATTTACTTACATTTCAAATATTATCTCCTTTCCCGATTTCCCCTCACAATCTGCCTATCTCATTCCTGCTCCCTCTGCCTCTTTGAGGAGCTCCCCCACCCACCTACACACTCACTTCCTCTTACCTCTTCTTTCCAGCATTCTCCTTCATTGAGGCACTGAGCCTTCACAGGACCAAAGACCTCTCTCCTTCCAGTGATGTCTGACAAGTTTATCCTCTGCTACATATGCAGCTGGAGCCAAGTGTGCCTTCATGTGTACTTTTCAGTTTGTGGTTTAGTCCCTGGGAGCTCTGTGACAGGGAGGGGTCTGGTTGGTTAATCTTGTTGTTCTTCCTATGGGGTTGCAAACTCCTTCAGCTCCTTCACTCTTTTCTCTATCTCTCCATTGGGGAACCCCTTGCTCAATCCAATAGTTGGCTCTGAGCATTTGCCTCTGTACTTGTCAGGCTCTGTCAAGAAAATACTATGCATTTGACAATTAATCAAAAATTATACTCCAGCGTAGGGTATTGGCAGGGTTTGGAGGTAGGAGGGAATGGGTGGGTAAGTGGGAGAACACCCTCATAATGGCAGGGGGAGGAGAAATGAGGTAGGGGAATTTCCTGGGGTGAACAGGGGAAAGGGGATAATATTTGAAATGTAAATGAAGAAAAAATATCCAATAAAAATTCTAGCAACATATTCTGAGAATGGAGGCTATTCATTAATCCACATATAAAAATGAGTATGAGAGAGCTCATGCCCAGACCCACACCGACTGAGAACTAGAATAATGAGCTGAATTACTACTCTCTCTCTGTCAGATTATGATTATTGTTATTATTATTATTTTGGTAAAGTTTTAACATCTAGCACATAAGAATGCTGCCTTCTTCACAAAATGAAACCAATTAAAATGAATGTCTTAAGCAGGTTCTGAACTGAAGTAATCTGTGTACATCTAAGAAGAACTTTGAACTAAGTGGCAAGTGTCAGAGAAGTATTATCTACACATAAGAACACAGTTCTGAAACTCAATGTCCAAAGTGAATGTCAGTAAACTAGGAGAAAGGTGGGAACAATAAGTGAGCTAGAGCATTCTCCACAAGTATTAAAGGAATTGACGTTATAACCTATTAAGTTAATATTAATGTTGCCTAAGTTATTTTAAAGTTTATTTACATATTATTATGGTTAAAAAATACCAATTGGCATAGGATGGGTTTATATTTATGAGGTGTTCACTTTTAATTAAAAGTAATTACACATTTATAGGATACAGTGTGGTGTTTTAATTATGTGCACATACACTATTTAATGACCAGATTAAATGTTTAGAGTGTTCATTACTTCAAATATAAATTTTTATAGAGAAACATGGAATCAAACTGTCTGTCACAGCATTCCTTTATAGAAATGGCATTGCCTATCAGATTCAGAATGCATGAATTAGGTCTCTCAGCAAGTAATTCTATTATACAAATGTAACATGGCATAGGTTTTTCGTGAGCCCACACAAAGTGAAAGATCAACTAGAAAGATTCTTTCTTTAGGAGATTTAGAAAGGTGTGGTATTGGTTTGGTCAGTTTAACCCAAACAGATATATATTGAAAGAAGGAACCTCGGTTGAAAAATTTCCTCCATTTTGCTGTCCTCTGAGCATGTCATTGAGTAATCACTGATGGGGGAGGATTAAGCCCTTTAAAGATAATACCATACTTGGTCCTGAGCTATAGTAGAAAGCAAGTTAAAGTAAACCATGGGTAACAAGCTTAAAGTACTCAACATCTGAAATGTAACAATACATAGTGTCCACTAAAAAAAAAGCTTCACCCTGATTCCCAAGCATACTGACCTACCTTCCTGATTTCTGATAGATGTCATCATAAACTCCTGAGTAAGCTTTCTCTCATGGCCTTTGTTTCAGGAACTGCCTTGAGTTTCTGCCATGAGTTGCCTGGATTGTGACTCTACACTAGAAAAAAAAGGTCGTCTACTTTCTCCTACTGGTGTCATATTGTTTATCACAGTGACAGAAAGGAATCTAATAAAGAAGGGAAGTTATAAGTTCTCAATATTTCAATTTTAAGCATAGATTTTTGTCAAGAATTGAAAGCTAACAACAAGAGAACTGCCAAATTCAAATTCCTCTATCTAGCACCCCATGACACCTTCTCGAAAATTGACCACATAATTGGACAGAGAATGAGCCTCCATCGATATAAGAAAATAGAAATACTCCCATGCACCCTTTCAGATCACCATGGTCTAAGGCTGGTCTTTAACAACAACAAAGAAAACAAAAAGCCCACATACACATGGAAACTAAACAATGGTCTGTTAAACGATAGCAGGGTAAAGGAAGAAATAAAGAAATTAACGATTTTCTAGAATTCAATGGGAACGAAAACACAACATACCATAACGTATGGGATGCAATGAAAGTAGTATTGAGAGGAAAACTCATAGCCCTAAGTGCTTCCAAAAAGAAACTGGAGAGAGCTCACATCAGCAACCTGACAGCACAGCTAAAAGCCCTAGAACAAAAGGAAGCAGATATACCCAAAAAGAGTAGAAGGCAGGAAATAATCAAAATTAGGGCAGAAATAGACCAAATAGAAACAAAAAGAACCATTGAAAAAATCAACAAAACCAAGAGCTAGTTCTTTGAGAAAATCAACAAGATTGATAAACCCCTAGCCAGACTAACTAGAGGGCAAAGAGAGAGTATACAAATTGACAAAATCAGAAAGAAGAGTGGAGACATAATAACTGAAACTGAGGAAATTCAAGATATCATCAGATCCTACTACAAAAACCTATACTCCACAAATTTGGAAAATCTGGAGGAAATGGATGAATTCCTAGACAGATGAAAGGTCCTAAAGTTAAACCAGGACCAGTTAAACCATCTAAATAATCCCATAACACATAAAGATATAGAAGAAGTCATCAAAAGCCTCCCAACCAAAAAAAGCCCAGATCCAGATAGATTCAGTGCAGAATTTTATCACACATTTATTGATGACATAATACCAATACTCTCCAAACTATCCCATGAAATAGAATCAGATGGAACAATACCAGACTCTGTTTTTGAGGCTACAATAACCCTTGTTCCTAAGGCACACAAAGACCCTACAAGGATAGAGAACTTCAGACCAATCTCACTTATGAACATTGATGCAAAAATACTCAACAAAATCCTTGCAAACTGAATACAAGTATACATCAAAATGATCATTTACCATGGTCAAGTCGGCTTCATCCCTGGGATGCAGGGATGGTTTAATAAAAGGAAATCCATCAATGTAATCCACCATATAAACAAACTCAAAGAACAAAATCACATGGTTATCCCACTAGATGCTGAGAAAGCATCTGACAAATTTCAACACCCCTTCATGTTAAAAGTTTTGGAAAGAACAGGAATCCTAGGTCGATACTTAAATATAATAAAAGCAATATACAGCAAACCAACAGCCAACATCAAACTTAACGGTGGGAAACTTGAAGCAATCCCACTAAAATCAGGGACTCGAAAAGGCTGCCCACTCTCCCCCTACCTATTCAACATAGTACTGGAAGTCCTGGCTGGAGCAATTAGACAGCAAAAGGAGATCAAGGGGATACAAATCGGAAAGGAAGAGGTAAAAACATCACTCTTTGCAGATGACATGATAGTGTACTTAAGTGACCCCAAAAATTCCACCAGAGAACTCCTACAGATGATAAACAAGTTCAGCAAAGTTGCTGGATACAAAATTAACTCAAACAAATTAGTAGCCTTCCTATATTCAAAGGACAAACATGTGGAGAAAGAAATTAGAGAAAAGATACTCTTCAAAATAGTCACAAAAACTATGAAATACCTCGATGTGACTCTAACTAAGCTAGCGAAGGACCTGTATGACAAGAACTTCAAACCTCTAAAGAAGAAAATCGAAGAAGATCTCAGAAAATGGAGAGATCTCCCTTGCTCATGATTGGAAGGATCAACATTTTAAAAATGGCCATCCTACCAAATGCAATCTACAAATTCAATGCAATCCCCATCAAAATTCCAACCCCGTTCTTCATTGAGTTGGATAGATCAATGTGCAATTTCATATGAAATAACAAAAGACCTAGAATAGCGAAATCCATCTTCAACAACAAGAAAACATCTGCGGGAATCACTATCCTTGACCTCAAGCTATATTACAAGGCAATTGTGCTGAAAACTGCATTGTACTGGTACTAAAATAGGCACATGGATCAATGGAATAGAATAGAAGATCCAGAAATGAGCCCTCATGTATATAGTCACCTGATTTTTGACAAAGGGGCTGTAAACATTGAATTGAAAAAGAACAGCCTATTCAAAAAATGGTGTTGGTCCAACTGGCTCTCAGTATGCAGAAGAATGAAAATAGACCCTTTCTTATCTCCTTGTACAAAGCTTAAGTTTATGTGGATCAAGGATCTCCACATTAAACCAGATACACTGAAACTATTAGATGAGAAAGTAGGGAAAACATTAGAACACATAGGCACAGGAGAAAATTTCCTGAACAAAACACCAATGGCTCAAGCTCTAAGATCAAAGATTATCAAATGGGACTTAATGAGATTGCACAGTTTCTGTAAGGCTAAAGACATTGTCAAGAATACAAAACGGCAACCAACAAATGGGAAAAGATCTTTACCAACACCACATCAGATAGAGGCCTAATATCCAAGGTGTACAAGGAACTCAAAAAGCTAGACACCAGAGAACCAAATAACCCTATTAAAAAATGGGGTACAGAGCTAAACAAAACGTTTTCAGTTGAGGAACACCGAATGGCCGAGAAACATTTTAGGAAGTGCTCCACATCCTTAGCCATCAGGGAAATGCAAATCAAAACAACCCTGAGATTCCACCTCACACCAGTCAGATTGGCCAAGATCCAAAACTCAGATGACAGCAGATGCTGGAGAGGCTGTGGAGAAAGAGGAACACTTCTCCACTGTTGGTGGGGTTGTAAACTGATACAACCACTCTGGAAATCAGTCTGTAGATACCTCAGAAAATTGGACATAGTACTACCTGAAGACACAGCTATTCCACTTCTGGGCATATACTCCAGAGACACTTTAATATACAACAAAGATATGCACCAGAATGTTCATAGCAGCTCTATTTATAATAGCCAGAAGCTGGAAAGAATCCAGATGCCCTTCAGAAGATGAATGGATACAAAAATTGTGGTGCATTTACACAATGGAATGCTACTCAGCCATCAGAAACAATGACTTAACCAAATTCTTAAGAAAATGGCTGCATCTAGAGAATATCATCCTGAGTGAGATAACCCAGTCCCAAAGAACAGACATAATTTGCAGTCACTGATATTGGGATGCTAACCCCAGAGTCTCAGACTGCCCCAGAACAACTCACAGACTGTGTGAAGTTCAAGAAAAAAAGAAGAAAAAAAACAAAACAAATAAACAAAACAAAACAAAACAAAAAGTCATTCTCAATCCTTACTCACCAAGTACACATTGACCAATTCCGGGTTACACCCTGTTTTACATGTACTTTTTGCTCATTGTAAATAGTAAGACCTTAATGCAGAGTATCACACCTTAAAAAAAAAAAGGAAAAAAAATCCAAACACTGACACAATTGTATTTGTATACATTTATGCAAAAATGTTTAAATTTTTTTCTTTTATCTTTGTTTTTAAAATAAAGTTAAAAAAGAAATAATATCTGAAATGTAAATGCAGAAAAAAATAAAAAAAATAAAATGTACAATAAAAAAATCTTATGCAGAAAAAAAAAGAAACGACATTACACTAGATAAAATAAAGTTTATTTTCTTAGCTGGAAATAATGAAGTGTAATTATTATGGCAGAGATGTAGGACCTTTTAATGCATTATTGGATTACTTTTATCATGCATTTGATATAGACAAATCTTGATATAAAATTAAAATGCTACCATTTAACCTTTCTCTTCAAGGATTATTCCTATTTAACACTATAACAACAGGACATTGTGGAGGAAAAGATTTTGTAGTAATATAATATAATCAGACTGTAATAATGAATTGTTTAGATATTATGTATTACAAGGAAGTACTAATTTTTCTAGTCAGTCATCATATGGAAGGAAGGAAATGAATTGATTGTATTTTTTTTTTTTTAGAATACTTTATCCAGACAACAAAATGTGTCTATTAGAAACTTCTATCACACTTTTTTTTTTTTTGCATAGTTGCATTTAACATCCCATGCAATTTGTAAATTATAAATATCTATTAAAGATACAACTCTTGAAAGTAAGGTCAAAATACTTTTTTTATTGAGGTCCATTTTACTAGTCATTGTCTTATATGTCTGCGAACTATTTCAAAGAGAACATGGTGACAGAGGACAATCTTTGCCCTGGATTTACTCCTTGATTTTATGAAGTCATAATGCATTCACAGAGCCCCTACTCTCACAACGTAAACCAAATATAATTACTTTGCAGAGAGTATACCCACAAACACCATTAATCACTGCCTTAAGGACTACAATTCTAATAATCAAATTTGGTGGACACATAGTTTCCAAGAGAAAGGGGTTTACTTCGAGTCTCCAGCCCACTGGCCTATCCTGTTGATTTCTGATGTATGTCACCATAACCTCTTGAGTAATTTCTTACTCAATTTATTAAATTCAGTCTATCTGTCTGTGTAGACGCTGTATTATTGATTCTATTTCTTTGGATATCCTACCTAATATAATGCATAAACCATTTACTTGAATTTTATGGGGTTGAAATTCAATAACTGGCCTACCTTAAAGCAGATATTCATCTTCATGCAAATCTGTTGTGGGACAGAAATTAGGAAAGCAAAACACCACTTTCCTCTTAGTATCACTTAATTATTCAATTAGTAAATGAAAACTTATCTTACCAAAATACAAAGGTTGAAGACTTCTCTTAGGAGAATCTTGCACATATATTTGAATAGTAAGGTACAAAAATACAGAGAAGGGGAATTCCATTGTCTCTAGCATTTTTCAAATAAATAATACAAGAGAGCTTAATTCACTCCATTTTAAAAAGAAAATATATTCTCATAAACTTGATTAAACTGCTGACTGACAGTATATACTCTTAAGTGGCTTCACACAATTGCTATTTTTCTAATGTTATATTTACATAGCATCTTAATGTATCTAAGGCCCAATTTATTTTTATGGTTGAATTCAATCCATGCATTTTACAAGTTGTATTACAGATTGCATGATATATAACATATACAGTTCAACTAATGTCTTGATTAAATTGAGTTAACCTAAACATAGTATGCAGAAACATAATTAAAGTAAAGTAAATACTTAAATGTACTAAGGTCTTTTGTGCCAGAACATTTTATACATGAATAATTAAGTCTAACAAACCACACTACATTTCCAAGCCTGGCAATAAGATCAAAAGCATGTCCACACATGAAGTAAGCACAGAGTATTTTCTCTATGATTGCATTGTTAGTACTTTGACATGGATTTTTGTCAGTGTTTGAATTTGATCAATTCTAGAAAATGTATAATTTTTTGAATATGTAGTTAAAGTCATTCACTTTTATTTTCTAATAGACTGAGTCTATGACAGTATGTCTTTTTCATTGTTGTGCTGTTACTATTATAATGAAAGACTGGACTAGTTTGGCTAATAGCATAAGGTTATACATTGACTCATATGTAGCAATATAATCATGTAGCATGTTCATCAGTGAGTTCACATACATAGAAATCAAAAGGGAAATGCCTTCAGTTTTATGCTAGACGAGTAGCATTTTGCGTTGCTAGCTTTGCTACTAATTGTCACTGAAAAGAAAGTGTTATATTTATTTCATTCTACTTAATTAGATATTCTGAGAAATAAAAAGATAATTTAACCCTTAAACCAAGTGAAATGGAATTTAATTCTACCATAAGTGTAGTTTGGAGAAAAAACCATAAACAGATGTGGCAGTTGATACCTAAGTTGTTCAAAGAATAGCAAATCTACTTTCCCAAGCAATGCTAATCTCTTTCTCCACTGTTAGCATGGCAGATTTGAACTCAAACCTTGAATCTTATTACATCCATTTCAAGAACCTCCAAAACTTTAAAGTCTATGTATAATGTTAGTTTTCCGAAGAAAATTCTTTCTTTTTCTCACTGCATCTTTGATTTACTCAAATAGGCTGCTATTTGGTCTCTAAACTTTAATAAATTTTAATAGTTTATGCTGCAGGCTCCCCCCCTCGTGGTAGGTTTCTTCTCTGCTGTTTTGTTGTTGTTGTTGTTTGTTTGTTTGTTTGTTTGTTTTGCTTTATTTTGCTGGCAACCACCTTTTTCTCTGCAGGCTTCTTCAGCTTCTCGGCATCCACAGGCTTCTTTCCTTTCTTTTCTACTGCAGGCGTCTTGTCTGCAGCCCCCTTTTCTGAAACAATCTTCTCGGAATTGGCTGCCTGTTCAGAAGTTTTTTCACCCGAAGTTTGTGATTTCTGGCCTGGCGAAGAATGGTGTTCCTGTGCATAGTTTTTGCATAGGGGTTCAGCTTCAACATGGTTCTCAGGTTCTTCAGTGGATTCTTCTTCAGGACTCTACACTGAATCTTCTTCCGTGGTGCTCGGAAGGCTCGTTGGATCTCTGGGCTTTTCACAGTTCTGCTAAGGGCTATGTCCATCATCTTGTGCATGGGAAGGTTATAGTGATTGTTGAGGGAAGCAGCCTTATGCCAAGTGCCATACAGCTCATCCAAACTCCAGAAAGCACTTTCAGTCCAAATGCAGAGCGCCCCACAAGCCGCTCACCAGCAGTAAGTTTCAGAATGTTCAGCTTGCTGACATTAAGTAGAGTAATGCCAGGGATGGTTCTGAAGGCCTTGACGATACCGTTATCTTCATTATAGGTGGTGCAGTGTCCCATGTGCTGGATTCGCCTTTGGTTTCTCATTTTGCCCTTGCCAGCCCTCATTCTCTGAGAGGCATAAAACTTTTTATTCTTTTGTGTGTGTGTGTGTGTGTGTGTGTGTGTGTGTGTGTGTGTGTGTGTGTGTCTCAATTGGGTTTTTATTACCTGATACAAGCTAAAGTCATAAGAGAAGAATCTTAACTGAAAAACTTTCCCATCGGATTGTCTTATAGGCAAGTTTATGGGTCGTTTCCTTGATTGATCACATTGGAGAGGACCCATCTCACTGTGGGTGGTGCCACCCTTGCAAGCCACAAGGATTAAGCCAGTCAAATGTTTGGCATGGACCTTTTGATGTCATTCCAAACTTTAAGTTTCTTAAGCAGCCTCCTTGGTCTTCTTGTAATTTTCAATTTTATCTTCAACCACCAAAGAAAGTTCAGGAACTTCCTCATCACGATGACCTTTAGACATCATCAAAGCTGGTAAGGGTGAGGCAGCCAGGGCAGAACAGATAGCAGAATATCGCTTTGGGGTTGTGTTCTCTCTGCGGTGTCAACAACACCAGTTTTGGTAGGTGCAAACATGCTGCCCCAGGACACAAATTTCCAAAGGCATCCTGGCCAGAATGAGGGGTCGTACAGCTCTGCCAGTACCCCAAGACTCAGCACTGGTCTGATGACCTGCTAATTGGGTTACCGCACAGGGATGTTTGTTGTTTTTCCTCACATTGGTGTACGCTTTAAACACAGCAGGCAAAGGGACATTCTTGCCTGATGACTCCAGTTTTCAGAGCACACCGAAGTATGGGGATGGGCACAAGCCGTGACTGAGAGAGAAGGCCAAGCTACTCTCTCAGAAAATTCTTTATTTGTAAGTCTAATACTAACCTGGCAAACTGAGAGATTTAAATTAATTTTAATTTGGATGAAAACCATTTTTTAGTTACTTCTTACTTGTGGTACCATATTCCTCTATTGTAAGACATCTACTGAATTAGTTAATTTTCAGATAAAGTTCTTTCCAACAATGGCACCAAATATCCTTAATGTCCATCTGTTAATTTTTAACATTAAAGTGTGTTCATCTTAAGACATTTTATTTTCACATATCAGTTCTTGTATTCATCACTGTTTTCATTTTATACATAACTTTTTTCATTTCATATCTAACTGAACCAATTGTTACCATGTATGCTACTGAGCACTGTGAGTTATGTTGGCTTACAAATACTGTTACATTCCAATTGCTATTTTGGTTGCTCTGAATAAATGATACTTCAAGTAAGACTGCAGGAAAAGAAAAGTAGGCATGAATGAACTGCTCCCAGAAACATTCAGCATCTCTATTGATTGAAACCACAGGGCATTGTATAATTGTTACAACATAACATGAAGATATTTCTTTATTTGATGGTCGAACCATTTTAAATACACTTTTTATTTAGTTACGTTATTCATTTTTGATTCAATGTTTGTATAAATGAATATCATCCTGAGTGAGATAATGAAGACCAAAAAGGATTATATGATATGTACTCACTAAGAAGCATGTATTAGCCCATAAATAAATAAATAAATAAATAAATAAATAAATAAATAAATAAATAAAGCACAGAATACCACAGGTAAAATCCACAGAACTCAGGGAGGTTAACAAACCAAAGAGCCCAAGTGAGGATGCCTCAATTCCACTAAGAAGAAAGTAATCACAGGATTTGGGGATTGGGGGTGAATGGGAAAGGGGACAAAGAAGGAAAAAGGGGAACATGATTATGTATTGATTGGGGGAACTAGGACTGAAGTCCTGATGGCCAGAAAAAAGAATGGAAACAGACAACCTCAGGAGAAAAAGTAGGGGGACCCTCTAGAATGTAGCAGCAACCTGGGATGTGAGAAACTCTCAGGACTCAAAGGGAAGGTCCTTAGATGAAATGCCCAACAGTGGGAAGAGAGAAATTTATTGAGTCCATCTTCAGTAGAAAGACAGGGCATCAAATGAGGGATGAAGCTGCTATCCCACAGTCAAAACCTTTGACCGAGAATTGTTTCTGCCTGAAAACAAACAAACAAACCAACAAACAAATAAACAAAAACAGCAGGAACAAAATTGGAGAAGAGCTTGAGGAAAATGAGGTCCACTGACAGGACCACATTGGGATACAGATGAAGGGGAGGCTTTAAGGCCTGACACTATTACTGAGGCTATGGTATTCTCACAATAAAGGACCTATGATGACTGGCTTCTGAAAGCAAAACCGAAGAAGGAGCTGAATAAGTCAGATGCAGATATTTACACCCAACCAGTGGACAGATGATGCTGACCCCTGTGGGTGAAATGGAAAAAAGCTGGAGGAGGCTGAGGAGGACCAGCAGTCTCAATTAACCTGGAGATCTCTCAGACACTAGGTCAGCAACCAGAGAGCATATACTAGCTTCTCATTTGTTTACCTGATTACACAGCAGAGGACTACCGGGTTTGAACTCCATCAGAGAAGTTACAGCTAACCCTCAAGAGACTGGAGGATCCAGGGAGCGGGCAACTCTTGTAGGGAAGGAGGTAGGTGGTAATGACATCCTCGTGGAGATGGCGGGAGAAAGTATGGGATGAGGAACAGGCAGAAGGTGGACCAGGAGGAAAATAAAACTAGACCAGTATAAAAAATGATTTCCAAATGCAGTTAAAGATGATATGAATAAATAAATTTGCTAATAAAATCTATGAGAAAAAGAAATAAATGAAACTTTTATTCACAAAACACAGTTATCACCTCAGAGGCTTGCTGCTGAATGTGCTCACTCCTTCGTTTCTGATCTCTGGGTAGCTTACTTCACACAGCAGCTTTGCTCAAACTCCTCTCTAAGATGGCAGATTCACACTGGGTTTTCTTTGAATTACTCTGCTTGGCCTCTGAATGACTCAGACACTCTGTTCTAATCATCTGGCTTTCTCTCATTTTCTGGATCATTCTACCTTCAACAACAACAAAACTTTCTTTAAAACTTAACCAGTAAACCTGACTTCTCTCCTCTTCTCTTCTTTTCTCCCCTCTCCTCTTCTCTCCTCTCCTCTCCCCTTCCCTCCCCACTTCTTCCCTCCCTTCCCCTTCCTTCCCCTCCCATTTCCTACCCTTCCACCCCCTCCCCTCCCCCATCTTACTTCCCCCACCTCTTCTGATATTCTCTTAACTCACCTCTCTTTCCTGTGTTGTTGTTATGAGAGTTGGGCATATCCTATCTCCAACTCATTTGTCAAATATTGCTCTGATTCATCACTTTATCTGTCCCTCAATTGGGAGTCACTTTCAAACATGGCTGCTTTCTTCTATAAAACAAGGTTACCATCATTGTTTGTGATTAAAGGTGTGTACTAAGGGCATGTCTCTATGCCAACCAGAGGAATTACAGGTGTGTCATTCTAGCCAGATCACACAAACCTATAAGGTCTTTGGATATGATCCCTTGCCAGAATACCTAGGTTGCTCCATTTGAATTTCCCTATATAAGTGGCTTTCTAATTTCTTATCTGTTCATTTTCTTTTTCTGAACTGTTACAAAAGAATATTTTTAACAAAACAGAATAGCTAACATTTAAGAAGACAAAGTGCTATGATATTTTAATCTGTTTTAATAAGAGCAAATAGTATCTTTTGTTCTAAATAATGTCATAATACAAGAAATCTTGATAATTTCAACATTTCATATTCTTAAATTGTTCAGTTTTATGACCTTTTCTTTTTAATTTATCTTATTCATGTGATCTTATAACTACTTGATTTATGTTACTAAGGCTTTCTGTATGCAGTAGGGAAATGGCCCACAGCAAAAGATAGAAGTTATTCTTAGATGTCACAGTGATAACAAACTTTAAAACTTAAAGTTCTCCTAAAGCAAAAGGGGTGAGGCCAGAAGTAATAGGGCTATGAACTAAAAGAGCTTACAGTTGACTCTGAACTAACCAGAACAACGATAGAATAGACAATCAATGAGAAACACAGCTTTTGTTTTCAGGCTAGCTGGCTTCCCCAGGATTCACATACTGGGCACTATTGGTTTCTTCTCAATGTCACTACAGCACCAGCTAATTTAGAAAAGGAACCCAAGATCACCCCAAATACAAGGTCTACAAGAGGAAACTACAATGACTTCTTGACAACATTGAGAAAAGAATAAACTTCTAGGAAAGTGAGACAACCTAAATCTGGGGAGGGGGGGTTGGTAGCAAAGCCAGGATTGTGACTATCAGCTAACTGACAGTCAAAGTCAGTAACCACCAAAACCAGAGTCAGAGACAAATCATAGCTTCACCTACACCTGACTGGCTTGGTAATTTATGAAAAGTGCATGATTATTTATCTAATCTCTTGGTCCTGTATAAGGGTATCTCTTGTGTCCTTCCATTAGTTGGGCTCATGATAGTCCAGAAAACTAATCAATTTCATAATAGTTACCTTCTTGTTCTACTTTTTTGAAATGACCCTATGTAAAAAAAAATACGAAAACTAGGGTTCAATTATACTTGCTTTTTTATTTTTTTCACCTTTCCTAGATTGTTCTTTGTCACTTGATATGTATTAACAATGTCTGTTTTCAGGACCGTCTATGTATGTAATCATTACTTATGTAGAAGCATTAACTAAGAACATGTCAATCTTTGCTGACTGTGACTGCCTAGCAAACCTAAGCTCTTGGGCCATGAAAAATTATGTCTAGAAAAGCCCCAATTTACATCCAAAAACTCTGAATCAAAATAGATTTTGTCTTTTTGTGAGGGTAGCAGTTTGCTTGGTTTCATTAATAAAGATAAAACTTAATCCATTAAATCATACTAGATGCATTACTGAGAACACAATACTGTTTTCCTCCTGAAAATTGTAGATAACAGAAAAGCCACATATAAAGATTAGAATGTAAAATATATAAGATGATTGGTGTTTTACTCAGTGTTCTACCACTGGCAAGAGATAATGTGACGAAGGAGATTCTGGTGACTAAGTGTTTAAATATATGAGCCTTTAGTAGTATTATTCAAACTGCCACAAGATAGATTTTATCTTGGTTGCTTTTAAGAATAGTAATAATCTATGGTTAAGTTACAAGAGTTGCATTTTCTAGAATTATTTGATGAAATAGTATTAAGATATAAGAAATATGCCTGCACAATAATTTACACTTGTGAAGTGTTCAGACTTTTAAATATTATCTTATTCACTGACAAGGGTCAAGTTACACCAAAAGAGACGTGGCTGCAGACAAGTGCATTTTGATACTGTCAACCTTATGTTACTGACCTCTGGAACCTTTATGTAGATAGTCCTTCAGATGGTAGTAAAATTGACCTAAGCAAGGACTAGTTGGGATCGTATCTTGACTACATCATCAGAGAGGAAAAGTTTGGAGTGTTTTATAGAAATATATTTCAATGATACTATGGTTGTGATTCTTTTAGTGAAAATGGCCCCCATGGTCACTGATTTTTGATGAAAATGTTTAGAAAAGGTTAGGAAACATGGCCTTTTTGATAAAGGTATATTCCTGGAGACAGTATTTAAAGTTTTGAAAGTCTGTATCATTTTCAGTTAGCTCTTCTGATCCTTCTCTCTCTCTTATATCTCTTTCTCTTCCCATGTTTGTCTCAATATGTAAACACTCAGCTAGCTCTTCTCCCATGTTACCAGTTGGATGGTCTCAGATTCTGATACTGTAGAACCCTGAGTCATAAAACCAAATGCGTTCTTTTATAAAATGCCTTCTTCATAGTGGTTTTGTTGTTGTTGTTATACAAAATAATCTGAGACAAAATACTTCTATTAATCCCACCACACTTTCTTTTTAAGTTTCATGATGATGGAAGCCATAAGACAAATCAAAAACTAATTTCAAAGGTATAAAATACGTTTCAATATCTTGAAGGTCAGGTTATTGCAGGAGCATTAAATGTCCTTAACTAAACACAGAAAGAAAATTGAACTTCTGTTTCAGTAGAACTAAAATTTTTATAGTAGTTACCACACTGGTGGAGAAAAATAACCTCCATTATCTTAGTCATTTTGTTATATGTGTTGACTTTTATTTTTGTTGCTGTTGTGTTGTTTTAGGGGGATGTGTTGGAGAGACCTTGGTGGATATGGACTGTGTTGGTTTGACTATGAATTACTTCCACAGGCTCATATATTTGAATGATTTCTTAGTTAATGAGTGGTGAGTCTTTTTTTATTGGATATTCTCTGTATTTAAATTTTAAGTGTTATCCCCTTTCCTCCCACTCTCATCCCCCCTCCCCCTCCCTGTTTTCATGAAGGTGCTCCCTCTCCCAACCACCCTCCACACTTCAGTGTCTTAGCATTCCCCTCACTGGGAAAACGCACTTTCTCCAGACAAAAGGACTCTTCTCCTAATGATGCCAGGCAATGCTATTCTCTGCTACATATGCAACTGGAACCCTGGTTCTCTATGTGTGTACTCGTTGGTTAGTGTTTTTGTCCCTGGGAGCTCTGGAGGGTTTGATTGGTTGATAATCTTATTCTTTCAATGGGGTTGCAAACCATTTCAGCTCCTTCATTCCTTTTTCTAGCTCCTTCATTGGGTCCCCATGTTCAGTCCAATGACTAGCTGCAAGCATCCTTAACTGTATATAGGCATTCATATCTGGCTTCTGCCAGTAACACTTCTTGGCATTAGCAATAGTGTTTGGGTTTGCTGGTCTTTGCTGGAGCAAGCATGACTTTGTTGAAGAAAGTGTGTTTCTGTGAATAGACTTTCAGATTGTAAATTCTCAAGCCTGACCCAGTGTCTCTCATTTCCTGTTGCCTGTGAATTCAGATGTATTATTCACAACTACTTCTCAAGCACCATATCTTTTCATGATCTGGCATGCTTCTTGTCATGATGATAATGGACTAATCCTTGGAAACTTTAAACATACCCCCCAATAAAATTTTTTTTCTCCTAAGAGTTGCAGTAGTAATGGTCTCTCTTTAAAACAATAGAACCATGGCTATTACAGGCCAAAAAGGTCAGAAGAATCTAAGGAGGGAAAAGCATTATCAAATTATATTGCATATACCTTTTTTCAATAAAAAATTTGTGGAATTTTTTCAACATTACAGGCATTGATATTGTCAGAGGCCATGAAAGAACTGGAACTAATCTCAACATGTGTAAATAAGTATGTTTAAATTAAACAAAATATAAGTAAAACGATTTTAGAGCCGAAAATTTTTTTAAAATTTTAAAAAATTTTCAGCAGAAATATTGTCTTTTATACATGTTAGAATTACAGATGACACTTTTTATAAAATCACAAGGAAGTTCCTAATTCCACTATAATATAGTTTGAGTATTTAACATTAGCCAAATAATTTTACAAAGAAAATGTATAAAGAATAAAATATTGATAGATCAGAATATCAAGTGTGGCTTCTGAATGTCTTCAAATTTCACTGAATGTGAGAAAATCACTGGTAATCTATATAGTTACAGGGTGAAGCCAAGCAATATCCAAGAACATATTTGTCTTTGGAAAGTAGATTCAATATCATATCCAAAGGAGACCATTATAGGAGAGGGTAAAGGTTCATAGAAAAGACAATGTGTCTGTCATATTTACTTGAATTTAATGAATGTTAATGTGTTAATTGCAATTAAAAGCACTCGAATAAGTTTATGAAAGAAGCAAATTAAAATAAGAATACTGACTTGCACTTTTGCTCTATGACAAAATTGTCCTAGAAATTATTTGACAGTTACAAGAAGAAATAGTTCAAGAATTCATCATTATTTTCTAAAAAAATTCTTTGAATGCTCACAGATCCTCTGCAAACCACATAGAATATGTATACTTGTTGGATTATAAAAAAAATTAACTTAAATTTATATGTAAATAATATAATCTTCTATGTAGAGTCAACAATTATTAAAATTGGTGATTATGAATTAAAATCATTACTTTATTTAAAACACAAATTATAATTTCCAAATTATTTTAAGCATAAATTGTGGGGAGCCGAATGTGGACGCCATTACAAGATGGTGCTGGCTCCCTCACAGTTTGAGGTAAACAATTCCATATATAGTGATGCTCTTGTCAGCTAAGGCGCTGCACCCTGCTCATGCGCAGTACATAAGCTATCTCCGGCCAATCCCAAGGCCTCTGGTGTCAGCAGACTGGCGACAACCAATCATGGCAAGCCCGTATGCGCTTCTCCCTATATAAGCGGACAGCTAGGGTAGTTCGCTTCCTGCTCTCCCCTTCAACCAAGAGGCTCCCACAATAAAGCGTGATCTGAGAAGAATCCTCTGGTGGTGGTCGTCTTTCCTCGCTGGTCGAGGAGTGCGCCGCAACTGGTGCCGAAACCTGGGACCGAGAGAGGCGCCGAAGAGGATCCAGAACTCAACACGTGGGAGCGGCAAAGTCGGTAAGTCAGGTTTTCCCAGGTATGTTGCTTGCGGGTCTCAACCCCCTGGTTCTCTGCTGTGTTTGTGATTTGTGTGATTGTTCTCCTTGCCTGCCGCTTTTGGTTGTGGTGTAGGGAAGGATGCTGAGCGTTAACCAGGTACCAGGATAGTTTGTCAGAGACCTCAGAAGCTGGATTAAAAGGGGAAAACTTGGATAGGCCTAAGAAAAAAGGAAAACAAAGACAAAAGCTTAAAAGTAGTGCCTGCAGGTGAAAAAGAAAACTGAAAGGCAGAAAGACCACTAAGAGAGGAGAGGATTGTGCCACAGGAAACAAAGTACAAGTTTCCCGGAGAGGATACTTTGTATCCACTAAAAGAGCAAAAAGCTTTAGAGCTGGCAGAAGAGGAGTTAGAGGCTAAATTATTTAAATCTGAGGAGGAAGATCTAGAAGAGGAGGCAGGAGAATTTGAGCCAGAGCATTTTCAGCCGAGACAGAGAACTATATCGAAACTGAAAGCTTTTAAAGCAGTCTCTGCTCTTCCGCTCTATCCAGAGAGGAAGTGCCATTTCTCCTTTTGTACGCCAGAGACACGCCATGCCCTCTGGCAAATGTTTCCTGTGTTCGAGGATGATCACTGCCTCGAGCATAAGCAAGTAAAAGAGTTGGCAAAGTCAGTTCAAACTTATAGAGTCACTGCTAATTATATAGAAAACCTGGATAGGCTGATGCCACCTGGATTGCCGGTTGCTGGCTTATTTCCCAGCAAAAGGGTAATTTATTCCAGCCCAACCTAAGTGGTCACCTTTCTGTACAGAAAGAAGAGATTCAGCCCTGCATCCTTAGACTGGCTGTCAATCTCGGGGAGTACGTTGGGCAGTTAAGGGCCTCTTTACTTTTACTCCTAATATAAAAACTGTTTATAATAATACCTTAGAGAATTGATCTGATTCAAAAACAGATAGATATATTGTGGCAGGTTGCCCAGCTGGGCTGCCAATGGAATTTCTCAAGATTATGTGTGACCAGTATTCAGTATAAAAATTTTACTAAATCTGCAAATTGTTCTAAACAATTATCTCAGTATCTTTTACATGTGTCCATTGATACCTGTTCAAGAGTCATTTTTGCTTCTCCTTTATCAGGAGAAAAGGCTTCTCATGTTATTACTCATTGTCTTGAAGCATGGAGTGCATGGGGCATACCTAAAGTGTTAAAAACAAATAATGCTTCTGCCTATACTTTGGCAAAATTCAAGCAATTTTGCCATCACATGGGAATTTCACTCCTGACAGGATTGCTCTACAATCCTCAAGGCTAAGGCATTGTTGAAAGAGCCAATAGAAATCTTAAAAAAATGTTTACAAAAACAAAAAGGGGGTATAGCAGAAGGAGCTACCCCCCGGGAAAGAATCTCTCTTGCACTCTTTACCCTTATTTTTTTTGCATCTAAATGATGATGGAAAATCAGCCCCAGACAGGCATGCCTCCGAGGGACCAGCGGATGAGGAGAGGCTTGTTATGTAGAAAGACGTGCTTGATAATAAATGGTATGGACCAGATCCGGTTATATCGAGATCCAGGGGAGCTGTTTGTGTTTTTCCCGAGGGAAAGGAAACACCTTATTAGGTCCTAGCCCGGCTGATGCGCCCCGTCAAGAATAAGTTGACCTCGGTAGAAGATGTCCCTGCTCCTCCTGTCACTGACAGCAATGGCGACCAAGACCACAGCAGACCTGAGATGGGGAATATTATCAGCGTTCCCCAAGCCCATATTGATCCAAATATTTCAATGCCAACCTTGACGAACTAAGAAGAGCAGTGACTGCCATCAATGCTACTTGCGTAGATCCTAGATTTGCTGAGGGACTTAGCTCTACTCTGCTGTGTCCTACTTTAAAGAATGGGTGGGGGTGGGGTTGTTTATGGCTTGCTGTCTGGGAGGTTGCATACTTTGTATATGGTTGGTGTGCCAGCTGCATGCCCAGACTCAGGGAGATAAGTTTGCTATTACCCAGGCATTCGCTACATTAGAGGATGGTGCCTCACCCCAAATTTGGCTCTCAGCCTTAAAGAGCACTTAAGTTAGGTTGCACATTCGGCCTTTGCACCCCCACGAGACCACGTTGTGTCATTGCACTATGGAAGGCACATGTAAAACCCGGTCTTTGGCATAGCCTGTGCACCTCCCTGGGCTAGTTCCCATTGCAAGGGAGAAGGTGTGCCTTAGACACAGCCTCCTTCGAGAAGTCCACACATCATGAGGTGGGGACTTGTACAGGAGTAAGTCCGATGTTGCTTGTGCTCAAGTTAGAACAGAAGGGGGAACTGTGGGGAGCCGAATTCGGACGCCATTACAAGATGGCGCTGGCTCCCTCAGGGTTTGAGGTAAACAACTCCATATATAGCAATGCTCTTGTCAGCTAAGGCGCTGCACTCTGTGCATGCACAGTACATAACCTATCTCCGGCCAATCCCGAGGCCTCTGATGTCAGCAGACTGGTGACAACCAATCATGGCAAGCCCGTATGCGCTTCTCCCTATATAAGCGGACAGCTAGGGTAGTTCGGGCCTCTCGCTTCCTGCTCTCCCCTTCAGTCAAGAGACTCCCACAATAAAGCGAGATCTGAGAAGAATCCTCTGGTGGTGGTTGTCTTTCCTCGCTGGTCGAGGAGCGCGCCACAATAAATAAAAGTTATTAAATATTTTGATTTATTGTTCTTCAACACTAATTTTTATTAGGGTCAAGAAAATGCGAGAAAAGTAAAACATTCAAATTATCCAAACAATATAAGTATGTAACTTCTAAAAAATGAACATCAAAATGTAGTGTAAGAAAAAAATGGCAGTTTTATAAAAATGAGTCTAAGTTTCCTTATCCAACAGGATAACATTACTTCAAATTTTCTTAAATTTTATGAGGAACAATAACTTTTGCATGTTTGAAAATTAATAATGCTAAAATTGTAGATATAACTGATTAAAATGAAAAAAAAATCTCATTCATAGTTTTCCATGAAAATTATATTCTTAATTCAAGAACTTGCCATAATAGAACATATATACATAAGATACAGGATGTTAAAAGCTGAAACAGTGTTTTCTTGTTTAGTTTTGAGGAAGAAATAATATTTGCTCAAATGTGGTAAATTGAATAATCTGGAATTCTTCACTAAAATAGAATTTATGATATAATATATTTACTAAGCTGACAACATTAGAGAAATGAGAACGTGATATAGAAGAGTACAGAATAATTTAATTGTGATGCAGATCATTCAGTTTTCAAGAATCCTTTATGGAAACTTCTTAAACAATGTCACAGCAGAAAATACACTTACACACAGCAAAGTTCAATGTGTACTTGAATAACTCAGAAGTTAGAGAGTAAGTTGGATTTTTACATTGAAAGAATAACGTGGCACGTGTCAAAATTAAGCTAGTGTGATCAATGACAAAATATGAGTAGAAGGTAGATTCCAAAAAACAAATTAAATATTCAATTTTACCATGCATTATCTGTAATCACTTAGATAGTAAAAGCCAAACACAATAACAGAAATGGAATTACATAAGCCACAAACAACTAAAAATTTTAAAAAAAATTAACAATAATGTGAAAATTTTAAAGATAAAAAAGTACAAAATTGATGTTATTTAAAGTTGCCAATAGAATAAAATAATTTTTAATTTGTTCAACTAAAGTAGAATTGAAGAATTATATTGCCATTTTTTTCATTTGACAAAAGAATGATTTCTTTATCATACAATTTATTAAAGTATCTAAACCCCAAATGATGCTCATGTTATCATTCAAATGAAGGAGGGATATGAATATTTACATTAGATTAGTAATCAATTACACTGGGAGTACACTGGCAAATTTCTGGGACGATGTAGAGAACGGTTAGAAAAGAGAAGTTTCCTTCTCTGCGTATTGCATATGTTTCTAACTTGGATTCTTAGAGCTGGTAATGATTAACTTACCTTTCTCACCTTCTAAAATAGTTTATTAAAATCGAGCAGAGCATATAAACAGGCTTATTGCCAAGCCTAGTGAAATATATTTTATCCCTGGAACCTGCACAGTAGATGGAATTGACTGCCTTCCACAAGTTGTCCTATGACCTCAACATATGTGCCATTTTAAGTTCATGTATATGTATGCTAACATATATCAGTAAAAAGTATCAAGACATTTCTAAAACATAATGTGTAACTGTATTCCCAATACATTTGAGTATATCCACTAGAGAGTATGTATGTATTCTTACTATTATTCAAAATGTTGCGCTATTAAGCAGAAGGAGACCATCATATAATGTTACCAGTGGTCAAAATGCAAAGAACAGATAATTGAGTTGAATGCCCAGTCCCAAGGCTAAGGGAATATTTTGGAAGAGGTGGCAGAAAGATTGTATGAAACTAGGGACCAGAATATTTATTTTGAGATTCTGCATTCTTGGTATGACAGGTAAACTTCACCTGTGCAAACTCAAGAGCCTGGTTCCTTACACCAAACCTAGCTACTCCAACAAAACTTAACATTCCAATTTGGATTGGGAGAATCAAAGTAGAACAACCTCAAGAAGAAGAACTATAAGCAATTAATCATTTCTAAGATAGGGGAAAGTCTTCCATAGAGATAAATCCTGGAATTGTTTATTAGATATAGTACAGTCAGCAATAGACATATACATTCAGAAAATGCTGTTTTGTCTTAACAGATGTTATTTTTGTATGTTCCTTTATGTGTATTCATATGTAATACATATATATATATATATATACATATATATATATATGTATATATATATGTATATATATATGTATATATATATATATATATGCTAAGAAATGGAAGCCATGTAATTAGAAGTGGGATAAGGCAAAATTTGGGAGAAAAAGTCTCTTGATTTTTGAAAAAGCAGCTGAAAACATTCAATGAAAAAAACAACAGACTCTTCAACAAATGGTGTTGGCTCAACTGGCAGTCAGCATGCAGAAGAATGAAAATAGACCCTTTCTTATCTCCTTGTACAAAGATCAAGTGCAAGTGGCTCAAAGTTCTCCACACTAAACCAGGTACACTGAAACTATTAGAAAAGAAAGTGGGAAAAACCTTAGAACACATAGGCACAAGGGGAAATTTCCTGAACAGAACACCAATGGCTTGTGCTCTAAGACCAAGTAATGGGACTTAATAAGATTGCAAAGTTTCTGTAAGGCTAAGGACACTGTCAAGAAAAGAAAACGGCAGCCAACAGAGTGGGAAAAGGTCTTTAACAACCCCACATCTGATAGAGGCCTAATATCCAATGTATATAAGCAACTCAAGAAGTTAGACACCAAAGAATCAAACAATCCTATTTAAAATGGGGTACAGAGCTAAACAAAAAATTCTCAGTTGAGGAATATCTAATGGCTGAGAAGCATCTAAGCAAGTGCTTGACATCCCTAGGCAGCAGGGAAATGCAAATCAAAACAACCCTGAGATTCCACCTCACACCAGTCAGGATGACTAAGATCAAAAACTCAGATGACATCAGATGCTGGTGAGGTTGCAGAGAAAGAGGAACACTTCTCCACAATGGTGGGGTTGTAAACTGGTACAACCACTCTGGAAATCAGTCTGGTGATTCCTCAGAAAATTGAACATAGTACTACATGAAGACCCAGTTATTCCACTTCTGGACATATACCCCAAAGATGCTCCAACATGCAATAAGGACACATGCTCCACCATGTTCATAACAGTCTTATTTATAATAGCCAGAAGCTGGAAAAACCCAGATGTCCTTCAGTAGATGAATAGATACAAAAATTGTGGTATATTTACACAATGGAGTACTACTCAGCTATTAGAAACAATGACTTTATGAAATTCCTAAGAAAATGAATGTATCTAGAGAATATCATCCTGAGTGAGGTAACCCAATTACAAAAGAACAGACAACATTTAGTCACTAATAATTAGACAGTAGCCCCAGAAAGCTCTGAATACCCAAGAAACAAGTCACAGATAATATGAAGCTCAAAACAAGAAAGGTCAAAAAGTGGAAGCCTCAGTCCATAGGGGGAAAAAACCCAACAATAACAACAAGGATATAGCACCCACTCAGAGTGGGGTACACCTAGAACTTATATCATTAATAACTCAAGAGCTACAAAGATACATGTTGTTTTCCACGTGCTTTATGCTTATGATTACTAGTAAGACTTCAGTGCATACTATCAAACCTTTAAAAAAATCAAGTACTGAAAAAATATTTTCATATTTTTTACACCCAAATGGTTTTAAAAATCTGTACATATATCTCTCTTTTTTAAATAAAGTTGTAAAAAAACTACAAATCAGCAAAAAAATCAAACATAAACAACAAAAACAAACAAAAAAAGAATATAAGGGAAAATATAATTGTATTTTAATTAAGTCAAAATAAATGAATAAAATAAAATACTTTACAGCTGAGCATGCTTGAAGATAACCATTGGACTGAATATAAGGAACTCATTGAAGGTGCTAGAGACAGGACTGAGGGAGCTGAAAGGGTGTGCAACCCCATTGGAAGAACAACATTATCAAACAACCAAACCCTTCACAACTCCCATAAACTGGAATACCAACCATTGATCACAAATGGAATAACCATGACTCCAGTTGCATATGTAGCAGAGGATGGCATTGTCTGTCTATCATCAATGTGAGAAGAGATGTTTGGTTCAGTGAGTGCATGTTTACCCATTGCAGGAGAATAGCAAGACACTGAGATGGAGAGGGTGATTGGGAGAGTGTGCACCTTCGTGGAGACAAGTTGAGGGGAAGGAGGAATGGAAACAGGGAGGAGGAAAGGGGATAACATTTGAAATGTTACTACAGAGAGTAGCCAATAAAAGTTTAAAAACGAAATAAAATAATTTGAGCAAAAGTTACAGATATTAATTGTGAAAACATGAGAGAAATTCAGAATCCAATCATTAGTAAAAGCTGTTGCAAATCACATCTACAGGTAGATGTTAAAATTATCACCAGTGTTTGAAAAGAGTACTTTTATAAATTGAGAAAATATTTTATCACTGCATCATTAAGTTGTAAATGGCATTACAATAGAAATACTGTAGCTAGCATCACCATTGATAGTATATATCAACACTACAGACCCCATGCTATGGCACACAAATACATGACAATGCGGCAATTTTCCATATTTCCAAATTTAATTTACTCATTGTAAACATTTAATTTCAATTCTATCCAGAAGAGTTGCAATTGATTTCACATGAAGTTTTTTTTTCTATGCATTGTTTATTGTTACAAAATACTCATTGTGCAACCAGAGCTCAATCCCAGAGACTAAAATAAGGATCAAAGTGGAGAACCAACTCCCTAAGTTCTTTTATAACTTCCCCAAAGGAGCTGTGGCACCACCCACACAATATATAGTCATGCACATTCATATTATCAAATTTGCCTATAGAATGTAAAAAATGTATGAGCTATGCATATAAAAACAGCTTACTATATACAATATACAAATAATAAAACCTAAATAAACATCTAGAATAGAATCAACCCAATTACAAAAACAGGACATAATACTAACTAAAGAGTTTTCCTGAGATGAAACAGAAATGCCTGAGAAATATTCTCATAATAAGGAAAATACAGTTTATAGAAATTAGACTTAATACAAATTGTAAGTGTGGACTTAACATACATAGTCTTAGATGCTACAATGAATGAAAGTGTGGGGAACAGAAAGCACATAGTCTTTCTTAATGTGGGTAGGAATGAGTGCAACTATGTAATTAGTGTTGAGAGTCCTCAGAATGCCTTAGTAATATAACATCTTTGTGTGAAAATGCCATATTCTCTTTTGTCCCATATCATTACTGGTTATCAAGGTTGCTTTATTTCTCTGGCTATTATAGGAAGCAATACATCAATAAACAAGCACATATTTCTGCCATAGCATGTAAATAGACTCCTTTGAATGTATTCCTGATTTAGCAGTAAGTCTCAGAGGCTGAAGATATTCTAGGACTAGATTTGAGTACATAGAAGCTAGAAGCTCCCATGACAAAGCCTAGTTAGGAGACAGAAGTAACAAGCCTCTGTGGTGACAATTACATGTGGAGAATGAAGGTTACTTTTACAACTATCCTTAAAGATTTTTAAAAAACATGTTCACCTACTACAATAGAAGATTCCTAAATTACTAATGCACACATATTCAGAGAGCTTTTAGATAATTGTTGTATATCAAGATAAAAATATCCCTCAGAGACACTACAAGATAACATAAGATAGATGAAGGAATTACCTCTTTGTGGATTGGGCTATGAGGTTCCCCGAACTACCAAAATGTTTCAGGCTATTGAGAATGTTCTTGCTTATGTTTCAGAAATGATGTTAAGACACTATTGCTGAAATTGGCACACACTGTAGTTATAAAACATGGAGTAATCAAGCTATTACTGGGCTGGCTAGTTTTTATAGTGGAAGAATGTGATATTCATGCTACCAGAGGAGAAAATGAATCATCAGTCTTCCCCAGGTGTAAATTCCAAAAGCACCAAAAGTTACTGTCCTGACAAGGCATGCCCAAGGTGTTCTATTGAGAGGAATGCAGGAAAGCATGGCCATAATCAAAGACTTTGTGGTTGGATTTAAAGCCCAATATACAACAGGAAATCCATAAGTAGCACTATTATGGGTGTCAAAAACTTACTACTACAGAATAGAAAGCCCAGGGGTAAATTATACTTCTATTATTCTGACTTCTCATGACTTAACCTTTAACCTTATAGACTGACATCTTTCAAATTACATCCGTCAGAAAAAGTTTCATTCTTCAGTAGATGGTTAATAATAGAGGCCCTCAAAAGGCCAGTGTGCAGAGGAACAGAGACAGAATGTTCATCCTAACATGGGAAACCTTTATCACACTCTTAATCCCAAACCTTGGGAAGTATGTCTATAAAGGGAGAAAACAAGACTGCCAGAGTCAAACATTGTAGGTAACTACAAGGAAACAATGCTTTCTGAATGTAGTGATACAGTTGTTCAGATGCACTCATGGTGTTTTTATCAACAGAAAGAATGTCTGGTGGTGTTTAAAATAGAACAAATTGCAACATATAGAGTAGACAGAGTTGAGGTGTATACAATGCCTTCTCTTCACCTTACTAGCTGTGGAACTATTAACACTTGGTAGATGCTGGGAGAGGAAGAGTCAATTTTTAAGGGTATGTCCAAGGATATAGATATTAAATTGAACTTGATGGGTGTCTTAATTACGTTTATATTGCTTGGTAAAACACTGTATCAAGGCAGCTTATAAGAGAAGAAACGTAATTACAGTTTCAGCAGGTTAGAGTCCATGCCCATCATGTTAGCAGGCAGGTGTGGTACTAGAAAAGTAACCAAGAATTAACTAAGACTCATGGAACATCCAAACCACTCTAGGTGACACTTCTGCAAACAGGTCCTTCAAGTGGGGACTGAATATAAAAATAGATGAGTTGGGGTAGAGGTCAATCTTATTCTAACCACCACAATGGATTGAAAGAAAAGAAGTAAAAAAGAGAAAAGAAGTAGATCTGAGTGAAAGAAAGTAAGTAATTAAGCAAATAAAATATCAAACAAAATTCTCTAAGTACTAATAGAACATGTAGTAAGCTAATAGAACAAGGTCTATGTTAAGGTGTAAAAATAGAAATTATCTGACTAATATAAAAAGTGCCTACATCATTACTTACTCTCTAAAACATGAAAACACAGGAATTGTAATTTCACTGTTGTAAAGGGTGAGATTAAAGCCAATTAGAATGATGTAATATTCATGAGGGGATTATGACACTGCAATTAGTGGTTTTAAGATCAAGATTATGTTCACTATTTTACTTAAAAATTCCAATTTTATCTTTCACTTACACAGATATCTAGAGAGTTGTTCCTCATGAACACTGTATTAGCAAAATCATTCAGTTTTTATATTATTAAAAACAATTTTGAATATGTATACTTTTACAAAAAGTGTTATTCAGTATAGAAAAAAACCAATTTCCATGAGATAGAAAACATGAGACTTTCAAATCATTTTATGCCTTCCTTTTTCTGAAACATAACCAAAATTGTATTTCATATGAATTTGTGTAATTAAGTTTATACTTGTTTAAATGTCTATGTAAAAATAAATACATATGAATATATAAGCATGCTCTTGTTTTGTGTGTGTGTGTCTGTGTGTGTATTTGTGTCCATTTGTGTTTGAGTGTGTGTGTGTGTGTGTGTCTATAGACAGAAAGTTACTACAAGAAGTAGCACAATTCAGTATTTAATACAGCAGCAGTGATGTACACATATAATGATATATTTGCCACCAATCATTAGCAATAATGTCCAAACATGTGTGTACCCTTATTATCCAGCACCTATATTTTATATTAGAAATTACTCTTTTTTATCTTACAACTTTATTTTAAAAAGAAAGACACATGTACAGATTTTTAAAAGAATTTTGGAATAACACTATATGAATACACTTTTGTCAGTTCTTAATTCTTATAGAGGTTTGATAGCATGCATTGAAATCTTACTAGTTACCATAAGCATAAAATACATGTAGAACAGAATGTAACATGGAAACAGTCAGAGTTTTTTTGGTGTGTATAGATTAAACATAATAATTTTTGAATACTAAGAATTGCCACAAAGCTATATTCTTAGTTCTTGGAATGTTAATGATTTAAGGTCCAATTGTACCACACTCTGAGAGGATGCTATGTACATATATATATATATATATTTTTTTTTTTTCTAAGAAGAACTGAGGCTTTCACATTTTGGCCTTTTTTTTTTTTCTTGAGCTTCATATGGCCTGTGAGTTGTTTCTGAAGAAATTACTCATAGTGTTAACTACTCTAAGTGCTTAATCAAGTTTATATAACATTTTCCAAATTATTATAATACTACTAATGTAAAATTCCCATGTTTTAATTAAATTTTTCTTCATTCTTCTCTGGTTATAAATGATCCTTCAATCTGAAATTTTTACTTTGTCTAACACTTTATGCATTTGAAATTGTAGTTTGTAGTCTTGCCAAACCAAATTTTCACAATTTACCTAATTATCATGAACATTTTCATTGCTTCAAAATTTAATGATATATGAATCAACATACTGCAATAATTTTGTGTTGGTTTTGATTAATGTGTTTTTTTTTTTTTTTTTTTTTTTTAGTTTGGGAAATGTATTTTCCTTATCTCTGAGTAAATATCAATGAGTCTGAATATACAGTGCTACAGTAAAATTTTATTCTCTTTATAAAAAAGCCAAATGGTATTTCAAAATAGTTGTAGCATCTCGCATTCCCACCAGTGGGGAATGAAGGCTACACTTCCTTCAGATTCTCCTCTTCATTTGGTGTTGTCAGAGGCTGGACTGTGGCATTTGTTAGATGGCATCATTAATAGGAATATCGGTGTCACATTATTTGTTTCTGTTGTAGTTCTCTGCAGACATGATTCAGAATGTATTCTTACATGCTGATTTTGTATTTTTGTGTGTTCTTATATAAGTCATCAATAGTAGTAGTGAGTTTACAACTGTGTTCTTCGTTTTCTGTTTTAATGAAAATTGGGCAAAACTTCATTATTAGATCCACTTACTGTTAATTTTTAATTGATTTCTGGACTTTTTTTTATCTGTTTGACATTTTTTCAAAATAGAATTTTTTAATTGTAGTAAAAGCAATGCTTTACTATACTCCATTCTTCTTTATTTTCTAACTTTTAATTTTTTTATCCCACAGTATTTTTGAGTAAAATTTTGTGAAGACTGTAAGGTTCAAATCCAATACAATTTTTTTTGTGCATGGATACATCTTTGTCATGGTGGTGTTTGCTTTATCACAGTCTTTTCTCCACTGTATTACTTTTGCTGACTTTATAAAGTTCAGTGGAAATGCATATATCTACGCACCTGTATACATACTAATTTTTATTTTACTAGCCTCTATGTCTACATCTATTTTAATTTTATCATTTCTAAATCAGATATATGTAGGAAGAAGAGTGGATTTTAGTTGTCAACTCTAGAAGATATTGTCAAAGCACAAAACTCTTTTTCATTCATGAATACATTCAGGTTAATCATGAAATGCATATTTATATCATAATAAAAAACAAAAAATGTTCTATCAATGCAGAAATATGGTTGTTCAAATTAATACATAATTATATACCATATCATATATATGTTCACATTGAATATGCCTATTAATAGAGCTTTAGAAGACATACTTGATGAACTAATTAATACAATATTAAGAAATATGACACAGATCTGCAAACCCATGTAAGAATAAGGCTGCTTATCAGGAGGATTACAAGTTTACAGCCATCCCAGTCTCTACATATATTCATTTGTATTTCATTTATAATTGACACTTATTTTCTGAGAGTGGCTTTATGGTTTGGATAGTTCCACATTCTATTCTCAAATATATTTTCATGTCCCACAATGAGCCATAATTCCTCCTCAGAGTCACTGACGTGACTACATTTCTCAGATGTCCATGGGAGACAGTATGTCCTCTCTATTTTTAAGCTTTGATTGAAATTTCTTCATGAAACTCTTTACTCCTGTTCATAGGCATAAGTTACCACATAGAAAGATGCATGATCCTTTCAGAATCCTCTTACTTTTATGTAATGATTTTATATAAGGGAACAATTGAACACATAACCTGAGACTTATCTCACAAAAGTCAGCATAATATTATGAATAATATGATTTCCATTAGTATGTGGAACATTAAATTTTATCACTGACACCATTTTTTGATGAACTGTATTTTTTTCAGTCATCAGGAAATCAACTAGATAAAGATTAGACTGTTTCTTACAATAACAAATTTGAGCATTTATATGCAAATACATGTTGCACTTTCATTACTTTCCCTAGTACCAGTTGACAAGTTACCTTCAACATAATACAACTAAATTTCTGAAGAACAGAATGGTTTTCAAATGAAGAAAATATTACATTTCTTGGTGGACTCAATCACAGGAAGATTTATTTTCTGTCAGATTTATATTCATTTCTCAATTAGAGCAGTGTACTAAGTATCTCATAGTTTTAAAAGGACATGTTAGTGCTGAGTTTGCTTGAGAGAGACCAGTCAGTACTTGTTGTGATGACATTCACTTCTCATTCCACACAAGAGTGAAGTTAAAATAGAAGATGTTGAGAATTAGGCAAGACCAAAACATTCATGGACTAAAACACATCTCCATGAACTGAAATTCATTTACTGGATTAAATACTGAGCTTATTTGCCTTAAGTAATCTATTTCATATTTGCTAATCCTTAAGCTTAATTCTCAATGAGTAAATTTGTCAGGCAATTATATAAAGTTGGCTTAATTTTCTGCTTACTCAAAGAACTTATCCTTAGGTTATTTCCATATCTAAATTTTTAGGAGTAATGTATTTTCATCTCACTTTTGATGATATATTAAAATGCATTCTAAGCATTAGAAAATCAGCTTTTAAATAATTAATGAATATAAACTTTTATATAGAGATTTAGTAATAAAATAATAAGTTTCTATTATTTCTCAATTTCATCGGTTTCTCAAAGGAATAAATATAATTATAAATGCCAATCCATAGCATCTTGTTTCTATTTTTTTAAAGGGGATTCATTTTATTCTATATAACATTAGATATTCCTGCTGGATAGCAGAGAAATAATAATCATTAACAGAATAGAGTTGTGGTACAGACACCACATTTCATTTCTGGCATTACTAAAGTCTGTTTAATAATCTTTTTTTTATTATTGGATATTCTCTGTATTTACAATTTAGATGTTATCCCCTTTTGCCAATCCCATCCCCCTTCCCCCTCCCACTGCCTCCATGAAGGTGCTCCCTCTCCCAACCGCCCTCCTCCACCATCAGTGACTTATTATTTCCCTACACTGGAAAAAGTCCTCTTCTCTCATTGATGTCAGACAATGTTATCCTCTGCTGCATATGCACCTGGAGCCATGGGTCTCCCTGTGTGAACTCATGGTTGGTGTTTTAGTCCCTGGGAGCTGTTGTGGTTTTGGTTAGTTAATAATCTTGTTCTTCTATAAGAAATAGCTCTGAAGTTTCAAACTGAATCTTCTTTAATTTATTTCAAAACATTCAGCAAGGTTCAGCCATCAAACCTCCTCATGTGGAGAAACATTTCCAGACTGTAGACATTTTTTGTCCACTTTCCTTTGTTTCTTTTTGCTGTTTTTGACATAGCATAATTGTGGTGATTCTGGCATTGTTTATAAAACTAACAATTTGTTTTGTTGAAAAGGTTACTTTTTATGTGATTGGTTGATACTTGACATGATCCTTATGCTTTTACCCATAAACAATATAAGTATTTTGATTAGTATGATATATATTATTGATAGCATGAACCCAAACTAACTTTTAGAACAGATTATCAAAGTGTTTCTACAAAGTATACAAGTTTTAATTAATTACTTAGCATTAATGTGCTCCCAAGTAAACTAGAAATTACATTTCTACTTGACAAATTAAGGATAATTTTTGCTTTATAAATAAAATGATTTTTACATTGTTATTTATTTATAAAGGAAGATTAAAGAGGTACAGTCAGTCACTGTCTTATTAAGTGAAAATAAATATAGTATTTGAGAACTGAGAACAGCAAAATTGAAATGATTACATCATGAAAACAAGGAGAAGTTATGATTCAACGTTTTAAACATTATTTTAGTGATGTTCTGTTGTTAATGTAGTAAAAGAAAAGTTTAAATCTGTGGGGCAATATATTAAATAAATTTATCATATGAATTTAATAAACTTTTATTTAGGTATTAATATGTTTAAAAGTGTTTCTTAATATAAATTGTTCATAATATAAATCAGGTAAACATAATCATAATATCTGTGCTTTCCTTGGAAAGAATATCTGAAATTTATTTAGAATTTTATATTATGTAATATAAATTATATTCACAATAATTATTAATAACTAGAAATTTTTGATGACTTACTCATATCAAATTGAGATATTATACCTTGTGGGCATCATTCTCCCTTCTGTCCAAGGCCTATTTTCTGTATACACCGTGTTTCACTCCCTTCTGTACTTTTGTTTGTCCCAGTCTAAAATACACGACAGATTGTTTAATTGTATTTCTGTAACTCTCTCATTTTCTTTAGCAAAACCTTTAGTTTTTCAGTTTTCTTTCAAATAACAAAATTATATATTATGCTTTGAAGATTAAACTATTTCATGCATATAAATATGCAACAGTTAATTTACCATCATAGGCCATATGTTGCTTCCATATACTGTACATTATGAATAGTACTGTCATAACCATGAGAATATCAATTACTGTCCTCTTCAGTTTCATAGAGAAGGAATTCTGTGAGCTTTTGCACAAGCAAACAAAGGAATAATAAATATATTATTAGTAATATAATAACATAAAATCATAAGGTAATATGTATTATTTGTGTGTATGCATGAACAGTCTATTTGTGTGTGTGTGTGTGTGTGTGTGTGTGTGTGTGTGTGTGTGTGTGTGTGGACATTAGGAGCCAAGTAGGAAATTATTGAGAATCAGATAGCTAGCATATTATTCAGTCAGTGGCAATTATGGCCAAGTTAGCCATGAGAAATATGAATATTTTTGTGATATGCATAACTTCCATCACTACCACCAATACCACCATGGTCACATTTTTTTATAAACCTTGGCTGTAAATGCATTTTTTCCCCCACCAAATTCAATTGTCGTCTTGGAGGATTACTACGTAATAAGATCGCCCTGTTTCCCTGAACTCTTGTTGCCTAGTTAAATTCAGCTGGTCTAGCTCAAACTATTTATTTATTTATTTATTTATTTATTTATTTACTTACTTACTTATTATTTATTTATTTATTTATTTATTTATTTATTATTTATTTATCTGATATTCATGTGTACTCATACATGGAGATACTGCAAGCAATAATCCGGACTGAAGAGGTATAAATAGAACTATAGAATGAAAATGAACAAAAGCTATTTTTACTTTTAAAAAAGTATGAAAAGGAAATACAAATAATAGAACAACCAAAAACAAAGAAACAAACACAAAACCTAATGCAAACACCAGACACTTTTCTTTTTTCTTTTTTTTAACAACTTTATTTTACAAAACAAAAATAAATGTACAGATTTTAAGCATATTTTGAATAAAATTATACAAGACATTTTTGCCAGTACTTTTTTTCAGATTTTAAAATAATTTTTACATAAAACTATATGAATACATTTTTAGTAAGTACTTGATTTTTTTAAAGGTTTGATAGTATGCATTGAAAACTTAATAGTTACAATGAGCATAAAGTACATGTAAAACAAAATGTAACATGGAAATAGTCAAAGTTTTCTTGTTGTGTAAAGATTTTTTTGTTTTGTTTTGTTTTGTTTTATTTCTTGGACTTCATACAATCTGTGAGTTGATTCTGGGGCAGTCTGAGCCTCTGGGGTTAGCATCCCACTCTCAGTGACTGCATATTATGTCTGTTCTTTTGTGACTGAGTTATCTCACTCAGAATTATATTCTCTAAAAGCAGCCATTTTCTTAAGAATTTGGTCAAGTCATTGTTTCTGGTGGCTGAGTAGTATTCCATTGTGTAAATGTACCACAATTTTTGTATCCATTCATCTTCTGAAGGGCATCTGGGTTCTTTCCAGCTTCTGGCTATTATAAATAGAGCTGCTATGAACATTCTGGTGCATATATCTTTGTTGTGTACTAAGGTGTCTCTGGGGTATCTGCCCAGAAGTGGAATAGCTGGGTCTTCAGGTAGTATTATGTCCAATTTTCTGAGGTATCGCCAGACTGATTTCCAGAGTGGTTGTATTAGTTTGCAACCCCACCAAGAGTGGAGAAGTGTTCCTCTTTCTCTGCAACCTCGCCAGCATCTGCTGTCATCTGAGTTTTGGATCTTGGCCAATCTGACTGGTGTGAGGTGGAATCTCAGGGTTGTTTTGATTTTCATTTCCCTGATGGCTAAGGATGTCGAGAACTTCCTCAGATATTTCTCAGCCATTCGATATTCCTCAACTGAGAACGTTTTGTTTAGCTCTGTACCCCATTTTTAATAGGGTTATTTGATTCTCTGGTGTTTAGCTTTTTGAGTTCTTTGTATATTAGTTCTTAGATATTAGGCCTCTATCTGATGTGGAGTTGGTAAAGATCTTTTCCCATTCTGTTGGCTGCCATTTTGTTTTCTTGACAATGTCCTTAGCCTTATAGAAACTTTGCAATCTCATTAAGTCCCATTTGTTAATCTTTGACCTTAGAGCTTGAGCATTTGGTGTTTTGTTCAGAAAATTTTCTCCTGTGCCTATATGTTCTAAAGTTTTTCCTACTTTCTCATCTAATAGTTTCAGTGTATCTGGTTTAATGTGGAGATCTTTGATCCACTTACACTTGAGCTTTGTACAAGGAGATAAGAAAGGGTCTATTTTTATTCTTTTGCATGCCGAGTGCCAGTTGAACCAGCACCATTTGTTGAATAGGCTGTCCTTTTTCCATTGAATGTTTACAGCTCCTTTGTCAAAAATCAGGTGACCATATATGTGAGGGCTCATTTCTGGATCTTCCATTCCATTCCATTGATCCACATGCCTATTTCTGTACCAGTACCATGCAGTTTTCAGCACAATTGCCTTGTAATATAGCTTGAGGTCAGGGATAGTGATTCCAGCAGATGTTTTTTTGTTGTTGATCACTTTAAATACTAATGGCCTCAAGTATCCAATCAAAAAACACCTATTAACCAAACCAAAGCTCCTCTTTCTGTAGTCCACCAAAAAGAAAAGAATAGCTTTATTGAGAGGCACTGCCTTTATGTTAAAAGATTGGAAAACATCCCATGCAAATGGGGTCCAGAGCAAGCACATGTTGCTATCCTAATATCTGACAAATTCTCTTCAGACTACAACTAATCAGAGGAGCAAAAGTTGTTTCATTCTACTAAAGGAAACAGAAATTCGCATACTGCCAAACATATGCCATACACACTCTGGTGTGAAACTTGATAAAAAGCAAATTATTGGAATTAACAATATAATAAAAATACCCTCTTTTAAGAATTTTTGAATATGTTACTTTTTCTTTTAAAAATGTGAAAGAAATATAGATATAAAGAGAAAGGACAAAGTCCATGAGACTTCAACATTACACAAAGCTAAGAGGAGGGTTCTTTCCCAGGGAAAGGTTCACTAACTTGCATATTCAGTACCAAACACCTCTCTGAAATTATAATGTACTTACCATTATACATTATAAGCCAGTTACATTTAGTATTAGCACATAATAACGATTGGTTCAAAAGGCTGTGAATTTTCAGGAGAGCAGTGGGAATGGGTACATGGATTTGGTGAGAGGAAAGGGAAGAGAAAAATGTTCTAATTAACTAATAGTGTTATAATTTTATAAATTCAACTTGCTATATACATTTTGTATACCTTTCTGTGTACATCGGAGGTATTTTGTGCCTATGAACATCAGAAGAAGGCCAGTGATTGGCTGGAACTGGAGTTATGAGTGTTTGTAAGCCACTATGTTGACGCTGGAAACCAAACCTTAATTATCTGAAAGAGAAATAAGGGCTCTCAAGTGCTGACCCCACAACTTTCGAGCCCAATTTCAGTATCGAGAATTTCTTCTGAAATCAGCCCTTAAAAACACATAAGAATAATATTATACAGAGTAGCTCATATTTCAGATGATATGTATCCGTACGCAGAAGCATGAGACCACAACTAGGGAAATATGTGTCTAGTTACAAATGGGTGTTTGCTGTTCATTGAAGTTGCTTCTTTTTCTTTTGTTTTGTTTATTAAATGAGTAGTTCAGGTAGCCCTGGAAAGTTCTACTGGAGACGGACTCAAGCTCAAATATTCTCTTTTCTCAGAATCCTGTTTGGATTTACAAACATTAAATAAACAAAGTCTAAAGCTTGATACATTCCTATGACAATCAGAAATCCCTTGGTTCAGTAAGTATTAAGTAACTTAGTACTTACAACGAGCTCAAGCGAAATACAGAGTCCAATGTTCTCAACCAACCATTGGACTGAGAACCTGCTCCCAAATGGAGGAGTTAGAAAAAGTACTGAAGGAGCTGAAGGGGTTTACAACCCCACAAGAAGAACAACAATAGCAATCAACCAGACCGGTTCAGTCCAGTTCTCCAGAGGCTAAACCACCAACCAAAGAGTACATATGGAGAGACCCATGGCTACAGTAACAAATGTAGCAGAGGATGGCCTTGTCAGGCATCAAGGAGAAGAGAGGTTCTTGGCCCCATGAAGACTCCATACTCCACTGTAAGGGAATGTCAGGACAGGGAGGTGGGAGGGAGGGGGTGGGTGGAGGACACTCTCATAGAGGCAGGAGGAGAGGAGATGGGATAGGGGATTCCTGAGGGGAAACCGGGAAAGTGGTAATAATAATAATAGTAGTAGTAGTAATAATAGTAGTAGTAGTCATAGTAGTAGTAGTAAATAGTAAATAAAAAAATTTAAAGAAATTTTTTAAAAAGCAGCCTGGTGATTCCTCAGAAAATTGGACATAGTACTACCTGAAGACCCAGTTATTCCACTTCTGGGCATATACCCCAGAGAAACTCCAACATTCAACAAAGACACATGCACCACAATGTTCATTGTAGCCCTATTTATAATAGCCAGAAGCTGGAAAGAACCCAGATGTCCTTCAGTAGATGAATGGATACAAAAAATGTGGTGTATTTACACAATGAGGTACTACTCAACTATCAGAAACAGTGAATTTATGAAATTCTTAAGAAAATGGATGCATTTAGAGAAAATCATCCTGAGTGAGATAATCCAGTCACAAAAGAATAGACATAATATGCAGTCACTGATAATTGGATACTAACCCCAGAAAGCTCTGAACACCCCAGAAAAAACTCAGACTATATGAAGTTCAAAAAAGAAAATGAAAAACCATTATGCTTAATCTTTACACACCAAGAAAACTTTGACTAATTCCAGGTTACATCTTGTTTTACATGTACTTTATGCTCATTATAACTAGTAAGATCTTAATGCACATTATCAAACCTTTAAAAATACCAAGCACTGACAAAAATGTATTCGCATACTTTTATGCAAAAATGCTTAAAATCTGTATATTTATCTTTGTTTTGAAAATAAAGTTGTTCAATTAAAAAATTCTTTAAAAAAACAAACAAAAAACAGAGACCAAGCCTTAGTTGCATAATTATAAAATTATAATAAAAGTTATTATTGTAAGTTGTTTAATGAGCATCTCTCTCCTCAATTATGACCAACTGCTATGATTACCAATTGTAAATAACCAAATGTATTGACATTCAAATTAACATATTTTAATAATCTCAGAAATATATACAAAACAAATTCAAGAGGCAACAATAAGAAAAGACAGAATGTCTTAGGAATTAGAACGATGATTAGAAAATTCTTTTACTTGTGTTTTCTGTACTCTATACGTGTAGCTCTATTGGTGACCTAGCTCACAGAATTTGATTTATAGGACATAGTTTTCTTTTTTTTCTTTAGGACATAGTTTTCATTTATACTATGCATTGTTCTAAATAAGTCATAGCTACTGTGTCATTCAATATGTGTAAAGTGATAAAGATTATGTCATCATCATTTTACAAATATAGAACACCAGTTATAACAAAACAACACAAAACAGGATAAGCACATGGTCTTTGTTCTGCATATTATTCTTCATCCCTTTCTACTGATGTAACTGAGATAATATTGGAGATTACTGTGTAATGCAGGAATACTAGCACATACCTCAAAAAAGGTGTGAAATAGACATCAAAGAAACGAGTAATATCTGAAAATGTTCCACATGAGTCATAACAGCACTATTATTACTGTTTTTGTTATTATTATTGGAAGATGAGTCTCCATGAAGCTAATAATCAAACTAGAGTAAAGTAGCCAATCAGAGATCAAACTGCAATTTCATTACAGCTTATCTGATTTCACATATTGGTCTTTCACAATTTCGTACTTCTTCTGGATTACCTACAAATAACTTCTCTCCCTGCCTGATGAACTCACACCCCATGTGCTTTTTCTGCTTGGAATCATTAGAAGCGGAGTGACCCCACAATTTCATTATGCAAGTAGATCATTACTCACTGACCAGGCCTTGCAACAGACATCTTCATTATGTAATTTTAGGGCAATAAACTTATATCTCACACAGATTTTAAACTTTTTCCTAATTCAATGGTTAGTAAACACTTTCTGTACACATACTTAATTGTTTTCCCATTATTAATCAATACTATAATACAGAAAATGAGGACAATGCACTTTGAATCATGAAGTTGCAATTTTTTTTCATTCTCAGACTAGTTGAGTTCCTGTCTGTCACATTATGTCATCACTGTATTAAAATCTATTCAGAGTATTTATATCCCTTTAAGCTGATCATTACCAGGCTTGGTTGCACTTTCTCAATTTCATCTTTTTTTTTTTTATTAATTTTTACAATGGACAATGCCTTCCTGTTGGCAGAAGATGACAGTGTGATATGTTTTCACTTGCACATTGCTACATCTGTGACTTTTTAAAACAAGATTTTTTGTAAACATCATCTGCTCACAGAGAAAATTATCCTTCTGGGAACTAAAGGAATAGGAAAATTAATAGTAAACATACTGAGACAGAAACAAAATTAGCACTTACCAGAATGCTGTGCAAACTTTCATCAGCTTCAGACTTGATTTCAGAAATTTCCATCCTTATTTTGAAATACAGTACTAATTATGTGACAAAGTAGATAATATTCCTACGAAAAGTGTCCCATTGGAAGAGCTTCTCAATATAACCATTGTTTCAGTTAAACTAAGAGGGATTGTCATTATCTAAGAAGCAACAGTGCCCACCCAAGGACTGGGCTCATGGAGTTGATGTCATTAAGTTTGCCTTTTCTCGTTAAACACACCCTTTTATTTTTATTTAAGAATCATTTGATATTATTATAAATAAATCATCTTCTAAATATAACCTGTGCATCAAAAGTGTTCTTCACCACAGTATTTAGTTCAGGCTAGCACATATTTGTACATAACTGGAAGACAACCAGACTTTGGCAACAGTCCCTGCACAATAGTTTCCACTTTTTTAACCTTGAGAAAGTCATTTGGCTTCAGGATTTTACGTTTTTTTTTTTTTTTTTTTTTTTTTTTTTTTTTTTTTTTTTTTTTTTTTTTTTACATCGGTAAATGTAAGTAATGTTTTCTACTGTGGCTGGTGTGAGGACAAAAAAATCAATATCGGTCTTTAAGGGCTTTGCAGACAATTATTGTCCATACAAAACAGAAGCATGCTTTAGTTTCTACTGCTTCTTCTTCAGTTTCCAGGAGGAATAAAAGACATTTAGATGTTCAGGTTATTTAAGATTAATGCCTTCTCTCTGTGAGAGGATACTTGCTAGATACCAGGCTCAATCCTGTTTCAACTTGCTTTACCTCTTTCCTCTTTTCTCACTTCTTTTTTTGTCCTTTCCTTAGTGAAGTTTTTGCATTTCTCTTGTTGAATCTTCTGTGTTTGCATAGTAACTTTAATGATAATTATATGTTCAGTATTTTGTAATAAACTTAAGTATTGAAAATTAAGCAAGCATAATGCATCGATAAAATTGTGTTAATCAATGTGAGGTGTAAGTACAAAAACTGTTCTATCGTTTATATTGTCTCTAAGTATAACATATTCATGGGGGCTCTTACTGATTAAATAGAATTGATCCTCTCTGAGCACTCACATGTGCAGGTATCACATTTTATATCAATGTCCTACACATTAAATGAGGTAAGCAGGTAATGTTTATATTTAAAATTAAATTAGTCATATTTGTAGTGAAAAATTAGGGAACAGAGTTGAAGGCTAGCCCTGATAAGTATAGTAGACTATCGATAATAATTATGAGACAATCAAAATCATTGTCATTACTATTATTTGCCTCTCATCCTTTGGAAAGGAGTTGTGATAAATTAGGACTGAAATCTTGAAAAAGAGAAAGAAATAAAAAAGCAAGAAGAGAAAAAAAATAAATAAAACACCCAACCCTATAATACACTTTTCTTCACAATTCAGAAATAAATTTTATTCCAAACGTTGAGAATATGAGGCAGTATTTATAACTTTTTTCTCAAACAAAGAGTCTTGATTTAGTATAATTTACAAAAGAAACTATCTAAATGTGAGGTCTCTCTTTTCAATGGTAGCTTCTAGAAGTTTTAGCAGCTGGAGACTTCCGTTGCCTTTTTTTCCCCTTACAACTTTATTTAAAAGAGAGAGAGAGAGAGAGATGTACAGATTTTTAAAAGCATTTTGGCATAAAACTATATGAATATATTTTGCCAGTACTTGATTCTTTTAAAGGTTTGATAGCATGCATTGAAATCTTACTAGTTACCATAAGCATAAAGTACATGCAGAACAGAATGTAACATGGAAACAGTCAAAGTTTTCTTGATGTATATAGATTAAACCTAATTATTTTTGAATACCAAAAATTGCCACAAGGCTATATTCTTAGCTCTTGAGTTATTAATGATTTAAGGTCTATGTGTACCCCACTCTGAGAGGGTGCCATACATTTATTTTTCTATTGCCTGTGTATCATATATATTTGTACAGCCCTTGACTTTCTCCTGAAGCCCAAGTTGACCTTCATGATTGGTTCTGGATGCTATGAATCTCACTCTTTAAGTCCCCACCGATTTTTCTTCCTTGTACTAAAAGGAGAACTATCTATGTTACACTGGATATAGCCAGTGCATTTCTACCTTCACTGAGACAAACATATTCAGTCACTAATTTTAAAAGGTATTCTATATGAGAGACAATATTTAAGATTGTCTTTATTAAGCATACTATAGAAAATGTGGAAGCAAAATTTTCTAAAATTCTGAAATTATGTATGGCAACTTTCTAAAGTTTTCCTATCTCTTCACATATTATTTCCTTGAAATTTATAAGTGTAAGAATAAATAGGTGCTAAGCAATTATTCTTTGAGCAGTTTTGAAAATAGCAATATGTTACTAGCAACTATTGTTGCTGAGTTTTATAATGGATCTCAGAGAACATTTCTCAAATATAACAGAAGGACCACTTTATTTGTAAACATGTATATCTATGAAGTGAGCTTGGTAATATGTATGTGTAGTGGATGAACACATCTGTTTGCAGGGATCATGTCACTCTTCCATTTGCTAAGCTCTTTTTACCGCTTTCCCACTGTATGGATATGAAATCAACTTTATTATTATGGCAGCATGGTATTAGTTCTACTGCTGGATGGCTTTATTTTCTGTAATGTCCAACATTTATTTCTATATCATCATTGTGCTGTGATATAGATTTGGTTTTCATTTTTAGAGGACTTATTATTACTTTAATTTATGTATGTGAGTGACTATTCCAGTGGGTCTGGTATATTCAGAAGTTAGAAAGGATCTGATTCCCTGGAGCTGGAGTAAAGTGGAACTGGGTTCTCTGGAAGAGCAGCAAGAGCTTTTAAGTACTGACCCTCAAATGTATCTTCTTGGGTTTCTCCCTAAAATCTCCATAAAAATCATCCTACCTTTATAACATATATCTTAATTTGCTTGAGTGACTCTATCTTTAAGGTATGTATAGATCAAATACATATATTTTATCCAAACAAATACTATACACTTATTGTTTATCAAATAAAAGCAAATATATTTATAATTATATAATTTGTAAAGTGTTCATTTAAGGCCAATAGCAGAGATATGAGTTGTATTGTTTTTTTCTTTTACTTTTGTTAAAGTTGTATTTTCAATTGTTTCTTATAAAGTGACATTCTGTAAACACTGTGCTTTTAAAATATTTGAAGAACAGTCACTTTTTTGCAATATTATGCTTTTATTCTCTAAATGTCATTTTTCATTATACTTTTGAAATAACTAGATGGAACATCTACTACTTTCTAAACAATGATCCTTGAAAAACACTCTTGTTTTCCATATTCATAAATACTCGTTTTCATTACATTCTATAGGAACAATGAGAGATGGAAGAGTTTTAGATGGAAGTAGTTTAAATTATGACAATGCCAAGGGCACTCTCCTTATAACTGGAACATGACAGCCTGTTTCTTGTCTTTTCAAATAGCCACTGAGAATCTCCTTCAAAGCCAAGTGAAGGATAGAGAGCAGAGGAGATCAAGATGACTGTTACATTCCTGTTATCAATGGAACTTACAGTCAGCCCATGGAGTTTCAGGGGAGGTGCATATGGTATATGTATGAAGATCAAAAATCACCTAGGTGACAAGGCTCTAGACACACCTCCGAAGGATTATCTAGGCTAAGTTAACCAGGGTGAGAAGAGCCACCATTGTTATTTGTGACATTTTATGGCTTAGTTGCATGGAATCAATAAAATAGAGAAAGTGATTTGAGCATTGATGGGTGGCTGGACTGCTTACTACTGTGACAATCATATGACAAACTTCCTCAAGCTCTGCCCTGGAAGCTTCCTCACCATGATGAACTGTGAGTGTAAATCAACCTTCTCCCTTTGAGTTGCTTTTGCTATATTTTTTAGAGCATAAATGAGACAAGTAACTACAGCAGATGACTCATTATGCATTTAATGAAGAGTTCTAAAAGAAATTACAGTTTTGTTTGCTTTTTAAATGTCCTGTGCTACATGATTTAATGGGCTTTGCTTAGAATATATTTTATAGTGTACTCAAGATTCTAAAGAAATTTTATAAGCCAAAGGACTTGAAATACTTAATGCCCACAGAAGATAGAAGGGTGTGTCAGATTTCCTGGAACAGGAACTGCAGGTGACTGTGGACAGTGGATGTGGGGACTGGGAACTGTACCCAAGTATTCTGAAAACTGGCAAGTTATCTTACTTGTTCAAGTCATTTAACCTTTCTGCTACATAAATTTTAAAGTAATTACTTTAACATAAGATATTCTACTCCTGTTTCTAAGAAAATATTATGAAACTCAGTCAATAAATTCATATTTAGAATCAGAACATTTACACAATACACTGATAGTTTTGCCCTTATTGTATCATTAAAAAGAGAATTAAATTTCTGGGTGCTAGATTTTGGATTTTCATTTAAAACCTTTTTTTTTTTTTTTTTTTTTTTTTTTTTTTTTTTTTTTTTGGTGTGTGTGTTTTGAAACTCAGTAGCAGTACAATACTGTAAATTTAATTTCAGTCTTTCAATCCTTGTTAGTAAGTTATATACCCCAAAGATGTTCTAACATATAACAGAGATACATGATCCACTATTTTTGTAGCAGCCTTATTTATAACAGTCAGAAGATGGAAAGAACCCAGAGGTCCTTCAACAGAAAAATGGATACAAAAATTGTGGTACATTTACACAATGGCATATTACTCAGCTATTAAAAACTAAGATTTTTGAAATTCTTAGGCAAATGGACAGAACTAGAAAATATCATTCTAAGTGAGGTAACCCAATCACAAAAGAACACACATAGTATGCACTCACCAATAAGTGGATAATAGCCCAAAAGACTCAGAATACCCACGATACGATCCACAGATGACACGAAGCTCTAGAAGTTGAAAGAACAAAGAGGAGAAGCTTCAGTCCTTCTTAAAAGGGGGAGCAAAATATTCACAGGAGAAAATACAGTGACAAAGTTTGGAGCAGAGACTGAAGGACAGGTGATCCAGTGCTGGCCCCACCCGGGGATCCATCCCAGTCATCAAACACAGACAATACTGTGGATATTGACATGTGCATGCTGACAGGAGCCTGATATAGCTGTCTCCTGAGAAGCTCTACTAGAGCCTGAGAAATACAGAGTCCAGTGCTATCAATCAACCTTTGAACTTAGAATGGGGTCTCCAATGGAGGAGTTAAAGAAAGGACTGAAGGTGCTAAAGGAGTTTTCAACCCCACAGGAAGAACAATATCAACTAACCAGACACCACAGAGCTCCCAGAGAGTAAATTACCAATCAAAGAGTACACGTGGAGAAACCCATGGCTCCAGTAATATATGTAGCAGAGAATGGCCTTATCAGGTATCAAGGAGAAGAGAGGTCCTAGGCCATGTAAAGGCCCAATAGTGCAATGTAGGGGAATGCCATGGCAGGGAGTTGGTAAGGAGGAAGTGGGTGGGGGAATACTCTCTTAGAGGCAGGGGCAGTGGGGATGGGATAGGGGATTCCAGAAGGGAAAGAGAAAAAGAGATAACATTTGAGATGTAAATAAAGAAAATATCCAATAAAAAAGAAAATATGGTGAAATTAAAACAGACAAAAACTTATAGATTAAGAAAGCCAACAAAATTTAAATACAAAGAAATCTCTGATGTTTTGTGATGTTTCTGTGTAAATTAATGAAATCCTTCAATTCGTAACAAGCATAAATGTTTTAAGAGAATCAATTTTTTATTGGATATTCTCTGTATTTACCTTTTAGATGTTATCTCTTTTTTCCCAATACCATGCCCTCTCCCACTCCCATGGCCTCAATGAAGGTGCTCCCTCTCACAACCATCCTCTCCCACCTCAGCTTTTTGGAATTCCCCTACACTGGGAAAATAAGCCTTTGCTGGACCCAAGGCCTCTCCACCCATTGATGCTACAGAATGCTCTCCTCTGTTATATATGCAACTGAAGACATGAGTCTCTTTATGCAAACTCATTGATTGCTGTTTTAGTCTCTGGGAGCTGGCATGGGTTTGGTTATTTGATAATTTTGTTCTTCCCATGGGGTTGAAGACTCCTTCAACTCCTTCAGTTCTTTCTCTAGCTCCTTCATTGAGGTCCCCATGTTCAGTCTATTGGTTAGCTGTAAGCATCCTTTTCTCTATCAGTATGGCTCTGGCAGAGACTCTGAGGAGGCATCCTTATCAGATTCCTGCCAGTAAGCACTATTTGACAACAGCAATAGTGTGTGGGTTTAGTGGCTGCATATGGGATGGATCCCCATGTGCAGCAAATCTTCAGATGATCTTTTCTCCAACCCATGCTCCTCTATTTGTCCCTTTATTTCCTCCCATGAATGTTTGCTTCTCCCTTCTAAGAAGGACTGAGGCATCCATCTTCTGGTTTTCCTTTTCTTTGAGCTTAATATTTTCTGTCAATTGCTTCTTAGGTATTCTGATGTTTGGGGCTAGTATCTGCTTATCAGTGAGTACATACCATGATTATTTTTTTTTGTGTGTGTGACTGTGTTACCTCATTCAGGATGATAGCTTGAAGTTCCATCCATTTGTCTAAAAATTTCATGAAGTTATTGTTTTTTTGTACATGAATAGTACTCCATTTTTTAAATGTACCACAATTTCTGTATCCATTCCTTTGTTGAAGGACATCTGGGTTCTTTCCAGCTTCTAGCTATGATAAATAAGGCTGCTATGAACATGATGAAACATGTGTCTTTGTTTGATGTGGAGATTCTTTTGGGTATATGTCCAAGAGTGGAATAGCTGGGGCCTCCTGAGAATTATTTTTCAATTCTTAAATAAGGGTTCTTTGCTTCCATTCATAATATGTATTTCTTGCTCTACTACTTTGTATTCTATTGCAAGAATTTTGTTTCTTTAAATTTATTATTATTATTATTTTATTGGATATTCCCTGTATTTACATTACACATGTTATACTCTTATTTCTCCCTTCTCCTAAACCCTTCCCCCTCCACTTACTTCCATGAAGGTGCTCCATCTCCCAATCACCCTCTCCTCCTCAGTGCCTTGGTATCTTAATAGAGAGTTTTTTTTATAATGAACCTCACAGTTTCTCTTCCTTATTTTGACTGAGACCCTTAGTTATTTTTAGTTGCTACCACTTCTGTGAAACTACATCTGGCATGAAGTCTAGTCACCTCTGATGTTCTCATAGCAATGGTCAATTTTAATGCTTGTGTTCTGAACATAATAGAGCAAGAGAAAGATGGAAAATCTGGACCAGTGTCATTAACTTGATAATGTTTTCTACATTTTTGTGAAGTACAAAAATTGTCTTCAGCAGCTAAAGTAAGCTATCAAATGAGAAGCATGATAGGAAAAGTGTCAGAATATTAAAGGAGACAAATTATATTGGGCCTCGTGGACTACTGTAACCCATGGCATTTGCTTTTATAAAATGTACATCCACTGTGAGCAGGATGCTGATATGCACATACATGACCCACTCCAAAACATTCCCACATTGTGCTGGCAATACTCATGTGTCCCCAGGACAAAACACCACACATTATAGAAAGAGAAGCTAGGACCTATTAGGGAAAATATATCAAGAAGAAGAAAATACCCAACTCAAACTAATGATGTGATACTAACATTAAAATGTTAAACACAACGAAGGGATTCCCACAAATTGACAAAAGGGACAACAAACAAAAGTAAAAATAAATAAATTTCTAAGATTGAAGATATTGCTTAGTACTAGTGAACGTATCTGGCTTATGAAAGCGTTGAGGCTCATTCCTAGTACAAAATGAAAAATGCACAAATTTATACTATGTTGAATACTTATTTCTCATTGAAAATCCTGGAAAATGAAATTACTTGCCCAAGAAGAAAGTCCATTGTCTGATCCTGTTCACACCATGTCCAGCCTTGAGGAATCTGTAGGATAAGGATATAGCTGAGTGGGTTGAAGGGAAGAATCACTGTTATTTTAGAATTTGTCACACATTCTGCCACAACGACAGCAGGAGGGACAGGGCCATACAGTGCTGCATGTGGCAAGAGCCAGCCTGAGGATGTACTTTCTAGAGTTTCACAAGTGAAACTGGAATTCTCATGAAGAACTTGAAAACAATTCTCACTGTGAAGCTAAGTTCAATTTTATTGAGAAAAGATTTGAACTTAGATTATATACATCACAGAGCTAAAGGAAATCGAATCGTGTGTGTTGGTTTTAAGACCTTCTAAAGTTCAATTGTTCAAATAGTTATTTTTATTTTTTAATATTTTTAAAGTTTTTTCTTACAGTCCAAATTTTATCTCCTCCCAGTCTACCCTCTGACTGTTTCACACTCCAAACCTCTTTCCACCATCTCTGTGAGGATCCCTGCACTCTACCCCCACCTTACCAGACCACCCTACTCACTGGGGCCTCAGGTCCCTCGAAGGTAGCATGCATCCTGTCTGAATGATTCCAACCCTTGCAGTCCTATTCGGTATATGTGTTGGGGACCTCTGAACAGCTCTTGTATGCTGTCTCATTGGTAGCTTAATATCTGAGATATCTCAGGGGTCTAGCTTATTTGAGACTGCTGGTCTTTCTATGGGGATATGCTTCTCCTCAGCTTCCAATTTTTCCTAATTCAACTCTTGCGGTCCCTGGCTTCTGTTCATTGATTGGGTGTAAGTATACGTATCTGACTGCTTCAGCTGCTTGTTGATACACTCGGAGGGCCACCAAGTCTGTAGCATCAGTAACAGTGTCAGGCTTTGGGATCTCCCTTGGAGCATTCTTTCTGCTGGCTCTCAGGACTTTAGTCCCACCCATCCCATACCTGATCATCTTCCTGTCCTGTTCTATTTTGTTTTGCTTTCTCTTTTAGTTTATGAAATTTTATGATGGTTCCTGGGTGTCATTAATAAGATTAAATACTAATTAAGTAAAGCCATCGCTCTTAATGGAGACTTTACCAAAACACAATGAAATAGTGACAGACTATTTAACTGAAAACAATAGTTTATAGTCTTGTGGGAGTCTCAGAAAATTGCATATATTTAACTGAGAAGAAATAAGTCCAGTGTCAATTTTTGGATACTTTAGTACAGAAGCATGGCTTACTACTACTTTAAAACTCTAAATTTAAATCTTGCATATGAAACAATACTTGTCCTGCAATCTACCTGCCAAATTATGACAGTGCTCCTAAAATTCCTGACCCTCTACTCTTGAGAGTTTTCAAGGAGACTCAAGACGGGGCACCTTTTCTTTTTGAGTCACTTTAATTTTCCCTTTATTTTTGTCCTGACTCTGAAGAACTCTAAAACTACTGAATCAAACTATTAAATTTTGTGATATAAGACTTGTGTCTCTATGACACATAAAAAGATAAAGCAACACATGAACCGAGACACAGAGCATGATCCCGTTAAGTTTACCCATTTTAAAGGAAAGCTGGAAGTTGGCATTTTTATCAGAATCGTAGGTGCCCTTTGAACATCAGTTTCCTTATTTATGTTGCCTCTACTTATTCTGCAGTGTTACTTAAGTAGGAAAAAATATACAGGTGTACCAAACTTGAGATATGTCTTATTCTCACTACATATGACTTCACATACTTAGCAATGTTTAAGTCATTATGTGACTGAATACAGATGATATTGAAAACATTATTATGTTTTATTTTTGTCAGTTTATGAATATCTGCACAAAATCAGAGGAACGCGCACAAGGAAAGTAGTCTCATTCCCAGCTGCCTTTAAAATAGTATACTTTCAGCTTTAAGAAGATCTGTGGCTATAACCATGCTCATCAAACATCCCAGACCTGCAATGCCCTCTACCTCCTGCCTGCCTGTCAGCTTAACACAGCACACCCACTCTTTCCCTCTCCAGAGAGAATTAAGCAGGGGGATTAACCAATATGAAAATAGATTATTTAAAATAACTAAGCTCAGCTTTTAATCTAGAAAATTTATTTCAATTCATGATTCTTTTATTCAATTTTCTTTTTTTTTCTGCCAAAGATTATGTTTTTCATTGACCTTGAAAGCACAAACCCACAGTTCTAGTCCAGACAGGGGTAGAAGTTTGTACTTTTTATATAATGTAGACGTATTATGAAAGAAGTAACATCAACCGAGGAATTTCCAGATCCAGCCTTTTCTGTGGGTAAATCTTGTCTGATTATTGATGAGGGAGGAAACTGTGCACTATGAGCAATGTCACCTCAGGGCAGGTAGCTCTAGGTTTGTAAGAAGAAGCACACTATAAGCTAGCCATGGAGAATACCCTAAAAATCAACATTTTGCCCAGCTTCTGAGCTCCACTCCTATTTGAGTTCCTGGCCTGACTTCCCTCTTTAATGAACTGTACTCAGTACATGTACAGCAAATAAACCCTTTCCTTCCCAAGTTGTTTTCATTTCAGTGATAAAAATTAAATCCACCCATGTTACTTACTTTTCTATTGCTGTGGGAAAAAACAATATGCAAAACCAACTTGTAGACAACAGAGTTTCTTGTGGCTTATTCATAGCCAGAGAAAGAAGGGTATGAGAACCTCCTGGCATGAGAACACTTTGGCTGCAGGAGGAGGAGACTATGGGACCACATCTTTCCCAGAACAAGCGAATCAGAGGCGACTGATGTGGTACATGGCTTTCTAGTCTAAAAGCTCACCTTTTGTATGATGCTTCCTCAAGCATATTTGTATCTCTGAATACAGATGATACTCAAACAGCTTGGACTGGAAACCAATTTTTCAAATGCCTGAGGCTATGGAGACCATTCCTTATTCAAACCACCACTGAGTCATTGAAAGGTTAATGTATAAACTAGGATGTCATGTCATGTTGGCCCAAAATAAAGGTTATTATTTGCCTTGCAAATATGAGTCATGGAAAGAGGGGAAACACAGATTTTACTTGCACTGGCTATGAAATATTGTTTTGTTTTCTTCACTTTATGGAGAGATACGTGTCGTTTCCACTGTAGTGTGGTTTCACTGGTAGTTTCCATTTTCTCCCCCCAACCCAGTGCTAACATGTATCCTCCAAGTACACTCTGCTTGTTCAGAATCCTTATTGCAAACCACAGTAACAGATATGATATTATTAATGGCTTGTTATTGGCATAGATAAAAGAGATTCTGAGTGGAACACAGTAGTATAAAATGGTTCAGGATTCTGAATCTACTGTTGGTTGTAATGATATACATTGGCCCCATGATCTAGTTGCCTTAGGACAAAAAAATCATCAATTTAATATAAAATTATTGGTTAAGTAAATATGCCTATAGCACCTGCCTATAGATGGTCAGAAGAGAAGTATTTAGGCTTCAATTGCTGGGCTTAGGTTCTAGAAAAGAGACCACAGAGAAAGAAAGAGGGGAAGAGAGATGCCACTGGGTAGTCGAATCATGAGAATGTGATCATGTGATCATGAGGGCTGGTCAGTGAGAGTAAGAACTTCCCAGGTGGGAAGGGTATCTTTTCTCTATTTTCTTTCCCAGGATGTTTGTCCTTTTTATAGACAAAGGCTACTGATTTGTTTGAGTTAATTTTATATCCAGCCACTTTGCTGAAGTTGTTTATCAGCTGTAAAAGTTCTCTGGTGGAATTTGGGGTCACTTAAGTTTTCTATCATGTCATCTGCAAATAGTGATATTTTTACTTCTTCCTTTCTGATTTGTATCCATTTGATTTCCTTTTGCTCTCTCATTGCTCCGGTCAGGACTTCCAGTACTATGTTGAATAGGTAGGGGGAGAGTGGGCAGCCTTGTCAAGTCCCTGATTTTAGTAGGATTGCTTCAAGTTTCTCATTGTTAAGTTTGATGTTGGCTATTCGTTTGCTATATATTGCTTTTATTATGCTTAGATATAGGCCTTGGATTCCTGTTCTTTCCAAAATTTTTAACATGAAGGGGTGTCAATTATTTTTTTTTACTACAACACCCTATTTTATTCCTTATGGCCCTCCCTGTTCAGCCATCATCATCTTTTATCCGGGGTTCTCTTATTCAATCACATTTACTGAATGCCAAGTGTGCTGCTGGTACCTTCTCTGATTGCTTTGTATACATCTTTATTTCTTCTCTTCTTATGATCCCATTCTTGTCTCTAGGTGTATGTATTTGATTTACTCTAAATAATTTCAACCTTGATACAGAAATCAAAAGAAGCATAGAAGGGTGGTTTATTCTTTCATTTTTTCTGTCTCTGTCTATCTCTGTTCATCTCTGTCTCTGTTTCTTTGTCTCTCTGTCTCCCTGTCTCCCTGTCTCTGTCTCTCTCTGTCTTTCTCTCTCACTCTCTCTCGGTGTGTGTATGTGTGTGTGTGTGTGTGTGTGTGTGTGTGTGTGTATTCTCTAAGCCGGAAAACGTGTTTCTTTTGTTTATCTTCTCTTCTGTAGTAGGACTGAGAAGATTAATTATCTCAATTTTTATTTTATTAAGAGGATTGTGTGCCTGAATGTGGTCATTGGAAAATAAATTTTCTATCAAGAATAACAATTCAAAACAAGATAGATTGTATGAGATATATTATCCATCCTTAGCTGTTGAATAGTGCAGAGTTTCCTCTGTCATCATGCCAGTTATACTGACTCAAATGCAGAAAACCTAATTTGGGAGTACCCAGCATTGTGTAAGTTGTATTGTATTCAAGTTCATTTATAATTATGAACCACTACTTTTCTGGCTCTGTTAAGCTTTTTGTTTATACAAAAGATACAATAAAACATGTCTTTATATAGGCAGCAAGTAAAATTACTAAAGATAATTGTGTATTTTTGGGCACCTCATCAACTCAAAATGGATATTGGTGTTTTGTACTTAGAATCTTGCTATTGATTTTCCTCTGATACTATGTCTGAATGAATTCATATGACTTATCTCTGTCAGCAAAGAAATGGGTCAAATATTAGTAGGGAAAGTTCATAATTGTAATTGCTAATAATACATAAAAAGATATAGTTTTAAGCAAAAGATATGAGATTTTTATATAAATGGATTTTTTGAAGCTGGTAAAAATAATATGGGGTTGTTCTCAGTTCATTATTGTTTCTCTTAAATATTCTTCTTAATAAGTCAATAATAATAATTTCAGTTTCTCAGAAATAATAATAAATCACATTGTAAACTCAATATAGTGAGTGTATATATAATTATATTAGTAAAAAATGAATAAACTTTGATGATACAAAAATTGATCACAATTATAGGCATGCTTCGGGAAAAGCAAAAATGTCAGAAATTCCCAAAATATGGAGGGAACAATTTGTTTGAATACTTTCTAAAGTTAGCAACAATAGTAAGCTGTAATAAGGTTTTACATCTTAATTTTTACTTTAAAGTTACTATATACATTTCTAAATTAGGTATTCAAGTTTTAAACAATATCAGTTTGATAATTTGTAATATGTGAGAAAGATGCAATGGCATTTTAGCCTAGACTAGGTATACTCAGACAGCCAGAAAAAGAATGATTTTCAACCTTACCCTAACTTTTTGAGAGCTTAGTCTTTTCACACCCAAGTCTCAATATTATATACCACGTAATATATGTATAAACACACACATACACATGAGCATATATAATATTAATATACATGTGTGAGTATACATATGCATGTATATATATGATAAATGATATATATTCATTATATATTCAAGTATATATACATTATATACATATACACATATATCATATGTATGCACACAAATACACAACATGCTCAGTCAGCATCCAACCTCATGACATGGTCAGTCAGGACACACCTCATACATGATCAGTCAGGACACACTTCATACATGATTAGTCAGAACACACCTCATACACAGTCAGTCAGGACACACCTCATACATGGCCATTCAGTCAGGACATACCTCACACATGACCAGTGAATCAGGACACACCTCATACAAAGTCAGTCAGGACACACCTCATACATGTCAGTCAGGACATACCTCATACATGACCAGTGAATCAGGACATACCTCATACAAAGTCAGTCAGGACACACCTCATACATGTCAGTCAGGACATACCTCATACATGACCAGTGAATCAGGACACACCTCATACAAAGTCAGTCAGGACACACCTCATACAAAGTCAGTCAGGACACACCTCATACATGGCCATTCAGTCAGGACATACCTCACACATGACCAGTGAATCAGGACACACCTCATACAAAGTCAGTCAGGACACACCTCATACAAAGTCAGTCAGGACACACCTCATACATGTCAGTCAGGACACACCTCATACAAAGTCAGTCAGGACACACCTCATACATGTCAGTCAGGACATACCTCATACATGACCAGTGAATCAGGACACACCTCATACAAAGTCAGTCAGGACACACCTCATACAAAGTCAGTCAGGACACACCTCATACATGGCCATTCAGTCAGGACATACCTCACACATGACCAGTGAATCAGGACACACCTCATACAAAGTCAGTCAGGACACACCTCATACATGTCAGTCAGGACATACCTCATACATGGTCATTCAGGACACACCTCATACAAGTAGTCAGGACACACCTCATACAAGTAGTCAGGACACACCTCATACATGTCAGTCAGGACACACTTCATGACATGGTGTCAGCTACATTCCGAGTAGATCTTAAATTAAAACGGTCTGGAACATCCCCACAGACACATCTAGAGGTGTGTTCTAGATGACTTCACATATAGTGAAGTTGACAAACAAAATTTTAACTGTCTCAGAACTTGTATATGATAATGAACCTGTAATCTCATATGACCTAGTGATGTGCTCTCCCCCTTTTTTAAAGAAACAACCTTACTATGTAGTCCCTGCTGACCCGAATGAACCTAGAAATTTGCTATTCTAGGTAGGCTAACCTCCAACCACAGAGATCCCACCTGCCTTCATCTCCCACATGCTAGGACTAATGAACTCCCATTCCTGGTTTTCTGTTTTATTTTGAAGTCACAATCTGAAGTTACTCACACAATGTAAAAATCGCAGCAAGACATGTCTTTAAATATTTTCCCAATCAAGTGACACATTATACCATGAGAAAAACAGTCCTTCAAAACTGCTTCAATCACAGTTGATATCTTTAAATAATACTGCAGATAAGTGCCAGATCCCAAGAGAAACTGCTTCTTTTTTTTTAACTTTATTTTAAAAAACAAAGATAAAAGAAAAAATTTTTAAACATTTTTGCATAAATGTATACAAATACAATTGTGTCAGTGCTTGGCTTTTTTTTTTCTTTTTTTTAAGGTTTGATACTCTGCATTAAGGTCTTACTAGTTACAATGAGCAAAAAGTACATGTAAAACAGGATGTAACCCGGAATTAGTCAACATTTTCTTGGTGTGTAAGGATTGAGCATGACATTTTGTTTTGTTTTGTTTTTTCCTTCAACTTCACACAGTCTGTGACTTGTTTCTGGGGCAGTTCGAGCCTCTGGGGTTAGTATCCCACTATCAGTGACTGCATACCCAGTCACAAAAAAAAAACTGCTTCTAATAAACGAGGTCACAGCTAGATTATCTTCACCAAATCCATTCTTTTTTCCATTGTAATTTATATTTTTTTTGTCTTATACACTATTTGCTCACTTGACATCCCAATCACAGACCCTCCTCCCTTTTCTCCTCCCAATCCTACCCTCACATGCTCCTGTTGCCATTGCCCTGTCTTCCTCTCCTCAGAGAAGGGGAAGGTCCCCAGAACTATCAACCAGCCCTGGAACATCAAGTCACAAAAAGTTTAAGCACAGCATCTCCTACATTATCCAGGCAAGGCAACACAACTAGAGAAACGGGATCCAAAAACAGGCAATGGAGTCAGAGACAGCACTACTCAAAGAGTTAGAGGACCCACAAGGAGATCATGCTATACATGTGCTACACATGTGTAGGAAATTAGTGCTAATACATGCATGCTTTTGGTAGGTGGTTCAGCCTCTACCAGGCCCCCGTGCAGGCCAGGTTAGTTGACTCTGCAAGTCTTTCTAAATTTGAATATTTATAAAATGTAATTTTAAAAAGTTAAAAAATGTGAAGGCAAGCAAGTGGCTTATTTTATGTTTATTATTTAAGGTGTAAAGGATTCTCATGTGGAAGGGCCTGGTTTGGAATTTCTCTTAGATAGCAAATCTTCAATAAGCAGCTTGGCTTGTATATAGACATATATTCCCTCTCTGTAATGAGCTATTTACTGAAAATTAATATCTATTAAGAGAAATGACTCCTGTGGATAATAATAAGTTGCTGTTTACAGTAAATTGAACAATAATGGTCAGAGGAGAAACCACAAATTCTACAAACTATGCTAATAGAAAATAGAGTTTTCAAAGTTTATGGATGTGTATGAATTTAATTAATTCTTTAAGAACAAAAGTTTATTACTTATCAAACATTTTCAAGGATTAATTTCAGTGACTTTTATAAAATATTTATATTAATGAAACAGTGTGGTTAAATATATTAAGTTAGGTCCCAGTGGCAAGTCAGTATTCGCAGAGAATCCAACACTCATAATAAACAGCCTTTGCTTAATTTATTCTCACTTTCATGATCTTTTTTTTTTTTTTTTTTAGTTTGATGAACTCTCCTGCTTCTACTTCTCTCTGCACTTCCATATTCAACTTCATTTTGGCAAATCCAGCCTTTCTTTATTATTTTTATTTATGAGGTTTGGAATGAACCTTCTTTTTAATCTCGCAATTTAATTTAAAGAAAGGCATGTGAACGTGTCCTCTAAGTTGCTTTCCATTACATCATGCCTCATAAAGGAAAAGTTCTCTCAAACTTTGTACTATGTTAAGTGACAAATATAACTTTATTTTGTCTAAAATATTACCAAAGAACAATAGTTCAATCCTGAATGTTATCTAAATCAATAGCTGTTTAAGGTAAATGTTATGGCACAAAAATAACAATATTGAGGCAACAACAATAAATCTCTATTAATTACAATCTAATCATTGTTGTTGATATGAATATTGATATGTTTAATAAATTAAAAGGAACAAGGGTTTTAATAGTAATCAGTGAGTAGAGGAGACCCAGTTTGGCTCTTGTCATAACTAAGCTCTAAATCTATTGAAAATGATTCTAATTCATAAGAAAATTACATTCTTCTCTCCCTCTTTTAGTGATATAAAAATCATCAGATCTCATACGTTAATTTTTATTGACTTTTAAAGTAAACACATCTTAAAATATTCTTGTAGTTTCAGAATGTGTTAGATACAGAGTATTTTCCATGATATCTGAGAGACCAGGATTTTTATCAAGGTCTAATTATATTTTTCTAATATTGTTCTTGTTATTCAGTATTATATTCATAAAAGGATGCTGTCAGATTTTCCCATCACAAAAGTTAGTTTCTCAGTCCATTTGCTGAAATTCTGAAATTGAAGAAGGAAAAAGAGAAAACAAGCAAGCAAGCAGGAAAGTGAGCAGATAAGCAAATAAATAAATAAATCATTTAAAGACAGCCTCTGTTTTTACATGTAGCAGATATGCTTTATTTGCTGTATAGATTCATGGTATCAGGTTTTATCTTTAACACCGTCACTATTGCCTATTGCAATTTCTTAGGAAAAAGCCAGAGGAACGTTGTGACCTGTTATTTTCCCATAGAGAAATATATAATGCGAAGGGAAGAAAGGTATAGTAACCCTTATATTTATCTCCACAAAAGGGCTAACTTTAAGAATCAATGCTTTTAAATCAATATTATTTGTAGTCTGGATGATAGAGTGAGGTATATACAAACAGTATTTTATGTGGGTCTTTATATAATATTTAGTTTGATTTATCCTTTTAATAATCATAGAACATCCTATCTGCAGACACTAGAGCTCCAGACTATTGCTGATGCTAAGAAGCACTTGCTGACAGGAGCCATATATGCCTGTTCACTGATAGGTTCTACCAGTACCTGACCAATACAGATGCAGAAACTCACAGCTAAACATCAGACTCAGCCCTGGGACACCAACAGAAGTTTTACGGGAAGGACTGAAGAAGTTGAAGGGGATTGCAACCTCATAAGAACAGTATCAACTAAATGGATCACTGAGAGCTCCCAGAGACTAAACTACTAACCAAATAGTATACATGGAGGAATCCATGGCTCCAGATACATATGTAGCAGACGATGGCTGTATGGGACAACAGTGGGAATAGAAGGAGTCTTGATGTTCCAAGGCTTGATATTAAAAGGGCAAGGCAGGCATGGATGAATGGGTGGAGAAACACCTTCTTAGAGGCAAAGAGGCAGTGTGGGGGAAGGGGGACTGGGAAGCGATGAAGGAGCAACAAGGAAGGGGGATATAATTTAAAATGTAAATGAATAAAATGATTAACAAAAAATACCACAGAACTGCAAAGAATCTCAGTTCCTTTGTTAACCAGAACTTCTTAATATTAGAACACCTTACCAGACAGTAGTACTAATCAGGATTAAAACTACATACAGATAAATCATGTAGTTTTTAGGAGAATGTAATGTGTGGAAGACTATTCAGGAGAGGTTTCTCCAAAATGATTCACTCAGCTCCTTTCTGGGCAAGCAGATCACCGAGAGCTCCACAGTCCGACACTGCTAATAAACACAGTTAGAAACATTTTCACCTATACTTTTCATGACAAAAGCCTTAAGTCTAGAGCTTGAGTATGTGAACTTCAGAGAACAATGTGAAAAGCAAATAAATCTTATTAAACAGCAAGGTAATATATATTTAAAACAAACGCATCAATAAAACTGTCTTGTGGATTTAATTAGGAGAGTCTAAGGTACAGGTATTTAATATGCTCGATGAATGCTTTTCTAGTACATTTTATTAAGTGCAGTTTAGTGACTGGAAGTGTCACTTGCTTGTGGTAATATTTGGAAAGTTTGAATGATAAACATGTTTTTTTTTAAGATTTTTACATTAATGAAGTCTGATTATTGGCAAAAGGTACCCAACTGAGTGACTTGATTGATCTATTTTTTGGGCTCTCTAAATTTGCTCATTGCAAATATATAGTGGTCACCACAGGAGGAGAAGTGGCTTTATAAATTGATCTGCCAAATCAACCTCTACTACTTCATGCTGGTTTCTAAGTGTATTAAAAATTTTATATTAAGTTTGGACTTAAAAGAATGTCAGGGAAAGAAGAAAGGAATTCAAATTCAGTCAACTTGTGTGAACTAAAGAAATATGGAAATATACTTTATACAACACATTGAATGGAGAGATAAGGTAGAAGAGGAGAATCTGCCGTCAACCTTCTCTTCCAGTTTTCAAAGACATGCTGCATGTAAGCTCATTCCTGATACAGTTCACCAATAATAACAATAAACTTAAATATATTAATTGTTAAGGGTTTTATATGAATTTTGTGAGTAGAATCAAAAACTGACCATTGAAATGGTAATTAGAATAGCAACAACTTGCATTGCCTAGATTGAATTTAAAAAATCCTAAAGTATTACATAGTAAGACTAAGGTAAAATGAAATAGAAAATCTGAATAGAATAGAATGTGCAATGGAACTACACCAATAATCAATGGTTCCCATAAAACATAACCCAAAAGGACATGATGTTTAAAAAAATATCTACCAGAGATTTAAAAACTAATCGCTAATCCTATAAATTATTACAAGATTTTAGAGTGTCAACAGTAAACTGATTTTGGTACCAGCATTGCCTTTATTCTAAACAAAAGAATAATGACAAGAAAAGGAAATCAAAAGCTCTCTTCCAATTATTAGCTCAGAATATTTAATAAAACCCAACTGAGTAATATCACACACCCTGAAAATATGAAATCATTTTTGGAATAGAACATTTTAGTGTCAACATGCAAAGCACAGTCAATATCATATAGTCACAATCATAGGACATTTCAAATTTTTAGTCTAAAATTTTCAAAGTAATGTGCATTTAATATTGATCATACTTCAAAAGTTTGGGTTGTGAGTTTTGCTAGGATAGTATTGTAACAAAATCTTATGATTCTGCCAGCTTGCTGTCAACCATGATGCACTAAGAAATAAGAGAAGGATTATTAACTTAGAAAGCCTAAGAGTCATGTTTTAAAAAGGTACATAGCTGCCTCCCTCTCTTTCTCTCTCTCTCTACCAAGAATTATTGGCACAAAGACTTGTTTTTAGAATGCACTGGTTGTTTTCTTGTCAGCTGAGCACAAATTCAGTTGATCAGGTCAGAAGTAATCTCAACTGAGGTATGACTCATGAGCCTTGGTTTTAGTTAGATACTCAAAATATTTTCTTGACTAATCATTGATATGGTAATGTCCAGACAACTGCAGCTAGTGTCACCCTGTTCAGGTGGCTCTTAGTTTTATTTTCTAAACAAGCTGAACAAACATTGAAAACAAGCTTATAAGCAGGATTCCTCTGGGTTCTCTGCTTCAGTTTCTACTTTTAATTCACTCCCTTTATTTCTTAGTTAGAAACAAACCTGTAGAATACATAAAACATTCATTTAGCAAAAGTGATTTTTGACATATTGTGTAATCAAAGCAATTGAAAATAATTAAGGTAGAAATTTTTACCAGAGAATAAACTATTACTATGACAGAAATGTCCATTGTATATTTGGGAGGATTATGGAAGAACTTGGAAATTCAGGTTGGAAAAGTCATAGTGAGCACATCATATTGGGTTGTTTTGTGGGATCATAGGATGCAGGAATTGGGAGAGCAGCATGGAAACTGGAGGTCTGACTTGGAATGTTTCAGAGGGAAATTTAAAATTCCCCACAAAGACACTATATTATTGTTCATCTGCTAATTTGTATTAAGATTCTGCTTTATTCTGGTTCACTTTGTTTTCATATCAACTAGAGCTGAAGAATCAGATGTGACGTACAAACGTCCAGAACTACTGAATTAAACCCTTTACATGAATATTTGAAGCAGATAACTGGGTTTGAATCAGTTGTGATTAAGAAGAGACCATTATTACTGAGGCAAACGCTTCTGGTGAGTATTTCCTCAGGACCAGCACACAGAATCTATAGTACAGAAGATAAGACTGTATTTCATTCTGGAATCCAAACTTAATGACATATAAAACTCTCACATTTTTCCTGGTTTCAGTGACATGGCGCTTCAAGATCGAAGAGGCTATAGAGAACAGCTGGTGCTTGACATTATGAGAGACCAGAAAAGGACATTGGTGAAGCCTTGGGTGAAATGCAAGCTTTGGAACTGAATGTGTCATGGAGAAAAGCTGAGACTTGACATCATGTCACTGGTTCAACATCCCTGAGTAGAGGCCCCTGGTAAAGGTGCAGCCCACTTATTTTGGCAGCCACAGAATACTGAAGATATTGTAACAGCATTAATAGTCAAAGAGAACAGAAGATGTGGTGTGGAGTTGGCTTAAGACATCATAGCAGTGAACCCCAGAATATGATAAGTCATAACTTTGGATATTAAGTTATCATACTGTTGAAATTTGGCTTATCTTGGATTTGATTATAATTGTGTCAGGTTTCTTTTTTCTTGGATTAAGACATAGGTGTCTTAATTTTTGTTATGTAGTACTTCACAGTTGAGAGACTTTGAACATTTAAACAGATATTTTGATACACGAAAGTTTTAAACATTTAAATTGTTAGAAGTACCCAGAGCTTTTAAAGTCATACTACATATCATATTTTGAGGTTGATATAATTTGGGAGATAAAGAAGAAAGACAAAGTCGTAGTTTAATAGTGATATATTGGTGAATTAGGTTGACAAGGTGTCAGTTGTACTGTTCAGATATCTGTCAGTTTGCTCAATTCAACACAATGCCGCACAACACAAGCCCAGACTATCCGGGAACTACAATTGAGAAAAGGCCTACAAAAGAATAACCTCTAGGCAAGTCTGGTAGATATTTTCTCAAGTAATGATTAATGTGGGATGACTCAGGTCACAGAATGGGGTCACTGCTTGGCAGGAGGTCCTGAGCTGTATTATAAAGAAGTAAGCTGAGCAAGCCATGGAGACCAAGACAGTGACTAGCACTCCTCTAGATTTTCTGCTTTAGATTCTGGCTCGTGATTCCTGATTTGCAGTCCTTTCTTGGCTCCCTACGATGATGAACTATAACCTAGACAACAGATATACCCTTTCCTTTCATGTTTGGCTTGTGGTCACAGTGTTTTTATCAAAGCAATAGAAAGTAACTGAGACACATGTTTATATCCTTTTCCTTAGCTCAATAACTGATATAGTTTCTATAATTTTGCAAATAAAATAATACACATTGTAGGGCCAAGGAATGCTTGTCTGTGTGACATTGTATGTCACTAAACCCAATGCCTCTATGATTCTGAAAGCAAATGAAATCATCTTGTAGTATATTCTAAAACCATGGAATTGGAAACATAACTATATAATATAAATGAAGACAGTCATTCTATTAAATAAGATAATCATGGTCCAACCAGTTGATGTATTCTAGTTCATTTATTTTAAAGATAATGATGATGTTTTGAAAATTAATTATTTATATATCTGTGCATATTTAGGATATAAATATTTAACTTTACATTTTATTTCTAATATAATTTAATTTTTAATAATTATTGTCACATACATATAATAAAAATGTCAGTTCATACTCTTTTTTCCACATTTTATTAGAATTTAACAGCATGAATAGACAAAACCTGCAGAGGAACAGTATTTGTGATTATTTAACTAGATAGCAACATAAGTTTTGTCTTTAAATATTGTGATCCTTTACAGGATATACATTTCTTTTGTTTTTTTTTTCTACAATATTCAGTTAAATGGGATTGCCATAAGGTGAAGGTTAATTAAAGAGGTTTAATATTTTCAATGTTTAAACTGAATTTCTAATATTTGTTTAGTAGAAAACAGGCATTTTAATCTAGCTCGATAACAGGATATCAGGTTCATATTAAAAATAATAGTTACCTCTTCTGCAAAGAATTTCTGTTATCTGATAGGAGAAGAAAATGGCCATGAATAGATTCCCATATGTTTCCTATGGAGAAAAAATGATACTGAAACAAAAAATAACATCAAAGCCAATATTAGACTTATTTGATAATTTTAAAGTTTTGATTTGATTTCATGATATCAAATTAATAATAATAATAATAATAATAACAATAATAATAATAATAATAATAATAATAATAATAATAATAATAATAATAATAAATAACCTTCATCTTGGTCACCATGGCCACTTTATTCATGTGCCCATTGAGCAATGGCAGAGATGGCTGGGAAAAGAGGCTGACTGTTCACAGAATAGGTCATCTTACCTACTTGATTATTAAACTCCTCCTCAGTCGAAGTCACCTTTTTATGAGCATTTACCTGGGACACAGATGTCTTTACATCCTTTGCCCATTTGGAGAGATCTATCCACATACTTCTTCCCCAGATGTTTTTCTCACCAATTTTCCAATCGTGGTCTTTCCAAGTCCCTGGCCATCCAGCCAATCCATTGGCTACAGCCCATGAGTCCGTGAACAATTGTACATTTATCCATTTCTTCTTCCAAACAAATTGTAATACCATGTGTACTGCCTCAAGTTCTGCCCATTGTGAAGATTTTTCTTCACCTGTATCTTTCAGGGTTGTCCCAGAAAGGGGCTGTAATGCTCAGCTGTCCACTTCTGGGTGGTGCCTTCATAATTGCAGAGCTGTCAGTAAACCAGGTTCTAGTCGTCTCTTCTTCAGTCAGCTGATCATAGGGAGCACCCCATGAGGTGTGTGCTTGGCAGCAGATGGCATTGTAACTGGAGTAGAAACCATAGGCATTTGAACAAATTCGTCATGTAACTTGCTTGTGTCTTGAGGACCTGGCTGGCCCGATCATTTATGCACCACTTACATTTGATAACAGACTGCTGTGTGCACGTCCTACTTTATGGCTTGAAGGGTCTTATAGCACCCAGCTTGGAACACATGGTAACCTGGTTTCCTACTGTCAAATGTTCAGTTTCCACTAAGGCCCAATAGCAGGCCAAGAACTGTTTTTCAAATAGTGAATAGTTGCCTGTAGATGATGGTAGAGCTTTGCTCCAACATCCCAAAGGTCTCTTCTGTGATTCATGTACAGGGGCCCACGAGAGGCTCCAAACAGCATCTCTATCTGCCACTGACACCTCAAGTACCTCTGAGTCTGCTGGATTGGACTGTATGGTCCAGGAGTAGAGCGGCCTGCACAGCAGCCTGGACTTGTTAAAGAGCCTTCTCCTGTTCCAGGACCCACACAACACTAGCAGCTTTCCGAGTCACATGGTAAATGAGCCTGAGTAACACACCCAAGTGAGGAATGTGCTGTCTCCAGAATCTAAATAAGCCCACTAAACATTGTACCTACTTCTTGGTTGTGGGAGGGGCCAGGTGCAATAACTTATCATTCACCTTAAAAAGAATATCTTTGCATGCATGACACCTCTAGACTCCTAAAAATTTCACCAATTTAGATGGTCCTGGAATTTTGGTTGGATTTATTTCCCATTCTCTGATATGTATATAAGTCACCAATGAGTTCAAAGTGGTTGCTACTTCCTGCTCACTTGGTCCAATCAGCATAATGTCATCAATATAATGCACCAATGTGATATTTTGTGGGAGAGACAAATGAACAAGTTCACTTCTAACTAAGTAATGACAGGGCAGGAGAGTTAATATATCCTTGAGCAAGCCAGGGGAAACAAGTCATTAAGTAACATCCCTCCATGGCCTCTGCATCAGCTCCTGCATCCTGACCTGCTTGGGTTCTACTCCTGACTTCCTTTTGTGATGAACAGCATTGTGGAAGTTTATGCTGAATAAACCCTTTCCTCCCCGACTTATTTCTTGGTGATGATATTTTGTGCAGGAATCAAAACCCAGACTAAGACAGTATGTATATTACAAAATAGAAACAAAAAGACAATAAACTTAGAATAGCTATTTATATAGAGAAAGAGCAGTTTAGAAGTACATTATTCTATTTGTTAATATAATATTTTACTCTTCAACAGTAACTTCCACTAGTAGCAACATGAAAAATTGGAAATGAGCATTTTCAATTATTTTCAATGTTGTTTTCTTTTCTCAGAATTTAATAAGTTTCTAGGACCAAAGTTACACACTCACACTTTTCCTCCCTGTTGAGTTCTCAATTTTGATTCCCCAAAGGTGAGATAAAAGAAAATTTATGCTTCAGTTGAAAACACAGACATCAAAAATCATGTACTTCATTCTTAGAAATCCTTCTCTCTTCATTTAGAAATGCGTGTACTTTAAGCTATCATACCAAATAACATTTGAATTTATTAATGTAGTGATTACTTCCATTTCAGATACAGGAATTTGAACTTAATAGTAATATATTAAACAAGTCTGTAGAATGAATCTCAGTTATAATTACTAAAAATCTGTTAGTTAAAATGGCAACTTATACTACTAATTTCAATGTAAAACTAAAAGCTAGTCAACATGTTATTTTGCACATTCCTTAAAATATGACATTTCAAATGAATATGTTCACACAGTAATTTAGATCTAGCTTTGCACTGATCAGAACAGGAAACAAATTGACCAACACAATCTCAAAATTCCCTAGTTTGTTACAAACTTAAATGCTATGATGTGTCTGGCATTGGTGAACATTGAGAAGTTGTAAAAAGAAACACTTTAGAAGCACTGACATTGAGATGAAGCCCAATAGATTTAGGAACAGGTCATAAATTCCACTTCAGAAGCATTGTAACCAAGTCACAAAGTCGTAAAGGCAGTGAATATGCCTTAGAGTTAGAAAAGAATATTATTACTGTTGAATGCTGAGTGAAGGTGATACTCATAAGCCTGGTACCTAGAAACGACATAATACTCCACATTGGGTGGGTGCCAGTGAAGATATTAGAATAGCTTCAATGTACTGTTAAGGCTGTGTAGATTCTTAAGGACTGGCTTGCTGCAATTAGGTTTTCAAAAAATAAAATTTGAATTTATCAGCCTTTGTTAGGAAACAATCCAGAAATATACAAACTGTAACCTACAATGTACCCCAGGATATCATTCATGGAGACCCAATACAGAACTGTAAACCTAACTTAGAAAGGTGTGATCTTTACATGTACTTTATGCTCATTGTAACTAGTAAGATTTCAAAGCATACTATTAAAACTTTAAAAAAAATCAAGTACAGACAAAAATAGATTCATATAGTTTTATTTATTCATGTAGATTTATCTTTATTTTTAAACTAAAGTTGTTCAAATAAAAAAAAGAGAAAGGTGTAAGCTCTTTTATTTTTGAGGTGACAATAAGATATTTATTGTATTAAGCCTTAACTTTAGAAATTTCAGCTTCTTGAAACAATGAATTAAATTTAGACATTTCTAGATGGAGGCTGTCAAGTTTTTCAAAATCTAAAAATGAGAAATCATAAATGTGTTTATGCCTGAAGATGAGATAAAATCTCCCCCAAACATGAATCTCACATCTATTAAAATGATTATATTGTTACTGAGAAGTGAATACATCTTAGTGTCCTGTAAGAAGGCAGCTATCCTACATGCCATGATGGGAAGATAACCTTTAATGAGATGTGACAAACTAGCTCACTTGCATTCTTTTAGTTTTAAGGGACTGATTTTTTAACCCGATACAACACATAGTAATGTGCACATGTTTCTGATTCCATCATGGGAAGCGTTGCTCTTTCACAATTTCTAAAAATCATTGTGTATTAAAACCTTGTTTGGTTTGGATAAATTATTTCTTATTTCATCTACTCATTAATGCATTCTTCTTACTACTTGAGTTTACAGATAGTGCCACTTAACAGGAAGCCCCTGGAGTATTTCAGGGTGAATAGAAATATATTTTGACACTTGTTTGGAGGAATGTATACACAATTAATTTAGAGATGATCACCTAGAATTTACTGTAAAATAAATGTGCATTATTGGAGACAGGAAGAAAGGGATTCAAATAGTGGAACAAGTAATGGTGAGATTCAGATTATGGTTTATAAATAGAAAGACAGCACTTTCAAATAACCAAACAGAATAATGAACATGGCACATTTTATGAATGTAAAAGTTGCTTTCAGAGTTTTTAAGTAAATACTCTATGAATATAAACACCATTGACTATGAAATGATGCATTGCATGGAAAAAATGAGCTTAGATAATGAAATCTTTATTTTAGGGCATTTTATTATTTTGGTTCCTATGAAGACTCAAGCATCTTAAAGTCATTTGGATAGGGAAATACAGTTTCATGTGAAATCGTGAACCTGGAGTCGTAAAAAATGTCAGACACTGCAGCTGTCATCTTAAATTATAAAGCTGTTGTTAATGTAGGATGACAGAAAAATAATATTCCTATGAAAATAAGTATTGAGAGTTTTAGATTGAAATAAATGAATTGTTCACCAAAATAGCTTAGATGGAATGCTGACAGATTAACACAGTACATGCATAGAGGCTGAGTGAATGGAATAGCATAATTTAGAGGGAAAACCATGACACTCTCCAAGAATCCAATATTAAGTACTAAAGATTGCTAATTATATTTGAAGTTTAATATTCTATTTCAAACTGATAATTTCATTCACTGAGCATGTTACTATTGATATATATATCAACAAAAAATTTAAGGTTTCCTAGTTTGATGTGTCTCCAAAAAAATCTATGAAGATTTGTTTTATCGATCATTTCTTTTGTGAACACTCTAGGTGTTTTATGCACATTGTGGATTCACAAAAATATAGTTTACATTAGAAAAGACTGAAATTCTGGCAATGAAGAAGCATCTTTACCCTGAACTAAGATTCTCCTGGCCTTTGGTTATTAACTGTGTTTGTGTGTCCAAACTGGAATTCTGATAGAGGGTATCTCCAGCCTCAATATCATTGTCACCGTGCAGAGGGTACTATGGTTTCAGAGGGCATTAGTTCCTGACAAGAAGAGACATCTGCACACTAACTGAAGCCTCCCTCACCTGTGTCATCTCCAGGCACCATGCCTGTTTATATACATGCTTAGCCTAAACGTTTATGAAGATTTAAGAAAAGTGAACTTCCTCGGGTAAGTCCACCTAATCTTGAATTATCTTTTCAAGAGAGTACTTCTAATTAATTTCTTACATTTTATTTACATGGCAGATAATTTTAGAACATCCAACACCTGTTCATATTAATTTTCAAGTTAATGAATATTAACATTATTTTGAATTAAAAATAACATAAAATTTTCTGATAATATCTATAGGAATATATATATATATATATATATATTGCTTCTGATTTTCAACAGTCTGAAAAAGAAATATTTAAATATTTGCTTACATGTATTTTTATTTTCAGATGTTCAAGAGTGAAATCATTGTTTCTATATGGTCCAACAGTCTCTACACATATCTATTACTGTGGTTATATATTTTACTTCAGCTTTGAAAATTGGTTTCTCTTTTAATTCTAAAGAAGATCCCTAATATAGCAAAAGCAAGGCACAATTTTATCCATCATCATGTTCTGTCATTTGGGAATGCTAGCATCTCTGTGCTTCCTTCAAACAAAATAATCATTTTTTTATTTAAACCATCCACTGGAAAATCCTTATAATGACATTCTCCATTCAGGGATGGAAATGTTAGGATAATATCCACTTATTACAGTAATGGCTTTCAATAAGATACACTCTCCAAACTTAATGGCTCAAGCCAACAATAAATGTGTAATTTTACAACAAACTATATGCCTTCAAAAGAACAAGTATATTCAATTACCCAAATGTAACTATTTTGCATTTACAATACATGACAAAGCAATGTTTAGATCTTAAATATCTTACAAAACATGTATCATATCACAATTTAGTGAGTAAAAATATTATTAAATGTTTAAAATAATAACTTTTGTAATTGCTAAAAATTTCAAGTGTATTATAATATATATAATGTAGCCCTGTGAAAAGTACATGCACATATATGTGTAGTATATTATGTAATATATTACACATTTAAAAGATATCTATGAAATATATATTATATATAATTTTACTATAAATTTTCTAACAAATGACAGAAATTATGACATTCTAAAACATTTCACTTTAGTGTAATAAATTTCATGCCTTTGAAATTTAGCTTTAACTGGGTTGTTCTGTAGCTTTAATATATTATAAATATATTAACAATTGATTACTTGATATGAGAATTTTTTAAAACTAAGTACATATTGACCATATTATACACTTGAATACTCAGGGGGAAATGTCTTACAGGAAGTTTAAGCCAAATGCATAACTACCACACAGAGACATTTATTCTGCAGACTTGAAAGCATCTCACTTTCTAACATCTTGTATGGGACTTCTAATTACAGAAAGGTAACAGGAGCATTGTTCGGAGTCTATGCAGTTCTCTTTATCAACCATACTTCTCTTTTTACATGTGCCCACTTTGCTAAGCGATTCATTTGTGGTAGTGGCATGCAGCTGCCTACCAATTTGCAAATATGTAGGCACATCTTTACCTTTTGTTTACAGCTATCTCCTGACAATTGAATTCTCACTGAGAGGCAATTCATATCTCGGCAACTGATAATTCCTTATCGGTTTTTTCTATACCACAAAACACTTAGTTAATTTTTTAAAAATCACTGTTAACTTGTACTTACCAACGTGGAGAAATAACAATTTCATATACTTTAGTATGTTCATTTGATAAGTACGAACACAAAAAACTGCCTATTTACAAAAAAAAAAAAAAAAAATCAACAGGAAAAAATGTTCTGTTAATAATCTGTCATGAGTCAAAACAGGATTCTTGCTTTGATCCAAAAAGCTAGGACTACCATGGCTTTCAAATAATACAATTATTAACTTACAAATATATTTATAGGATAACACAGTAGAAATTCAATCAATCTTTGCAGATAACTATATTACACATTAATACAATGGAAAAATATAACTTGATGGAACCAATCCATTTTTGTTTCCAGTACTGTTATCTGAAAGTGAACAGCGTAGAGAGCCCGCACCCAAACATGGCACCGGCTTCCTGCCAAAGACTCAGCAAACAGAGTTGCCCAGCCAAGAGACTTAGAGCACATGTGCCACATATGTCACAGCCTGCTCTCAGGGCATGCTAATGAGTTACTGGAGGGCGCACCAATCAGGTAGCGTCAGGAGTCTCCTGGGCATATATAAGCAGTGCATTCTTCTTCCACATGGGATCCCCTGCTCAGAGTGTTGTACAATAAAGGTTGTTCGCAGAAGAATCCTGTTGTTGCACGCCTTTTCCTGCAGGCGGGACGTGGGGCTCGAGACAGAACAGTGTGTTTTCTAGGACAAATTCTATTCTAATGGGATGTTAATCTAATCAATGTAAACTCGTATTTCTATGTTTTCACCGGTGTTCAAAGTTTCCAAACCTTGTTTGTTTATTACCAGCACCTGCAGGGAGAAGAGAGCAGGTCTTGACAGAAACCGTGTGTTGAAGATTATGTCTAGTAGAAAAGCGCACAGCGAGAGAAAAGGGTGAGGTTCGATGATGACCCATCAGCTCCTTGCTCTGGCTCTCTGGGAGGGCCTGCAATACTGAGACTAAGGAGCCATGCCTCACGCCTTCCCGTGTTAAACGGAAAGTTCAAATGACCATGCCTAGTGCTATTTACTCTTTCTGCGAAATTAACTTAGTTTAATTACCGTTTCAATGCCTTTATTTTCATGGCATTTCTTTTTATTATGATTATTTTGCCTCCCCTACAGCCCGGGCTCATTTGGAACTAGAGTCACTCCCACAAATTTAACAATCTCAGCCATACCACATTCCTGTCTCATTTAAAATATTTTACATAGTTTGACTCATTTAGAAATGTGCTTAGTCGGTAGTTAAGTACATCCAGTTCCATTTCTGTCTTTAACCAGCTTTCAGACTGCGGCAATTTCATAAGTTGCAATCACAAGGAAACTGACAATGGAGAGTTGCCACTTTTATTCTACTATTTTACATTTGTAGTAAGTAACCAACCTCTGCTTATATGGGGATTATAACTGGAAAGATGCAGTGAAATGTAGAAACAAAATCTTTTACAACAGAAGAATAACAGGAAAAATGCTTGTGAGCAAAGCTGAGCATTGTCAGGCTGACCAACATTTCATTTTCAAAGCATGGTGAGCCTTTTATGTTTCGGGTTCAAATGTAACACACAATTTATTTTTCTTCCCCAGATACTAAAGCCAAGCACTCATCCTATCTACAGGGTGTGAAAAGAAGTCTCTGCATTTACACTCTAATGTTTATGAGTCAATAAAAATGAAAGCCGCTTTCATCGATATTACTTTCACTTTATTAGATTGAATTACTCCGACGGCATCTTACAACTTTACAACTTAACCGAGGGAGAAAAGACGATGCAATCTTCAGCACGACAATGTCCTTTCATTGTCAGCATAGCGTTGCTTTTGTGTAAAATCTTCTTGCCTGTATTGTTTTGCTTTTGTTCCCATATTTCTCTATAAATAAGACAATATGTATATAGAAGAAAGAATGAGCCTAATCCTACAAAGACTTTCTGCCCACATTGAGCTTATTCGAGATGTGTGTTTAGTTAGTTTATATGGGCCACCCGAGGACTGCATATTCAGATTAATTTAGGTCTCTATCTTTACAGGATTGAAATGAAATAGAATGCCTTCTCTTTTGTGTGTCCAGAAATTTGTTCCACCTTCCTACAATAGAAAAATCTCATTGTGGCCTTTATTTCAGCCTAGGGGGCAGTAAGTCACTCCCTCAGGTGTAATAACTGGGGCTCTAACTGTGATTCAGTTAGCAAGACGGGGATAACGATAACAGTATCTCAGAGGCTCTTCCCCGGGAGACGCTCAAAGACAGCATTGACACTTACTCTCTCGCGTTATGAGTTTCATCAACTGTACCTGAAGGCTTCAATGTATCCCTAAGCCAAAAAGTATTTTTACAAAATGGCACCTTGTTATTATTATAGTGCACATCTGTTCTCCATGTGCCTTTAGAGATGTCTCTGCTTATGACAACAGCATGTGTTCACAACTGTCAGCACAAGTAGGGACGGGAAGAGGAGAATAACATGAATTTAACGTGTCAATATTACTACCCATAATCAATTAATATTGATAGTTATGGAGTAAGCAATAGAGTCAAATAATGTTGGAGAATCGGATCATGGTTATTATGACAGGGGAGAAGAGAGAGCTCTTTCCTGTCCATACTTTATTTCACATAAAAACTTCTCTACTGCATCTTTTGTCCAAGACATCACATCTTTTTAAATTCTATTTCTGCATTGTTTTATTTTTAAATTAAATATATGTTCTTTATAGTCACACGTGATGCTCTTAAAACTTTAAGTGTTCCTTTGCATACCAAATAAAATGAGTAGTTCCAGTGATTTTGGAAACTGGAAATCTGATGCTTGAAACAGTGTGTATATAATCAATTGTTTCCCTAGGGGTGGGGATGTGGCCCGGGGGCATGATATCTGCCTAGAAAGGAAGATTTCCAGCATGAAAACAAAAGAAAATTTCACAATGATTCAGTGCTTGTGCCATTATTGATTAACTAGGAAATACAAGGCATTTAGGGTTTATAAAGTATTTTTAACTCAAATTTTAGATAACATGTATGAAAAGTTGTTTTAAAACATAATATTGGGAAACAATGATAGAATTTTTTTTTAATCTCATTTACCTAAATGTTACTAAAGTAACTTAATAGAGAATGCTGAAAACATGTTTAAGGAAGTTTTCCTTTAATGGAGGGCTTAAACTGCTACAGATGCAGAATGGTCGGCATATTCATAACTTTCCTATTCTACATGTAGATGAAGATACAAACTAGAAAATTTAATAAAGTAAATAATTACATGTATGTGTATCTCATGGTTCTAGAATTGTTGTGGCTATTACATTCTAAATACTGAATTTCTATTAAGCAAGGAAAAGAGTCTGTGTCTTCCCTTTGCAAGGTCAATGTACTTGTTTTCAATGATAACAGGCCTATAGGTCCTATATGTATAAGACAGAATCCAATATGGCTATAAAGCATTTTCCCTCATAGAATGAGGAGCACAGTAATGACTATCAATGTTTTATTTAATCATAGAACTTAGCTATTTATGACCCATAACATTTATGTTCCTTCCCCATGCAAATGCCTTGTCAAGTTTTTAGGACAGATTGTCAATAACATAATTTATAGGTCTTTGGCATAAGTATTTATGTGCTTATGTATACATATATTGTGTAGATATGCATATATATATGTATGCAATCCTCAAAACATTACATGTTGACACAAAATAATGAACATGTTATATTAAATTACCTAGTAGTAATGTTCTTTTAATTTTTTCACATAACCTTTTTAGGCTCCAATAATTATATATAAATATATGTATGTGTGTATAGAAAAACTGTTTTATAAACAATGTCTTAATAAACTCTCTGTAGTATAAATTAGCAATTAGTACATCCAGAATAAACTATTAACTTATAATACTAAGTAATCCAGAGAGTTTTATAGAATCATATTAAAACTTTAAAATATTTGAAGCAGACATGGTGGTGCATGAGTGTATTTCCAATACTCAGAGAATAAAAGCAAGAAGATCAGGATTTCAAGGGGTGGGTAGGCAGGTAGGGGAGCACCCTCACAGAGGCAGTGGGAGGGGGGAGGAAATAGGGGGTTTATGGAGAAGAAACTGGGAAGAAGGATAACATTTAAAATTCCAATAAATAAAATAACCAACATTTTTTTTTAAATAGTGAGTTTTATAAATTACATTTTGGATGTTTCAATATATATGCTGAAATACATGCTTGTATGTGTTAGACATGCTCACAAGGAATAATTGTTTTCAGATTTTATGGAGCAAGATACAACATTGTAGGTGGAAATTCAGAGGCTCCAGGATGTCTAAGAAAAGAACTTCAGTCATGATTAAATTTCCTTCTACGATCTTTCAGGAGTTGTCAACAAGGCATTATGTCAAGTGATATTTTATATTTTGCAGTATATTGAGGAAACATAGTGTAGTAACAAGACTCTCTCATCTAATCTAACTGCATGGAAAATATTACCTCCCTTTTGCCTTCTTTGAGACTGGTATATCAATATCGTAACATATCTGTAGTCAAATGTGTTCATATACCTAAGAGGAAAAAGTTAGGTTGTTTTATATAAAAGGCCTCATCAGGTATGATTTTTTCCACTGACATTGTGCGGCTCAGATGACTCAGTTTTCAAGTTAACCTTTGTCTTAAAGAACTGACATCCTTTATATTAATTTTATTATAGACTTTTGATGATTTAAAATAAGTCTAAATAAAGCTATAATATTGTGTTGGTTAGCAGTCTAAGTGTGATATGCAGCTTAGGCTGAAAGTCAATAATCACTCATGAATTTCACTAATTCTCCCTTTAAATAAATCTCACTACCACTGTTCTTCAGTGTTTTCAGCAAAACTTAATGCTTCTCTCATATTTAGGTTTTTGGTTATTAGGTTCTCTGAATGATAAGCTGTTTATGAAAAATGCCTGTTACCTATATGTTTCATTTTGGGATTAGAAGATTTCAGAGGATATGAACTAGGCTGGTTCAATGTAGATCTTGAGGAGGCAAGAGAACACAGCCTTGACTCAAGTCAAATACCAGCTGGAACTGTATTGCTGAAGACATAATCAGAAATACTGCTTTCTTGTCCATTTCTACATTTTTATCCATGATCATGGGCAAATAACCAACTCATTATAAGCCTCTCTTTCCTGACTCTATAAATAAGGGGGTTGGACTATTTGACCTCTGTATGTGACCTTCAGCCCTACAAACCCACAGTTCTGTAGTTTTCAATAGGTTGACACACAAAGAGAGGAACACCTTTGGAATAATTCTCGCTGCCTAAAGGCCAATGATAACACGATGCTGATGTTGGAAGGAGGTGATAGAAGATATTTGATCCCAATGGTTTGGAGTTCACCGACTGAGATAAAGGAGCAGAGCTGAGAAGCCTTGCAACATGAGTGTTCTTTGTCTCTTTGTGGATGACCCTTTCACATTAATATCAACATCAGAAACGGAATTCAAGAAAAGAAAGAGAAAGTGACACATTCTTTCAAAAATCCTTTGTCAGTGAACATTTGAGCACATCAGGAAGCCAAATCAGATATCACTTAAAATAGTTTTTGGGTCAAGATTACAAAAAAAGGAAGATAGGAAAGAACAGTTGAATCAGCTGGAGTTTGTCCCCAAAAGTCGCTTAAACTAAGTTGGAACACAACCCACAGCAAGTTAGCAAGAGCACTCCTCAGTGGGATCACATCTACAGAGTAACATTGGCCACAATTTGATCTCACAAAGTGTTTTTCTGCAAAACTGAAAATCACTTGGGGGAAAAATGGTACATTTTAAGAAAAATGTAATTGAAACATGCATGCCAAATGGTACTGATTGGAAAGTTCACAGATAAATCTACTGGTCAATATGTTAAATTCAGGATTGATTTGAATGTAATTTAAATCTCTTTGTGTCAGATCAAGATCATGCCCAGGGGCACTAGAAAGCTGTTCTGTTTACTACAATAACATTCAACATTTTACTAATGAGTTACTGATAAAAAGAAAAAACTAATATGTACTTCTCTATTCCTATTTATTGATTAGTATTTTGTAGTTAAGTTTGGAGGTAATTTTGCAGTTATAGTTATGACTGTCTAGCAAAAGTTAAAAATAATGAAAAGCTATTGTTATGCAACGTGAATTTGAGTTCACACAATGGGAACGAGAAGGGAAATGAAATTTTAGTTCTGCATAGATCATTGGCACTGCTCTAGTACACAATTATCAGTAATTCCCAATTTTATTAGACTATAGGATTTACTCCTTCTCTTCAGAAATTTTCTATTCACTTCAATTCTATTTTGTTCAAATATCCAGGTTGTTTGTTTCCAAATGTCTTCCAAACTGAGAGATACATTAGAATGCAATATCTGCCTATTATTTTTGCTTTTAGTTAATTCAGATTTCAATTCTAGATAGAAATGTTCCATGACTAAAATATTTTGTCATTTAAAAAATGTAAAACAATGCAGTCACTGATAATTGGATACTCACCCCAGAAAGCTCTGAATACCCCAGAAACAACTCACAGACTATATGAAGTTCAAAGAAAAAGAAAAAGAAAAAGAAAATGAAAAACCATTATGCTTAATTTTTACACACCAAGAAAACTTTGACTAATTAAAGGTTACGTTGTGTTTTACATGTACTTTATGCTCATTGTAACTAGTAAGATCTTGATGCACACTATAAAACCTTTAAAAAAAGCAAGTAACGACAAATATGTATTCGTATACTTTTATGCAAAAATATTTAAAATCTGTACATTTATCTTTGTTTTTTAAAATAAAGTTGTTCAATTAAAAATGTAAAATGCTGATTGATATTGTATGTTCATACCATTTGATTAAAACACATTAAGTGCCTTAGTCCACAGAGTTAAGAAATAAAAGAGAATGTGAGTATTTCATTTATTTTTTAACTGAGTGTTCTTTACTATGCCTCTGTAACAATAAATTTCATGGTTCCTGCACTTTGAGGAAATTATTGAATTAAAATTTGCATTCATTACTTTAGATTTAGAAAGCAAAGTTTTAACTAAAAATAAATATTTTATTGTTTAAGTGAATATGTCATATATTTTAAAAAATTAAAGAATGAAAACAATTAAAACTGACAGTAATCCAAATTGAATCTGATGAATTTTATTGTTTTTTTGTTTTTTTTTTTTTTTTTTTTGTTTTGTTTTTTACTTTACAATTTGGTTATTTTGTACTCATTGGTTGGTACTGCCTGGGAGCTCTGGGGGTCTGATTGTTTAATGTTGTTGATATTTGGTTAAAATAGCAACAGGGCAAAGGGGTTTCAGATTGAGAAAAAGGGATAACATTTGAAATGTAAATACATAAGATATGCAATAAAAATAAAAAATCCAGTTATTGGTGATTTACTATATATTTCAAAACTTAGAAGAAACATCCTGTAAATTTAATCTATCTGAAAATATTGCTGTTACAGTGACTAACCATACAGTTTTTTTCAACAAATTTTCAGCTCTTGTAGCTAAAACGCACCCTCGCCTTTCCCATTTACACACGGAGAAAGAGCACAGGTTCATGTTCTGCTCTTCCGGGTTTCTCAATGCTTCCGAGGAATAGCTGAGTTTATTTAGTAACTTTTAGTGTGCTCAGCAGGAAGCTTTCAAACTTGCTTTGTAACAATGGCATTCTCTTGTCTTATTGTGTAATTTTGTTTGCAAAATATTTATCAGTAAAATGCCCTCTGAATGTGTTCCTATGACTTTGACAATATCAAAGATATTAACAGATATTGGATGTTAGCAGTATCATTTCCGTGGTTTTATAGCATCATAGGTTAATAGTTTGAAAATGAAGACTCCGTGTGATAGAGCATATTGTTACCCTCATCTGAATATACTGGCTACAGGTTACTTTCACACAAGCTCAAGTCTATTGTTTCCCTCATCTGAATATATTGGCTACAGGTTACTTTCACACAAGCTCAAGTCGGCATATTAAAAGCAATCTCTTATCTGTTGAAAATTAATTCTTCAAAAAGTAATACAAACAAGTTATCTTTTAACTTATTTCAAGACTACACTTAGCTGATTAAATTTTAGAACATAGCATTGTTACTTTACACCAGGAACATTGTGCATATTATTTAAATATTGTGAAAAGAATTTTATGCTATCCAGGTAACTCCATTTTATCCCAGCTACAGAGTTGAAAACAGAGCTTTGTCAATGTTAGTCAGGTATTCCAACACTGAATCACAACTCTAGCCCACAAGCTAAAAAAAAATTTGAAAAGCAACTTTACAAATGGTACTAAGTGGTTATATTATTGACAATAAGCAAACTTGGTATTTTTAATGTTAAGAAAGCTTGAATATTATATTGATCAAAGTTTTTATTTTTATTCTGACTTTATATATCAATGTCATCCCTGAATTAAATGTTCTAAAAATAAGAATTTGTTTTGATGGTTATGCAAACCACCTGAATTCTAGTATATATTTGAATCATAGCATAAAATGCTATTCAAAAAATAACCATAATATATATATATATATATATATATATATATATAGACTTTAAAAGTAACACAAAGCAAGATTCTTTAAAGCGTCTACTATTGCAACCATTTAATTAGATGAAACCCTTTTTAAATCCAATTAGTTGAAATCTTTGGAAGGCATTACAGGTGATATAGTAAAGCTAAAATTTCATTCAGCACAGCAGATCCAGTTTTACTATGAATGCTGTGCATTTAAAGTGACTCAGCAGGTGTGAGCCTGAAGGCTGGCCACTCATATTAGTTAGAATCCATTATTCTCAGCATCTTTTGCAGAAATCTATCATTGTAAGACACTAGGCTTCCTCCTACTCCAAGATTGTAATGTGAAGTATAGTCTCACCAGGACCACTGGTAGTCAACTCAACACAAGCAGAAACTCTTACTCAAAATGTCAAGTTTGCCCTGCAATGCCTTAGCCATTCCCCACTCCAAGTGTAAAAGTTTTTTTAAAAACGTTAGAAGGTAAAAGGGCTTCTCGAGGATAAATCAGGTGAAAAAGCTCTTCCCCTGATTTCTCCTGGTGTGACTTGATACATAGAGGGGCCACCAATGTCTCAGGTGGCTAAAGCAACAGGAATTAATTTTCTTATATAAAATAATCCATAATTGCTAAAAAGTTTAATTTCTGTTAATGTTTTTCTTTCTGGATTATGGAGAGGCACATTCTTGCTATGTGTTTAAAACACTTTCCTGGCAGGAGCCTGTTATAGGATGCCTCCACAGTGGCTCTGCCAAAGCCACACTGATACAGAGGAGGGTGCTCACAGTTAACCATCAGCCTGAACACGGGGACCCCAGTAAAAGGACTAGAGAAAGGACTGAAGGAGCTGAAAGGGTTTGTAACCCCATGGGAAGAACAACATTATCAACCAACCAAACCCTCCAGAGCTTCCAAGGGACTAAAACACCAACCATTGAACACTCACGGCTCCAGATGCACATGTAGCAGAGGATGGTGGCATTGTATGGCATCAATGGGAGGAGAGGCCTTTGGTCCAGTGAAGGCTTGTTTTCCCAGTGTAGGGGAATGCCAAGGTGCTGAGGTGGGAGAGGGTGGTTGGGAGAGGAAGCACCTTCATAGAAAGGGGAGAGGGGGGTGGGTTTGGCATAAAAGGGATACATCTGAAATGGAGATACAGAGAACATACAAAGATAAAAGATGTTTAAAAACCTCCCTCTTCATGTTTACACCTACGTATGTACATATCCATAGCTAGGCACAGACATATGGCAGAAGATGGACGAGTACGACAGTGAGACTGATTGAGAGAAATCTCACAAAAATACCACAACAATATACATTCAACTAAGTTGCACATCTTTTCTAAAATAGGCTTTGGATCTACTCTTTGATGAAAACTGAGCATTGGTATCTACTCTCAAATAAGACTAAGTTTTCCCTCTCTGAGAAGTCAATAATTTCATGTTATTCTTCCACTAAGGGCGAGATTCTATGGATATTTTCACCTTTCAAGATAGCATACCTATCTTCTTTGGTACTGTTCTGGTTTTATAAAGATTGTTTCACAATGAACTTACTGGTATTCTGGATGTAACACTTGTTCACCACTTTCTTTGTGTTATTGTTTGAGATGCACATGCAGAATGTATGATGTCTATGTGTCCATGTAGGTTGGGCCCCCATGATTCATTTATCTCTGTGTTGTGTCCAGTTCTTTATTTCGGTTCGTGGCCTCAATGAATACAAAGTGACGAAGCTTCTTTGATGGTTTCACACCTGTACTAACGGTCCTTGTGTAAGAAGGCAAAATTTAGAATCAATTATGGTTTTGGCTGGTCTAGCAAACTGAATGTGGCTGCCTTCCTAGTGAGAGGTATGATTTGCCTCTGGTAGACTCGGCCTAATTTCCTGTGATGGAGCTTTTGGCTTCCATCAAAGCAGGACTGTCACTTGTTAAACATTTACAGCTACGCTGCATATTGATTATTGTTATGCTTTGTATATGTTGAGTCGGGGTAGGACTATTACATCTGGTTCTTGGAAGCTAGTGCTTTCAGACTCCATGGAAGCCTGACTTTCATCTTGGGCTCAGCTTGTTCACCCATGAGTGTGTCATAAGTGTGTAATATATCAGCTGTGGGGCTTCTGTTTCAGTTTTTGAGTGTCACTTGAGGGCTTGTGTTAGGAGTTACTTGGTGTAACCAAGTAAAACATTCAAAAGCATGGTTCTGGGATGTTTGTTAGTTCATGATGCTGTAGTGGAGTGTTGTCAGCTCAAGAGACGTAGTTTCCTATAAGAAACACACACACTCACACACACACACACACACACACACACACACACACACAGGCACACTCACATGTACATGCACTTCAGTGTATTTGTGTTTACATGCTCTCTGACCTTTTAATATAGTTAATATGGTCGTGTAAGGTTTTAAACCTCCCAAATGGAATTATACTTAATGTGTCTCATAGGTTTCATTGTGATATGCTACCATTTTCTATTACTTCCAAGAATATTTTTATTTTCCTATTAATTTTTCCTTTGACCCATTCATTATTCAATAATGTGTTGTTTAATCTCCATGAGTTTAAGTTAGAATTTTGCTTGCTGTCAATTTTACATTGTATTGCACAATGTTCAGATAAGATTTATTTCAGTGTTTCTGTATCTGTTAAGCCTGTTTTGTAGCCCTGTTTTAGGGAAGATTCCATGTGCTGCAGGGTTGAATATGTATTCTTTATATTTAGGTGAGATATTCTTTTAATATTTGTTAGGTTTGTTTTTACATAAGATCCTACTTAAGTCTGAAGTGTCTCATTTTATTCCTTTGTTCAGATTACCTATTGAGTGAATAAAATTGGATGTGAAAATTTTCTACACTATTTGGTTTGTGTTGATCTGTGTTATAGATACCAGTACTATGCTTTTGATAACATAGAGTAAGCCTGGGTTTGGTGGATATGTGTTTAGGATTGTGATATTTTATAAATTAATTGATTCTTTGATATAACAAATTAACCAATTTTTTTTTGTCTCTTCTGATTAGGTTTAATTTGACATCCATTTTCAGTTATTGGGATGGGAGTGTTTTCTTGCTTTCTGAACTCATTTACTTGAAATCCTTTCTCGGAAATCCTTTCACTTTAATAGATGCATATATTAAAAGATAAGATAAGTTTATTGTGGGCAACAAAATGATAGATTTTGGTTTTTTATCCATTTAGCTAACCTATGACTTTGGAATGGAGGATTGAAGTCATTTATACTTAAAGTTATTCCAGAAAAGTGTGTGTAATTTGCATTCATTTTGTTGGGGTTTGCTGACTTTGTTTGTTGTAATGTACTGTATTTCATTAAATTTAAGATGTACTTGTTTTCTTTTTGCAGTGTCTAGGCTGTGTTTAGTTCTCTCTTCAGCTTGAAGCATTGCTTACAGTACTCTTTATAAAGATTGTGTTGTATACTGTTTAGACTGTTCCAGGGAACCTTTTTTATTCTTCTCCAAGTTCGGCAGATATTTTCACAATATAGTTTTTTAGGTTAGCACATATGATCTTGGAAAACCTGGAGTGCTGTGATCCAGGCTCCTCTGACTTTCAGATTTTCACTGGAAAATCAATGGGTATTTTTTATCTGTCAACTTTTAATATGTTTTCTTGTTCTGAATATGTAGTCATTTGACTATTATATACAGTGGGGTGTTTCTATTTCTGTCTTGTCTGTCTTGTTTATTAAAGTTGTCTGATCTTCTTGCATCCATATGCGTATATTAATTATATGTAATTAAAATATATATAAAATACATTTTTATATAGAAGTTTTCTTCTATAATATTGGTAAAGATCTTTTCTATTTCATTAACTTAGGACTCCACTCCCTCACTTTTGCCTTTAGTTGAAGAGGTAGTTTTTACTTTTTTGTTTTGTCTTTTTGTGGTGTCCCACAGTCAAGACAATTTTCTTTACTGTGTTTTACTTTAAAATGTATTCTTGTGTGTTTTACCTGGATTGTCTACTTTATCTTCAAGACTCGATATTTTATTTTTTGCTTGATTCAGTCTTCTTGTAAGGCTTTGTCTCGCTTGTATAATTCAGATACTGAGCCTTTCAGTCTAAATTTTATTATAACCATTATTCTCTTTAGCATTTCTACTTCTCAATTAAATTTTTTTATAACCTGAATTATCTTTTTGTTCCTTTTTAAATTTTAATTACTTTATTTTGAAAAACAAAGATAAATGTAAAAATTTTTAGCATTTTTGCATAAAAGTATACAAATACATTATTGTCAGTGCCTCTATTTTTTAAAGGTTTGATAGTGTGCATTAAGATCTTACTCATTACAATTGGCATAAAGTACATGTAAAACAGGATGTAACCTAGAATTAGTCAAAGTTTTCTTGGTGTCTAAGGATTAAGCACAATGGTTTTTTCTTTTCTTTTCATGAACTTCATATAGTCTGTGAGTTATTTTTGGGGTGTTCAGAGCTTTCTAGGATTAGTATCCTATTATCAGTGATTGCATATTATGTCTGTTCTTTTGTGACTAGGTTATCTCACTCAGGATGATATTCTCTAGATGCATCCATTTTCTTAAGAAATTCGTTAAGTCATTTTTTTCTGGTAGCTGAGTATTACTCCATTGTGTAAATGTACCGTAATTTTTGTATCCATTCATCTACTGAAGGACATCTGGGTTCTTTCCAGTTTCTGGCTATTAAAAATAGAGCTGCTATGAACATGATGGTACATGTGTCTTTGTTGTATGTTGGAGAATCTCTGGGGTATATGCCCAGAAGTAGAGTAACTGGGTCTCCAGGTAGTATTATGTCCAATTTTCTGAGGAATCGCAAGACAAATTTCAGAGTGGTTGTAACAGTTTACATCCCCACCAGCAGTGGAGAAGTGTTCCTCTTTCTCCAATCCTTGCCAGCATCTGCTGTCATCTAAATTTTTGATATTGTCCAATCTGACTGGTGTGAGGTGGAATCTCAGGGTTGTTTTGATTTGCATTTTCCTGATGGCTAAGGATGTTGAGCACTTCCTTAGATGCTTTTCAGCCATTTGATATTCCTTAATTGAGAACTTTTTGTTTAGCTCTGTACCCCATTTTTAATAGGGTTGTTTGGTATAAACTCTGTTGTCTAGCTTCTTGAGTTCTTTGTATACCTTTGATATTAGGCCTCTATATAATGTGGGGTTGGTAAAGATGTTTTCCCACTCAATTGGTTGCCATTTTATTTCTTGACAGTGTCCTTAGCCTTACAGAAACTTTGCAATCACATTAAGTCCCATTTGTCAATATTTGACCTGAGAGCTTGAGCCATTGGTGTTTTGTTCAGGAAATTTTCTCCTGTGCCCATGTGTTCTAAGGCTTTTCCAACTTTCTCATCTAGTAGTTTCAGTGTACTGGGTTTAATGTGGAGATCTTTGATTTATTTGCACTTGTACTTTGTGCAAGGAGATAAGAAAGGGTCTTTTTTCATTCTTCTGCATGCTGAGTGCCAGTTGGACCAAAAACATTTGTTGAATAGGCTTTCTTTTTTCCATTGAATGTTTACAGCTCCTTTGTCAAAAATCAGTTGACCATATATGTGAGGGCTCATTTCTGGATCTTCTGTTCTCTTCCATTGATCCACGTGCCTATCTATGTACCAGTACCATGCAGTTTTTAGAAAAAGTGCCTTGTAATATAGATTGAGGTCAGGGATAGTGATTCTTGCAGATGTTTTCTTGTTGTTGAGGGTGGATTTTGGTATTCTAGGTCTTTTGTTTTTCCAGATGAAATTACACTTTGCTGTTTCCACCTCAATAAAGAACTGGGTTGGTATTTTGATAAGGATTGCATTGAATCTGTAGATTGCTTTTGGAAAGATGACCATTTTTACAATGTTGATCCTTCCAATCCATGAGCAAGGGAGATCTTTCCATTTTCTGAGATTTTCCTTGATTTCCTTCTTTAGAGGTTTGAAATTATTGTCATACAGGTCCTTTACTTGCTTACTTAGAGTCACACCAAGTAATTTCCTATTTTTTGTGACAATTGTGAGGGGTATCTTTCCCTAATTTCTTTATCCACATGTTTGTCCTTCCAGTAGAGGAAGGCAACTGATTTTTTGAGTTAATTTTATATCCACCCACTTGGCTGAACCCCTTTATCAGCTGTAGAATTTCTCTGGTGGAGTTTTTGGGGTCAATTAAGTACACTATCATGTCATGTTCAAAGAGTGATGTTTTTACTTCTTCCTTTCCAATTTGTATCCATTTTATTTACTTTGGCTGTCTAATTACTCCTGCTAGGACTTCCAGTTCAATTTGAATAGGTAGGGAGAAAATGGTCAGCCTTGTGGAGTCCCTGATTTTAGTGGGATTGCTTCAAGTTTCCCAATGTTAAGTTTGATGTTGGCTGTTGGTTTGTTGTATATTGCTTTTATTATGTTTAGGTACGGGCTTTGGATTCCTGTTCTTTCCAAGACTTTTAACATGAAGGGATGTTGAATTTTATCAAAATGATTTCTCAGCATCTAGTGAGATGACCATGTGGTTTTTTTCCTTGAGTTTGTTATAGGTTGAACCAGAAAAGAAATTCCTCCTGAAAAGGGTCCTGTGACATATAAAGTCAGAATACTCAGAATCACACCTTATTTCTCAACAGAGACTACAAAATTAGAAGATCCTGGACAGATATCATGAAGACCCTAAGAGAGGACAAGAGTCAGCCCAAGCTGCTATACCCAGCAAAACTATCAGTCACCATAGATGGAAAGCTTAAGTTATACCAAGACAAAACTAAATTTACAAAATATTTGGCAACAAACCCACCAATACAATAAATTATGGGTGGAAAACCCAATACAATGAGGAAACTACATCCTAGTAAGAATTAGGAAACTCCTGAGCAAGAAAACCAAAAGGAGAAAGACACACAGGCACAATTCTACCTTCAAAAATAAAAATAGCAGGAACAGCAACCACTAATATCTGTTGACATAATTGGACTCAATTACCCAATAAAAAGACATAGGCTATCAGATTGGATACATAAACAAAATCCAGCATTTTGCTGCATACAGGAAATTCATCTCAGAGACAAAGACAGACACTATGTCAGAGTAAAATGTTGGGAAAAAAATTTTAAGAAAATAGCCCCAAGAATCAAGCTAGAGTGGCCATTCTAATCGAATAAAGTAAACTTTCAACCAAAAGTTATCAAAAAAGATAAGGAAGGCACTTTTGACTCATTACAGGGGAAATTTGTCAGGAATAACTCTTAATCCTTAACATATGTGCTCCAAATATCAAAACACCCATATTTATAAAAGAAACCCTACTAAATCTCAAAAAATTCATTGCACCACATAAAATAATAGTGGGAGACCTCAATACCTCACTCACATCAATGGACAGATCATGGAAACAGAAACTGAACAAGGACACTGTAAAAGTAGCAGAGAATATGAACCAACTGGAATTAATAGTTATCTACAGAACATATCACCCTAAAGTAAAAGAATACACCTTCTTCTCAGCACCTCATGGCACCTTCTCGAAAACTGACCACATACTTGGACACAGTAGGAGCCTCAATAGATATGAGGAGATTGAAATACTCCCATGCATCCTCTCAGATCACCATGGTCTAAGGCTGGTCTTTAACAACAATAAAGACAACAAATAGCCCACATACACATGGAAACTAAACAATGCTCTGTTAAATGATAGCAGGGTCAAAGAAGAAATAAAGAAAGAAATTAAGGATTATCTAGAATTCAGTGAAAACAAAAACACAACATACCCAAACCTATGGGATGCAATGAAAGCAGTACTGAGAGAAAAACTCATCCCTCTGAGGGCTTCCAAAAAGAAACAGGAGAGAGCATACATCAGCAACTTGACAGCACAGCTAAATGCTCTAGAACAAAAGGAAACAGATACACCCAAGAGGAGTAAACAACAAGTAATAATCAAAATTAGGGCAGAATTATACCAAATAGACACAAAAAGAACTATCAAAAGAATCAACAAAACCAAGAGCTGGTTCTGTTAGAAAATCAACAAGATTAATAAACCCTTGGCCAGACTAACTAGAGGGCAAAGAGAGAGTATACAGATTAACAAAATCAGACAGGAAAGTGGAGACATAACAACTGAAACTGAGGAAATTCAAGAAATCATCAGATCCTACTACAAAAGCCTATACTCCACAAAGTTGGAAAATCTGGAGGAAATGGATGATTTCCTAGACAGATACAAGATCCCAAAGTTAAACCAGGACCAAGTAAACCATCTAAATAACCCTATAATACCTAAAGAAATAGAAGAAGTCATGAAAAGCCTCCCAACCAAAAAAAGCTCAGGTCCAGAGAAGTTCAGTGCAGAATTTTATGAGACACTTATTGCGGATATAACACCAATACTCTCCAAACTATTCCACAAGATAGAATCAGATGGAATACTACCTAACTCATTTTTTGAGGCTACAATAACCCTCGTTCCTAAACCACACAAAGACCCTACAAGGAAAGAGAACTTCAGACCAATCTCACTTATAAACATTGATGCAAAAACACTCAACAAAATCCTTGCAAACCGAATCCAAAAACACATCAAAACAATCATTCACCTTAATCAAATAGGCTTCTTCCCTGGGATGCAGGGATGGTTTAATATAAGGAAATCCATCAATGTCATCCACCATATGAACAAACTCAAAGAACAAAATCACATGGCCATCTCACTAGATGCTGAGAAAGCATTAGACAAAATTTTGCACCCCTTCATTTTAAAAGTCCTGGAAAGAACAGGAATCCTAGGTCCATACCTAAACATAATAAAAGCAATATACAGGAAACCAACAGCCAACATCAAACTTAACATAGTGAAACTTGAAGCAATCCGACTAAAATTGGGGACTTGACAACGCTGCCGACTCTTCTGCTACCTATTCAACATAATACTGGAAATCCTGGCTGGAGCAATTAGACAGCAAAAGGAAATCAAAGGAATACAAATCGGAAAGGAAGAAGTAAAAACATCACTCTTTGCAAATGACATGATAGTGTACTTAAGTGACCTCACAAATGCCACCAGGGAACTCCTACAGCTGATAAACAAGTTGAGCAAAGTTGCTAGATAGAAAATTAACTCAAACAAACCAGTAGCCTTCTTATATTCAAAGGACCAACATGTGGACAAAGAAATTAGGGAAAAGATACCGTTCACAATAGTCACAAAATTATGAAATATCTTTGTGTGACTCTAACTAAGAAAGTGAAGGACCTGTATGAAAGAACTTCAAACCTCTAAAGAATGAAATCGAGGAAGATCTCAGAAAATGTAAATATCTCCCTTGCTCATGGGTTCAAAGGATCAACATTTTAAAAATGGTCATCTTACCAAAAGCAATCTACAGATTCCATGCAATCCCTAACAAAATTCCAACCCAGTTCTTCATTGAGTTGGAAAGATCAAGGTGCAATTTCATCTGGAATAACAAAAGACCTAGAGTAGTGAAATCCCTTCTCAACAACAAGAAAACATCTGCAGGAATCACTATCCCTGACCTCAAGCTATATTGCAAGGCATTTGTGCTGAAAACTTCATGGAATTGGTACATTAATAGGCACGTTGATCAATGCAATAGAAAAGAAGATCCAGATATGAGCTCTTCAGTTTATGATCACCTGATTTTTGACAAAGGAGCTGTAAACATTCAATGGAAAAAGGACAGCCTATTCAACAAATGGTGCTGGTCTAACTGGCACTCAGCATGCAGAAGAATGAAAATAGATCCTTTCTTATCTCCTTGTACAAAGCTCAAGTGTACGTGGATCAAAGATCTCCACATTAAACCAGATACACTGAAACTATTAGATGAGAAAGTACGGAAAGCCTTAGAACACATCGGCACAGGAGAAAATTTTCTGAACAAAACACCAATGGCTCAAGCTCTAAGGTCAAAGATTAACAAATGGGACTTAATGAGATTACAAAGTTTCTGTAAGGCTAAGAAAACAAAATGGCAGCCAACAGAATGGGAAAAGATCTTTACCAACTCCACATCAGATAGAGGCCTAATATCTAAGGTATACAAAGAACTCAAAAAGCTAGACACCAGAGAATCAAAGAACCCTAATAAAAAATGGGGTACAGAAATAAACAAAACATTTTCAATTGAGGAATATGGAATGACTGTGAAGCATCTAAGGAAGTGGTCAACATCCTTAGCCATCAGGGAAATGCAAATTAAAACAACCCTGGGATTCCACCTTACACCATTCAGATTGGCCAAGGTCCAAAACTCAGATGACAGCAGATGCTGGTGAGGTTGTGGAGAAAGAGGAACACTTCTCCACTGTTGGTTGGGTTGTAAACTGATACAACCACTTTGGAAATCAGTCTGGCCATTCCTCAGAAAATTGAACATACTACTTCCTGAAGATCCAGCTATTCCACTCCTGGGCATATACCCCAGAGACAACTCCAATATACAACAAAGATACATGCACAACAATGTTCATAGCAGCTTTATTTATAATAGCCAGAAGCTGGAAAGAACCCAGATGTCCTTCAGTAGATGAATGGATACAAAAATTGTGGTACATTTACACAATGGAGTACTACTCAGCCATCAGAAACAATGACTTAACCAAATTCTTAAGAAAATGGTTGCATCTAGAGAATATCATCCTGAGTGAGATAACCCAGTCACAAAAGAACAGACATAATATGCAGTCACTGATAGTGGGATGCTAATCCCAGAGGCTGGTCTGCCTCAGAAACAACTCACAGACTGTGTGAAGTTCAAGAAAAAAACAAAACTAAAACAACAACAACAACAACAAAAACATGTTCAATCCTTACACACCAAGAAAATGTTGACTAATTCTCGGTTACATCTTGTTTTACATGTACATTTTGCTCATTGTAACTAGTAGGACCTTAATGCAGAGTATCAAACCTTTAAAAAAAGAAAACAAAACAAAAGCCAAGCACTCACAAAAATTTATTTGTATACATTTATGCAAAAATGTTTAAAATGTTTTCCTTTTATTTTTGTTTTTTTAAAATAAAATTAAAAAATAGAAAATAAACATTTATTTCATATAATTAGTAAGTCCAAGAAAAAAAGTGAAAAGTCACCATGAGCATTTGGACCACAAAATTAGAATAGAGTTGAGATCAGTATCATTACCATTTCTAGAACAAGAAAGGATATTGAAACCATAACTAAAATAAAAGAGATGACTCAAACTACCTAAAAAATATCCAGGTATAGATATATCCAGGGCAAAGTTCTATCAGGTCTTTAATGTTACTCAAATAATTTTACAAAACATGAACAGAAAGAACTTTTCTAAATCCAGCCTTATACCCAGACCAAATAAAATCCTACAGTGAGAGGCAGAATTATAGACACATATCCATGATACTTTCAAATAAAATATTTTAGCAGAAAATACTTATGTACTGAATACAGGAATACACAAATAATGTCATCTGTCATCTTGATTGGACTGACATGACTTTATTATGCAGAAGCAAAGAACAAATTAATAAATGCAATTAACCATATAAATGGACACACAGTTGAAAATTTACATGATCATTAAACAGATACATGAAAGGCCTTTAAGGACATTCACTTTTATTTTACATAAAAATTTTAGAGAAAATCATGATTGTGCAAACATACCCGAAATAAAAAAGTCTGCACATGGTGCACAAATATTCAACATAGTTCTAAATGGAGAAAAACTTGAAGTAATCCGTGTAAATTCAGGGACACTACAGAGCCATCTACTGCTTCCTCTATCTAACAACACAGTGTTTATGTCAAAGACAGCTAGGTGTGGTTAGTTGATAATTTTGTTCTTCCAACCACAGCTCCCAGAGATTAACACACCAACCAATGATTTGGCACAGAGAGACCCATGGCTCCAGTTGCATATGCAGCAGAGGATAGCGTTCTCTGGCATCAATGGTCCAGTGAAGGCTCATTTTTCCAGTGTAGGGGAATGCCAAGGTGCTGAGGTTGGAATAGAAGGTTGGGAAAGGAGCACCTTCTTCGAAGCAATGGGAGAATGAGGGAGATGGGATTGGGGAAAGGGGATAACATCTGAAATGTAAAGGCAGAAAACATTCAATAAAAAATTCTAAAAAAGACTGCTAGAAAAGCCAAGAAAATAGTGTCTTTCTAATAGATTGTTTTATAGTACATTTCCTCACAAATATTTTTTTCTTCACTCTTCCATCCCAATAGCAGTCCCCTCTGCATTCCTCTCTTCTCAAACCCATTCTCTAATCTTTTCTCCATTAAACCCTCTTTCTCTTTTGTTCTTCTCAGAGAAGGGGGAATCCTCTATAGGTACCAACCCACCATGGCCCATCTAGTCACAACAGGACTAAATGCATCCTCTCCCACTAAGTCTGCAGAAGGATAGAGGAAAAGGATCCAATAGCAGGCAACAGAATCAGAAACAAGCCCTGTTCCAATTGTTAACAGTCCCAAATGAATACCAAGTTGCACATATGTTATCAAAATCTAAGTGGCCTAGGTCTAGCTGCTGCATGTTGTTTCAATGTTTGTTTAGTCTCTGTGAGCCCCATCAGGCAATGTTAGTTAACTCTTTAGGTCTTCTTCTAGTGTACTTTACCCCTACAGTTTCCTCAATCCTACCCACCACTCTTATATAAGGCTCCATGAGCTCAGCCTGGTATTTTGCTGTCAACAAACAATGCAGGTGGGGGATAGAGCAGAGACTGAGGGATGGCTATCCAGTAACCAGCCCAAATTGAGACCCAGTCCATGGGCAAGTACAAATCCCTGACATTATTAATGATGTTCTATTGTAATGGTGCAGACAGGAGCAAGTTGTCTTATGAGAGGTTCCACCCAGCAGCTGACTCAGACAGATACAAATACCCACAGCCAAACAGTGGAAGGAGCTTGGGAATTCTGGAAGAATAAGAGGAAGGAATGGAGTCCTGATGGAAAATAGGAACTCCACAGGAAGACAGCAGAGTCAACAATCCTGGAAACTTAGTCAGAGAACATACATGGGCTGGGACCTGGGCCTCCCCATGCATATGTAGCAGATATGAAACTTTACCTTTATGTGGGTCCTGAACAACTGGAGCTGGGGCTATTCCAATAGCTGCTGCCTGCCATATTACTCAACATTATCTTAATGAATGCTGTGAAAAAATGGAAGGCCCTTATTGTATAGTAAAGACTTATCTTTAGCCAGTGGGTTGAAACTGCTAGAAATAAAGATAAATTCAACCATGAGAATTGCAGATGAAGGGGTCTAACATGGTAGTCCTCTGAGATGCTCTAACATCAGCTGATTGAGACAGATGCAAATATTTACAGACAACCACTGGACTGAAGTCGGGGACCCCTATGGTAAAGGATTTCCAAATGATTAGCAATTTGAGATAGCTTTTTGTTGCAATATCCTCTTCAACCCAAATAAACCCATTCAATAAAAACAGCTCAGTAATTAGTAACACAAACTGTGGGTGTGTATTGGGCACATTTACCACTACACTCTCTATTCCCCTCCCCCACATGAGATACCTTATAACTTGCCAGTTTTCCATGTCTCCTGTTCCCTCTCCTTCTTTTTTCAACTTCTCCTCTCCTTGACTCTTTCGTTTTCACTCCCTGACTCCTACTTCTCCGTTTGCTCTCCTTTTTCCCACCTCCTCTCAATGTCAAATCATCATGTGTTGACTTAACATAAATTTACAGCTTCTAGGTTAGAAATGGGTACATGTGCTCACTTTTCTTTTCAGTACTATGGCCCCATTTTGTATAGACCCACACATGCCCTGTGCATCTTCCTCAAAGTTCATCTAACACATAGATTAGAGGGCTATGCTTTCTTGATATCATCTATCTTTTCTAGCTCATACACTCCTTCTGCTTCCATTTCCACACATTTTCCTGACCCCTGAGGTGTGATATTTCATATCCAATCTGTGCCTTGGTTTTCCAGAGTCTTTTACTGTGGAAAGAATGTCTCTGTAGGCCTCTGTGTTTTTTATCATCATGTTGGAGGAAGCTTCTCTGATGATGACTGAAGGAGACACTGGTGTATGAATATGGCAGCATGCCATTAGGAGTCATTTTAGTGCTACATTTTATATTTAGTTACTTGTTGGTTTGTAGAACAATTGTACTTGCTTTTACCCCATCCATGGGTTGTCTAGTCTCAGGCTCTTGGTCACACCAACAGTGTGTGACATATTCCAATTTGGGATCCATCTCTTGAAATAGGCTTTAAGTCAAATCAGATAATGCTTGGGGATTCCAACCAGCTTTGTGCCGTCATTACACAGAAGTATGTCATTGTTGATTGAAGAGTCTGTCTGAGTTGCTGATTATGTTCTTCCTTTGATAGCATTCAGGGTTTTTTTTTTTTTTTTTTTTTTTTTTTTTTTTTTTTTTTTTTTTTTGAAACATGGTAGAACATAAGACTAAAGGCCTTATGAAGCAAACTTGAGTTCTTCACTCTTAGTGAGTTACCTGGATGTTATGTTTAGCAACCTGGCATAGCCATTCATTATGGAAAGCAAACTATTGTCTTGCTAACAGGTTGTGTGTTGTCGGACACCTTTGGCCAACAAAACAATTAGATGTAACTTTTATGTAGGTTTTTTTCTGTATTTTGCTCAATATATTTTCCCCCAAATTATTGAGAAATATGATGTTAAGACCTCAAAAACAGGGCGACTGAGCACAGAGGGGCAGGCAGGAAAGGACTGAAGCCTTCTCCCAGGGACTGGATAAATTTAAAAAAAAAGAAGAAAATTAAGAAAGAAGGTTAGCTCCATCATTCATCTATGCTAGTCATCCTCTCCTTCATCCTCCCCCTTCATCCTCATTGTCATCTCTTCACCTTCATCCTCCCCATTCATCCTCATTGTCATCCTTTCACCTTTATCCTCCTCCCCTTCATCCTCATTGTCATCTCTTCACCTTCATCCCCCCCTTCATCCTCATTGTCATCTCTTCACTTTCATCCTCTCTCTTCATCCTCATTGTCATCTCTTCACCTTCATCCTCCACCCCTTAATCCTCATTGTCATCCTTTCACCTTTATCCTCCTCCCCTTCATCCTCATTGTCATCTCTTCACCTTCATCCCCCCCTTTATCCTCATTGTCATCCCTTCACCTTCATCCTCCACCCCTTCATCCTCATTGTCATCCCTTCACCTTCCTTCTCCCCTTCATCCTCATTGTCATCCCTTCACCTTCATCCTCCTCTCTCTTCATCCTCATTGTCATCCCTTCACCTTCATCCCCCCTCTTCATCTTCATTGTCATCCCTTCACCTTCCTTCTCCCCTTCATCCTCATTGTCATCCCTTCACCTTCATCCTCTCTCTTCATCCTCATTGTCATCTCTTCACCTTCATCCTCCCCCTTCATCCTCATTGTCATCTCTTCACCTTCATCCTCCCCTTCATCCTCATTATCATCTCTTCACCTTCATCCTCCTCCCCCTTTATCCTCATTGTCATCCCTTCACCTTCATCCTCCTCCCCCTTCATCTTCATTGTCATCTCTTCACCTTCATCTTCCTCTCCTTCTTCACAATATCTTCCAATCACTTGATCTCAGTACTGGAAGCTTCATTTGGTGACAAGCAATAGGCAGTTGGACTCTAAACCACTATAATTTTATAAGTTCACTAAGATTTTCTTCACATACACACACACACATACACACACATACACACACATATAATTTTAGAAAGCTTCTATTATATTAGGTTTTTATACTGTCCCTCAAATGACCCTATATTTTAAAGAAACAAACAAATTCTAAACAAATAAACAAACAAAAAACCAGAAAACTTTTCACTGTCTGAACTTCTGGATCTTTTTTTTAGAAATACTGAAACTTCATGGGGTGTGCATGTATGTGATCACACTATGTATGCAGGCAGTAAACATTCTCCTGTGTGTTGAATTGCTTTCCTCATCAAAAGATGTGCAAGGACATGAATAAAAGTGTCTTGGATTTCCATAGATAAGAATTAAGAACACACACAAATGCATTTCTTGTACATAAATGTCATTTATGTTAAATCTCCTTTTTGAAATGTACAACACTGTAATGTGCCATTCTGAAGGGTATTTCTTTTCAAAATTGATAACATTTATCCTCATACAGAGAAGGATGTAAAGCTGTTTAATAGCAACCTGGGTCATATTACAACTACTGGCTTAAAAGTGAACATTGGCCAGAAGTGACTAAAACCATATCGCTGTGCAGTGGTGTGTGGGAAACAAGTGGGTAGTCACAATCTGACTCCCACCTAACAGGTGTCTGCCTCATAAAACCATCATCATAATCAGCCCTTACTGGCAGCCCTATTGTTGGAGTGAGGAGAGAAGCCATACTTTACGATTACCCCTCATCTTTATCATGCAAGACTATTTGGAAATCACTTCTTTGGGGATGGCTCCATATTTTCCACTGAAAAATATAAATTTATGTAAAATATTTAGGGAACTAGGAAGCATTTCCAGAGTCATGATAATTTCATACAGACAACAGAGAGAAATAATATTGTTAGAAGAAAACCGTGAACCTGTTCTGAAAGGTTGTTTTTAATGAGAACCTTTGAGGACATACCTTTTTAAGTCAGCAGTTTAGAAACAGACATATGTTACCACCACAGGAACCTGTCCTTCTATTTGGCCAGCAGAGAAGAATTCATTATATCAGATCATTAAAGGATCACACTCAAAACTAATCATGATTTACAGGGTAAAATCTGAAGCTCTAGTCAAGGCTGCTTGTTTATAATAGTGAATGTTATTCTGTTAAGGAGAACATAATTTTCCATGCTTGTTAACAATGACTCACCTAAATTTTGAAGGTTGCAATTTGAATTCCAGTCTCACAGAATAAAAAATATATAATTATTTTACAGCTAAATTACTCTGAAGAAATACCTTCTGGATAAATTATGGTAAAGCCATCTTTTCAAATTGCAATTTCTATACTAAAATATCTTGTAAACACTTGTTTATGCATTTCTACTTTACTGTTGCAACCTTGGAAAGATGTTTAATGCAATGATCTTGGCAAACAATTGATGTTATGCAAATGCATTAACATAATATTCAAATGCTAGTCTAATTAACATACTATGGGAGGCAACTGAGCTATGGATTTGAATGATGTCACTGATTATTACATTATGTTGTTATTGGCCATTTCAATTTTAAGATAAAAGAAAAGTGACTTTTTAATTCATAAAAATATCATACAAGTATATTTATGGTTAATAAATAGAAAATAAAATCTAGAAACAGAGAGGTTATCAAGGAATCTTATTGAACACACAAAATATAGATTAAAATAAAATTACATATGAAGGCTTTCAACACAAAAATACACATTTAAATTGTTAATGTTTACCTTCAATGAAAATGCAGAATTAACATTTGTAATTAAATTTCAGCAAATGAAATATTGAAAATATGCACTACCAGGAGGATATATATTCAGTATGTAAGATAAAATAGATACATGTTTTATTGTTAGAATCATTTTTTAAAAATTTGAAAGAGCTGCATTTTAAGACTCATTCTTTTTATCTTGATTTATATTTGTCCTTAATTTAACTCTAAAATCACAATTTCCAAGAAAATGAAATTGAATACTGCTGTACACATTGAAATTGCCAAATTGAAACTAAATCAAATTTTATTTATTGGCATGAAATATAAACATTGCTGTTCCACTAAAATAAAAGAGATACATTAAGAGATCAGAACTTTTAAAAACTTATTTTTGTCATACCAGAAAAAATTACACAGGTTTAAAAATGTAAACAAAATGAGTATGCATTTTTGAAATTTCTGTGATTAATGAAACATAGTCTACAATATTGTTTATTTATGAAAGTAAGCTAAATTACAACATTTGGCATGAATTTAATTGTTGACTTTGCGACCATAGATCTTCCACATTTACTAAAGAGCTGGAACACCCATAACTGAGGCAATGTAGGCAGAAGTTTAAAAATCTGAGAAATAATTAAATTGTTTCAATTTATATTAAAAACATAATACATGGACCAACCATACATTAAATTTTCAAAATTGATAAGCAAATACCTGGAGTTTTGCAATTCTGAGACTGACATTGTGTGATTAAAAAAATGCACTGACTATCTTTCCTCAGTCTAAAAAGAATCACTGTATATTTTTATTTTTATTTTATACTGGAGTAAAGATACCAAAGAAAGATATGCTTTGTAAACATCATTTATAATAATCTAAATGAAGATGAACTAATTTACCTTACATTTAGCCTTGAGATTATTTGTTGTTATTATTTAGATATGACTATAGATGCCCCTTTAAAAATTCTAATTAGATACATTAAAACATTATTTAATAAATCCCTTTTCTCTACTAATAAAAGCAATAGTGTGTGTGTGTGTGTGTGTGTGTGTGTGTGTGTTGTATAAATTATCTTTCAACACTCAGTTTTTCTCTCCTTATTCTACTAATAGCATTGGGATAAACTGTATCCGGTTTATTTGAGAGTAAATTTAGGATGTGCATAATATCTGAAGCACAATACACTTCATGAGATAAAGCTGTCTTTATGATATTCACAGTGTTAGCACCACTGTTTCCTTAAAACTCTAAAAGTGATGGCGGTCATCTCACTTTCTCTTCCAAAGGTTATAGAATAGACTACCTTCTCTATAGGAGCATCAACCCTGAGGATAGCCAATGTAACCAGAGAAGTAAAAACCCTACAAGTTTTTATAAATTATACATCTGTTGTTAAAAAAAAGTCCAAAGGTAATAAATCTCCAATTTTTTAAAACTTTATTTGTGACGAATATTTTCTTCTTCTTAATCTTTTAATTTTGGGACACGGTCATCAATCGTTTTCATCCAAGTGTCATTTTATGTGTTGCTGATCTCTGAGACATTTTTCTAAGTGGAAGATATTTCAAGGGATTTTCAAAGCAGCTGAGCAAAACTGTGTTTAGAAATACTTCAATTTAACTTCTTCAGGCTTGTTCCACTGTCTACCCACGCACACCTCCAATGCTGCACCAGTCACTGCTCTCAGCCAGTATACCCTGTGACTCCTTACACACTATCACACCTGTCACACCTGGCATGAAATAGCTTGCAAGGTTTTTATGTTGATTTTAAGGAATTAGTGGCATCAAGCGTGTTATTTATTCTGGCTCTATCTGCAGTGATTTATTTATTCTGGCTCTATCTGCAGTGATGTACACAGTTACCAGTAGCCCGAGGCAGCATCCCACACAATCTTTTCAGCATTGGCCACTGAAGTATTATATTATTGTCTGGATTAAGGATTCCTATATACTGCACTGAAATTTACTTTCATTTAGAAGTACTCCAGGCTTTTAAACTCAGTCCATAACACATGTTGCTCCCAATTAAAATTTACAAAGTTGCATCACATATAATACAGGTCACTTGTCTTGATAGAATTCAATAGGTTCAGTTAAATGTTAAATTTCTACCTCCTAAAATTTTGAGCTAAATATTTTGTCCCTGAAAAAGAAAGCAAATAAAATTATTACAGTAAAATTTTATAAAATAATATTTGGCAGGTACCAATATATCTAGATATCTGCCAAAGATATCTAGAATGAAGGATTGGATAGCACAAAAAGGGGAACAAAAAGAGGAAAACAGGAGACCAAGGGAACAATGTTCCTGAAGCTTTGTCCATATCTGGATCAAGTATTCATTTTTTCGGGCAGTATCTACACTTCCTGCCTCCTGCAAGAGGTTGGAACAGACTTCACAAACAGGCACAGACACACACACACACACACCCATAGACACACACACATAGACACACACAGAGACACAGATACACAGAGACACAGACACACACACACATAAACACACACAGAGACACAAATGAACAGACACACAGACACACAGACACACACACACACACACACACACACACACACAAACACAAAGTGTCTGTGAACCTAGGTGCTTCCTCTCCCTCTGAGGCCAGTCAAGGCAGCCCAGCTAGAAAAACATAACTCATGCACATGCAACAGAGCTTTTGGGATAGCCTCCAGAACAGTACACTGGGACTCAGACAAAGACCAAGCTTCATATCGGCTACATATGCTTCATTTCTAAATGTTGACTCTGATCATTTACAAAAGGAAACAGCTCTAGAAGTCCTTTGATGTAATGTTGTCCCACTATGTGGCTGAGAAGCTATTTAAGTCACTCAGCTTTCCTTGCTTTGTTTGTGCCACTGGATATTAATCTTGGTTATAAACTCAGTGTGTTCCAGGCAATACTCTTGTGTGTGTGTGTGCACGTGCGCGCATGCGTGCTTGCACATGTACGTGTGTATCTCTCCGACTGTGTGCATTTATGAACTTAAAATTCACATCAAAAACACTCATCACAATATATGTAAAACTTTTCCTTCTATTATCCATGATTCTTGCGTAAATTTCTATAAATCTGTTAGTATTATACATATGTAAACATTAATTTTAGTTCTATGACCTAATTTGTAATCTAATATTTTGTGCATGTCCCGTCATCTTTTCCCTGAAATTTCTGTATAAATTAAATTTAAAAGGAAAGGAAACATGTCGTTACCCACACAGTCAGCATCTATGTTTCCATATTAATAACACTAACAGAAGCATTATTACCCATCCTAATGCTATTACCGACACCTGTACTGTTTCTGAGGATCGGTATCCTCAACATCCATCACAGAACCACGTACTAAATGACTATTTTCCATGACCATTTCTTTAGAAATGTTAATCTCTATTCATCATATACCTAACAAAAATATCTGTTTTTATGTCATCACTTAATGCTTAATGTATCACTTAAAAGAGCTCTTATTCCTTACCTAATGTTTCGGCAATGTATCATAATTTTGAAGTGGATACTTTTAGACTAACAATACAAGATACCATTTTTATGCACACTCATTAAGAAATGAAATATGATAGCTGTTTACATAAGACTCAGATGAAAATTGTTGCACCAGATGCAGTTTGCTTTCTAACCCTAACCTATGCGTTTGTTTCTTTTTCTATTCCTGCATCAGTGAAACGTGACAAGTAAATTTCATTTCTGTTAAACAAGAGAACATTTACCTCAACATTATTTTCTACCTTCACTCCTATACTTACAAATAAACTAATCAAAATATAAGTATGGTGTGTACAATGAAAACCACCTTGATTTCAAGTTTAGTTAATACTTTCATAGACAAACGTTCACTTTAGTAATGGATTTTTCATTTCCTCACACAGCTATTGTTGTTGAGTATGCTATTTCCTCGCTCCCTGTGGCCAAGTATTTTTCACTTCCTAAAATGTTATCTTAAAGTTATCATTCAAATAGGAGCTCTGCTTCCTGACAGTCTTTAAGGGCACACAGTATCTTTCCTCTAGATGCCAGGGCATGCCTATAGCACCAACCACTGCTCACACCATTGATCATACAGATCCACTGCAGTGAGGTGACATCCACCATGGCCTCCTACTGCATTACAGTCCTGCACATGTCTTTTGATGCAAGAGGATTTTTGTTTGTAGTCTCATAATCAATCATAACATCCTTTAACACCTCACATCCAGAAGCTAAAGCAGCATTAATCAGATTTTGTAATTGTGTTTAGTCATACATTTATGGTGTTCTACCTTGTAAACTAATACTAAGAAAATAAAACATAATTTGTAATGTCCCGCAGAATCAGCAACAAATGAATTATTCCAAAAAATAGATCCCTTTTAAATTTTGTTCATTGTACATCCAATACATAAACACACACATGCACAAAGAAAGACACACACACAAACACACAAACTGTAGCATATACAAAAACATATTAAATATTGACCATATGTATACATGCATATATACTCTGAGAATATAGAATATAGAATACAGAATATAGAAAATAGAATATAGAATATGGAATAAAGAATAAAGAATATAGAATATTTAATATGGAATATGGAATTAAGAATATAGAATATAGAATGTACAATATAGAATATAAATTATAGATTGTAGATTATAGAATTTAGAATATAAAATTTAGAATTTAGAATATAAAATATATAATTTAGAATATAGAATATAGAATTTAGAATATAGAATATAGAATTTAGAATATAGAATATAAAATTTGAACATAAAATATAGAATATAGAATTTAGAATTTAGAATATGGAATAATATAGAATATAAAATTAAGAATATAAAATATAGAATTTAAACTTAGAATATAAAATACAGAATTTAGAATTTAGAATACAGAATAATAAAGAATAAAGAATATAAAATATAGAATATAGAATATAGAATACAGAATATAGAATATAAAAAAAGAATTTGGAATTTGGAAAATGGAATATGGAATAAGGAATATAGAATATAGAATATAGAATTTAGAATATAGAATGTAGAATATAGAATATAGAATATAGAAAATAGAATATAGAATATAGAATATAGAATATAGAATACAGAATACAGAATACAGAATACAGAATATAGAATATAGAATACAGAATACAGAATACAGAATACAGAATACAGAATATAAAATATAGAATATAGAATATGGAATACAGAATACAGAATATAGAATATAGAATACAAAATATAGAATGTAGAATACAGAATTCAGAATTAAGAATACAGATTATATAATATAGAATTTAGATTATAGAATATAAAATTTAGAATTTAGAATATTGAATATAGAATAAAGAATATAGAATTTATAATTTAAAATTCAGAATATAAAATATAGAACTTAGAACTTAGAAGAGAGAATATAGAATTTATAATTTAGAATATAGAATATAAAATATAGAAAATAGAATATAGAATATAAAATATAGAATATAGAATATAAAATAAATAGAGAATATAGAATTAACAGTATAGAGTTTAAAAATTAGAAATTAGATTATATAATCTAGGAAGTAGAATATAGAATTTAGAATATAAATATAGAATATAAAATTAAAAAGTTAGAATATAGAATATAGAATTGAGAATTTAGAATTAAGAATATAGAATATACTATATAGAATTTAGAATTAAGAATATAGAATATAGGATATAAAATACAGATTATAGAACATAGAATATGGAATATAGAATACAGAATTAAGAAGTTAGAGTATAGAATATAGATTATAATTTAGAATTAAGAATATAGAATATAGTATATAGAATTTAGAATTAAGAATATAGAATATAGGATATAGAATACAGAATATAGAACATAGAATTTATAATGTAGACTATAGAATATAAAATTAAGAAGTTAGAATATAGAATATAGAATATAAAATATAGAATTTAGAATTTAGGGTTTACAATAATGAATATAGACTAAAGAATATAGAATTTAGAATTTAGAATATAGACTATAGAATAGCGAATATATAATATAGAATTTAGAATTTTAAATGAAGAATATAGAATTTAGAATATAGAATATAGAATATAGGATATATAATATAGCATATAGAATATAGAATATAGGATATATAATATAGAATATAGAATATACAATAAAGAATATAGACTATAGTATTTAGAATTTAGAATTTAAAATAGAGAATATAGAATATAGAATGTAGAATTCAGAATTCAGAATTTAATATTTATAATGTAGAATGTAGAATTTAGAATTAAGAATATAGAATACTGAATTTTGAATATAAAATATAGAATATAGAATATAGAATTTGGAATATAGAATTTAAAATTTAGAATTAAGAATATAGGATATACATGTCAGTATTAGGAATTTAATTAAAGAATTTAGAATATAGATTTTAGAATCTAGAATCTAGAATCTACAATATAGAATATAGAATATAGAATATAGAATATAGAATGTAGAATGTAGAATATAGAATGTAGAATGTAGAATGTAGAATGTAGAATATAGAATATAGAATATAGAATATAGAATATACAAGTTAAATATAGAATACAGAATTTAGAATTTAGAAAATTGAATATTGAATAAATAATACAGAATTTAGAATTTAGAATTCAGAATATAGAATATAAAACTTAGAAATTAGAACTTATAACAGAGATTATAGAATTTATAATTTAGAATACAGATTATAGAATATAGAATATAGAATTTAGAATATAGAATATTTAATTTAGAATATAGAATATAGAATATTGAATTTCAAATATAGAATAATGAATAATTTAGTATTTAGATTATAGAATTATGATATAGATTATAAAAAATAGAGTAAAGATTATAGAATTAATAATTTAGAATATAACCACAATTTTTTTTTGGAATACTACTCAATCACCAGAAACAATGTCTTGATAAAATTCTTAAGAAAATGGCTACATCTAGAGTATATCATTCTGAGTGATTTAACACAGTCACAAAAGAACAGAAATAATATGCAGTCACTGATAGTCGGATGCTAACCCAAGAGGCTCACCCTGCCACAGAAACACTCACAGAATGTATGAAGTCCAAGAAATAAAGAAAACAAAACAAAACAAAACAAAAAATCTTTACACAAGAAAACTTTGACTATTTCCATGTTACATTTTGTTTTACATGTACTTTATGCTCATTGTAACTATTAAGTTTTCAATGCATACTATCAAAACTTTAAAAAAATAAAATACTGAATAAAAATATATTCATACAGTTTTATGTAATGATTATTTTAAAATCTGAAAAAAAAAGTACTGACAAAAATGTATTATATAATTTTATGAAAAAATGCTTAAAATCTGTATATTTATCTTTCTTTTGTAAAATAAAATTGTTTAAAAAATAATAATAATTAAGAATATGGAATATAGAGTATGAAAATTAGAAAATAAAATATAGAATATAGAATATAGAATATAGAATATAGAATATAGATTATAGAACTTTGATTATAGAATATTGAATAATTTAGTATTTAGAATAAAGAATTTTGAATATAGATTATAAAAAATAGAGTCAAGAATATAGAATAAATAATTTAGAATACAGAATTTAGAATATGGAATATAAAATATAGAATTTATAATTTAGAACATAAAATATAAAATATAGAATATAGAATTTAGAATATATAATTTAGAATTTAGAATATAGAATTTAGAATATACAATATAGAATTAAGAATTTAGAATATAGAATTTAGAATATAGAATATAGATTATAGAATAAAGACTCCAGAAGCAAAGCTGTTATCTTTTTAAGGATTCAACATAATGAGATTTTTATTTATTGTTAATATTCAAAGAGTTCCCAGATCTCTATGCAAATCAGTTTTGAAGTATTTACTTTCATTACGTTTTATTGATATGCATGTGCCTGTGTGGATGTGCACTTTCCACCATGTATGGGTTCTGCAGTGAGAACTGTTCTGCGTGCTAGGAACCAAACTCAGAAGAGCCATGCAAACCTTCTATAGATGAGCCATCTCTCCATCCAAATCATCAACACTTCTTGATCGCATATTCTTTGTTAGACTTGCTCAACTAATGGATACGTATAATTTTGAAACATTTTTTAAAATGCATTGTGGCTTAAGAATCCATAATAAATTCCATGCTTGAAAAAAAAAAAGAATAAAGAATATAGAATATAGAATATAAAATATGAAAAATAGAATTTAGTACTTAGAATATAGAATATAGAATGTAGAATTTAGAATTTAGAATATAGAATAAATAATTTAGAATAAAGGATATAGGATATAGAATGCAGTATTTAGAATGTAAAAAATAAAATTTAGAATATAGAATAAAAAATTTAGAATAAAGGATATAGGATATAGAATGCAGTATTTAGAATGTAAAGAATAAAATATAGAATATAGAATATAGAATATAGAATAAAGAATATAGAATATAAAATATAGAATATAAAATATAGAATATAGAATATAGAATATTAAATATAGAATATCGAATATTAAATATGGAATATAGAATATAGAATATAGAATTAAGAAATTAGTATATAGAATATGGAATATAAAATATAGAATGTAGAATATAGAATTTAGAGGTAGAATGTAGAACCTGGAATATAGAATATAGAATTTAGAATATAGAACTTAGATTTTAGAATTTAGAATACAGAATATAGAATATCAAATATAGAACAAAAAGTTTAGAATATATAATAGAGAATTTAGAATTTAGAATATAGATTATAGAATTTAGAATGTAAATATAGCATAGAATACAGAATATTGAATTTAGAATGTAGAATATAGAATGTAGAATATAGAATTAACAATATATAATATAGTACTTAGAATTTAGAATAAAGAATATAGAATTTAGAATTAGTAAAATAGAATTTAGAACGTAGAATATAGAATATAAAATATAGAATATAGAATTTAGAATATAGAATAGAGAATATAGAATATAAAACATAGCATATAAAATATAGGATATAGAATATAAAATATAGAATATAGAATTTGGAATTCAGAATATAGGATATAGAACTTAGAACTTAGAACAAGAAATATAGAATTTAGTATTTCAAATATAGATTATAGAAAATAGAATATAGAATACAGAATATAGAATGTAGAATGTAGAATATGGAGTATAGCATTTAGAATATAGAATATAAAATTCAGAATATAGAATGTAGAATATAGAATGTAGAATATAAAATATAGATTTAGAATTTAGAATATAGTATTTAGAATATAGAATATAGAATATAGAATATAGAATATAGAATATAGAATATAGAATATAGAATATAGAATATAGAATATAGAATATAGAATATAGAATATAGAATATAGAATATAGAATATAGAATATAGAATATGGAATATAGAATATGGAATATGGAATATGGAATATGGAATATGGAATATGGAATATGGAATATAGAACATAGAATATAGAATATAGAATATAGAATATAGAATATAGAATATAGAATATAGAATATAGAATATAGAATATGGAATATAAAATTTGGAATATAGAATATAAAATATAAGATATATAATTTAGAATATAGAATTTAGAATATAGAATATAGGATATAGGATATAAAATTAAGAATATAGGATATACAATATAGAATTTTGAATATAGAATATAGAATTTCGAATTTAGAATATAGAATGTAGAATATAGTATATAAAATATAGAATTTAGAATATAGAATATATAATAGAGAATTTAGAGTTTAAAATATAAAATTGAGGATATAGAAAATTGAATATAGAATATAACATATAAAATATAGAATATAGAATACAGAATATAGATTTTGAATATATGATATAGATATAGAATTCAGAATATAGAAGTTAGAATAAAGAATATAGAATTTAGAATTTAGAATTCAGAATATAGAATATAGAACTTAGAACTTAGAACAGAGAATATATAATTTAGAATTTAGAATATATAATATAGAATTTAGAATATAGAATATAGAATTTACAATATAGTATATAGAATATAGAATTTAGAATATAAAATTTAGAATAGAGAATATGAAATATAGAATATAGAATTTAGAATTTAGAATACAGAATATAGAATTAAAAATTAGAATATGCTTTTAGAATTTAGAATATAGAATACAGAATATAGAATATAGAATATAGAACATAGTTTAGAATATAGAATATAGAATTTAGAATTTAGAATATTGAATATGGAATATAGAATTTAGAATTTAAAATATAGCATACAGAATATAGAATATAGAATATAGAATATAGAATATAGAATTTAGAATATAAAATATAGAATATAGAATACTAAATATAGAATATAGAATGTGGAATATAGAATATAGAATTGAGTATTTAGAATATAGAATTTAGAATATAGAATATAAAAAATTAAATAAAGAATATAGAATGTAGATTTAAAATATAGATTATGGAATATGTAATATAGAATTAAAATATAGAAACTAGATTTAGAATATAGAAAATTGGATATAGTACTACCTGAAGACCCAGCTATTCCACTTCTGGGCATATACCCCAGAGACACTTTAATACACAACAAAGATATATGCACCACAATGTTCATAGCGACTCTATTTATAATAGCCAGAAGCTGGAAGGATCCCAGATGTCCTTCAGAAGACGAATGGATACAAAAATTGTGGTACATATACACAATGGAATACTACTCAGCCACCAGAAACAATGACTTAACCAAATTCTTAAGAAAATGGCTGCATCTAGAGAAGATCATCCTGAGTGAGATAACCCAGTCACAAAAGAACAGACATAATATGCAGTCACTGATAGTGGGATGCTAACTCCAGAGGCTTGCACTCCCCCAGAAACAACTCACAGACTGTATGAAGTCCAAGAAATAAAGAAAACAAAAAATATACATATATTCACAAAACAAGAAGACTTTGACTATTTCCATGTTGCGTTTTCTTTTACATGTACTTTACGCTTATTGTAACTAGTAGGTTTTCAATGCATACTGTCAAGCCCTTGAAAAAAAATCAAGTACTAACTAAAAAATATATTCACATGGTTTTATGTAAAATTTATTTTAATGTCTGAAAAAACAGTACTGACAAAAATGTATAATTTTAAGCAAAAAATGTTTATAATCTGTACATTTATCTTTGTTTTGCAAAATAAAGTCGTTAAAAAACAGAATATAGAATATAAAATATAGAATATAGAATTTAGAATTTAGAATTTAGAATATAGAAATTAGAAAATAGAATATAGAATATAGAATTTAGAATACAAAATATAGAATACGGAATATGGAATATCAAATATGGAATATATATAGAATATGGAATATGAAATATAGAATATAGACTATAGAACATAGATTATAGAATATAGAATAAAAAATATTGAATATGAAATATAGAATTTAAAATATGGAAAATAGAATATAAAATATAGAATATAGAATATAGAATATGGAGTATAGAATATATAATTTAGATTTAGAATATAGAATATGAAATATAGAATAGAGAATTTAGTTTTTAGAAATAATTATATAGCATATACAATGTAGATTTTAGAATATAGAATATAGAATTTAAAATGTAGACTATAGATTATAGAATTTAGAATTTATAATACATGATATAGAATATAGAATATAAAATAAAAAGTATAGATTATAGAATATAGAATTTAGAATATAGAACTTAGATTTTAGAATTTAGAATACAGAATAGAGAATATCAAATATAGAACAAAAAGTTTAGAATATATTATAGAGAATTTAGAATTTAGAATATAGATTATAGAATTTAGAATGTAAACTATAGCATAGAATACAGAATATTGAATTTAGAATGTAGAATATAGAATATAGAATATAGAATTAAGAATATATAATATAGTACTTAAAATTTAGAATAAAGAATATAGAATTTAGAATTAGTAAAATAGAATTTAGAACGTAGAATATAGAATATAAAATATAGAATATAGAATTTAGAATATAGAATAGAGAATATAGAATATAAAACATAGCATATAAAATATAGGATATAGAATATAGAATATAGAATTTGGAATTCAGAATATAGGATATAGAACTTAGAACTTAGAACAAGAAATATAGAATTTAGTATTTCAAATATAGATTATAGAAAATAGAATATAGAATATAGAATACAGAATATAGAATATAGAATGTAGAATATGGAGTATAGCATTTAGAATATACAATATAAAATTTAGAATATAGAATGTAGAATATAAAATATAGATTTAGAATTTAGAATATAGTATTTAGAATTTAGAATATAGAATTTAGAATATAGAATATAGAGTTTAGAATTTAGAATATAGAATATAGAATATAGAATATAGAATATAGAATATAGAATATAGAATATAGAATATAGAATATAGAATATAGAATATAAAATATAGAATATAGAATATAGAATATAGAATTTAGAATTTAGAATATAGAATATAGAATATAGAATATAGAATATAGAATATAGAATATAGAATATAGAAGTAGAATATAGAATATAGAATGTGGAAAATAGAATATAGAATATAGGATTTAGAATATAAAATATAGAATTTAGAATATAAAATGCAGAACATAGAATATAGAAGATAGAATAGAGAATAAAGAATATAGAATATAGAAGATAGAATATAGAATTTAAAATGTAGAATTAGAATTTAGAATGTAGAATTTAGAATTAAGAATTTAGCATTTAAAATATAGAGTAAAGAATTTAGAATATAGAATATAGAATATAGGAAATAGGAAATAGGATATAAAATATAGAATATTTAATACAGATTTTAGATTTTAGTATTTAGAATATAGCATATAGAATATAGGATTTAGATTTATAATATAGAATTTAGAATATAGAATTTAGGATGTAGAATATAGAATATAGAATTGAGAATTTCGAACATAGGATTTAGAATATAGTATATAGAATATATAATATGGAATATAGAATGTAGAGTATAGAATATAGAATATAGAATGTAGAATATAGAATTTAGTATTTAGAATAATGAATGTAGAATATAGAATTATGTATTACATGTACTGTCTGCTCATTGTAAAAAAAAAAAAAAAAAAAAAAAACATGTTCACATGGCGAGAAAACTTTTACTTTTTCCAGGTTGCATCTTGTTTTAAATGTACTTTATGCTCATTGTTACTGGTGGGATCTTTATCACACAATCAAACCTTTAAAAAATATTACTGACAAAAATGTATTGTATAATTTTATGCAAAAAATGCTTAAAATCTATCCATTTATCTAAGTTTTGTAAAATGAAGTTGTTAAATAAGAATAAAGAATACAGAATATAGAATATAGAATGTAGGATGTAGGATATAGAATATAGAATATGGAATATGGAATATGGAATATAGAATATAGAATATAGAATATAGAATACTAAATATAGAATATATAATGTGGAATATAGAATATAGGAATAAGTATTTAAAATATAAAATTTTGAATATAGAATATAAAAAATTAAATATAGAATATAGAATTTAATTTTAGAATATAGATTATGAAATATGTAATATAGAATATAGGATATAGAATTTAGATTTAGAATATAGAATATAAAATATGGAATATAGAATATGGAATATGGAATATGGAATATGGAATATGGAATACAGAATATAGAGTATGGAATATGAAAAATAAAATATAGAATATAGAATATAGAATACATGATATAAAATATAGAATATAAAATATAGAATAAAGAACTTAGAATTCAGATGATAGAATATAGAACTTAGAACTTAGAACATAGAATATAGAATATTTATTATAGAATATAGAATATAAAACATGGGATATGGAATATAGAATATAGAATATGGAATATAGAATATAGAATATAGAATATAGAATATAGAATATAGAATATAGAATATAGAATATAGAATATAGAATATAGAATATAGAATATAGAATATAGAATATAGAATATAGAATATAGAATATAGAATTTAGAATATAGAATTTAGAATTCAGAATATAGAATATAGAACTTAGAACTTAGAACTTAGAACTTAGAACAGAGAATATAGAATTTGGAATTTCGAATATAGAATATAGAAAATAGAATTTAGATTATAGAATATAGAATATAGCATTTAGAATATAGAATATAGAATTTAAAATATAGACTGTAGATTATAGAATAGAGAATATAAAATATAGAATTAGAATTTAGAATATAGTATTTAGAATGTAGATTATAGAATTTAGAATATAAATTATTGAGTTTAGATTTTAGTTCTTTGAGTTCTTTGAGTGTTTTTCTTATTTCCTCTTTTAACGCTTCTGAATCTTTTTGCTTTTCCTCCCGATCTTGTTTTAGTATCTCTATCAGCAACTTGAGGTATGATTTCCCGTCTGTTTCTTCCTTTTCTGGAGTGTTTGGAATTCCTATGTTTTCTGTTATGGGAGAGCTGGGTTCTGGTGTTGCCAGGTTGTCTTGGTTTCCTTGGGATATACTCTTTCGCTTTCCTCTTGCCATTTTGTTGTCAGTGATATGTTCTTGCCTTTCCCTAGTATCTGGTCTGTGTCCCTGGATCTCCACTGGTCCAGGTGGCAGATGGGTCGTGCCCTGTTCTATGCCTCAGAGTCTCCGGGTGGGAACAGAAGTTCCAAAGTTCTATTCCTGGGCGCTGGATCAGACAGGGCGGGGCAGGGCAAGGCAGGATATAGAATATAGAATATAGCATTTAGAATATAGAATATAGAATTTAGAATATAGAATTTAGATTATAAAATATAGAATATAGAATATAGAATATAGAATATAAAATATAGAATATAGAATATAGAATATAGAATACAGAATATAGAATATAGAATATAGAATTTAGAATGTAGAATAAGAATTTAGAATTTAAAACATAAGATTTAGAATATAGAATATAGAATATGGGATATAGAATATAGAATATGGAATATAGAATATGGAATATGGAATATGAAATACTGAATATGGAATATAGAATATTGAATTAAGTATTTAGAATATATAATTTTGAATATAGAATATAAAATATTAAATATAGAACATAGAATTTAGATATAGAATATAGATTATTGAATATGTAATATAGAATATACAGTACAAAATATAGATATTGTATAGAGAATATAAAATATAGAATATAAAATTTAGAATTTAGAATATAGAATTTAAAACATAGAATATAGAATATCGAATATAGAATATAGAATTTGGAATATGGAATATGGAATATAGAATATAGAATATGGAATATGGAATATGGACTATAGAATATAGATTATAGAATATAGAATACAGGATATAGAAAATAGAATATATTATATTGAATATGGAATATAGAATATAGAATATGGACTATAGAATATAGAATATGGAATATGGAATATAGAATATAGAATATAGAATATAGAATATAGAAGATAGAAGATAGATTATAGAATACAGAATTTAGATTTAGAATATAGAATATGGAATATAGAATTAAGAATATAGAAAATAGTAGTTAGAATTTAGAATATAGAATAAAGTATATAGTATATACAATATAGAATTTAGAATTTAGAATATAAAATATAGATTATAGAATTTAGAATGTAAAATATAGCATATAGAATACAGAATATTGAATTTAGAATGTAGAATATAGAATATAGAATTAAGAATATAGAATATAGTACTTAGAATTTAGAATATATAAAATAGAATTTAGAAATTAGAATATTGCTTATAGAATAAAGAATATAGAATTTAGAATTAGTAACATAGAATTTAAAACATAGAATATAAAATATAAAATATAGGATTTAGAATTTAGAATATAGAATATAGAATTTAGAATATAGAATATAGAATACAATATATACAATATTGAATATAGAATATAGAATATAGAATACAGAATTTAGATTTTAGAATACATTTATGGATTATAGAATTTAGAATATAGAATACAGAATTTAGAATATAGAGTATAGAATTTAGAATATAGAGTATAGAATATAGAATATAAAATATAAAACGTAGAATATATAATATAGAATATAGAATTTAGAATTCAGTATATAGAATATAGAACTTAGAAATTAGTACAGAGAATATAGAATTTAGAATTTAGAATATAGAATATTGAATATAGGATATAAAATAAAGAATATAAAATATATAAAATAGAATTATAATTCAGAATATAGAATATAGAACTTACTACTTAGAACTTAGAATAGAGAATATAGAATTTAAAATTTAAAATATAGTATATAGAATATAGAGTATACAATATAGAATTTAGAATAAGGAATATAGAATGTAGATTTTAGAGTATAAACTATAGTTTATGGAATATAGAATACAGAATATAGGTTAAGGAATATAGAATATAGAATATAGAATTTAGAATTTAGAATATATAATTTAGAATGTAGAAGTTTTAATTTAGAATTTAGAATATAAAATATAGAATATAGAATTTAGAATATAGAAGAGAGAATATAGAATATAGAACATAGAATATAGGATATAAGGTATAGAATATAGAATATAGAATATAGAATATAGATTTTAGAATTCAGAATATAGAATATAAAACTTTTTTTAAACGACTTTATTTTACAAAACAAAGATAAATGTACAGACTTTAAATATTTTTTGCTTAAAATTATACATTTTTGTCAGTACTGTTTTTTCAGACATTAGAATAATATTTACATAAAACCATGTGATTATATTTTTTTTAGCCAGTACTTGATATTTTTAAAGGGCTTGACAGTATGCATTGAAAACCTAATAGTTACAATAAGCGTAAAGTACATGCAAAACAAAACGCAACATAGAAATAGTCAAAGTCTTCTTGTTTTGTAAATATATGTATATTTTTTTGTTTTCTTTATTTCTTGGACTTCATACAGTCTGTGAGTTTTTTCTGGGGGAGTGCAAGCCTCTGGGGTTAGCATCCCACTATCAGTGACTGCATATTATGTCTGTTCTTTTGTGACTGGGTTATCACACTCAGGATGATATTCTCTAGATGCAGCCATTTTCTTAAGAATTTGGTTAAGTCATTGTTTCTGGTGGCTGAGTAGTATTCCATTGTGTATATGTACCACAATTTTTGTATCCATTCATCTTCTGAAGGACATCTGGATTTCACAAAACAAGAAGACTTTGACTATTTCCATGTTGCGTTTTTTTTTGCATGTACTTTACGCTTATTGCAACTAGTACGTTTTCAATGCGTACTGTCAAGCCCTTGAAAAAAATCAAGTACTGACTAAAAAACATATTCACATGGTTTTATGTAAAATTTATTTTAATGTCTGAAAAAACAGTACTGAAAAAAATGTATAATTTTAAGCAAAAAAATGTTTAAAATCTTTACATTTATCTTTGTTTTGCAAAATAAAGTCGTTTAAAAAAAAAGAAAAAAGAAAGATTCAAGAGCATTTTTGACTATATGGAAAATTCAAAGCCAACTTGTAATGCATAGGATGTGTCACTAAAGAAAATAAATGTCTAGGTCCAAATCAATAACCTTAAAAAAACAAAAACAAAAAAAAAACAAATAAACAAAAAAAGAATATAAATATAGAATATAGAATATAGAATATAGAATATAGAATATAGAATATAGAATATAGAATATAGAATATAGAATATAGAATACAGAATATAGAATATAGAATATAGAATAGAATACAGAATATAGAATAGAATATAGAAGAATATAGAATATAGAATATACAATAGAATATAAAAGAAAATAGAATATAGAATATAGAATATAGAATATAGAATATAGAATATAGAATTTAGAATTTAGAATTTAGAATTTAGAAATTAGAATATAGAATATAGAATATAGAACATTGAGTTTTAATATAGAATACAGAATTTAGTATTTGAATATTGAATTTAGATTATAGAATATTGAATATAGAATATAGAATATTGAATGTAGAATATAGAATATAGAGTATAGGGTATAAAATATAGAATTTAGAATATAGAATTTAGAAATTAGAATATAGAATATAGAATATAGAATATAGAATATAGGATATAGAATATAGAATTTAGAATATATTATATTGAATATAGAATATAGAGTATAGAATATAGAATATAGAATGTAGAATATAGAATATAGAAATTAGAATATAGAATATAGAATATAGAATATAGAGTATAGAGTATAGAGTATAGAATATGAACTTTATAGTATATAGAATTTACAATATAGAATATAGAATATAGTACATAACATATAATCTATAACCTATAATATATAAACATAAAATATATGACATTTTACATGAAACATATAACATAATATATAATATATAACATATACCGTATCACATTTCACATATTACATATCGCATATTATATATCACATTTATATCATATATGTTAGCCTATATATATGTAATTACAAGTTTTTCACATTATTTCATATGTAAACTTGTTCCATCATAAAATATTTGCTCTTTCTTATTTTAATGTTTAGGTTTATTTCACACTGTTGGGCAAATTTAGTAGTACTATAAATATTAATTGTTTATCTCTGATATTCAAAGAGATAAATATTGTTCAAGTATTTCCCTCACAAGACCATCACTTTTATCTTGTTAAAATAAAACTTATATTTCACAACCACTTACAACTCTTCTAGCTCCATGAAGTCTTCCTTGGATCTTTAATAAGAGAAGGTTACTTGATTCTTTTATTTTTACATTTATAACTTGTTGATTATTTACCTTTGAAACTTTGTCCTGTTTTATAACTTTGATTATAATCCAGAAATGTATATTAAATAAAAGAATTCATATGTTAGATATATGTGTAAAGTAAAATATAATTCTTGTTTGTAAGGTTATAAATATTAATTCATAATGCCCGATATATGGCTTTGTGATTAAAAATTAGTATTCTTCATGTGTGCTCATTGGTTGATGTTTTAGTCCCTGGGAGTTCTGGAAGTTTTGAATAGTTGATAATGTTTTTTTCCCATGGGTTTACAGACCCTTTCAGTTCTTTCAGTCCTTTCTCTAACTCTTTTATTGGGGTCTCAAAGTTCAGTCTGATGGTTAGCTGCAAGCATTCTCACCTGTACTTGTATGACTCTGGCAGAGCCTCTGAGGAGGCATCCATATCAGGCTTCTGCCAATAACTCATGGGAAGAAATACAGGAACAAATAGAGGAGCAGGGATTCAAGAAAAGGTCATCCAGAGATCGCCTGCCTCACCTGGGGATCCACCCCCTATGTTGCCACCAAACCCAAGCACTATTGCTGATGCTAGCTGAAAGTCCTACATGAAATATGTGTAACTGAAATATACACATTTACTTGTTAGCACTGCATACAATATTTTTCCTTCCATTTAACTTCATCTTATCAGAGAATTAGGATGTCTTATTAGATAGTCTGCTTATTACATGCAATATACAAAATCTGTATGTGTAAATGTTCATACATATGCTCACACTAATGTTACATGCCCTGTCATTCATCAGGAATATACATTACATGAATTCATTACAATCTCTTCTGTGTCTATTATTAGACTATAGTATTCAAAGTCAGGTTACAAAGGGGCATCTAATAGCATAGCATACGTAATAGCATGTAGACTTGACTTCCAATTTATAGTTTTTCTTATGAAAATTCACATCATTTTAGGTCTTATTCTTTTCCCACCTCACTCTCCATGTCTCATTGTATGAATAAAACTCTCAAACTACTTACAAAACACAGCAATTTTGATGAAAAAAGCAACCACTTATTTTAAAAAAACATATTTTACTTCTTTTGTTTGTATGGCTCTGAAAATATATAGAGAGTAGAGGAAGTAAAACAAGACAAGAAGTTTCCTAGTAAACAACTGTCTTGTAAACATCAGGAAAAATTTATAGTGAAAAATATTAAAGCTTTGTTCCATGGATACATCACATTATAATATGATTGTAGCCTACAACTTATCTTTGGATTTGAGCCACTAACACATTTTTTTTCTTTTTCTTTTTTTTTGGGGGGGGAGGGGTCATGCCCAGCAACAAGGTCAACTACAAAGCCTGGAGGCACTCTTTGTTTGAAGAAATGACAGTTCATTTAAAATATAAATCAGCAAAAGCTTCCCCTTTTTCTGTGACTCAACAAAACCAACGAAAGTTAAAAGATCAATTTCAGCAAGTCATTGGTCAGCCATATTCCCTCAATCTCTGTTCTATCATTATCCCTGCCAATCTCATAGGCAGAACACATAGTAGGACAAAGGTTTTGGTGTGGTTTGCTGTCCTGTGTCATCATGTGCTACCATTGAGCTTTTCATCTTCGCTATATTGATGGGCATGAGATGTAATCTCAGAACCATTTTGAATTATATTTTTTGATAATATTTTCTAAGTGCTCCTTGTCCATTTCAGAATGGAAGTTGGTGGATGGATGTGTGTTCCAGACGTCTCTGGGGGTTCCCCTAGCTGTGACTCCTAGCAATGTGACATATTGACACTGAACTGACTACCAGTTATAACAAGGCTGGCCACCAACCCACCCACAAAACTTTCAAACTAAATTTTGTCTTGCTTAAAAATGTGAATAGTTAAAGATGTGTCAGTGATTGGTGGTATGGCCAACGAATGAGTGACCTAACTTGAGACTCATCCCATGGGAGAGAGCTAACTCCTCTATTAACGATACTTTACTATTCTTGTTGCCAGGAGACTGTTATAACTGTCTTGTGAGAAGTTTGATTGAGCAGCTCAAGGAAAATGAAGAAGAGAACAAAAGCCAAACATTAGGCATAGCTCATGGAGTCTTTTGAAAGAATTGGGGAAAGAACTGACAGAGCCAATAGGGTTAAAGACACCTTAAGAAGATATACTGTCAACTAACATAGGCCATATGGGCTCATTGAGGCTGGAACATCAACCAGATAGCTAGCCTTATGCGTTTGTAACAGATGTGCAGTTTGCTCTTCCTGTGGATCCCCCAATAATTGGAACAGAGGGAACTCCATTGCTTTCCACTTGATGCCTTGCTTCAGGTTCCATTGCCTTGCCTTATTTCACTAGGAAAGGGTGTTCTTAGGGCCAAGTCAGATGGTAACAATGGGGAGTTTCCCCTTCTCAGAAAAGGGGATTGGATCATGGCAAAGGGGTTTTGTGAGGGTGGGGCTGGGAGGATAGGAGGGAGATGGTACAATCTGAATATAGAGATAAAAAAGAATAAAAGAAAGAAACAGAGAGGGGAGAAAGAAAGAAAAAAATCTGTCAACTCTTCATACTGAGCTTATAGAAACTTTAATTTAGAAGTACAAAAAGAGAATATGATAAAGACTATGTGTTTAATATTCTGAAATGGTTCAAAAAAAGTGATAACCTCTGCTTTATGTCTTCTCATTAAACATTCAGAAACATTTGTTTTACCTTCAAGTATGTTAAACATAGGATAAAATATATAAGTGCAAAATCCAGTATGATTTTCCCTTGAAATGGGTAAAATTTTATGAAATAATACTCTAGAGAGGTAAAATGGTCACTCCAAAAAGTTGAGAAATATGCCTCCCTATATTATATGTTTATGGTAACTGTGTGACATGAATCATTTCTGTATTACATAGTCATACAAATCAGTTGCATTCTAGAGAAAATTTGGGTTATTAAATGATGATAGTAGCACAGAAAATAAGCAAAAAACATTCTAATAGTTTTATGAATATTAATAAGAAAATAGTTTGGGGAATGAATTAAAATTGAACTAATTTAAAACCCTGGAGATAGACAAGGGTTTTTTTGTAATCAAAGGGAGGACAAATTATTATTTAATCTAGAGATATAGTGATCATAATGAATTAAGAAAATGAATTCAGACAGAGCGGAGCCTGGCCCAACTGCCAGCCGGAAAGGCGGCTCATACAGGCTGAGAAACTGCGACCTGGAACAGATCTTAGGAACTTCTGTTCCCACCCGGAGACGACTTCAGGACGCAGAGCAGAGCCTGGCCCAGCTGCCACCCGGAACCTGGGCTGCCAGGGAGTAGAGAGATCTCTGCAGAGTGCACACGGAAACTGTACCAGGGACACAGACCAGATACAAGGGAAATGCAAGAACATATCACTAACAACAAAATGGCAAGAGGAAAGAGAAAGAGTATATCCCAAGGAAACCAAGACAATCTAGCAACACCAGAACCCAGCTCTCCGATAGTAGCAAACATCGGAATTCCAAACACTCCAGAGAAAGAAGACACAGACCTGAAATCATGCCTCAAGACGCTGATAGAGTTACTTAAACAAGAGAGGGAGGAAAAGCAAAAAGATTCAGAAGCTTTTAAAGAAGAAACAAGAAAAACACTCAAAGAACTCAAAGAACGAGATGAAAACAGAACCAAAGAAATAAAGGAATGGAAGAGGGAAATTAAAACAGAAATTGACACAATAAAGAAAGCGCTAAAAGAGATAACCCTAGAGTCAGAACACCAAAAAAAGAAATCAGGAGTCACAGAAGCAAGCATTTCCAATAGATTACAAGAGATCGAGGAGAGAATCTCGGGGGCAGAAGACAACATTGCAAACATAGACAAAACAGCCAGAGAAGAAGCAAAAAACAAAAAGCTCCTAACCCAAAATGTCCAGGAAATCCAAGACACAATAAGAAGACCGAACCTAAGGATAATAGGAATAGAAGAGGGAGAAGAGTATCAACTAAGAGGCACAGTAAATATCTTCAACAAAATCATAGAAGAAAACTTCCCTACCCTCAAGAATGAGATGACCACGAGCATAAAAGGAGCCTTCAGAACTCCAAATAGGTTGGACCAGAAAAGAAATACCTCCTGACACATAATAGTAAAAACATCAAGTGCCCAAAGTAAAGAAAGAATACTAAAAGCAGTAAGGGAAAAAGGTCAGGTAACATATAAAGGCAGACCAATCAGATTCACACCCGATTTCTCAACAGAGACTATGAAAGCTAGAAGAGCCTGGACAGACATCATGCACTCCTTAAGACAGCATAAGTGCCAGCCCAAGCTGCTATACCCAGCAAAACTATCAATCACCATCGATAGAGAGACAAAGATATTTCAAGACAAATCAAAATTCACACAATATCTGACCACAAACCCAGCACTACAACGAATTATAGGTGGAAAACCCAATACAAGGAGGGAAAATACAGCCTAGTAAAAACAAGAAAACTCCTAAACAAGAAAACTAAAAGAAGAAAAAAACACAGACACAACTCAACCCAAAAAAGCAAAAATGGCAGGAAACAGAAACAATTATTCCTTGATATCTATTAACATAAATGGTATCAACTACCCAATAAAGAGACATAGACTATCAGACTGGATACATAAACAAAATCCAGCCTTTTGCTGCATACAGGAAACTCATCTCAGAGACAGAGACAGACACTATCTCAGAGTAAAAGGGTGGGAAAAAAACTTCCAAGCAAACAGCTCCAAGAAACAAGCTGGAGTGGCTATTCTAATATCGAATAAAGTGAATTTCCAACCAAAAGTTATCAAAAAAGATAAAGAAGGACACTTTTTACTCATTACCGGGGAAATCTGTCAGTAGGAACTCTCAATCCTTAACATATATGCTCCAAATAAAAAATCACCCACATGCATAAAAGAAACTCTACTAAAGCTCAAAAAATACATTTCACCCCACACAATAATAGTGGGAGACTTTAACACCCCACTCTCACCAATGGACAGATCAGGGAAACAGAAACTGAACAAGGACACTGCAAAACTAGCAGGGACTTTGAACCAACTAAAATTAATAGATATATACAGAACATACTATCCTAAAGTAAAAGAATACACCTTCTTCTCACCACCCCATGGCACCTTCTCGAAAATTGACCACATAATTGGACACAGAACGAGCCTTCATCGATATAAGAAGATTGAAATACTCCCATGCATCCTCTCAGATCACCATGGTCTACGGCTGGTCTTTAACAACAACAAAGACAACAAAATGCCCACATACACATGGAAACTAAACAACACTCTGTTAAAGGATAGCAGGGTCAAAGAAGAAATAAAGAAAGAAATTAAGGATTTTCTAGAATTCAATGAAAACGAAAACACAACATACCCAAACCTATGGGATGCAATGAAAGCAGTATTGAGAGGAAAACTCATTGCCCTAAGTGCTTCCAAGAAGAAACTGGAGAGAGCTAACATCAGCAACCTGACAGCACAGCTAAAAGCACTAGAACAAAAGGAAGCAGATATACCCAAAAAGAGTAGACAGCAAGAAATAATCAAAATTAGGGCAGAAATAGACCAAATAGAAACAAAAAAACCATTGAAAAAATCAACAAAACAAAGAGTTGGTTCTTTGAGAAAATCAACAAGATTGATAAACCCCTAGTCAGACTAACTAAAGGGCAAAGAGAGAGTATCCAAATTAACAAAATCAGAAAGGAAAGTGGTGACATAACAACTGAAACTAAGGAAATTCAAGAAATCATCAGATCCTACTACAAAAACTTATACTCCACAAAATTGGAAAATCTGGAGTAAATGGACGAATTCCTAGACAGATACAAGGTCCCAAAGTTGAACCAGGACCAAGTAAACCATCTAAATAACCCTATAACACCTAAAGAAATAGAAGAAGTCATCAAAAGCCTCCCAACCAATAAAAGCCCAGGTCCAGACGGGTTCAGTGCAGAATTTTATCAGACATTTATTGGGATTATAACACCAATATTCGCCAAGCTATTCCAAAAGATAGAATCAGATGGAATATTACCCAACTCATTTTTTGAGGCTACAATAACCCTCGTACCTAAGCCACACAAAGACCCTACAAGGAAAGAGAACTTCAGACCAATCTCACTTATGAACATTGATGCAAAATTTACTCAACAAAATCCTTGCAAACCGAATCCAAGAACACATCAAAACCATCATTCATCATGACCAAGTAGGCTTCATCCCTGGGATGCAGGGATGGTTTAATATAAGGAAATCCATCAATGTAATCCACCATATAAACAAACTTAAAGACCAAAATCACATGGTCATCTCACTAGATGCTGAGAAAGCATTCGACAAAATCCAACACCCCTTCATTTTAAAAGTCCTGGAAAGAACAGGAATCCAAGGCCCATATTTAAACATAATAAAAGCAATATACAGCAAACCAACAGCCAACATCAAACTTAATGGCGAGAAACTTGAAGCAATCCCACTAAAATCAGGGACTCGACAAGGCTGCCCACTCTCTCCCTACCTATTCAACATAGTACTGGAAGTCCTGGCTGGAGCAATTAGACAGCAAAAGGAGATCAAGGGGATACAAATCGGAAAGGAAGAGATAAAAACATCACTCTTTGCCGATGACATGATAGTGTACTTGAGTGACCCCAAAAATTCCACCAGAGAACTCCTACAGCTGATAAACAAGTTCAGCAAAGTGGCCGGATACAAAATTAACTCAAACAAATCAGTAGCCTTCCAATACTCAAAGGACAAACATGTGGAGAAAGAAATTAGGGAAAAGGTACCCCTCACAATAGTTACAAAAACTATGAAATACCTTGGTGTGACTCTAACTAAGGAAGTAAAGGACCTGTATGACAAGAACTTCAAACCTCTAAAGAAAGAAATTGAGGAGGATCTCAGAAAATGGAAAGATCTCCCATGCTCATGGATTGGAAAGATCAACATCTTAAAAATGGCCATCCTACCAAAAGCAATCTACAGATTCAATGCAATCCCCATCAAAATTCCAACCCAGTTCTTCATGGAATTGGAAAGATCAATGTGCAATTTCATATGGAATAACAAAAGACCTAGAATAGCGAAATCCATCCTCAACAACAAAAAAACATCTGCGGGAATCACTATCCCTGACCTCAAGCTATATTACAAGGCAATTGTGGTGAAAACTGCATGGTACTGGTACAGAAATAGGCAAGTGGATCAATGGAATAGAATAGAAGATCCAGAAATGAGCCCTCTTGTATATGGTCACCTGATTTTTGACAAAGGAGCAGTAAACATTCAATGGAAAAAGGACAGCCTATTCAACAAATGGTGCTGGTCCAATTGTCACTCAACTTGCAAAAGAATGAAAATAGACCCGTTCTTATCTCCTTGTACAAAGCTCAAGTGTAAGTTGATTAAAGATCTCCACATTAAACCAGATACACTGGAACTATTAGATGAGAAAGTAGGGAAAACCTTAGAACACATAGGCACAGGAGAAAATTTCCTGAACAAAACACCAATGGCTCAAGCTCTAAGGTCAAAGATTAACAAATGGGACTTAATGAGATTGCAAAGTTTCTGTAAGGCTAAGGACATCGTCAAGAAAACAAAACGGCAACCAACAGAATGGGAAAAGATCTTTACCAACACCACATCAGATAGAGGCCTAATATCCAAGTTGTACAAGGAACTCAAAAAGCTAGACACCAGAGAATCAAATAACCCTATTAAAAAATGGGGTACAGAGCTAAACAAATCATTTTCAGTTGAGGAACACCGAATGGCCGAGAAACATCTGAGGAAGTCCTCGACATCCTTAGCCATCAGGGAAATGCAAATCAAAACAACCCTGAGATTCCACCTCACACCAGTCAGATTGGCCAAGATCCAAAACTCAGATGACAGCAGATGCTCTCGAGGCTGCGGAGAAATAGGAACACTTCTTCACTGTTGGTGGGGTTGCAAGCTAATACAACCACTCTGGAAATCTGTCTGGCGATACCTCAGAAAATTGGATATAGTACTACCTGAAGACCCAGCTATTCCACTTCTGGGCATATACCCCAGAGACACTTTAATACACAACAAAGATATATGCACCACAATGTTCATAGCGGCTCTATTTATAATAGCCAGAAGCTGGAAGGAACCCAGATGTCCTTCAGAAGACGAATGGATACAAAAATTGTGGTACATATACACAATGGAATACTACTCAGCCACCAGAAACAATGACTTAACCAAATTCTTAAGAAAATGGCTGCATCTAGAGAAGATCATCCTGAGTGAGATAACCCAGTCACAAAAGAACAGACATAATATGCAGTCACTGACATTGCGATGCTAATCCCAGAGGCTTGCACTCCCCCAGAAACAACTCTCAGACTGTATGAAGTCCAAGAAATAAAGAAAACAAAAACTATACATATATTCACAAAACAAGAAGACTTTGACTATTTCCATGTTGCGTTTTGTTTTGCATGTACTTTACGCTTATTGCAACTAGTACGTTTTCAATGCATACTGTCAACCCCTTGAAAAAAAATCAAGTACTGACTAAAAAACATATTCACATGGTTTTATGTAAAATTTATTTTAATGTCTGAAAAAACAGTACTGACAAAAATGTATAATTTTAAGCAAAAAATGTTTAAAATCTTTAAAAAAAATAGTAAGCTGTTAGTCTTTTGTGTAGATGAAAATATCTCAAGAAACACTTCTTGTTATGATTAATAATTTGAGTCTTATTTGTAACAGATAAGAGACCAATGTATTTTCCATGTATTTTCATGTTAAAAAAAATAAATCTTGTTTTGAAGACAAAAAAAAAAAAAAAAAAAAAAAAAACATACACATCATGATTGCTGGATGTCATTAATTAGTTTGGAAGACTGAAAAAGATGCTGGTAAACAGCTGAAGCCAGAAGCCCGGCATGTTAGTTTTCAGGTTTTAAACAGTATCACTTTCTCAGAGTGACAAGACATTTTGAACCTCCCCCTGCATCAATGTGACTTGTGTGGTTCTATCTACAACAAATATGGTGGCCAAGGGAAGAGTATGATAGCTCTTGGTTCACCCGTATGTAGAAGTTTATCTAGAATTATGGTTCAGTGTTGAAAAGATTTCAGCTGAAGTTGGCAGCACGAAGTTGGGCATTTATTGCCCAATGACCTATCAAAATGATTAGCTCTTTTCACACTGTAGGGGAACGCCAAGATGCTGAGTTGGGAGTGGGTGGCTGGGAGTGTGGGAGTGGGAGCATCTTCATGGAAGCAAGGAGAGTGGGAGGGGCAGTAAGCGAGGGGGAAAGGGGATAACATTTGAAATGTAAATACAGAGAATATCCAATAAAAATAATAATAAAATAAAAAAAACAAAAAAAATAAATAAACAATACATGCATATAGTTGTCATGGTTAAAAATAAACTCGCAACTGGGGTGATATATCACTATATTACAGTAAATCAGCAAACTTTCTAAAGGAATGAAGCTGAGATCTCTGGGGCTACCTAATGAGGCTCAGGGCTAACAAAAGTAACTAATTAACATAAATAATAAGAGAGTCACTCTGCTTTTTCCTCATCTCTTTTCCTATCCTCTAATAACTTTGTCTTGTTACATTTTTCTTTTTTCAGACTGGTTTAGAGAAATATGGAAATGAATGTTTTCTGTATAACTTAAGATAGTAGGTTGCTTTTCTTGAGCCTACTCTCCTTTGCAATAAATCCTTTTTTTTTTTTTTTCTTTTTAGGACTGTAAAGCAAATTTTTCTAAATGACCAGAGGGTGACTTTGAACTCTTCTTTTTTGGGGGCTGGGAGGGATTGTTTGTTTTGTTTTTTAATTAGGTACTCTCTGTATTTACATTTGAAATGGTATCCTCTTCTCCCACCCTGCTCCCTTCTGCCTCTACTTTTATTCACAGAGTTGCACTAGGTCCCAATCACCCTCTCCACCTCAATGCATTAATATTCCCCTACATTGGGAAAATGTGCCCTCACTGAACCAAAGTCCTCTTCTCACATTGCTGCCAGAGAATATCCTCTGCTGCATGTGCACCTGGAGCCATGGGCTTCTCAATGCGTGCTCAATGGTTGGTGTTCTAGTCCATGGGAGTTGTGGAGAATTTGGTTGGTCAACAATGTTGTTCTTCCCATGAGGCCATAACCCATTCTGCTCCCCCACTCTTTTTCCCCCAGCACCCTCACCGGGGTCCCTGTGCTCAGTCTGTTAGTCTCAATCATGCTCAGCTGCATGATTCTGGCAGAGCCCCTGAGGTGGCACCCCTAACTGGTTCCTGCCAGCAAGCACCTCCCAGCATAAGTGATAGTGCTTAAACTCAGTGACTACATTGGGGTGGATCTCCAGGTGAGAGGTACTGTATGCTTTCTGGTAGTTGGCTCAGTGTCTGAGAAATCTCAGTGGTCAAGATCAGATGAGATTTCTGGTCTTTTTATGGAATCACCCTCCTCATCAGCTTCTTCCAGCCTTTCCCTAATTCAAAAACAGGAGTCCCAGACTTCATTCCAATGGTGGGGTATAAGTATCTGCATCTATCTCAGTTAGCTGCTTGTTGGACCTTTCAGAGCACAGTCATGCTAAGCTCCTGTCTGTAAGAATAGCATCAAAAATAGTTGTCAAGCCTTAGAGCCTCCCATTGAGATGGATCACTTTCAATCTTTCCCTCAGTCTCTTCTCCATTGTTGTCTCTGAACTTCTTCTTCTTCTTCTTCTTCTTCTTCTTCTTCTTCTTCTTCTTCTTCTTCTTCTTCTTCTTCTTCTTCTTCTTCTTCTTCTTCTTCTTCTTCTTCTTCTTCTTCTTCTTCCTCTTCTTCTTCCTTTTCTTCTTCTTTTTAATATTCTCTGTATTTACATTCAGGTGTTATCCCCTTTCCACCAATCCCATCCCTCACCACCTCCCCTTGATTCCATGAAAGTGCTCCCTCTCTTACCTTCGTCTCCCACCTTAGCAGTCCTCTCCTTTCATTGGTGCAAGCACCCTCCTCTGTATCACTATGGCTCTAGCAGAGCTTCTGAGGAGGAATCCATATCAGAATCCTGCCACTAAGCACTACTTGGCACCAGTAATAGTGAAGGGTTTAGTGGATGAATATGGGATGGATTCTCAGATGAGGCAGCCTTTGAATGATCTTTATCTAATTATTATTCCTCTATTTGTTCCATTATTTCCTTCCATGAGTGTTTCTCTCTTCTAAAAAGGACTGAAGAATCACATCCACCTTATAACCTGACTTCTCTTGAAACTTCATAATTTCTATGAATTGTTTTTTGGGAATTCCCAGCTTTTTGTTATCAGATTATCAGTGAGTATATACCATGAGTAATTTTTTGTGACTGGGTTACCTCACTCAGGATGATAGCTTCAAATTCCATCCATTTGCCTATGAATTTCGTGAAGTAATTTTTCATAACTGAGTAGTAGTCCATTGTGTAAATGTACCACAAATTCTATATCCATTCCTCTGTTGAAAGATATCTGAGTTTTTTTCCATCTTCTGGATATTATAAATACAGCTCTATGAACATGGTAGAACATGTGGCTTTGTGAGATGTTGGAGCTACATTTGGCTATAAGCTCAGGAGTCTTATATTTGGATCTTTAGGTAGCACTATGTCCAATTTTCTGAGAAACCACCAGATTGATTTCCAGAGTGGTTGTACCAGTTTATAACCCCCCCAACAGTGAAAGAGTATTCTGCTTTTCCCACATTATTGGCATCATGTCTGATTTTAGGTATTCTAACTGGTATGAAGTAAAATCTCAGTGTTGTTTTGATTCGCACTTCCCTGATGACTAAGAATGTTGAACATTTCTTTAGGTGCTTCTTAGCCATTTAATATTCCTCAGTTGAAAATTTTTTTGTCTACCTCTGTAACCCATATTTAAATAAGATTCTTTGAATATCTAGAATCTAACTTCTTGAGTTTTTTGTATATATCGGATGAAGGAATGGTTAAGATCATTTCCCAATCTATTGGTTTTCATTTTGTTTTTTTACAGTGTCCTTTACCTAACAGAAGCTTTGCAATTTCATGAGGTTTATTAAATTTGTTGATTCTTGATCTTAGTGCTCAGTTCAGAAAATTATCCCCTGTGCCTTTGTGTTCTAAGCTTCTTCTCACTTTGTGTTCTATTGGTTACAGTGTACCTGGTTTTATGTGGAGGTCTTTGATCCACTTGGATTTGAACATTGTACAAACAGGAGAGAAGTGATCAACTTGCATTCTTCTGCATGCTGGCTGCCAGTTGAACCAGCACCATTTATTGAAAATGCTGTTCTTTTTCCATTGAATGTTTTTAGCTCCTTTGTCAAATATCAAGTGACCATAGGTATGTGGGTTCATTTTTGGGTCTTCAGTTCTACTTCATTTATCTTCCTGTCTGTCTCTGTACCATGCAGTTTTTATCACAATTGATCTGTATTGCAGCTTGAGGTTAGGGATGGTGATTCCCCTGGAAGTTTTTTTATTGTTGAGAATAGTTTTTGCTCTTCTTGTTATTGTTTTTGTTTTTGTTTTCTTAATTCTAAATGAATGTACAGACTGCTCTTTCTAACTCCATAAAGAATTGAGTTGGAATTTTGATGGGGACTGCATTGAACCTGTAGATTGCTTTAGGCAAGATGGCCATTTTTACTATGTTGATATTTCCAATCCATGAGAATAGGAGATCTTTCCACCTTTTGAGTTCTTCTTCAACTTCCTTCTTCAGAGACATGAAGTTCTTGTCGTAAAGACTGTTCACTTGCTTGGTTAGGGTATCACCAACATATTTATATTTTTTGTGACTATTGTGAAAGGTGTTGATTGTCTAATTTCTTTCTCTGCCCATTTAACTTTTGAGTAGAGGAAATGTACTGATACATTCAAGTTGAATTTATAGCCAGTTACTTTGTGGAAGTTATCAGCTGTAGAAGTTCTCTAGTGAAATTTTTGGGGTCACTTAAGTATACTAACATATTATCTGAAAACAGTTTATATTTGGCATTTTCTTTTCCAATTTTTATCTTTTTGACCTCTTTTTGCTACCTGATTGCTCTGGCTAGTACTAAAATATTAAATAGGTTAGGAGAGAGTGAGCAGCTTTGTCTATTCCCTGATTTTAGTGGGATTGCTTCATGTTTTCACCATTTAGTTTGATGTTGGCTAATGGTTTGCCATATGTTGCCCTTATTCTGCTAAAGTATGAGCCTTAAATTCCTGATCTTTCCAAGACTTTTAACATGAAGTGGTGAATTTATTCAAATGCTTTCTCTACACCTAAAGAGATGATCATGTTGTTTTTGTTTTTTCTTTGAGTTTATCTATATAGTAGATTACATTGATAGATTTTTGTATATTGAACCATCCTTAACATCTCTGTAATGAAGCCTAGTTGAACATGGTGAATGGCCATTTTGATGTGTTCTTAGATCTGTTTTGCAACAATTTTATTGAGTATTTTTTGCATCAATGCTCATGCGGGAAATTGTTCTGAAGTTTTCTTTCTTTGTAGGGTTTTTGTATAATTTATTATTGAGTATAATTGTGGCTTCAAAGAATGAGTTGGGTAGTGTCCCCATTGTTTTTATTTTGTGGAATAGTTTGGAGAGTGTGGGTATTAGGTCTTAAATGACAGTCTGAAAGAATTCAGAACTAAACTCATCTGATACCGGGCTTTATTTGATTGGGGGGCTTTTGGTGACTGCTTCGATTTCTTTAGGGGTCATGAGGTTGTTTAGATGGTTTAACTTTGGCACCTGATATTTGTCTAGAAACCTGTTCATTTCCTCAAAAATTTCTAGTTTTCTTGAGTATAAGCTTTTGTAGTAAGATCTAATGACTTTTTAATTTTTTTCAGTTTCTGTTGTTATATCTCCCGTTTCATTTATGATTTTGTTAATTTGGATAATTTCTCTGTGCCCTCCAAATACTCTGGCTAAGGGTTTATCAATCTTGTTGATTTTCTCAAAGAACCAGCTTCTGTTTTTTGCTTATTCTTTATAAAGCTTTTTTATTTTTATTTGGTTGATTTCAGCTCTGAGTTTGATTATTTTCTGCTGTCTACTCCTCTTACATGTATCTGCTTCTTTTTGTTCTAGAGCTTTTAGGTTTGCTGTCAAGCTATTAGTATATGCTCTCTTCATTTTCTTTTTTGAGGCTCCCAGAACTATAAGTTTCACCTTCAGCACTGCTTTCATGTGTCCTATAAGTTTTGGTATGTTATGCTTTCATTTTTGTCAATTCTAAAAAGTCTTTGATGTCTTTATTTCTTCATTGACCAAGCTATCATTGAGTAGAGCATTGTTCAGTTTCCATGTTTATGTGAGATTTTGTTGCTTTTGTTATTATTGAAGACCAGCCCCTTTGTCCATGTTGATCGGATAGGATCCATGGAATTATTCAATGTACTTGTTGAGGCTTGTTTTATGACCGACTACATGATAAATTTTGGAGAATGTACCATAAGGCACTGAGAAGAAGTTATATTCCTTTGTTATAGGATGAAATATTTTATAGTTGTCTGTTAAATATGTTTGGTTAATAACCTCTACTAGTTTCACTGTGTCTCCATTCAGGCTCTGCTTCCATGATCTGTCTATTGGTGAGAATGGGGTATTAAAGTTTTCCTCTATTATCGTGTACAGTATAATAATGCTTTGAGTTTTAGTATAGTTGCTTTTACAAATGTGGGTGTCCTTGTATTTGGAGCATAGATGTTCAGGATTGAGAGTTCATCTTAATAGCTTTTACCTTTGGTGAGTAACATGTGTTCTTTCTCTTCTCTTTTGATAATTTTTGGTTGAAAGTTATTCAACATTAGGATGGGTACTCCAGCTTGTGTTTTGGGACCATTTGCTTAGAAAGTTTTTTCCCAACATTTTAGTCTGAGGTAGTGCCTGTCTTTGTTGCTGAAATGAGTTTCCTGTATGCAGAAAAATGTTGGGTCCTATTTATATAGCCACTCTGATAGTCTATCTTTTTATTCGGGAACTGAGTACATTGATGTGAATAAAAATTAAGGAATAATGATTATTCTTTCCTGTTATTTTTGTTGTTAGAGGTAGAATTATATTTGTGTGACTTACTTCTTTTGGTTTTGTTGCAAGAGGATTATATATTTGCTTTTCCTAGGCTGTAGTTTTCCTCCTTGTGTTAGAGTTTTTCATCTATTATCCTTTGTAGGGCTGGATTTGTGGACATATATTGTGTATATTTGATCTTGTTCTGGAAAATCTTGGTGTCTCTATCTTTACTAACTGAGAGTTTTGCTGGATATAGTAACCTGGGCTGGCATTTGTCTTTTCTTAAGGTCTGTATTCATAGTTTCTGTTGAGAAGTATGGTATAATTCTGATTGGCCTTCCTTTATATGATACTTGTCCACTTTCTCTTACTGGTTTTAGTGTACTTTCTTTGTTTTGAAAATCTGGTGTTTTGACTATTATGTGTCAAGAAAAATTTCATTTCTGGTCCAGTCTATTTGGAGTTCTGTAGGTTTCCTATATGTTCATGGTTATTTCTTTCTTTAAGTTAGGAAAGTTTTCTTCTATAATTTTGTTGAAAGTCTTTGCTCTATTCTACACCTATTATATCCTTAGGTTTGGTCTTATCCTTGTGTCCTGGAATTCCTGGATAATTTGTGTTAGGAGTTTTTTAATTTTTACATTTTCTCCGATTGTTATATCAATGCTTTTTATGTTATCTTCTGCCCCTTAGATTATCTCTTCCATCTTTTGTATTCTTTTGGTGATGCTTGCACCTATAACTCCTGACTTTTTTCCTAGGTTTTCTATCTCTAGTTTTGTCTCTGTGTTTTCTTTATTGTTTCCATTTCCATTTTTAAATCCTAGATGGTTTTGTTCAAGTCCTTCACCTGTTTGTTTGTGTTCTCCTCTATTTCTTTAAGGGAGTTATTCATGTGCTTCTTGAGGCCCTCTATCATCAGCGTGAGGTCCAATTTTAACTCCAAATCTTCTTATTCTGGTATGTTGGGTATATACACTGCTTGCTGTGATGGGAGAGTTGGGTTCTGATGTTGCCAGATTATCTTGGTTCTGTTGCTTATATTTTTGTGCTTGCCTATTGTAATCTAGTTATTTTTGATATTAGAAGTTCTTGTTGTCTCTGAATGGAGCTTGTCATTCTTGTGTGTCTATGGGCCGTGGGCCCCAGAGGAATATTGGTCCTTGGTACTCAGTTCTCTATGGGCAGGCTGTGAGTTCAGATTGTGATGAGGTAACTCCAGCTCTGGGTGCAGAGAGAGGCCTGAAGGGCACAGACCCAAGCAATAGCATGAGACCTGTGTCCTGAAAGTTCCTGGAGGTTTCTCCCCAGAAAATCAGCGGAGAGAGAGAGTGTGGGCTTACCTGGGGGCTCAGTAGAGAAAGCACTCCTGCATCTCCTCTGTGTATTTAGTCCTCTGTGAGCAGGCCACAAGTCCTGATGGCAGTGTTTCTGATCTGCCTGTGGCTCTGAACAAAGACAGCAGTCAGATCAGTCTGATTCCAAACTGCACTGCAATCCCTAACCCTAATATTTCTATAGAAAATTTTATAGGTTTATTTTTGTTTCATATACTTGAAATGTCAGTGTTTTCCTATGAACTTTCATTTTGAAGGCTGATTTTATGTCAACATGGTTGATTTGTTTGCTTTATTTGGTTTTTCTGAATTGTTACTTGTCTTTTTAGTTCTCTAGATTATATTTTCTTCCTTATCATTTACTTGAAAATTATACCCATGGAAAGAAACATTATAAGTGACCAATACTCAAACAGTGCATTACTAAAATGTTAATTAACCAATATATTAAGATTAGCAGTAGCTTAATTATGAGCAAACTACATGTTTCTAATTTGTAATGTTTAAGGTATGAAAAAAACAACTGTAGTGTTTCCCTTGATGTAATAAGTGGAAGAATAGCGTATTATGGACAATAAAATGACACTGTAGAAGAGTTACCAACTTGTTATCATATAAATGTTCTGAAATAAAGCTTCTCACTCTCTGGTCAGGATGTAACTGTTTAATCATTTATTTTTTAATTGTCTTACTGGATATTCTCTGTATTTATATTTCCCAGGTTATCCCCTTTTCTCCTACTTCGATCACCACTCCCTCTCCACTTGCTTCCATGAAGGTGCTCCCTCTCCCAAGGGACAATTGTCCATTTGTGGTGGATATATTAGCTAGAAGCTGTTCAATTTTAAAGTCAACAGAAATATATCTTATTACTCTTTGATGAAGACTTTAATTAAGGGTTTTGACTTCCCAAATCAGTCTTCACTGAATATCATACAAAATGTAATTCACATTTAGTGTTCTCCAATCAATTGGCAGTGGCTTTTAAAAAAACTTATAAAAACCTTTCCAACTCCAAGAATGTATTTACTTTTTGCTAATGATTTTTAAGACCTTACACAGACACTAGACACCAATGCATACAATGTTTAACATCACAAATGCCAGCAATGTGACCTACACATCTCATTACCCTGTCCAATGTAATATGAACTAGTCATGGTTGGGGCATAAAGTAAGTAGGCCTCAAATAGTGCTACTAAGAAAATAATATGTATTATAATTTAGATTCAATTAATTTTAAATAATGTTTAAGAATTCATTTGTGGCCACTGCTTGATTATCACAGCTATAATTGATGTATGTTCATATTCAAATACATAAAATATCATGTGGCATGTTTTCCATTGTCATCAGTGGGGCAGATGGTAAAGACAGGTCCAGAAACAAAGATAAGATATTGCTCATTTCTGTTCTCCATCAAAATTAAATATTTAACACACTAAATTATAAACAATCTTAATTTTCCAGTTTCTTGAGAATTGACTACAACACCAAAGTATGTTCATTGAAGCTGTCTGGTTTTCCCAGTCTTTGCAATCTAGAGATTGTTATTTTAGTTCTCAATCTATTCTCTCAGCTCTCTAATGACCCACAATAATGTTAAATTTTAAAACCAATTTTTACCATATAGCTAGGTGTCATCTACAGTTTAATACAAGTAATTTCCGCGTATTCAAGTTCTGCAATAGATATTACCCTTAGGCAGTAAAACTGTTATCCTACATTACTAAATGATATTGTCTCATTCATAACCAATTTTTTTTCTGAACCACAATCTAAGTTTCCCTTTTCTCCCCTTTGCTCTGCTCTCTTCCATTGCTCTTACTGTCTCCATGTGCTGACTAATGCACTTTGTTGCACAAAGACCTTCATGAATGAGTTTTCTCTAGCTGTGGTAACAAATCACTTTCTAGCAGCTCAAAGCAATGCATATTCATTATCTCTAAGCTACAGGTCATAAATGTAAAGTGTCTGCAGTCTGTAATTGCCTCTAGGACTCTCCAGGGGACTGTTCTCTACTTTGTCACTATACAATATACATCTATTCTTTAGATCATGGCCTTTATGTCTGTCTGTAAGTCCAGTAATATGGAAAGTATAAATTCTCTGTATCTCTTTTAGTTTCACTGTCTATGCCTCATCCTCCCTTTATTACTTCTCTTCAATGTACTTTCCATGTTAGCCTCTGTGTCTTAGACTGTACTGCTTTTTTTTCTTACAAGAAACCTTGTAATAACCTTTGTAACAATTGGAAAATCTACATTAGACACACACAAACACACACATACAAAGAAAAAGTGAGGGGGGTACATAAAGAAAACTAATAAGAGGTTACTACTTATTGTTACAAACATTTTATAACTTCAAACTCGATTGTTTACATATATTTTAATAGAATTTAATAGAAAGTAAATCACTAAATATAAAAAATTTAATGAATTTTAGTGTATATGGGTACATATATATTCACCCACAAATACATTATACATCAGATATGTAAACATATAATTTTATATAGTACTTAAATAACATAAATTAATTTGTAAAACAATAGCCATCCCTGAAATTTCACTTCATACCAGTCAGAATGGCTAATATTAGAAACTCAGGAGACAGCAGATGCTGGCAAGGATATAGAGAAACAATAACATTCCTCTCTTGTTGGTGGGATTGCAAGCTGGTACAACTGCTCTGGAAATCAGTCTGGCAGTTCCTCAGAAAATTGGACATAGTACTACCTGAGGATCCACCTATACCCTGCCTAGTCATATACACCAAAGATCTTCCAACATCTAACAAGGACACATGCTCTACTATGTTCATAGCAGCCTTATTTATAATAGCCAAAAAATGGGTAGAAGCAAAATGTTCTTCAACAGAGGAATGGACACAGAAAATGTGGTACATTTACATAATGGAGTACTACTCACTATTAAAAACAATGACTTCATGAAATACTTAGTCAAATAAATGGAATTAGAAAATATCCTGGGTGAAGTAACCGAGTCACAAAGGAATACATACAGTATTTACTCACTGATAAGTGAATATTAGCCCAAAAGCTTGGAATACACAAGACACAATTTATTGATCACACAAAGCTCAACAGGAAGAACAACCAAAGCTTGGATGCTTTAGTCCTTCTTAAAAGAGGGAGCAAAAATATTCATAGGAGGAACTATGGTGACAAAGCATTGAGCAGAGACTGAAGAAAAGGCTATACAAGACTGTCTCACCCATATATAGACACCAAACCTAGGCACTATTGAGGAAGCCAAGAAGTGCTTGCTCACAGAAGCCTGATTTTACTGTCTCCTGCGAGGCTCTGCCAGAATCTGACAAATACAGGGGCAGAGGCTTGCAACAAACCATTGGACTGCACATGTGGTACCAGGTGGAGGATTTAAGAGAAAGGACTGAAGGAGCTGAATTTACAACACCAAATAAAGAACAACAATATCAACTACCAGATCCTCCACTCCCAGGGTCTAAACCACTAATCAAAGGGTTCACATGGAAGACCCATGTCTCCAGCTGCTTATGTAGCAGAGAATAGCATTGTTGAGTATCAATGGGAGGAGAGGCTCTTGGTCCTGGGAGGCTCTAAGTTGCAGTATAGGGAAATTTCAGAGTGGGGAGGCAGGAGTAGGTAGGTGGGTGTGGAGCTCCCTCATAGAACAAGAGGAAAGGAGGATGGGTTATGGAGTCTCCAGAGATGAAACCAGGAAAGTGTTTATAAATAAAATATCCAAAAAAAAGAACAGCCGGACCTATAAAACATTAAAATAATTGCACACTTATTGTTATGTTTCACAACAAATAAAACATCTTAAAGATTTTATTGGAAACTGGCGCATTAGAGAGTTCTGATCAGCTCGTGTATTTCTTATTGTTATGAATCAATTTCTGTGTCCCCAATCATCATGTTTCCTTTTGCACTGCCTCAGCAATATTTAATAATGGCTTTTTGCCAACAGTTTGATTCATTACTAGTGTTGTACTTGCAAATGCTCATTTCTAAGTAGCATGTACAAGTATCTTGTGGGAGTCAAAGCCCAACACAGCAGTGTTCTCACACCACACCTTCTTCTGTGGAGAATGTGTTTGTCTACAACCAGATCAGTTCTTCTTTTAATATTGCCTTGGTCTATGGGAAGCCACTTACTTTTATTTTTTCAGTGTCCATGAGTTTCCATGGCTGTGAAATAAACATATGATGTTTAAACCTAATCTTAAAAAGCTAGATAGTAAGTTAATATCTAACGGATACAAGTTATGAGAGACAAGAGCTTGATCTTTGAATGTACCAATTTTATTTTGTTTTGTAATTGTGAATCTACTTTTGCATTGAACTTAAAAACATATCTGGCATTAAAATCTTAATATTGACATTGATTTATCTCTTATTTTTTTAACTATAATTCAAAATACTTTTTTTTCTAAAACATTGGTTTCCTTCCTTTGTCCAGCCTTTATTAAGAAAATTAAGTGGCAAAAAGAAGCATAGGCTATCACTAGTGTTATTTTAACACAATCATACTTATAATTTCCTACTTATTTATGTGTTTGTAATATATAAATTTTCAATTTGAAAAATAACTTATTTTATAATAGCTACAGAATATTGAAGAAGTACCATGCAATGTATTATGCATCAGAAAATAAAATTAAAAAGTTGAAATATGATTTCTACTGAATATCTTTCATAATTGCAAAGTCAAAAGTGAATATGTAATTGAAAAAAATAGAGCATATGCATACAAATCTCTTTTACATGAGCATATCTAGAAGACACATTATGTAATTATGTTATAAAACAAAATTCAAGTCATAGATATATGTTAGTTAACAGAAGATTTTAAAATATTGACAGTTGAACATAAATCATATACAATTATATTTGATAGTTAATAAATGCATGTGTGTGGTACTCATAAACCCTATAAAACTGCACAAATCTCTAAAACATCAATAAAATGCAGACTATTTCACTGTTGTTTAAAAATGGACAGTAGTGTATTTATTCATGTTCATGCAAAATATTAAGAATCTGACTTCACTGAAGTGGAGACAGTATAAAAAGGCAGTTTCTAATGCCCAAGTGGTGTATGGAAAGAGAATGGTGCAATGATGTCACTGTGTGCACATGGTTATAAATTTCAGTTAGTAAGTATAAGCTCTGATTTTCTACAGAAAAACTGATTAACATTCTTAGTAAAGTTGAGTTGAATCTGGACCCTGAGATCTCACAGACACTGAGCCACTAACCACATAGCATACACTAGCTGATATAAGGCCCTGATACATATAAAGGAGAGGACTGCAGGGTCTGGACTCAGTCAGAGAAGATGTACCTAACCCTTGAGAGACTTGATGCCCCACGGAATGGGGAGGTTAGATGCAGTGGAGTGGGCTTGGGGACATCCTCTTTGATACAGAGGAAAATGAATGAGACAAGGAACAGTCAGGAAACAGATCAGGAGGCAGATGATGACTAGACTGTAAAAAAGATGAAATTAATAATAATAACAACAACAACAACAACAACAACAACAAGACTTTTGTAGAATATAGACTTTGAAATTATGTTCATATAATTCTCTGAGTTTTTTAATCCCCTTTTATATCCAGTTCACACTGATTTTGATGATATATTCTGTTTGGTTAGGTTGCTAAAGATTGTCAATCTTGTTAACTGTAGAAAGAATCTCTTCTATACTGTATGGAAGCATCACCTCTCAATTAAATAGCTGTTGGCCTATTAGCTTAGGAAGGAAATAGGGGGTGGGAGTTTTACCAGGGAAAGGGAGGTATGGGACAGATTCAGGTATGAGAAGATATTTTCCCTGAATGCAAATGAAGAAAGTCATAAGAACTAGCCATGTGGTGGGAATTAGAATAAATAAATGGGCTAATCAAGTCACAAGCTCGGTAGGTAAGAAGCACAAGCTAATGACTTGCATCTCACATTGAATATTTGGGAACTTGAGCACAGGTGGAAAAACCAGTGGTTACAAATGGTGCACAGAACACCTGGCATAAAATTTAGGCATAGAGCCTGAGCAGTCCGTGGTAGCCAGTTGGGAGCAAGAAACCACAAAGAGGCCTAATGAAGGTCCCTTAGGGCCTTTGCTTTGCAGCAAGGCTTCTGTCTGGCTGCCTGATTCTTGATTAGGGCCTCTGAACAGCAGGCTCAGTTGTTGGGTCCCAGAGCTCTACAGAAGTCTCTCAGGCAAATCCAGGCACTCATAGAAGGTGGGGAGTAGAGTTTTTTGAGCCGTCCATTGTGGCAGAACCTAGTGGATCCCACTGAGAAGAAGCTGAATGGCTCTCAGAGTGGCAGGACTGCCCCTTCCAGTCTGGATTGTCTTGTTGGGAAGATTAGATCTTTAAGTCTTGGCCTGAGCGACAGAGAACAGCTGCAGGCGATGGAAGCCAGGCCCAGACTGAGAAAACTTTTGACAAGGTTCAAAAGGCTTGACAATGTTATTAGGTTGTAAAGAAAAGAAAGCTGGTATAATGTATCATAAAAAATAGTATGAAAATAAGAAAGTAAAATTCTTAAGAAGACAGAGATTTTGGAAAAAATATTGTCTTAAAATGGAAAACACTATAATAAAATGCATCTGGATTCTATATGATTTTTTTCTTATCAACATACGAATAATTATATGTTCAGTAACTATTACAATTTCACATTTCCTTCTTAAGAGAGGTCAAAAGAAGGGAGAGTTAGATAAGAAAAGTTCTAAAATATAGAACTTTAACATATAGAATATAGAATAGGTTTAGATTATTCTTTATTTTAACTTAGAATTTTACAAATATATAGATATTACACATATATTACAAATATATATTCCAAGCCTTCTTTTTCAGTATTGTGAATAACAAATGGACACAATTTTTTCATATATTTTACTCATTAGCCATTTTTTACTATTTTGTTTTGACAACATAAATGTGCATTGTAAACAAATTTATGTTTTTCATAAAAAATAGAAAAACACAATACAAGGTTACTTACCAGATCCTTGGAGCTTATTTTTTATTGAAAACCAAAGCTTTATATTTACTGAGGCAATTTACTTTAAATCAGAATAATGAATCTTTAGGAGAATCCAATTATGAGCAGATGATAAGAATAGTGTGTAGTTATGAATTAATTTAAAAAATCTACAAAGTCTTCAATGGCATGCAACATTTAGAGCAATGTCATTCAATCATTCATGCGTTTATTTATCAGAGTATGAAATTTTCACATATATGCATGCGTTAATTATATACAATTAATGCATGTACAGAATTAAAATAGGCTTTTGCCTTAAACCCTTAAAAGGATGATTCCAAAATTTCATGTTTATTAGGGTCAGTGGCTATCTTAGAGATGCTTTTATAAATTGGAACTGATTATGCATTAGCATGTGTATACATTAGAAAACGACTTATTGTTTAGACAGTAGGACATAAAAATTTTACAGATAAACCACACAATCTCACAGAGTAAGCAGTTATAGAGAGCTAATTATATTTTCAAGGAGATGTTTAACAAACAAGAGTGAGTGACAAAAGCCCAGATATAGATTACTCAAGCACTTTTTTAACCTAAAATGTTTTTTGAACAAACAAACAAACAAACACACAAAACAAAACAAAACCAGCTGCTTTGAAACATTGCATTATGGGGAAAAAACTGCTGAACTCAATCAGCCTGTTCATTTTAAGGTTGCTTACCTTGTACATGGAGGGAAGAAAATGTGTTACACTGGGGGAGAGGTTTTGTGTTTGTTTCCACAGAAAAAGGAAAGATGTGTATTTCTTTCAATTTGATAAAAATCAGATATGATGACAGGAAACCTTCTAAAAATTTTGGCTGAAAACCAAAAGAAAGAGATCACGAAGAGCAAAAATAGGTACCTTGCACTGCTAATCTCCCTGCAGAACATCTCTGATATTTTAGCTGAAGATCCAGTCAGAACATCAGCTCTGAGTTGCAAGCAAATCTTCTTTGTTGGAGAACCCTCAACACTTATTATGCACTTGCTTAAATGGCATAGGTGGAAATATATGTTATAGTTTGATTGCATAATTCAAACTAACTTATAAAAACAGATGTGTTATCTGGTCAGAGAGCAGAAAATCATCATTAACTGCATTGTGCACACTCCATATTTAATACATGTTTTATTCTAGAAACATATACACCTTTGAGAGAATATATGTTTATGGACAACAGTGAAGTCAGTATCCCTGTCAAAATTCACTCTTGATGATGCTGAGACATGCTTATTCTAGCATCCTACTTGATTCTACCTCAGACTGATTCACTGCTGTTTCATCAAATTTCAGTTTCTGGGACAATATCAAAATGGCTATCTGGATCATCTAGCATCATAGACTGTTGTAGTAAGGACTTCAGTTAAACCCTGAATTTTCTCAGCATGTAGAGACCGAACAGCAAATTTTTCAGATAGCATTCTTAAGACCAACCAACATGCTAGTTTTTAAAGGGGTCCCAAAAGAAAAGCAAAACTTCAAATGAGCAGGAGGCAATTAGGAGAGCAATGACATTATTCCCAAAGGCAGGACTGTTTTTAGTTGTTTAATGGGATTGTCATCACTAAGTTAGGTTGTTTGCTAATTACTAATGGTTTTGATTGTTATGCCCAGATCATGGGGTTCCCAAAGACCACAAAAGACCACCAGAAATCTAACTCACATGCAGAAACAAATAGACTTAATTGAAGCTGGAGTTCAAACTCTTCAACGTCTCTGATGCAGTAGATGTAGAAGGTCTTGAGCTGGTGAAGCCTTGCATTTTTGTCACTTACAGCAGGGTAAAGGGCTTTCCAACTTGGCAGTTATATGATTAGTTGACATTTGAAAACTACAGCTAGGTGTATTTTCATTGGCTAGTGATGATTTTAGCTTGGTATGAACAGTTATTGCTCCCTTAAGCAATTTATTTTAGGATATCTGAAACTTTAGGCATTTTTCCCCTAATAGCTAATAGGTTGTCACTAGGAGTGGAGTGGCTGTTACTAGGGATGTTACTTTCTGGAATACATTGGGGTTTTTCTAGTAACTGACTTCAATCTAAGAGCAAGTTAAACAAAATGGAGTCTAAACATAAAATGGAGTTTGCAGTGTTAAGCAGGACCTTTCATTGATCAGAGAGAAAACAAAATATAGTAAGTTAGAGTCAGGGATTTCACTCTTTCTTTTTTCTTCTATTCTTTTTTCATTTTTTATGCACTGGCAAAAAAGGAGGAGATGGGATGAAAGAAGAAAAGGATAGATATAAAAATAATGCAGGAATAATAGGAATAAAATGTGGATTATTGAATCTGCTTTATACTATAGGGATATTACTGGTCAAAAAACTTACATTGTTATAGACCTATGGGTATTGAAACAAATTATGATTATATTAGGTTACAACATACTATGCATCAACTCTTTTTAAGGAATTGTATACCTATACCATTGTAAAAAATGAAATGCTAACTTCTAGTCCTTTTGAAAGCTATTAAAATTATTTAGGATAATTTAAAAATGCAAGTTAGTATTCAGATAGTCAAATTAATGGTCATGTTATATACTAGTCTAGTGTGTTACCGATGTATGCTTCCAACATTGAACAGATAGTAACTAGCTATAAACAAGCAATGTTGTCTAGTCAGATATACCATAGCGAGGTAGATGGTCACCTAAAACCTCAGAGATCTACATCATAATATGGTATTTAAAATATTTTATTACTAAAAGGGATTTTTTGTGGACAATAAGACAATTCTCTTGGCACCACTCTCATTTCACTTCAAAGAAGATGAGCTATGAAGAACCGCTTTATGGAGTTTGCTTCTAATATGGCAAATGAGCCATTGGGCAAGAAAATCACCCTTGCCTCAGCTGGAGACAGAATGCTGTCCAAATGCAGGAAATGCGGACAACTCAACTACCAAGCTTTGCCAAGACAGAGTAAGAAGTCCTTCATATTGCCCGCTTTACAGAAAGGTCTGTCAGGTATTCTGGACGCAAAAGCTGAAGATGTTGCTCCAAGAAACAGAAATTTCAGGTGATTGCTCAGGCAGCCAGTGTTCTCTGTCTTTTCAAAAGTTTTGGAAGCTTCTTACCTACGCTTCCTGTATATTCGGGTAACATTCTTTCACAAGCCCCTAATGGACATGAACACAACATATTTATAGTCTCATATATAAGTTTAAATTGTATAGGATTTAAGAAAATATTTTTAAATCTAGGTGTCCAAGATCAGTTTGGTCAAACAACAGGTTCCCTAGGGTAGGAGTGAGGACTGAAAGAAAAAAGAGATAGTCAAAATTGTAACATGACTTTGGCCAGTCTTGAGGCTAAAGTGAAGCCTTCTTTATTCAGTCTTCTTTTAAACTACTTTAATTACACACAGAAAGATAACAATAGTTCTAAGTCAGGAAATAAGCAAGTTAACAATCAAAAATTCTGTAAACATCTTTCTGGAGGCCAGGTGGAGAGATCAGGGACAAGAGGGGTCCCAAGAGACAAAAAGACCACCACACCCACATATCCTGAACCTACCCTGAGCTAGAAATGCAAATGTACTGCCCTGAGCTTCAATTCCAAGTGTTCTGCCATGAGCTTCAAGTGCAAATGTTCTTAATCTGGACCAGTTTCCTGAGTAAAGGACTTGAGTCAGATTTCTACCTTCACCAGGTTCCGATTGTACATGGTAATGTAAAAATATCCCCATGACCAACTGGCCAGTGGTGCCAAAATGCTCTCCACATCTAAGAAGATGTTGGTAATGCAAGTTATAATAGATATTGATAGATTCAGAATTTGAAAGTCATCAAGATAGGATAAATAACAGAGTACTTTCTCCAAGGTCACCAAATATATATAGAATAAACATTATCAATATAATCTTACCTTATAGTTTCCATAATTGTTGTTATTGCATATAGTTTATTTTTGCAAGAGAAAGAGCCTTTAATTGAAGTAAAAAGAGGAAATATAGAATCTCTTGACTACTGTATGGAATATCACCTGTCAATTAAAAAGTCTTTGGCAAATTAGCTTAGGTAGGAAATAAGACTTGGGAATTCTGGCAGGGAGAAAGAATTTGGGGTTATTGTCAGTCCAGGGAGGACATTCACTCTGGACACTGATGGATGTGGTCTTATGAACCTGAGGAAAGGTAACTAGACAAATCACAGGACTTAGAACTGAATAAATGGCTTAATTTTGTTACGAGCTAGTGGGAGAAACGAGCCCAAGCTCATGCCGTAGGCAATTATTTATAAATAATAAATCCCACAGTCATTATTTCAGGATATTAGGTGCAAGTGGAAAAGCCCAGGGTTTCAGTAAACTTTTAAAAAGAGTAAGTTTTTATTTCATTAATTCTTTGTATTTTTTTCATTAATTTTAGTGTGGATTTTGTTTATTTCTTCCTGTCTACTTCCTGCATGTTGTTTTTGTGTTCTTGTTTTTCCAAGACCTTCTGAATTATCTTTAAATTGTTATTTAGAAAAATCTCTAAATTTTTGATGTGGGCACTTATTACCATAAATAGTTTTCCTTATGCATGCCTTTATTCTGTATGCTTAGATATTTTAATGTGTTGCATTTTAGGGCTTTTTAATATTGTTTTCAGTTTTTCCTTCAATTAAATTAGCACTCAGTAGTTAGTTTCCATCATCTTTTATATTTTATGTTGTTTTACTAGTATTAGTATTCTGTTTTATTTCTTGTACACAGATAGAATATTTGATTTTATTGCAACTAACCTATATTGGTTGAGACTTTTTATTTTTGTCTAGAGAACAATCTACAGCCTGCTGAGTAGAATGTGCCTTTTTAAATGTATTGATCTGTGAGGCTCATTTTATTTATTATGAGTTTCTCTTTTTTAGATTTTTTTTTCTGCATGACACGTCTATTAGTTAGTTATTCTGTTGTTATTCTAAATTTGGTGTTATATTATTAGTAGTAGTGTTATATATAGGTGTTCTTAGCTATCTTTTGAAATTTTCACACTATTTAAACTACTGGAGAAAAACACATCAGTTTTACTCATTTGTGAATGCTCTGTGCTACATCAGTGATCTGCCTGACAAGGCATGCCCCCTGATGCAATAGTAACATGCGTGTTATAAAGTAACCAAATGCTATTTGATTAGATTTAAGGCCTGCTCCACCAGATGAAATCTATACCTGGCACAGTTCCTGAAGGCCACTACTTGTGAATTGACAGTTCACACATCTTGGACAGAATCTAACTATGGCTAATCTGTAATGTGGATATACTAGTAAATCAACTCCCAATGACTTATCATTATACATACCCATAGTCTAATGAATCTACCAACTGTCATTAGAGAAGCTTTCTAGATGGCCTTATGACACAGTAGATCATGTGTATGCACATCTTGCACAAATGCCATATAGTTTGTCATGGTAGATCAGCCATACATCCTTAGAATATAACTGGATAAACAAGTAAATGAAACCAATAAGTAGGTACAAAGACTTAGATTCATTGTTAGATTGATTATGTAACATGTGTATCATATACTATAAATAAAATAAAAACAAAGATTTTTTTAAACAATGCATATATTGAAGAGTAAATTTAAAGAATCTAAGCTATTCTTCTAAATCTACCTAATGACAAGATTTTTGTACCTATAGAAGTAAATGGATAAATTGAAATACTGAGATTTAGACTTTTAATACTTAAATTAGATTTTAAAATTAAAATTCATCTGATTAGTTAATTAAATTCTGTCTATGCCATCATGTTCTTGTGCTATCATAAGTAATTGATATCTTTCAGTCTGTTCACAAAGCTTAATATACAATATTGCAAAATTAAATGAATTGTTAAACTATTTTACAGTTATAAACATATAGCTTATTCTGATTTATACTGTAACAAATAAAATTGGCATAAACATTTTTAAACATATTTCGCTTCAATAAATATATGTGTAAGTATTTGCATGGTTTTATATATATATATATATATATATATATATATATATACACACATATATATACATATATATTATTCCTATATGAACATAAACAGTTTATATTGGTTGAATTCTAAATATTTACACCTAAAAGTGAATAGAGAATATCTTTGTAATTATTTAAAAGCATTTTATCTATGTTTAAAATCAGAGTTAAAATTAGTTATCTTCTGAAACATATTATTTCAATTTAATAGATATAAATATATTAGATATTATTCTTCATAGTTAGACAAGATTAATAAATTATGCAACTGATAATTGATGATTCATCTGATTCTCCTTGTGTTTGAGTGTAGAGACTAAATCTAATTACCTTTAAATGGCATTAAAAATATATTATTTATTTGGCTTCAGAAAAATAATTTTATAGAAACTGTTTATGGATATTTAGGAGTTATATCTTTCATTGTAATATTCAATTCTGTAATTGGCAGTCAGAAAACAAACAAGTGATTGTTAATGTGAAAACATTATCTCTTACCTTGTTTAAATATAGAATTTATATTCAGTTGGCAAGAATGCTAATATGAAAAATATCAATAAAATAAGCATATTGGAAACACACTGAAATTTACACTCCAAGAACATCAGTGTTCTGATTTATTTAGAAAATAATTGTCCTATTATCTCAGGATTTCATGGAGGATAGGCTATGTGGTACCTTGCCCACTGCTACATAAGAAATACCCAATTTTGTTATTTTCCACAAACCAATACATTTGACATTTAAAAGAAATATTTGATTTTTTTTTTTTTTTTTTGCAAAAGCAGTCTCATTGGTTGTGAACTGCCTGTTCTTTTTTCTCCCTCTTGCTCTTCATTTCTTTTCCTGGCAACCATGAGACCCAGATGCTAAGCACTGGAAGATATTTCTTCCAATAGCAGCATCTGGCATGCTGGCAGACACCATAAGCAATTTTGTTTTACGGCTCTAAAGCAGCTTCTGAGTCTATTACATGGTTAATCTGACGGGCTGTCTGGGATGACTTTTCCTCCTGGATGCCATATGCCAACAGTGAAAGACGCACTGAACTGTTTGCCCATTAGGGCTGCTACAAAGAGCACACCTGAAAAAGCTCAGCTGTGAAGAGTACGCTCTGCTTCTGTTTAGCCATTACATTACCAGTGATGAGTGACCCAGCTGAAACAGTACTCAAAGCAATTGCCAAAAGTGCTCGGTGCCCTCTGAACATCAGGGAACACATAGAAGTCAGAATAATCAAATATTCAGGAAACCCTTGTGTCACTTGATACTGAACACCATGTTGCTTCTAATGCAAGGAAAAACATAGGAAATGAGAAGTACAACTTTGTGAGTTAGAGGCAGCAATTCAATCACTGCACTTCTGTAGCAAATGATTCATAAGAGACTGAATTGCCCGATGCTAAGTGATACATCTAACTCATCTTTATACTAAGAGCTTCAGGCTTACAGAGTGCTTACACATGATAAAACATAAAGGACTGATATTTTTAAAAAAGCAAATAAACTAGTAAAATTCACTATCGTACAATGTGTATTATTATTTTTAAGTTATTTTCTCTAGTATAGTGTCATCATTAGAATGCTACATAAAATACCACTTCTTCAGAGAATATTCGAATTATCCAGAGAACATTGGGTCACCCATCAAAGGACTGTATAGGTCTTCCACTTTTGTAGGATTCCTGTGGGTTTTTCAGAATGTCTCAAATATTTTTTTGTTTATGAATGTTAGCTCATAATTTATTCACAAGATAAATAATAAACATTTCATTTTGTATTGTAAAACAACACATTCACATTTATTGTGATTACTATATATGTTATGCAAACAAGAAGACCCATGGCTCATAGAATATTGATATTAAAGAAACATATAGAAGTGTGTTTTTTATGCATCCTCATTTGATAAAAAAGCAAATTCAAATTCCCAAGACCTAAATTAAAAACACGAAAATGTTTACTGAAAGGAGCAAAGAAAATATATGTTCTCCCTGTATATAATTTTAGTATACCATGTGCTCTATGACTCTTCTAGATCACCTGCTTTGGTTAAGACCAAAAGAACACAAGACTGTTTTACAGATGATCTGATATTTACTCAACCACAAAGAAGCAATTATTAAGGTAAATACAATCTAATAATGACTTCTGTGAAGTTGGTGTAAAAATAAAAGTTTATGCTTAAGTGTTTTATATGATTCCGATGTTATATGAGTATCTAGTAAAAGTAAATTTATAATGGTCAAATATTGATATTTCATAAATCAAACTGAAAGTTTAATTTCTTTGTGTTTGATTCCTAGAAAATGCATAACTTGTTATTCACATATGTGTTATACAAGGAAGAAAATAAATGAATTTTCCCAAAATTCAATCAACTATGCCTTTACAAATTGATTTTACTAGTTCACAATCCCAACAAACCCAATTTCCAGGAAACATTAGGACAGATGACAGAGATAAAAATTTCTGTCTCCAGAAAATTCTCACATACACTTGAAAATGTAGTAGACAAATACAGCTTTTCAGACAAGAATAATCAAAAGAAAAACCTTTGAAGTTGGCACATTATTTATTATTATTATTATTGTTATTATTATTATTATTATTATCATCATCATCATCATTGTCATTATTTTTAGAAACACTACTCTAGGCTTTGCAGTTTCACCCATATGAGATAGATGCTTCTTTTTAGACTTCCAGCAAATGTATTAATAAAATGTTTTCCATGGCAATGTACACAGGCAAGTACATGACAAGCCCCTCTGAAAGACATATGAATTATCAAGGTGAATAGATTAATATTTTTAAACAATAGTAACGATTGGGTACATTAGTCCAAAAGTGTTACACGGAACAAGTAGTTTAAAACACTCAGTACTTTCTGTCTCCTTTGTGCACTCCCCTCTTCACAGGCAGGTGCTTCAGAGGTTTCTGTGGTTGGCTGGGTTTGTATGTTTTTATGGTTGCATTATCGTTCCAGATTGTAATTGCACAATTGCTTCAATAATACAGAAATATGTGTCTCAAATTGTGTGTGCGTGTGTGTGTGCATGCGTGCGTGTGTGTGTGCATGTGTGTGTGTGTGTGTGTGTGTGTGCATGTGTGTGTGTATGTATTTAAGTGCATTCAACTTCTGTTGTCCTGAAGAGAACTAGATACTAAACATGGTACCACCATCCATCTTCTCTCCTTAATTAGCTTCTTCATCTCTGGCACCCTGTTGTCTCTCCTACTAATTACTTCAATTTTAATGATAAATCCTGAGTTCTTTTGTTTACAAAAGTGGTCAAGTAACATGACAGGAATTTATTTTTGTTAATACAGAATTTTATTAGTTTTTTTCAAAAGTTCATCAGGTATGTACCATGATTTGATCATATCCACCTCTTAGTCTTTCCAGTAATTGATCCTAGACATACCTCCACAGTCCACCGATCTCATATCTTCCATTAAAAATAGAACAAAGGAGGGAACTGAATCTCTAATCAGGATGTAAAGTAAATAAATGATTAAAGAGAAGAGAAATAAATAAATAAATAAATAAATAAATAAATAAATAAATAAATAAATAAATAAATTTATTTCAGTGAACAGTTTGTGCAGTCTATAAGCTCATGACTGCAGTGCCATCCTTTGGAGCATAACAACTTACCATGGGCCTCACGTTGAAAAGAATTTTAGCCCTCACTGCTCCAGAATCAAGCAACTGCGTGTAGGTCCTAATCTAACTGTGTTAGATTATAACCCATTTTACCTTCTATTTTTGAAAATTCATAGGCTTGATCTTGTATAGGTCTTGTGCGGGCACCAACAGCTGCTATGTGTTTATGTATACAGTGGTCCTATTATGTTCAGAAGACAGTAATACTCTCAGGTCTTTCCCAATCACTGGTTTTTATGATTTTATACCCCTGCTTCTAAAATGGTCACTGATTCTTTGGAGAGGTATCATTTAGCTGCTGCATTTATTACTGATTACTTCCTTGGTATGTGTTCTTACACTTTGACAATGTTAATAACAATATATATATATTTATATTACAAAATATGTGGAAACTATTTTGAAATAAGTTCCCAATTCATGCTTGTTATGGGCTCATAAAAATTTCAGCAACTGCATTTGGAATGAGAACTGAAAGCCAAAAAGTCACTTAACTTTGTTTCCTAACCACAGAGATGATTCCACAAGCCTTACCAAAGACAGGAGGTAATCAGAGAGAAAGAGAGAGATGGTCACAGACATGTTCTTAAAGTATTTATAACTTCAGTCACTTTTTGAGGTATGCAGTCACTGGGTTTTCTTTCTACTTGCTATTGATTCAATACCTGATATTTTTTATGTTTACAAACTTCTCAGTTGCTTAAAAATCAAAGCCAACTCCATTTCTACCATTCACTGTCTGTTGGCTTAGACTCTGCTCTCTGGAGTGTTTAACTTGTATTCTTTCTGTCTATTTGTGCTCACAAAAGATACACATCAACATGTCTGTTATTGTATGAAATTAGTCTGCATCAGGAAAATTCTGTATGATTGGAATCTGCACCACCATCAACTTGTGTTCATGACAGTTGATTCCCTGTGAAGCTCAGTCCCACTGAGGGGAGGTGGTACCCTGCTATGTTGTTTTATCAAGTGTTTTGTTTTGAGCAGTGACTTTATTTTGCAGAAGTGATTATGTTGATATCATCAAATTGAAGTGACATTTATTCTATTGAAAACGTCCTAGACTGGAAATCCTTCAACCAACAAGCACAAAGTTCAACACCTCCGACTTCACCTAACCAATAATGCATAACACACATCTGGCCACTATTAGTGTACTTTGACTTGGGATAATTGTTTCATAGACCCATATATTACTGACTGGTTAAAAATAGTCTGTTTATATATTGCAATGTAAACCTCCAATGACTAGACACAACCCATTTCTTGGCTATGTTTTTATTCCATTTTAGAATTGTATTTGCATGTATGTTTTCCCTGAATGGGTGTCTGTGCAGTTTGTGCTCATTGAGGTCAGAACATGGCATCTGATTTCCTGAATCTGATGTACAAATAACTGTGAGCTGTCATGTGGGGGCTGCAAATTTTGAACCCACTTCCTTTGAAGAAGGTAATTGCTATTAACTCCTAAACCATTTCTGCAGCAGTTACCGGATATATCCAAATTGCAGAAGCCGTACCCCAAACAATATGCCATATATCAGTGCACTTTGAAAACTTTACACATCCACATAATATACAGCAAATTTGTGTTTTAAGGGAAAACTTAATTTTCACAGAAGTGAGTCCAACATCTCACTGTTCTCAATACCACAGTGAAAGATGTCTAATAGTCCAGCATCATATAGTTCCCTGTTTCTGGGGCATACATGTGAACTGGGCACCCATTAGTCAGCCTTCTTAGATGTGCTCTCATGTTCAGAGCCAGCTCAGATTTGCAGATCCATCCTCTCCAACCATTAAGATTAGTGAGTGACACCAGGTGTAATATGTTGTGACTTCTGTCACTACTATGATGATTTGGCATCACCCTTAAGTGAATTATAGTCTCATTAGGCAATGCAAGAAATAAAGACGTAGATATAAAAATATTGTTCTGGTCTGGCTCAATTATTCATGTCCTTTCATTTGCCAAGTTGGCCGACTTCCCTCCTCATTGTTGCCAGATTGGCTTCCTTTGGCAGGGTATCTGCTTATCCTGTCCAGACTTAACAGACGAAGAGTATCCAGGACACTGCTTTTGTGACCACTGCACTTCAGACTCTCCTTATTTATTCTCTAATTGGAAGCTAAGGAGAAATGGTGGCCTCAGACACCAATTCCATAGTTGAACCTGAGACAGGCAGAGTCACATACACAGAAACATGGACATTGTAATCAAGCCAAGACTGGGGCGACTGGCTAGCAAGGAAGTCCCGACTACAATTTTTGAACAGCCATAAATTTCTTTAAATCATGATACAGACAGGGCCTCTATGAATCATCTCAATAAGTAAAGAAAACATGAGCCTTTGAAATACAGACTGGCACAGACTACAGACTTGCCTCAGAGGTTGGGAACATGTGCTATTAGCCCCAGGTTTGAGTCTAGTACTCATTATGTGGCCCCCAAATACTGGTGACTTCTGCTCCTGGAGGCCCCATGTTTCTGGTCTTACTGTGCAACTGCACTCACATGCAAATGCCCTCCACCCACATCATTAAATATAAAGATCAAATTTTTACAAAGTAAAATAAAACTATTAAGGATTGAGGTGGAGACTATTCTTTGCAGACGATTCATTAGGCTTCAGGTATTCAAATGATGCAACTGAAATAAAAAAGGGATAATATTATGGTTCTTCCTTTAAATTCACGTGGGTAATTATGAATCTCCCTAATTCCACATAAGCCTGACATACCGAAGTCACATGTATTAGAATCTAACATCTGTATAATGAACTCAGAGACTCATCGATGGAAACAGAAACCACAGAGCCACCATACTGTGCAGAAGCCAGTAGCTGGCCACTTGATCCTTTCCTGAAGTGAATGAAGGACGTCATATGGAACATACATGTTTCTCTGTAAGATGCCATCATGACCTCGGGTAGACACCAGTGTGGTGTGTCAAACTTTGAGGCTACTCCAGCTGGTGCTTACCCCTCCATACTTTTCCATGTCCTGTGATGCTGGCACCATCACTTTGGGAGTAATTGTCTTGATCTTTCTTTATCTTTTTCTTTTACATTACTGCAAAATGTTCTTTCTTCTGTTAAAAAAAATCACAGTTTTAAAAGACTATCAATTTATTGAAACTACAAAGGGCTTTTGAATTTTAAAAGTATTTAAAAAATTAATTCCCTAAATTTAAAAGAAAATTCAACCTACCAAGAAAGAAAGAAATAAAGAAAAACAGAAAGAAAAACAGAAAATAAGAAAGAAAGAAAGAAAGAAAGAAAGAAAGAAAGAAAGAGAGAGAGAGGGAGGGAGGGAAGGAGGAAGGAAGGAAGGGAGGAAAGAGAAATAAATGGGACAAACAACAATGTAACTATCTTATTCTGATCCTTTATATTAAAACAAGTTACATTAAGTAAACAAACAAAGAAATCCCTGAGGAGTTCATCTATGCTGTTTTCCTTATGTACTCAGTGGAACTATTTCATAGTTTCAAGGAGACTTTATGAAAAGTTGCAAATGTTTCCATTTTTTAGTCTTAAAATATGTGAAAATCCTTTGAAGCCAATTTTATGGGAAATTACTAAGATATATAGAAAACCTATGTCTTGAGGATCATGGGTAGACTGCACATCTTGTGTTACAACTCTCATGCTGTGTTCTGCCTCTGATTGGTAGCCCAAAGGCATCATTTCGAGTGGAGTCATATTGTTTAGGAATAGTGACTCATGCTGTTTCACTGCAAAGCAATCAGTAACACACTGATCGATTGGACAGGCCAGAAGAAAAGAGAAAAGAGGAATGGACATACTCCTATTTCTTCTATTAAAGACATTGAAATGGAACCTATTGAGAGTAGTCTCAGTGGAATTGAGATTAACATTTTACAAAACGCTTTTTACTTGTGCATACTTGACTTTATAAATCTTAGTTAAATGCTTCTTTTCAAACTTTATATTTGAAAAATATGTTCACAAGTATACAGATGGACAAGCATAATCTAATTAAAGGTGGTTAATATTAATTGACTGAATATAAGTTGTGTAAAAATACTTCCATCGTTGTTTTAAAATTACCTCCGACAACACTGAGTTTCCACGTATGTTAGCTTATGCCTGCAGCACCCGTCTGACCCTTTTTGCAGTATGAGATATAAGAAACCAAATAGATTTCAATGTTATGTATTTAACATTAACACATATTAAACAATAGAAATTCATATTGTCTATAATTGTGTTATAATGTTCTCTAATTAATGTGACTTGTAAAATGCTGTGAGATTAGAACACAGACACGCACAGAGGTCAGGTGATGTGACATAGTGAGAAAACAACACCAAAAGCCCAAGTGAAATGTTTCCTAAGAAACTACTGACTGATTTTTTTTTCAGTATGAGTGTCTAGCAACCAATAGAAAAATAGCTGACTACAACTGGTGACATATTTCCATCCATGTCGTAGCATAGCATCTTTACGGTTGAGATCTAAAGTCAGCTGTAATTTTAGAATTCGTGACCCCAGTCACCGAAGACTTACCTGAGAACCAGTTTTAGTCATTGAAAACATCTACTTATGTCACTGATACCAAGACATCACCTTTTGTTCTCCAGTACTGAAAATATGTGCTCAAATTAAAGTCAAACTGAAATACTGTCCCAGAAAAATTCATTTTAAAGGATTGAAAAGATAGTCTTATGTCTTTGTAGAGCTGTTTGATTCTTCTTATTTTGCAAATTTTCCCATGAGGATGGTCATTGTTTTTATGTATTATATTACAAATGGGAAAAATTGATAACCACTACCCGTGATTTTCTGGCAATGAAAATGCTTAGCATCTTCTCCTCCGATTGTTCTCTCTTTTTCAGGTCATGGAAGTAGTGCTTCTGCAAACCATTCTTCCCTGAGGTAATAGAACACACCGCTGAGGCAAATATAAACTTCCACCATCCTGCATGACCAGCAGCGTTGCGAGAATCCTGGAGCCTGACTATCCTTTCTTATAATTTACTAGAAAACCAATGCTTGGAGGTCCTGAGAACTGGAAATGCTACTAAATGATTTGAGGTGATGAATCTAACTAGAATATTATGTTTCTGTCCCTTAACCAAGGTGTATTTGAAGAAGGGAAACTCCAAAGACTAGCTCTAGTAACCAAACCATATTACCATCACAGAATGAGGTTCTTGAACATTTTATTATTTTTTAATTTTTTTCCCTCTCATTAAACATATATTCTTTTCTCATTCTATAATCTCACAATATAATGTGAATACAGTTTCCCTTCCTCTAATACTCGCAGTTCCTCCTTGTCTAACTGAATCCACTTTCCTTCCATCTCTTAGTAGCGAAAAAAAATAAATCAGACTTCTAACAGATAGCAACAAAATGCAATAAAACAAAATACAAGATAAAGGAAAACCATTATATCAAAGCTGGACAAGACAAACTAAAAGAAAAAAAAAAGCCTCAAAAGCAGGCACGAGGTTCAGTGACTCACTCGTTCATACACTCAGGAGTCAGTCCCATAAAGGTACTGAACTGAAATTATAATGCACATGCCATGAGTGGGGCAGATCACTGTAGGCTCCCTGATTGTTGGTCAGTCTCAGTAATCCACTGGGTTCATTTGTTCAGCTGATTTGGAGTACCTTGTCTCCTGGTGTTCTGTCCCCCACCCCTGCCTGCTCTAAATGGAAGGAATTGATGAGGTCATTCCATTTAGAGCTGTGTGTAGGAGGTTCTGGCTTTCTGCATAATGTCTGAGTGTGGGCCTCTGTCTTTCTTCCCATCTGCTACAGTAGGAAGAGTCTCTGAGAGTGGCTGAAGAAGTCCCAGATCTATGAGCAGAGCAGAATAACATTTAGAGACGTTTTATTATTATTTTCCATTGCAAATTATAATTAATTCTCATATTGCCCTAGAAATACCCTTCAATACTAGCTGTCTTTCCCCTCACTCCCTTCCTCAGCAACCTCACTCCTCACACTTCACATTTGTTTCAGCCCACCCTGGACTCCATTCCATCTTTAAAAGCTTCCTATCTTCCCCTCCTGGGACATCTATGTGTCCCATCTAGTCACTTCTAGGCTTATCTACCCTAGGTCATTGACTCTATCATGGTTGTCATATATTTAATGACTAATAACCAGATATACATTATACACACTACATACAATATTTATCAAACAGGAGTTTGAATTACAAATGGCGCCTCTTTGCAAATTCTGCAGTCAGTGCTGAGAATGGTGTCACAGAAAACCTGAATCAAGGCCTGCAGACCTCTCTAGGTACTAAGACCTCTCAGGATTTCCTTCATATTCTTTTCAGTTTCTAATATTACTGATGATAATCAACATACACACATCACACACCTCAGAGTCCACAACACCGGGCTCAAGAAATAAATGAAATAAAACAAAACACGTTTAGTGACTGCTTTATTTCCCTGATAGATCACAAGCTGCTGGCTATGTGGGCTTAGCTGACTGAGATTCATACTGACAATCTCTATCTCGACTCATCCCTTAATGTCTCTTAATGTAAGAATTTTCCCTAACTTATACTCAATCTAACTTTATCAAGATCTCATTAGCCTCTCCCATAATTTAACAATCATATGCCTTACTGTATATGAAAAGATATTCATTTTATGTAAAGAAATGTCATATCTCACTCTGTCTTTGCAGGTTATTTTTAATACTGCCACTGGCTTATGTGCACAAAAGCTAAAATTCATATTACAGATAAGAGAAAGACACGGGTTCCTTAAACATTAAAAAGAAAAGATAGTTACAAAGTTCAATTGAGCGACCCCACTACTACTCATAAAATTTTCCATTATAAGTTCTGGGTAACCCAGATGTTCAGAATATGGACTGACTGAGTTTTCATAGGATTGGAGTTTTGTTACCAGTATTCAAATATGTAATTCACAACTGTCAGTAATTTCACCTCCAGGGCATCAAACTCTTCTGTACTCTGTCAGAATACACGTGCACATGGACCCCTCCCCCAACACACACACATGCGGATCAAATTCCACACTAAATCTCATGTTGCAGAAACAACATAATCACTTGTTTGTAGTAACACAAGGCAAAGAGAAACCAACTGGAAGGAACTAACTCCTGTTGAATAAAAAGTTACAACATATTATTTATAATATTCATTGAAATGTGATCCAGACTAAAACCCACCAAGTAGACAATTGTTTTACCTAAACATGGCCAATGCTGAAGTTCTCTGAAGAGTACATTTGAGACTCTATTTAATTCTGTGGCTTTCCTTCTTGTTTAGCCTTTGATCCTTACAGATACTTTATTCTGTCAAAATGTATTTTTATATACTCCCTGCGTCAAGGGAAAGCAGATAAATATTAGCACTCTCCAAGATACTCTAAAAATTAATGACTTTTGTCTTTTCCAAAGGCATTCTTAAATCTATCCTTTGATCCTCTGGGAGGAGGTGAGCGACTTCTCAAAGTCTATAATACCACCATAACTTCCCACTGTACCTCACAGACTGCACACTACAACTACCCCTTCCCTATTGATATGTACAGAAGATAGTCCCTAGCCAGGAAAAAGTAACTATCTCAGCACAACTGCTACCTCGGCTTAAGGAATACCTAAAGTTGTTGCTACCAAAAATATAAAATAAATATTTTTAAACAGACATTTTATCTCCTTGAAGATGAGAGGTCTCCACATTTTTTAAGCTAATGCCTTATGGGAGAAAATTTGATGATAGGCCTGGGGGTGCAGCTTGGTTGTCTGTAAACTAAAATAACCGAATTAAAGCTTTACATGTGAATTCCAAACTGTCACCTTTACAGTCTTCCACACAGTTCTTCTTCCATATGTAACTGCTTAGTGAGACAGTGTGATGATACATTTTCTCCATCATATTACAGCTTAGGCGAAACCTATGGATAGATATGAAGATCATCTACAGGTTTACATTCAGAATCATTCTGTCAGCTTCTCTTTAGCACTGGAATAATGTGTAACATGGAAATGAAACAAAACACATAGGTGGTGTTTTCTTTACTTAATGTTTCTTAGGTAAGGTTTCTCTTTTAACTTATAATTTTTTAAAGGCCATAATTTGAGAAAACTAAGTGTCCTGGAGACATACCTGCATTGTCTATTTGTCAGTTGTTTCTATACTGTAAGAATTGACTCCAGTAAATGGTAGCAACTACCGAAATAATGATATATTAAACAAACAATAATAGTGTTCAACAAATTTTTTATATAATGCAGGTAAGAGTGTATTTAGTAGTAGCAATAATATTAAGTTTCTAAATATTAGCACATCTTAAGGTTGATCAAGGTATTTTTTAAAGCTTAGAATAAATATTTGATGACAGCAAACCAGAGATTCAGAAAACAAAATAATATACTCGAGAAATAGATGAAAAATTTGGAGCAAAGGAGGTATCTAGCTCTCAACCACATTGTCCGCCAATGGATGATTCTGAATAGATCTAGCCAGTTGCTCACCTCTTCAAATAAATCATAACAGTCGTTGTAGCAAAAAATAATTTGTTCTTTGTCATTAAGGAACCCAAAACATCCTAATGGACATAACTACTTATCCAATAATAATACTAGATGAATAGTATGTTTCCTTAAACTCAAGCTGTAGACAAACATATATAGTTTTCTTTATATTTTTGTATTCTATCTAACACTGAACATAATAAAAGCAATATACAGCAAACCAACAGCCAACATCAAACTTAACGGTGGGAAATTTGCAGCAATCCCACTAAAATCAGGGACTCGACAAGGCTGCCCACTCTCCAGCTACCTATTCAACATAGTACTGGAAGTCCTGGCTGGAGCAATAAGACAGCAAAAAGAGATGAAGGGGATACAAATTGGAAAGGAAGAAGTAAAAACATCACGTTTTGCAGATGACATGATAGTGTAATTATTGACCCCAAAAATTCCACCAGAGAACTCCTACAGCTGATAAACAAGTTCAACAAAGTGGCTGGATATAAAATGAAATCAATCAAATCAGTAGCCTTCCTACATTCAAAGGACAAACATGTGGAGAAAGAAATTAGGGAAAAGGTACCCTTTACAATAGTCATAAAAACTATGAAATACCTTGGTGTGACTCTAATTAAGCAAGTGAAGGACCTGTATGAAAAAAAAAGGAAATCGAGGAAGATCTCAGAAAATGTAAAGATCTCCCCTGCCCCACTAACAACTGAAGTATACACATTTTTGTCTTCCTACTTCCTGACCTTTAAGTGGTATGTGAATTATATCTTGGGTATTTTAAGATTTTGAGCCAGTATCTACTTCTTGGTGAGTGCATACCAAGTGTGTTCTTGTGTAACTGAGTTACCTTACTCAGGATATTTTCTAATTCCAACCATTTGCATAAAAATAACATGGAGTCATGAAATAGTACTCCATTTTGTAAATGTTCCACATTTTCTTCATCCATTCTTCCATTGAAGAACATCTTGGTTCTTTCCAGCTTCTGGCTATTATATCAGGAACTCAAGGCCCATAACTAAACATAGTAAACACAATATAACGCATACAGGAAGCCAACATCAAACTAAATGTATAGAAACATGAAGCAATTACATTAAAATTAGGGACCAGACAAGGCTGCCCACTCTTTCCTTACCTTTTCAATATAGTACTCTAAGTTCTAATCAGATAAATTAGATAACACAGGACGGTCAAAGGGATACAAATAGGAAAGGAAGAAGTCAAAATATCAGTATTTGTAAATGACATAATGGTATAATTAAGTGACCCCAAAAATTCTACAGAGAACTTCTAAACCTGATAAACAACTTCAGCAAAGTGGCTAGATATAAAAGTAAGTCAAACAAATCTGTAATCTTCCTCTTCTCTAAGGATAAACAGGCTGAGAAAAAAATTAGGGAAACAGCCCCCTTTACAATAGTTACAAACATTATAATACCTGAGTGTGACTCTAACCAAGCAAGTGAAAGATCTGTGTGACAAGAACTTCAAGATTCTGAAGAAAGAAATAGAAGACCCTGGAGATAAAAAGATCTCCCATGCTCATGGATTGTCAGGATTAATATACTAAAAATGGCCATGTTGCCAAAAGCAATCTACTAGAGATTCAATGCAATCCTCATCAAAATTCCAACTCAATTCTTCATAAAGAGAAAAAGAGCAATTTAAAAATTTATTTAGAATAACAAAAAAAAAATGCCCTACTCTCAACAATAAAAGAACTTCTGGGAAAAACTACATTCCAGACCTCAAGCTGTATTACAGAGCAATAGTGATAAAAGCTGCAGGGTATTGGTACAGAAATAGGCAGGTAGTTCAAAGATATCAAATTGAAGACCCAGAAATGAATCCACACACCTCTGGTTACTTGAACTTTGACAAAGAAGCTAAAATCATCCAGTGGAATAAAGGCATTTTAAACATATGGTGCTGGTTCAACTGGAGGTAAACAGGTAGAGAATGCAAATTGACAAAATCTTATCTCTGTACAAAGCTCAGGTCCACATGGATCAAGGACCTCCACATAAAACCAGACTTACTGAAACTAATAGAAGAGAAATTAGTCAAAAGCCTTGAAATATGGACATGGAAAAATGTCCAGAAAAGAACAACAATGGCTTATGCTCAAAGATCAAGAAGAGAACAAATGTAGGCTCATAAAATTCCAAAGCTTCTGTAATGCAAAGGACATTGTCAAAAGACAACCAAGAGCTTGGAAAAAGACGTTTTTCCAGTCCTATGTCTGATAGTTGGCTAATATCAAATATATAAAAGGAACTCAAAAAAGTTGCAAATTACTCTATTTAAAAAGTGGGTACAGATCTAAACATAGAATTCTCAGCTGAGGAATACCAATGACTGAGAAGCACCTAAAGAAATGATCAAAATTCCTACTCATCAGGGAAAAGCAAATCACAACAACCCTAAGATTCCTCCTCACACCAGTGAGAATGGGTAAGATCGAATCTCACATGACAGCAGATTCTTGCAAGGTTATGGAGAAAAAAGAACATTCCTCAATTCCTGGTTGGAGTGCAAGCTCATACAAACACTGTAGGAATAAGTCTGGCAATTCCTCAGAAAGTTGGACATAGTACTTACTACCTGATGACTCAGCAGTACCTCGGGGCATATGTCTAAAAGATGCTCCAACATATAGCGAGGGCCTGTACTCCTCTGTGCTCATAAATGGTTATTTCTAGTTATATCCTGTAATCATATTTTATATCCCTTATAGTAGCGATCTCACACAACAAGCTTAAAATACAAATATGAAAACTCAAATGTCCTCCTGTAGCCTAAAATTTCTGACAGGACTGTTTCTTTTAAAAATGTAGAATGTGTGGTGTGCATGGGGCACATACATGTTTAAGATCAGCACTTCAAAAGTATGTGGGTATCTGTAAATAAAAGGCTTAGTGAGTTCTAAGCTAGGGAGGGCTATGTAGAGATACTCCATCTCAAAAAGCTCTCCGTCTCTGTCTCTGTCTCTGTCTCTGTCTCTGTCTCTCTCTCTGTCTCTCTCTGTCTCTCTCTCTCTCTCTCTCTCTTCCCTCCCTTCCTCCCTCCCTCCCTCCCTCCCTCCCTCCCTCCCTCCCTCTCTCTCTCTCTCTCTCTCTCTCTCTCTCTCTCTCTCTCTCTCTCTCTCTCTCATGTGTGTGTTAGAAAGAGAAACAGGAGAGAAATACAAAATTTTTATATGAGCACTCTGAGGTATACGTGTGTGTGTGTGTGTGTGTGTGTGTGTGTGTGTGTGCAAGTTTCCAAGAAAAGGATGCAATAAATAGTGCTACACAGCTTTAAAGTCCATGAATCACTGCACAGACACTGTAACCCTGATGGTGCACTCGCAGCACTCATATCTCCGCTATAACCACCAACTCTCTAAGGGGACTTCAGAACTATAAAACAGGACAGAAATAATATTTGGTACTGTAAACTAAGCCAACACTTTGGAGCTAGTAAGTCCATGAACCTTAGCAGAAGACCCACTATTATAACTTGTTAACTGAACATAATACCTAGCTACATTCTAAATATTTATCTTCATATGGACAGATAAGTTCTCATTGGTCTTCCAGAAGAAATTTCTCTTTGCAACATGTGAAGATATGTACAGCTCTTGCCAGTCATAAGGAAACTTTTCTTGATAACATATAAAGACAATGACAGGAAATCACATGTGGCTCAAATGCAAATAATAATTGATTGTGAGACACCCAACCCCAATTAATGTATCTATAACACAACTCATATACAGAACACTCATGGAATATAAAATGCTGAGGACCAGAAAATCTGCTATGAGATCCTGTCTCTGAGAACTGACAGACTCTCAGGTCTCAAAGAAACTGGCCTTAGATGAAATGCCACAGAGTGGAGAGAGGGAACTTGTAGAGCCTATCACCAGTAGAAAGACAGAACATCAAGTGAGGGACAGGATTGTCATCTTATAGTCAAAATAGACCCCTAATTGATCCTGTCTGAAAGAACTGCAGGTATGAAAATTGAGAAGATTCTGAGGAAAAGAGATCAAGAGACATGACCAACTTGGGATCCATATCAAGAGGAGGCCACCAAGTCTGACACTATTACTGATGCTATGGTATATTCACAAAAAGACACCTACCATGACTGTCCTCTGAAAGACCCAACAAGCAGCTAAAGGAGTCAGATCGTTGCACCCAAGCAATGAAAAGAAGCTGCTGAGGTTGAATTAGGAAAAAGCTGGAAGAAGCTGAGGAGGAGAAGGACCCTATAAGAAGACCCACAGTCTCAACTAATTTGGACCCCCAAAGGTCTCTTAAACACTAGGCCACAAACCAGGCAGCATACACCTGCTGATATGATATTCCCAACATATACACAGCAGAAGACTACTGGGTTTGTACTTAGTGTGAGAAGATGCACCTAACCCTCAAGAAACTGGAGGATCCAGAAAGTGGAGAGGTCTGATGTTGGGTTGGGGAAGGAGGTAGGTACATCCTTGTGACGACGGGAAAGAGGAGGTATGGGATGTGAAACAGTCATAGGGTAGACTGGAAAGGGAATATAGTCTTAATTAAAAAATGATTAAATTTTAAAAAAAAGAAAATTGAGAGTGAAGCTTTACACAAGATATCTCAACAACATGGCTGCCTGAATAAAGCCTGAAGAAGTACACCACCAACAGACATGCTGACATTAAATAGGGAATCTTATTAGGCCCCATATCTGGCCAAAATTCTTAGACACTCAAAAAATGCAGAGACTGTGAAATGTAATTTACTCCAGGAATAAAACCCCTTAACTGTTTATCCAGTTTCAAATAGTCAGTCTTGGAATCAATCACACACACACAACAGTAAACAAAATGATCACACTATCTGTACATATTCAATACATATCCATAAATGTTGAAGGAAAGAGCCCATTATATTGTGAAAGAGCATAACGATGGGAAGAAATGAACAGAGAAAATGTAAGTGAAGAAACAATTTAATTGTCTTTTTAATTAAAAAATAAATCAACACATTTCTTAAGTAATTACAAATATGTTACAACTACATTCATTTAATACTCCTTAAATCCTAGAAACAAAATTTTTCTTATATGAAGTAAAATCTAAAATAGTAAAACACAAAACTAGGGCAATATTGTTATTTGAGGATGCTATGATTTGTCTTTAGGGATTTTAAATACCTTTATGGATGGTAATTCAGTCCTGTACAAAGAAAAACAAGCAGATGAAGGAAACTGAAAGTTAGAAAGATGGTCTTCAACAGGGAATAACAAACAACTTGTTGTCTAGTATCTAATGGCTGCCCAGAAAACATACATAAACCAACATTATATACAATGAACCTAAGGAGGATCTATCTATCTATCTATCTATCTATCTATCTATCTATCTATCTATCTATCATCTATCTATCTATCATCTATCTATCTATCTATCTATCTATATATCTATCTATCATCTATCTATCTATCTATCTATCTATGATCAATCTATCGCTCATTTATCCATACATCCATTTATTGATCCACCTACTTATCTGTCATATATCTATAACTCTGTATCTATGATCATTGACATACAATCATTTAATGCGAAGGGTAAATGAAAGAATATAGAGAGAAGCATGTTGTAATTATTTTCTAGTATCAAATGTATACAATTTTAAAGTCTTTTAAATTCTATATAATTTTTAAAGTGTGTAATTCAAAAATAGTGTAGGGTAATATACATTTGTTGTCCATCACTAGGGAGGCACCAGCAGGATTATCAAAATGTTGAAGCTGATGTTGACTCCTAGCAATATTTCCATTTCCAAAAACAGAATGGGGGCTAGAAATTAAGAAGGAGATGTCACTTTATATGGCCATAATAATGACCATGAGACAGTATACTGAATGTGTTCAAGTAAAAATATGAAATATGTTTTTAATGCCTATGATAACTATATATATATATATATATATATATATATATATATATATATATATATATTGATATTGAAAGACTAGCAAGGCTTATATTTATTCTTCTCTAAACAAAACTGTCAACTTATTATAATAACATTGAAGTAGCACAGGTAATTTTATAAAATTATGAATTTTACTCTGTCATCTTTCACACTATATGTCCTTTGACCACATTCACCTTCCTTTTGCTATCTGCTCTCGTTCCTTCACTCTCTCATTGATTATATGACTTCTATATTTTTTTCCAATCGATGAAAATCTATACAACCCTCTTAAAATTTAAAAATGTGAGATAACTTAAAACAAAACCTCCTTAATCTATTGAATATATTATCTTTGATAACTAAAAAATTTACTGACTCATTTTACTTAAGCCAAAGCAGATGTACTTAGTTTGTGTATAACCAGAAAGTATTGGGACAGATATTTTCTTGAGATGCATCTTGATTTAAGATTTCAATGATATCACCCTTCTACTAACCATATATTTGGTAAGTGACCAACATGTACTCAAGTCATTCTAAAGTTGCTATTAATCATCACATTGTAAATCTAGTAACTACATATAAATGCTGTAAATTATTTTTTACTTGTGTCTACTGACACCTTCTTTATTCACAAGATGACAATTGCTAACTCTCAGGGTAAGATAAGTTATCTATGAAATTCAGAATATAACCAAAATAATTTTCCACTACTCTAAGTAGCAATTTTGAAGGTCATTCTCCTAAGGATGATATCTTAGTTATTACTATTACTATAATAAAACATTGCATCCAGAGTTATTATTAAGAACTGACATTCATATTTTAATCAAGCTAAATTCCAGAAATTTAAAGTTAGGCTGCAGGTTTCAAATCTTACAAGGAACTTTTCCTGCCTTTTGTGTAAGTATTTTACAAAAGATGAAGACCGAATACACAAAGACTTAATTCTATATCTTCATGTGATAGAAAACTTACAGGATAAACCTTTGTCTTAATTCAACGATTTGAAGAAGTACAACCCTGTTGACTTGTTCACCACATAAGAAACCCACATTGTCATCCTACTATTTTAGAAGTACAGTTTCAGCATATCGATTTGTGAGGACATATTCAGAAAGTGACAAAGAGTTTAATTATCGCTGTGTCTTGCAAGTAAACTGTGCATGCAAAATGTTGAGAACTTAGCCAAGGTCACTTGCTGTCTCACTAGACCTAAGTATCTATAAATATGCATAGTTTTATCTAAAAGTAAGGAGTCATAGTATTTTTCTGCAAACCCTGGTGGGGTATTTCTTTCTCATGAATAGAGAACAACTGGTGAGCTTTGTGGCTGACACTGTTGTCTACATACTGATCATGCTGAGATGTGATGACCAAACAAATCATTCAAACAGTAGGAACAATTAGAAACTGCTTTGATTATCCAAAGCCTAGCTCTAATTTCTGTTTACAATACTGTAGTTTCAAGGACAAAGCAATTTTTTTCTCTCTCACATATAAATGTCTCTCTACACGGGCAGGAATCTCACTCAAGTACCATGATAACTCACTCTCTTTGGAATTCTTCCACTTAAACTGAAATACAAAGAGAATTCTTTAGCTAAGTGATATAAGACCCAAGAGACCATTGGTCCTACTCGCTTTGTTTTTCTTATCTTCATTCTCATGTTCAGAACATAATCATTATTTTGTACCTTTTCTGTAGAAAACCACTTCCTATTATATACTAAGAACTCAATATTAAGTTTTTTGTGGCATAATATTTTTATTAATTTTTTGTGAATGTTCTATCATGCAACATGATCACACTCACTTCCCATTTCTTCCCTCACCCTTATGACTTCTACTGCACCCCCTTCTAAAATTAAATTTAAGTAAAAAAATAGAACAACATTTGAAAGTCCAAACTGTATTATCTATATACTCAGTGGAGCAGGATCAAACACTCCAATACCTGCCTTTATAGTAGAACTAAGCCTTTCACCTAAAGATTTTAACTATGACTTATGATCCTTCCTTGATTTTATGATTGCTTCTGTTGTTGACTATACAAAATCATTTTCATGGCTCTGATTTTTTATATAACATTAAGGTGTAATATTTCTGCATATACTATATTCCAAGAATGTCCTTATAAACTATTCCTGTCCATCTTCAATACGATGACTTACCTTTCTCTGTTCTTATATCGTTTGTATAAAAAGCAGCAAGTAGTATAACATATTTTGAAATTTTCTAAAATGTTGATATAGATTGTGTTATTATTGTTGCTGCTCTATTAATCATTAGATTATTAATATATATGAGATACCATGTTCCAGATGATAACACAAGGCCAAATCCTATGGCTGTTGAATTTAAAGAGAAATTGTGTCAACAAGGTAAAGAGCTATTCCGGCATCGCAGCAGTGAAAGGAGTGGGGTGAGCACGTTCAACAGAGACAAAGTGACATGTAATCAAAGTGCATGAAGGAGCACATATTCACGAGTGTTTTTCAAGATAATTCATATATTTATGCTCAGAAATAATGTTAAGATATTTCTCAAATCTCAAGCATACAAGATGCCCAAATTACTTATGCAATAAAATATTCTAAAAGAGCCTAGTCATCCCTTTTTTCTCTTCAGGTTGAAAAATAGAAACATTTACTAAAATAACCACAGTAAATTAAATAAGCTCATTTGAGGCTCTCACTTTTGGTTAACAAGTCATCAGAAATGAGAAATTGATTTCAAGGAATTAAATGATGTTTCACTCCAATGAATGGATAAAATCTACCTCCATGATATGTCGAGCCCCACCTCGTCTGGCAAGGAAGACACGACACTCGTATTCTTCTCAACAGCCTTTATTCAGGAACACCTTGATGCTGAACACGGGAAACTGGAGCACTGAGCGCTCTCTCTATTTATCTCCCTCTAAGGGGGAAGGATGATTTGTCCCTCAGGGATTGGCAGAGCAGGGATCACCAAATTAGCATAGTGCCACCTGGCGCCAAGAGCAGTATTGCACATGCGTAATACATTTGTTTACCACAGTGCAAGTGGATGTCAGCGCCATCTTAGCGGACGCGGTCCGGGAACTGCTCCCTACAATGATACACTAAATGGCATGAGGAGGAATACTAGCAACCTATAGGAACTTGGGGCTTCATATTTCTATTGACAATGATTTCATGTTGTTTTGCTCTCATCAAAGAATCAAGAGGACATTACTTTCAACCTTAATTTTAAATGTAAAATTAGGTAAGATCAACGCTTAGGAGTTAGAGTCAAAGGGATTATAAATTCAGAAAACCTAGCTTACATATGTATAACATACTTAATAGACCAAATAATAAAAAAATAAATAAATAACTGTAGAATCATGCTATGTTTGGTCATCTTACAGATCTCTTACATTGCTCTTTCCCGTTAGCCACGAGTGAACCACACATGAGAATGTAGTGTGCAGAAATCATAAAGTCATGTGTGCACTCTCTCAGTGCTGTCTCACCTATGATTATTTATTTTGTGAACCATCCCAAAATAATATAACTTATTTCACCCGTTAATCCGATACATCTTTTTTTTTAGTTTTGTAAGAAATTTGTTTACTGAAATATGAAATTAAATACAGTATTTTACATGGTTCTATTTATAAAGCTAAACTAAATATAGTACATAACAAATAATGTGAGTAAGTTCTAGAGCAAAACTATGTAAACAAATATGACCACTTCAAGACAGAATCTCCAGTGAAAGTGACATGGACCTACACAGAGATGACAGAAAACACTGAAGAACACCACTTTGAGAGGACAACTAAAACCATATACTCTTTTGAAAAAAAAAAAACAACTATTAGTAAAATAAAAAGTATAACTGAAAATTTTCCAAATGAAAAAAAGACTATAAGAAGACTATAAACAAAAATACTTTGATTGATTCAGGAAAAGCAATTCTGTTTCCTCTGTTCCTGTGCTTGCTTGTTTGTTTTGTCACAGTGTAACTTGATATAGAACCCAGTCACAGAATTGCACAGTTCCACATCCAAGCTCCACAAATGTTAAAGGAATCCACAGAGTAGAACAGAGCTGATGACTTTCTTGCTTTAAACTGAATACATTCTCATATAGGAGACACATCACACTATGTCTACTTATATAATATACAACATCAAAAAAAAAAAAAAAAAAACCAAGACATGCAAATTTCTATGCATGCACAACTAAGCACCAACAGATTTTTTTTGTTTTTCCTTTCTTTTTTTAACAACTTTATTTTACAAAACAAAGATAAATGTACCCAACAGATTTTTAAATGGAAAACCCAATAGTTTTCCTGCCTCCCAGCTTTCCTACCCACAATTCTGCATTCCATTCCTCCTCCCCCTTTTCTCTGAGAGAATTCTCTCTCACCACCAGGCCTCTCACTTCCCCAAGGCCTCATGACTCTTGAATTAGGAACATTTCCTACCACTGAGGCTAGACCAGGCAGTCATCAGCTATATATGTGTTGGGGCCTTCAAACTAGCTCATTTATGCTGCTTGGTTGGTGGCTCAGTGTTTAATAGTTCTCTGGAATCCAGGTTTGTTAAAATTGCCAGTCTTCCTAAGAAGTTGACTTCCTCTCTCTTCGTTCAGCCTTTCTCTAATTCAACCATTGAGATCACCAACTTCTGTCAAATGGTTAGATGTAAGTATTTTTTGTCTGTCTTAGCTGATGATTAGGTCTTTCAAAGGACAGCTATGCTAGGCTCCTGCCTATGAGCATGTCATAGCATCAGTATTAGTTTCAGGTCATGGTGTCTGCTCATGAGTTGGATTACCAGTTGGACTGTTCACTGGATCATCTTTTTCTGTTTCTTTTCCATTTTTGCCCTTGCACTTATATTGAACAGAAACATTTTGGGGTTAGAAATTTTCCTTATGGATTGGTATACCATCCTTCTCTTCTATCTGAGCTAGACTGTTCAAGTTCCCTGTTTCTTTCTTTCTTTCTTTCTTTCTTTCTTTCTTTCTTTCTTGCTTTCTTTCTTTCTTTCTTTTTTCTTCCTTCCTTCCTTTCTTTCTTTCATTTTTTCTTTTTTTCTCTCTTTATTTTTTCTGTCTGTCTGTATGTCTTTCTTTCTTTCTTAGTATTTTTTATTGTTTATTGGATATATTTTGGTTACATTTCAAATGTTATCCCCTTTCCTGGTTTCCCCTACATAAAGCCCCTATCTCATTCCCCTTTCACCTGCTTCTAGGAGAGTGCCCCCACAATGTGCCTTCCCACCTCTACTCTTGGACATTCCTCTACACTTGGCATGATCAAGGGCTTCTCTTTCCACTGAAGCACAACTAGAGTATTCTTTGCTACATATGCAGTTGCGCCCATGGATCCATTCATGTGTACATTTTGGACAGTCGTTTAGTCCCTGGGATGGTTGGTTGATATATGTTTTATGGAGTTGCAAACACCTTCAGCTCTTTCATTCCTTTCTCTAACTCATCCACTGGGGGCCCATTCTCAGAACGATGGTTGGCTATGAGCATCTGCCTCTGTATTTGTCATAATCTGGCAGATCTTCTTGGGAGACAACTATATCAGGCTCTGGTCAGCACGTAGTTCTTGGCACCAGCAATATTGTATGGGTTTGGTGGTTGTATATGAGATGGATCCACCAGAGAATTTCTCCATTTGATAAACAACCTCAACAAATTGGCTGGATATAAAATTAACTCGAACAAATCAGTTGCCTTCCCCTACACAAAGGATAAACAGATTGAGAAGGAAATTAGAGGATTGGTACTCTTCACAATAGTCCAAATAATATAAACTGCCTAGCAGAGAACCTATTCAAGCAAGTGAAGAATGTGTATGACAAGAATTTTAAGTCTCTGAAGAAGAAAATCAAAGAAGACCTCAGAAGTTGGAAAGATCTCCCATGCTCATGGATTGGAAGGATCAACATTATAAAAATGGTCATCGTGCCTAAGAAAAACTACAGATTCAATGCAATCCTCACCAAAATTCTAACTCAATTCTGCATAGAGTTAGAAAAAATTCAAATTTATTTGGAATAATAATAATAACCAAGGATATCAAACTATTCTCAACAATAAAAAAAAAAACTTCTGGGGAAAATCATCATCTCAGACCTCAAGCTGTATTACAGATCAGTTGTGATAAAGACTACAAGGAATGAATTCATACACCTATGGTTAATTGATCTTTGACTAAGGACCCAAAAACATCCATTAGAAAAGGACAGCCTCTTCAACAAATTGTGCTGGATCAACTGGCAGTCAGCATTCACAAGAATTCAAATTTATAGTTTCTTATCTCCTTGTAACAAAGCTCAAGTCCAAGTGGATAACAGACTTGCACATAAAACCAGGTACACTGAAACTAATAGAATAGAAAGTGGGAGAGAGCTTAGAACACATAAGCATAGGAGAAAATTTTCCTGAACAGAATATCAATGTCTTATGCTCTAAAACCAAGAGTCAACAAATGGGACCTCATGAAATTGCAAAGTTTCTCTATAGCAAAGGAAACTGCCAAAAGGACAATCTGACAACCAACATATTGGGAAAAGATTTTTACCAATTCTATATCTGATAGAGGGCTAGTATCCAATACATACAGAAAACTCACGAAGTTAGTTTCTAGAGAATCAAAAAAACTTTTTAAAAAATGGGGCACGAAGGTAAACAGATAATTCTCAACTGAGGAATACTAAATGGCTGAGAAGCACCTAAAAAATGCTCAACATCTTTACTCATCAGGGAAATGCAAAGCTAAACAACCATGAGATTTCACCTCTCACCACTCAGAATGGCCAAGATCAAAGTGTCAGGTGACTGCAGATGCTGGAGAGAATGCGGAGAATGATGACCACACTTCCACGGTTGGTGGGGTTGTAAGCTGGTACAACCACTCTGGAAATCAGTTTGGTGGTTCCTCAGATTATTGGAGATATTACTAACTGAAGACCCAGCTATACCTCTCCTGGACATATACCCAAAGGAAGCTCCAACATCTAAGTAGGACACATTTTCCACAATGTTCATGGCAGCCTTAAGCTGAAAAGCAGCCAGAAGCTGAAAAGAACCCATATGTCCTTTGACAGAGGAATGGGTACAAATTGTGGTATATTTACACAATGGAGTACTACTTATATATCAAAAACAATGACTTCATGAAATTCCTAGGCAAATGAATAAAACTAGAAGCTATCATCCTGAGTGAAGTAACCTAGTCACAAAAGAACACTCATGGTATGTACTCACTTATAAGCAGATACTAACACAAAAACCTGGAATGCCCAAGAGAAAATTCACAGAAATTATGAAGCCCAAATTAAAGCAAGGCCATAATGTGGATACCTCAGTCTTTTTTAGAAGGCAGAACAAAACACGCATGGGAGAACTTTAAAGAACACACTTCAAAATGAGAACAAAACGCTCATGAGAGGAATTAAACAGAGGAGTAGGGATTGGAGAAAAGATCTTCCAGAGATTGCTTCACCTGGGGACTCACCCCATAAGCAGAAACTAAATGCAAGCACTATTCGTGCTGCCAAGTAGTTTTTACTGGCAGGAACATAATATGGCTGCCTCCTCAAAGGCTCAGTCAATGACATACTGATACAGAGGAGGAGGCTTACAGCTAACCATTAGACTAACCATGAGGACCCCAATGAAGGAGCTAGAGAAAGGACTGAAGGATCTGAAAGGGTCCGCCATCCCATGGGAAGAACAAAATGATCAACTAACCAAACCCACCACAGCTGCCAGGGACTAAAACACCAACCAATGAGTTCACACAGAGAGACCCATATCGCCAGTTGCATATGTAACGGAGGATAGCATTCTCTGGCATCAATGGGATGAGCGGTAGGATTTTGATCTTTACTGTTAAACCTACCAATCTATGTCATGAGACACCTTTGCTCTTTTGTTCCTCTATAATTCCTTTTTTCAGAAATTTCTATTTTTAAAAGAGTTCTAATTCTGTGTTTACTTAAGACCTTCAAAGGAAATTTTTTGATATCTTAATCACCTTTTGGCATGAAATGAATTATATGGACACTGTTCCTTCCAATTTGCCTACTAATTATACAACCTGTATTATTTGAAAGTTAAATGCTTCTCGTTGTTTAAGAATACACTACTGCAACTGGAATTATTATTTTGAGAATGTGTTATATATATTTCATTTCTTAGTTCCTTTTTTGATTTGAGCATTTAATGAGTGTAGTTTATGTAAATAAACTATGGCCATAAAATTGTCTATAATAATTCCAAATGGCTTTGATCATCCTTGGTCTGCTTGTGAAAATCTCTCTTTATTTGTGATAGTACTACCAAGTATTATGGAATTCTTGCTTTTCTTCATTGACATGGATGAAGAGAGTATGGTTTATATTTAACAATTTAGTAATTGGCTGAATATTTGATCATTGTTATTTTGTATACTTTTATACTTTTTATATATCTTCTGGGGAACAGACAGTTTTATGGACTGCCAAGGTGTCTACTATTTATTTAATGATATTTTTATATAACTGATGCTAATCTCTGAGTATATGTTTCTAAATACCTACTTTTAATTTGTTAGACTAGTTCACCAATGTATACTAACTCATCATGGTTGCACATAGATATTATGAAATATTTTATCTCTTGGTTGCTTTATACTTAGTTGTGCCTGCATATGAATTTGCATCATTTGTATTATTGAAACTAAGTTTTAAATTCTACACTACTGAAACAGACCCATAATAGGTGGACTAAAACATTTTATGTACCTATAGGGAAAACAAAAATATAAAATTCATTATACTGTGCAAAGAATAAACTCTAAGAAATTTTTTATGTAAAGATATAAGAATCAGAACATACAAAGATCTATCAAGTAGAACACACTGATATTCATAGAATAAGAGATAACATAGTTTTTAGGCTCATGTGGACTTTAAACAACAGAGAAATACATTGATTTATGGAAGTGTCATGTGTTGTACCCAAAATTTAGCAAGTCTCTAGTGAAGATTTGGAACTTCTTTATCAAAAAACAGATTTTAATTCACAAAAATGTGTTATAGAAAAGTGAGGCAAATTGCCATTTCTCCTTTCTAAAATTTACATTTATTAACCTTATTGAAATAATCATGTCAGATTATGTGTTGGTGGTTATGAACATACTTTATAGAAAAGTAGTTTCATGTTTTTTTTAATGAGTCAATAGAAATACTTCTATTTTAAGAAATCTGTTATTGCCTTTATATCCATTTTTGTTTTCTCAGCAACTTCATCTCCAGTGATGTCTTGATGTATTAATAAGTATCAGAAAAAATATGATGCTTATTTGTAATCTTGTCTTCAGGTACAATGCTCTTATACAAAATACATTCAGGACCTTCTGCAAAGAATGCATACCTGTATTATCTTTTGTCCAGAGCCTATAAAGAGAGTCCACAGTTTGGCTAGTCATTACACTAGTTTTCAGATGTTAGATGGGTGTTTTTGTGTTATCATTCACTTTAGTATAGCTGTGGGATAATAGGATGCAGCTCTCGTTACCAGGCCAGTAGTCAAGCAACGTTACCATCTGAGCAGTCCCACCAGTCCAAACTATCTTGAAGCCTAGAGAGAGGAGTGGAGAGGAGTAGGTAAAAGCATTGTTTTAATTATTCAACCTATGTATTATGAGTTTCTTAAATCCTGCAGAGTATGATTTTCCAGTAATTTTCACCATCTGTCTTTTTGGTTATGTGTTCCTACGGTATATGCAATACAAAGTATTCTACAAATCATAGTACTTAATGATTTTCATAAGAAAATAGTTTTAAGCTGTTGCTGCTGAAATTCTTTTACGTTTGTCTTGTTTTTTTCTAGGTAACTAAGGCATCCTCAAAATATTTATGTTCTTGTCATTATCAAAATAGATTTTTAGTAGCAAGTCTACCACAAAAAGATTATTGGATATTGTTGTATAAGTCCATACCTCTTTTTTACACATAATTATTAAGGAAAGAAATAATAAAATACATGCAACATTAAAAAATGAAAAATCCATTTTAGGTATTAGATTTAGAAGCATGACTATGTGTCTTGCTATTCTTCCTAGTTAATTATTCTCTCACCACTTCTATAAGTTAGTTCTTATTTTATTCTTGGTTTTGAAAACCTGGGATATTCTACTGGCATCTTTTTTCATTTTGATATTTATTAACATAACAGTAACCTATTTCTGTCAAATCTCTTCCTCCCTTAAATATGCAGCAAAAGTGTTAAACTCCATCATAAACAAACAAGAACAAAAAATGGTCCTTAGTAAAAATTACCATACAAGTGGTCTAAAAATTGTTTCCTAAAGGCAATGGGAGGTAATTGCAATTTCCCTACAAGTAAACAAACTCTATCTCGAAATGTAGTTTCCAGGGATTTGCTGTCGGTGGGTCTCACAGCATCTAATAGAGATGTATAATGAAAGGGATAAAATAAAGAACGATTTCACTTCTACTGATCAAGAAATAAAACCATATTTTCAAGCATCACTGCAATTTCTCAGCAGGTCACACGTGGATAGGCTGATAGGTGTTCCAGATCTCACAGGCTTTTGGAAGCCTTTAGACTTTAGTGTCCTTGGCCTGCTCATGACTTACAAGAGACATAAATATAGTGTGGGGATTATGACTAGAGCCGCTTTGCCTGTTGCAAATTTTAAACTGTCAATTAAATAGCATCACTGAATTCTGTCTGAATAGAGGTGCCAAGGGCATGTTCTTCTGAAAAAGAAGGATTAGCACAGTCCCCATTGACATCTAGGATACATATCTGTGAGTAAGGACACTTGGGATCAGTCTCTAAACAATTTGATCACATTTAAAGACTGAAGAATTTTTTCTAAAAGCTTGGTAAACAGAAAAATCCTCAACCAAACAAAGGAAAACTCTCAAGATGTACTTAACTTTGAAAACCATTTGCCAGCAGTCTTTGCTTTCACTGTTCAAATGTGCAGTGTTAGGACACAAAACAGGTTCCGTGGATAGAGGTTTATTGAATGCTAAAAAAGAAGGCGGACTTCTGTCTCTGCACATCAGTGGCCTTGATTATTTGACTTTATGATAGAGATTAGCTTGTTAAGATGGATAAACAGTAAACCAAACAATAGCTATGGGGTGCTCCATGCTTCTACATATTATCCATATCTACTTCAAAGAGTTTTGTTTTCCTGTAATGCACAAAAATATCTCAAAATAATAGAAATGCAAAAATAAAGGTTAAGTGAAGGTCACTAAGGCTATGTAAAAACAAAACAGCAGCAAAAAATTATGCTCAACCTATAAGAACAGCAGCTATATACATTAAAATTTATTGATAAGCATAGTTATAAAACACGGAAGCAATAATGTTCCATGAAATAGAGAGCATTATTGGCATGTTTTATGTTGTTAGATACTATTTTTCAAAAGCATCTTGTGTTTTAGCTATATCATTGCGGTTTTAAAGTTCTGTAGTGTTGCATGTTTTACCTTGGCCTTAATTCTAGCTGCGTTGGGTTCATATAATTATAGTTGTTTTGTGTGCACATCATTGATCTCCATTTATTGATTTTTCTCTAAATTAATAGTCATACAGATAATATATCTCTTTAAACATTTTTTTATTTTTATTTTCATGCATTTTATTCTCTGTACTTATAGTTTGGATGTTATCCACTTCTCCCACCCATACATGCTCCCTCTCCCATTGCCTCCCTGAAGGTGCTCCCTCGCTCAAGCCCCTCTCCAGCCTCAGCACATTGCTGTTCCACTGAAAAAAATGAGCCTTCACTGGACCAAAGGCCTCTCCTCCCTTTGATACCAGAAAATGCTATCCTCTGCTGCATATGCACCTGGGACCATGGGTGTCTCAGTGTGAACTCATTGGTTTGTATTTTAGTCCCTGGGAGCTGTGGTGGATTTGGTTAGTTGTTCATTTTGTTCTTCCCATGGGGTTACAGACCCTTTCAGTCCCTTCGGTCCTCTCTCTAGTTCCCTCATTGGGGTTCCCGTGTTCAGTTTGATGGTTAGCTGTGAGCATCCTCTTCTGTATCAGTATAGCTCTGGCAGAGCCTCTGAGGAGACATTTATCTTATGTTCCTACCAATAAACACTCTTGTAATCAGCGATAGTTCTTGGATTTAGCAGCTACACATGGAGTGGATCCCCAGGTGAGGCAGTCTCTGGATGATTCCCTCTCCAATTTCTGCTCCTTTATTTGTCTCTTTATTTCCTTCCTTGAATGTTTTATTCTCCCTTCTAAGAAGGACTGAGACATCCACCTTCTGCAATCCTTCTTTTTGAGGTTTATAGGTTGTATTGATTGTTTCTTGGGTATTCAAGCGCTCTGTGTTAGTATCTGCGTATCAGTGACTACATACCATGAGTGTTCTTTTGTGACAGGTTGATAGCTTCTAGTTCCATCCATTTGCCTAGAAGTTTTATGAAGTCGTTGTTTTAAATAGCTGAATAGTTCTGCATTGTGTACATGTACCACGATTTCTGTATCTATTCCTCTGTTGAAGGGCATCTGATTTTTTCTAGCTTCTGGCTATTAAATTAAAGCTGCTATGATCATGGCTAAGCATGTGTTCTTATTAGATGTTGGAACTTGTCTTGGGTATATGCCCAGGAGTGCTATAGCTGGGTCCTCAGGTAGTACTATGTCTAATTTTCTGAGGAACCGCCAGACTGATTTCCAGAGTGGATATACCAGCCAGTCTACAACCCCACCAAGAGTGGAGAAATGTTCCTCATTAGCTACATCTTCCCCAGCATCTGCTGTCATGTGAGTTTTTGATCTTAGCCATTTTGAATAGTGGAATGTGGAATCTTAGTTTTGTTTTTATTAGCATTTCCCTGATGACTAGCGTTGTTGAGCATTTTTCAGGTGCTTCTCAGTCATTTGGTTTTCCTCAGTTGGTAATTCTTTGTTTAGTTCTGTACCCCATTTTTAATATGATAATTTGATTCTCTAGAATTTGACTTCTTTGTATATAGTAAAGACTATCAGATGTAGGACTTCCTAAACCACAGGAAGATCCCGCAAAGAAAGAGAACTTCAGTACAGTTTCTTTCATGAACATTGATGCAAAAGTACTCAATAAAATTCTTGCAAACTGAATCCAAGAATATATCAAAATGATCATTCATCATGATAAAGAAGGGTTCATCCCAGTGATCCAAGGATGGTTTAATACACAGAAATCTATTATTGTCATCCACTATATAAACAAACTCAAAGAAAAAAAAAGCATATGATCATCTCTTTAGAAGCTGAGGAAGCATTTGACAAAATTCAACACCCTTCATGTTTAAAGTCTTGGAAAGATCAGGAATTCAAAGCTCATACTTACTAAGGGAAACACACAGCAAAATAGTAGCCAACATCAAACTAAATGGTGAGAAACTTGAATCAATCCCGCTAAAATCAGGGATTAGACAAAGCTGTCCACTCTCTCCCTACCTATTCAACATAGTACTGAAGGTCCTAGCCAGTGCAATCAGACAGCAAAAAAGAGGTCAATGCAATACAAATTATAAAGGAAGAAGTCAAAATATCACTATTTCCTGATGATATGATAGTATACTTAAGTGAGTCAAAAATTCCACCAGAGAACTAATCCACCTGATAAACAACTTCATTAAAGTAACTGGATACAAAATTAATAGACCAAATCTCTACTCAAAGGATAAACAGGCTGAGAAAAACATTAGAGAGTCAGTACCGTTCAAAATAGTCACAAAGAATATAAAATATCTTGGGTTTAACCTAAGTAAGCAAGTGAAGGATCTGTATAACAAGAACTTCAAGTCTTTGAAGAAGAAAACTGAAGAAGATCTCAGAAGGTGGAAAGATCGCCCAGGCTCATGAATTGGAAGGATCAACATTGTAAAAATGCCATCTTGCCTAAGGCAATCTACAGATTCAATTCAATTGCCATCAAATTTTTAACTCAATTCTTCATAAAAATAGAAAGAACAATTTGTAAATTTATTTGGAATAATAAAAAAAACCCAGGATAGCAAAATCCTTTTCAATAATAATAAAAAAAAATTCTGGAGGAATCACCATCCCTGACCTCAAGCTGTATTACAGATCAACTTTGATAAAACCTGCATGGTATCGTTACAGAGATAGGCAGGTAGACCAATGGAATAGAGTGAAGGACTCAGAAATGAACTCATACACCTATGGTTACTTGATCTTTGACAAAGGAGCCATAAACATTCAATGAAAAAAGGACAGCCTCTTCAACAAATGGTGCTGGCTCAACTGACACTCAGTGTGCAGAAGAATGCAAATCGGTCCCTTTTTATCTCCTTGTACAAAGCTCATGTTCAATTAGATCAAAGATCTCCACCTAAAACCAGGTATACTAAATCTAATAAAACAGAAAGTGGTGTGAGCTTAGAACACATAGGCTCAGGGAAATTTTTCTTCAACAGAACACCAATGGCTTATGTTCTAAGATCAAGAATAGAAAAATGGGACCTCATAAAATTACAAAGCTTCTGTAAGGCAAAAGACACTGTCAAAAGGACAATTCAGCAACCAACCAATTGGGAAAAGATCTTTACCAATATATCTTTTTTGAAAGTTCTTCTTGCTTATTTTCCTGTCTGACAATCCTGTCTGTTCAACCTTGTGCCTCACCTCATATGCCCTATGTTATACACAGTGTATACAGATATGTGTTTTATATATATATATATATATATATATATATATATATATATATATATGCAAGTACAAAGTTTTATATTTATACTGAATTACTTTACCCCTTGAGCCACCTCTCCAGTCTTTAGAGCAGTGTGTAACCAGGAAATTACATTCTAGTTATTCAGGCTAGTTTATTATGTCCAGTTTACCAGAAGTGCTATCTAAATGTAAACAGATTAAATTCCTCTCAAAAACAAAACCAAACCAATCAAAACCAGGCTCACTGACTCTGTCCAAAATCAAGCATATGCCTACCATAACCTGGAATGTAAGAGCATTTCTGGATGTTAAATAAAAACCTCAGGAACTTATGATACTGGTTTCAATCCCCCAAAATTACTCAACTTTACTTACCTCTGGGAGAAGGGGCATTTGGAACCAGGGTTTATACCTGTGGCTGTGTAACAAAACTCATGGTGGCCTCCAAGTCCCCCTCAGTCCCTTCACACAATTTCTTCCTATACATTTCAAAGCCCCACACCAGCACCCTGACCCTTTATTCCCCCAGCTGCTTACTTCCTTCTAACCCCATGTTTGCTCTTCTCTGATATCCCCATGCTTACTCTCTTTGATGGATGTATTCACTTTGGCTTCACTTACCATATTTTCTTGCTATCTTCTCTCCGCTGTCTGATGCTCCTCCTCCTCTAGTGTTGTAGTAAATATTAATTATAAAATAACTTATCTCTTTATTAGGCCCCCTGGTCTCACTCCGCAGGCATTGCTTACTGTGGAGCCGTGCACACAGACTGTTACTAGATCCTTTAGCTGCTCCTTCATGGGATTACCTTTTCAGGGGGCTCACTCTGTCTTCCCTACTGCCTCTGTCCTGGGAGGAACTACCGCCCTGTTGTCTACTTTCCTCCACTGCCCGTCACAAACACTGATACAAAGTTCAAATATTTATAACCTTTACAGTACTATAAAATTGATTTGATACAGATTTAAGGTTTATACAGTGTTTTGAGTTGATTAAACAATACTAGTTAAATGGCTGGATAACAAACAAATGGTTCTGAGTTAATAAAAGTGTGTTTTTGAAATATTTTAATTAAAGATGTCCAAGAGTATCCAAATCTTAGCAGTTCAGAAATGCTTTTTACAGTTAGATAATTTTTAAATATGTCAGAAATCTATAAATGATACCAGCTAATGTTATTTATCTTTTGTTGAGACATATCTGTTCTTTATAATTCCCCTTTGGTGGATGGAATGAAGCATCTCTACCTCGAGGTGAGGTATAGTTTGTGGCTAGGCAGCCACTGGGTAGAGACTGTTAATTTCATAAACAGACTAATAATGACCAGAAAGGGACACTTTATGCAGAATATCCAACTGATAATCTTTGCAGTGCCCAAATTACCATTCCTTCAAGGTTTCTGCATTTCAAAGTCTGTCAGTAATCCTGGGCCAGAAGGCCCAAGATTTACTCTCACATGTTGCTTCAGGGGACTGCTAGTGGAGATTCTCAGCTCTAAAAACCATGTTAGGCTTCCTGTGTTTGTAGGTATTTTCCCATTTTCAGATTTCTGACTGAGTTAAAGACTAATTTAGTTTTATAGCTTAACCAAGATAATTAACTTAAAAACTACATATAGTCATTTAAAATATTCTCAAGTGATAAGAGTTGTACACAGCTTACGTTTAAAGGTAAAGGTTTTTTTTTTTCTTTTTTAAAGTAAACAAAAAGAGTGGTATGTAGATTTATGTTAAAGCAATATGTGATTGGACAGTGGAAAGGTAGGTGGAAAATGTTAGGAATACAGAGGAAGACAGAGATGGGAGAAATCCAGAGCCAGGGAAAGCAGACTTAGATCGTAGTGGCTGTAATTGGACATAGGTAGATAAAATATTTAAAGAGATTCTATAGGTCTTTATCTCATATGGAAGAGCAGTTTATATCTTTGTTCATTGGATGTAATCTTATTGTGTAGAAGGTTTGTAAACTGAGAATCTACTATATAAACTATCTGAAAAGTTACCAGCTTTGAAGTGATGTTTGTGACGGGCAGTGGAGGAAAGAAGACACCGGGGTGGTAATTCCACCAGGGACAGAGGCAGTAGGGCAGGCCGAGTGAACCTCCTGAGAAGGGATTCCTGTTGAGGGGGCATCATGTGGACCAAGTGACAGAGTCCGTGAACATGGCCCACACTAGAGCGGCATCCCCAGTGTAAGACCGTGGGTGCAGATAAACGGGAAATCCTGCTGTTTAATATTTACCACAACACCCTAGTTCTGGCCAAGTCCATTATATTTTATTTCTCTTTGCTCTGAACTCTTCCAATGCCTCTAGATTTTCTGTCTTATTCACAATAAAACCCTTTCCAAATGTATATTTATTTTCATCAACCACAATAATATGAACTATGACCATCTTTTAAAATTGATAAAATATATCAAGAAATCTCATGGAGAATATTTTAATTCATTTTATGTTCAATGAAAACAATGTTATAAGAAATCATATGTGTGTGGCTTGGCTAATGTAGTGTTACAGAATAATTTGTATGTGTGTTTGTGTTTGAAATGAATGTAATAAATCTCATCAGCATTAAAATAAAATAATCTCCCTAAGACAAAGCAACCAGAAAAGTAAGACTAATAAGCCTGGGTGTATTAACTTTTTAATAATTAACTTTTTAACAACAGACAGATGAACACAGAAAAAAACCTATTCACTGGGAACTGTAACAAAATGTATTACATTCTACTTCTACTTATGAAAAGGAAATTTAAAATACGATAAAAGGAGAAGTTAAAGAGAAGCTAGTATTCAGATATACACCATACATGTGTTTAAACCATTCAACTGTGAGAAATTCTGTGGAATTAGTCTGAAACTAGTCAGATAAAAAGACTACAGTGTTATAAGAAACGGAGGTCAAAGTAGCAGGAAAATTTTTAAGTGCAAAATTGTTTATTTCTTTATTCAGTAATTTTAAAATTTTCATATTTTTTTATAATTTCATACTATGTATTATCATGTTCACTTCAGCTCAACTCCTACCTAATCTATCTCATTTCCTCAACCCACATGACTATGTATGAGCTGTTTTTCTAAACACATGAAGTAAATTCCATGCTGCCTGTACCTATTCTTGGATGTGTGGATACCATTCTTGTAAACGTTTGGCTCAGCAGAGACTGAATTCTTAAAACTCTGACTCTGTAGATCTCTGTCCTGTTTGCTCTGAATTGGTAATAGCTCCTCAGTTGCATATACATGTACAGACACACACACACACACACACACACACACACACACACACACACTATATGAAATATAATACATCATATATATATATTATACACACACTATATACTTTTAATATAATAGATATCATACACACACACACACACACACACACACACACACACACACACACACATATATATATATATATATATATACATATATATATATATATATATAGTATACAAACACAGACACACACTCGACTTGTAAGGTTAAAAAAGCAAAACAAAACAAAATACACTGATCAAACATCATGAAACCTTGACCCTCAAAGATCTCAATGCTGTATTCATTTTATGGTGGTAAATCACTGCTAGACAAGATCCCTGCCCCTAAGATCGCTTTGTTAGAGAAACTATTTATAGTTTGTTAGCAGTTATCTGTGTAGACAATTTCTGGATTAGATATGGAGTTTATGTCCAAATCTCTCAGCACTAAAACCCCATATGACATCAACCCATGCAGGTCTGTGAATGCTACCACTGTCTAAGCGTTTATATGTGTGTCTGTCCTAATGTGTTTAGAAGGTCTCATTTCCTTAGTGTCTGTCATTGCCTTGGCCATTACTATCTTTGCAGGTATCTCTGAGCCAGCAAAGGGATTTCTAAGAGATATTCTGTTGGTATTGAGTGATATGTCTCTTCCTCTCTCTGAACATTATCTAGCTTTGAATCTATGTGTCAGTTTTCATATACTGCAAGAGGAAATTTCTCTGAAGAAGGATGAGTAAAATCTTAGTGTAACTACAGCTTAATGTCACTAGGAACCATTCCCTGCTTACATTCTACAATAGAACATTAGTATTTGGTTTTTCTTTCTTTTTAAATTATTATTATTTTATTTATATACAATCCAGCTTTTAGCCACCCCTCCATCCCGCAGTTCTTCATTCCATTCCTCCTTGCCCCCTGTCTCTGAGAGGCTACTCTCCTACACCAAACTCTCCCCTCTCCCTGGATGCTTAAGTCACTCAAGAATTAGGCACTTCTTTCCCAGTGAGGCCAAAACAGGCAGTCCTCTGCTACACATGTGCCAGAGACCTAGACCAGCTTGTGCATGCTGCCTGGTGTTTGTTTCAGTGTCTGGGTACTTCTATGAGTACAGATTGGTTAAGACTCCTGGTATTCCTATGGGGTGTCCCTCCTCCTCAGCTTTTTACATCCTTCCCTTAATTCAACCATAGATGTATCAAATGTCAGTCCATTGGTTTGGTTTAAGTATCGGCCTCTCTTTTGGTCAGCTGCTGGTTGGGCCTCTCAGAGGACAGCCATGTTAGGCTCCTGCGTGTAAGCATGCCATAGCATCAGTGATAGGGTCAGGCTTTGATGTGTTCCCAGGACATGGATACCCAGTCGGGCATATCCCTGCACCACCTTTCCCTCACTCTCTTCTTCATTTTTGTTTCTGTGGGTTTTCAGACAGGATCAAAATTTTCTACTGTGGTTGGATAACATCATCCATCTTCTTGAGGCCCTATTTATCTACCGATGAAGGACTCTTTAAGTTCCCTCTCTCTACTGATGGGCATTTCTTCTAAGGGCACTCCCATCGAGTCCTGAGAGTCTCTCACCTCCTTGGACACTGGTACTTTATAGATTTTCTAAAATACTTTCTAGTATTTGTTTTTTCCACAGGACTCTGGCTTATTTACTGGATAGCTTTTGGCCAACTGAGCAATGTCAGTGATGGGTTTCATTTCATGGAGAAGTCCTTACATATAATTAAATATTGGTTGGTTACACTTATAAGCTTCATGTCACTATAAAGTAGCACATTTTACAGGCAAGTCATCATTTGAGAAGAAAGATTTTATAAAATAGTTGGAGTTTATCTTTCTCTTATGGTAGCTTGCATAGTAACTTCAAGTACCATTAATACTATTCAGTGGGGGCAAAGTTTTTATATAGGGATCAGCTTGACTTCTCTATGTTCAGTGAATTACGCAGATGTTGTATTTTTGCATTAGGTCACTACCTTCAGTTTATAGAGAACAACCAATAGCGTTGCCAATAACCTGTGTTGCTTAGGTATTCCGATGAGGCCCAATGGGCAAGATCTCTTTTAGATCTATCACATTGGAAGTTTCATTGTTAATAAAAGTTATGCAGTTGTTAATTTTCTCTCCCTATTATTTAACAATTTCGTTTTCATGGAACACACACACATCCACATACACACATGTATGTACACACACATACACCCAAACATACATACACATTCTCTTTCCTGCACCTCTCTTCACCCCATTTAATCACCAGTTTCCTACCATTTATCTGTTCATAATGATTCTATTTCCCCTTCTAGAAATAACCCCATTTTCTCTTACTGAACAGCTATATTCTCTGGTTATATAGATTGGAATCGTAACTTGGTCATCAAAGATATACCATTCACACATTAGAAAATATATTTTATATTTATCATTCTGGGTCTGCGTTACTTTATTCAGAATGATTTTTTTTTCTAGTTCCATCTGCTTACTTGTGAATTTCATGATACTGCTTTAATAGTTGAGTAATATTCCAGTTTGTAAATTTAGGTCATCCATTCTTATCCATTTGTTTGTTAGCAGATATCTATGCTGTTTCTATTCTAACTATTTTGACTAGAAATGCGATGAGCATGTCTGAGCGAGTACTTTTATGATAAGATGGAAGTCTTTTGGGTAGATATCTAGAGAGTTATAGCTGGATCTTGAGGTAGATTGATCCCCATCTCCCTGAGAAACTACCTCAATGGTTTCCACAGTAGCTGTAAGTTGACTTTTCCATCAGCAGTGTGTGAGCATTCATCTCACTTACTCCATATGCTCTCCATTCTTTTTCTTCATCTTGATCACTCTGATAGAGGCAAGTTGAAATCTCTATGCCACTCTTGTGTTTCCCTTTTAAAGCATTCTCTCTTTAGGACCAATTTTTCTTGGGTTACTCTTTTGAGAACTTTACTGCATTTTGGATATTGACCCTATATTAGACGTGCAGTCTGTAAAAGTCTTTTTCTATTCCACAGCTTGCTATTTTGCCTGAATGACAATATCCTCAAAACTATTCAGAAGGTTTTTTTTTTGTATTTTCAAAGGGTTTTTATTTGTAATCATTATACTTAATGCTTGCATCACCAGTGTTCTGACCAGAAAGCATTTTTCTGTGTCAGTGAGTTCTCCTTTTCCCCTTCCCTTCTATCAGATTCAGCTCATCTGAATACATGAAAAAATAACAAGAAAATTAACCACTAGTCTATACCTTTATAGTTTACATATACAAATATCCAAAACATAACTTTATCAAGTCTAATAAAAACATAATAAAATATTGTTGGTTACTATGAAGCATGCAATTATTTCATGATTTTACCATGAACAGCACCTGATTTTACAAGGCAACTAAGAAAATATAGCCATATATCATTTCCTACCTAAAATAAAATATTGAAAATCCATTTTGATTATATTTAGCAAAATGAAATTTTACATATTTTTCAAATTAATTATTATTAATAAATATCAAAAAGTTTTTTTATTTTTGCTTGTTTTTGTCACAATTATATTACTTCAGGTAAAATAGCAATTGTTTCATTATGCTTTATGAAACGCTAAATCATCAATCCCTTATAATTATTACACAGTCGTATTTTATTTAAAAAACCAAAAGTAAATAATGTAACGAAACATTATTATTTATGTGCTTAAGAACCAAATGATGGATTTAGCTGTCCAACAATGTATGACAAAATATCACAGACACAAACTTTTTTTTATAAAGGAATGTTTATTTATTCATTTCTTTATTAATTACTGGATATTTTAATTTACAGTTCAAATGTTATCCCCCTTCCTGGTTTCCTTCTGCAAACCCTCTATCCTATCTCCATCCCATGGCTTCTAGGAGGACATTCATCACCTTCCCACCCACTCCTGCCTCACTGCCCTGGCATTTCCCTTCACTGGGGTATCGAGCCTCCGTAGGGTCAAGGGCCGCCCATCTCATTGATTCCAGATAAGGCCATCCTCTGATACATATGCAGCTTGAGCCCTGGCTACCTTTTGGTTGGTGATTTAGTCCTTGGGAGCTGGGGTCAGGGGGTAATAATATCTCAGATTCAAAATAACAGTTGGAATCAACTATAATAGGACAGGAGTGTTCAATCTCTCCCTCTAGTAGGAACTCAAAATATCTGTGAAGCAAATATTTCCACTTGACTGAAATACTTTGTGGACTGTGATTATGACCCTGGCAATCTTTTTTAGCACATGAACGTATAGCATTTTGGCTTACCCTGAAGCTACCCCTTAATCTCAAACCACAAAACGTACACTGTGTGCTTTGTTTTGAATTACTTTTATTCAATGTAGTCATAGTTTTTCTTTCAACTAGAAAATCTAGTACATCCTGGAAATCTCACGTGTGTTTTTTGACAGATCATATCTGCCATTATCTTTTATTCTTTGGCTTTACACTTGTCCTGCAGGCTGCTGAGCTCTCAGTCCACGGTGCAGAGCTTTCTCCCTTAGTGAAATGGGTCCACGGGATGCTAAGTTCTTATTTCTAACCTCTAGCAAGATCTTGGAAATGAGGCACTCTGGCATTATCATTATTTCTAAACTAGAAAGCAAGAATATAAATGCTTGTAAAGTAATACAAGAGATGAAATATGACAAAAGAGAGGGCCCCAGGGAATCTGCAGTCAAGAAACTCTGACATTTCCAGCATTAAACAAAATTATGACTTGTCTAGTCTCTTTGATGTTTACCTATGAGATGTAATTAATGTTTTCATTCAAACACTTTTCACATGATTTAGCACAGCCTGATGTACGACTCTCAATCCATCTGTACATGACACAATTATTGTAACCTGATTTACCCAATCCGAGTCAAGATATAAATGTGGCAATGTTTGCAAAATGTGTCTTCTTGTTTCTGAGACATTAGTTTCTCCATTCCCCCCATTAATAACATGATTACCAGTCGAAAGGGAATTTTATACACTGCAGATAATTGAAATTTAGACACTGACAGGTAAACACTTTCACTTCCAAAATTCAGGGCAGGGATTGGGAAGACAGGAAGTAGCTAGCCTGTAGGAAATAAACCACACTTCAGAATTCTACCTTTTCCAAATTCATACCAGCGCAAAATAAATCTCATCGGTAAGAGCTACCATTGGAACTGAGCAATGTTTCGTGATGCACTGTCCTTAACCAGGTAGTCACAATCAGAGCACTACAAATGCAGGTTCCCCACTGTAACTAAAAACTGCCTGAAAAGTCATGCTTCCTCTGTAAGGATGCCACCCTGAATCCCCCAAATTGACAAAAAAAAAAAAAAAAAAAAAAAAAAAAAGAAAAAGAAAAAGAAAGAAAAGAAAAGAAAAAAAATCTGAATGACAACATTCCAGAGACCCTGCACTGACAGGAAGCAGTCAAGCCTGACATCCCTTTCCCTCTTGTCTGCTATCTTGAAATCAATTGCACAGACTGATGCACAGAATAATGGCTACGGGCTATCCTGCAGGACTTGGCCCATCTGGTCACTGAGGAAGACAACATTGCTGACTTCCTATTGATCTGGGAGGTGCATGCTGCTACACAGAGGTGACCTCCGTCTCTCCACCTGGCCCTGCTATTGAGGAAATCAGTTTCACAAGAGTGCACTTTCAGAAAAGGCCTTCCTTTGTACCAGTGCATACTCATTTTCATTTTTAATTCGAAGTTCATAACTTTTCAGATAAAAGAGTTAGATTTATGCAAGATAAAGGTATAGATCCTGTGTGTCAGCAAGCATACTTTATGTAATTCTTACAAAGACACAATAGAGAGAAAAATGTTTCTTTTATGAGATCTCTTATATGTTATTTTTAAAGATAATGATTATATTACTAGCATATTAATTTATTAACAAAACTGATACTGCAAGGATCAGTATTTCACTGGTTGGTTCTCCGAGGTGAATGATTGATTTATAATTAATTATCTGAAGTTGATTATATAGCCAGCCAGTCTGCTGTACATTTTAAGAGAACAGCATCACTGGCAAATTGTATTAAACGAACCTGAAATCTGTAGAAGTTGAAAGTGTTCCCGACTCCTGTACTGGAACAAATCATGATAAAGTGACAGAAGAGGGAAAGAACAAGAAAGCATGGGTACCAATAATCAAGAAAGCATTGCAAGGGGACAAAGGAAACCCAAGGATCTTCCATTTCTAGTAAAATGTAAGAATCCTCACATTTCACTATTTATTTATTTTAGCAAAGTTTATAGGATGTTTAATGTCATAGTAATTTCATAGGAAGACATAAATATTTCTCATCATATTTTCATACCTGCATCACCTCCTTTACTGTACTCCCATGGCCTCCATAACTGTCAATGTTCACTGTCAGGTAGCATGCATGCTGCAGTCACTGAACCTACACTGAACACAGCTCCTCAGTCTGTGCCCCGTACTCCTGTCCATGCATGTGGTTTAAATTCAGTGGATTCAGCCAAAGGATCACATGCCATAAACTAGTCACCCAGAGCTGCTTCCTGATCCTAGAAATCCTCTGTGCTCTGGAAAAAAACAGATCTCAACAGCCACCAAACACCAAGTCCTCTTGTATACCTGTCTTCTCTTTCATTCCACAAAATGTCACAATGAATGTAAATACATAGAATATGCAGAGTTTAATTTAGCTTCCTTTGCTTAGCATTATGTATTTGTATTTTCTTTGTATTTTTATGACTATATGGCTTATTTATTTTTGGCCAAATGCAACAAATTTGCTTTAGAAATCCTTGTGTTATGTTTTATGTTGATATAAATTTGAGGTTGCTTTGGGGAGACACTAAGAGGTACTATACTGGATTCTGGTGTGTGTACACAGCACGTGTAACTAGTGTTCAGACGGCAGAGTGTTTGGTTAGTGTTCCTAAACTCCTGCATCTAACACCATGCTGAGTGTGGTGGTTAATGACAGGAATCTGGGCATTTAGTGCAGGTCGGAAGATGTTCTAGCCTATGTGGCACCACATAGAGAGGCTGCCACCCACGTGTAACACAGAACATGTCAAGAATGTGCATATTTGCTTCTGGCAAATCATCTCAAACTGTCCTCACAAATTTTCATTCAATTTGACATTCATCGAGCTCCAAGATGTTATTCTGCCATCTTGTAATTGAAGGATGAACAAAATCAACTACAAGCCACAACTCTAACAATGTATTGTACTTTTATTATTTGAAATTTTGAAATAAAAATATTTGGAGCTCAATTAGCTCTCTATATAGCCATATTGCTCTAAATATTATATATAAATATGCAATAATATATTATACTAGTATATATTATTGATATATATCAGTATATAATACATTAACAACATTATTAATTTTATACAATATATTAATTGTTACATACATATATTATAGTTAATCATATATTCATATATGCATTAAAGATGTATTTGTGACATATACACACACACAAACACACACACAGACACACACACACACACACACAAACACACACACATATATATATATATATATTTCATTTGGCCTCTTTCTCTAAGTCCTTCCAAAGCACATTCATCTAGGTAGTCATATTTGTCTCACAGAAAAATAAATGACATCTTTCCTCCTTACTCAAAACTTTTCAATAATTTCCATGTTTCTCTCAAACTGTTAAAGAACTCCAGATCTGTTCAAGCCGAATTCTTAACTCTTCTCTGTTTCTCTTACATTGTCCTTTGCCAATCTTCTCCCAGTTCATGACACTCTGAGGGAAGTCCTGCTATTTCACTCTCTAGAGTTATTTTAATTCTCAGTATAAGGCCATGCAGTGGCTCCTTCGTGTAGTTTTCTTGACAAGTCCACTCCAGGTTTAACTAGAATTTGGTTGTCTTGATGGAGAGTCCTGTGGTAAGCTACCCAGCTCAATTTTAGGCATCCCAGGTCTATTTATGCTGAACCTCTCCAGTTACCCACTGTGTTAACTTCTGTCAAACTGCCTACTTCTATGAATTTCCCCTGCAGCTGCCACACCATACACCAGGAAGTGTTTTATTTTTATTTAAAAACTCCATGCTCTGGACACTTTAGTCTACACTTAGATAGCAAATAATGTAGCCCCAGTGAGCTGGAATAAAAACTTTCAGTAAGCTATAATCTGTCTGAGTAGTCATCTCTGGTGGGTTTCTTGTAAAATTAGTAGGACACGGGGTACTACTAAAACACTCTTACAGTCTCGTATATTGAAGACTTTATGAGGTTAAGGTTTTGATTCCAGTTCTCTGACACTAAGTTCATCATGCCTAAATAGAATGTGTTCAATTAATATAAAATTAATCATGTATTGATCTTCAATGAAGGGAAAGCAAAACTGCCTATACACAATTTATGCATTAGTAGTCTCCTACCTCCACCAATAGCTTCCAAAGCATCACCACTGACTGTGTCACAAACTGACTCTTTTGGACTCTATATAAACTGCCATGCATGTCAAAGCCACCAGTCTCTCCTGGTCAGAAAGCTTCCATGCTAGCATCCTGGCTTTTCTACCTCCCCTACTCTGTCTGCTCTGTGTTAACTCCCAGATTATTTCAGCCTATAGCTTCCTCTCCTGGCATAGCTACCTCTGGTCTTCTCTCTTCCCCTGATGAGTTGGCCATGAAGGTCTCATTCTGCTGTCCTCTGTCCCCTCTTTAGAGGTAGGTAGCCCTGGCATTTTTGATGTCTTCACATCCCTTGACCATATTCTCTCTACAAACCAAAAGATAGCCATGTGTCAACTTGCTATTTACTATATGCCTGTCTTAGCACCCACGGAGTGGTCCAGTTTGGTAGGAACACTATGCCCCATTTTCAATACTGGTGCAGATATACATTGACTGTAGCCATTACCTAAGAAATGCTGAAGAAATTAACTTAAAACAGAAGCGCTTTCAGTGCAGTTCCGATGGGATACTGGGCAGAATTCCAAATAGTTACAGAACTTCCAATAATGCATTAAGTTTTCACCTTGGGGAAAAGGAAGAATAAGAATCATCATATGTTGGAACAGTTTAGAGTCATTGTAAACTGATACAACTGAAGACAAAAAGGCAAAACAAAAAAATGTTTCAAACTTTATAGCCAGATGTAACCTGTGACTCTACCATCTATTGTCTGCATGACCTTGGGTTAATTAAGTGAACCAAAATGTGTATTTATAAATAACTGTACAATGAGTCTTAAAATAAATTAGAAGTTCAAGCAAGAACTTGCTCCAAAGTTTTAAGGAAAAAGGCATGTAAATAAAACTATAGTAGACACTATACATTTATATCTGAATGATTACATTAGTTGCATGATTCAGTCACTTAGCACTGATTTCTATGCTATATGTGTCCCACAGAGGTTTAGCTTCAAAAACAATGCCTTGTTTTAGAGAGACAGGAGCACTGAAAGGTAGTGAACAAAGAGCAGAAACAAAGTCCTAGTAATCACACAATTCATGGGACTCAGACTCCCCCCACATCACCGACATTTTTGAATTTTTGATGGATTATTGAAAGAAAAGGTCAGAAAACTTCACGTGGATGTGGAATGTATAATTTAGCAACCTGAGAAAAATTCTGAGAAAAATATTCAAATGCATTTAGACATGCAATAATTATTAATAAAAGTTAAGAAATTTGAAGGAATATAAGAGGTGTATGGGAGTGTTTAGAGGTAAGGAGGCAAGAGATGTAATTAAATTACATTATCAAAATTATAGAACAGAAGCAGATGTTATATCTTATACAAGAATCCTATTTAGAGGGTCAATATGTAAATAAAGGTCATGGTGCTTTGAATATGCTTGGCCCAGGGAATCACACAGTTTGGAGGTGTGACCTTGCTGGAGTAGGTGTGGCCTTATTGGAGTAGGTGTGGCCTTGTTGGAGTAGGTGTGAGCTTGTTGGAGTAGGTGTGGCCTTATTGGAGTAGGTGTGACCTTGCTGGAGTAGGTGTGGCCTTATTGGAGGAAGTGTGTCTTCAACTAAAAATAAAAATGAAGCATCAAAATATATGTTCCATTCGAAAATAACAAAAATGTTTACACTTCTATAAATCTAATATTAGGTTCTGTGACCAAATCTTGTTCTTTCAATTAATTAAAAATCGACAATGATAAGAAATACTTTTGAAATAACATTCTGTGTGAAGGTAATTTATTTAGACCCAGAGAAGTATATGCTAAACTTAAAATTTATCACTATTTTACATAGTTTGTACTTTATCTTTCCCCTGCTTTTGTGTGTATTCATTCCATAATGTACCTGTGGAAGTCCAGGGACAGGCTTCTGGAGTTGTACCTGTCAGTCCCTTTCTACATGGTTTCACAGACTGAAGATGAGCTTCTGTAGCCTAAGCTGAACTCCTTGCTATACTATTAACAACAACAACAACAACAACAGCAACAACACACACACACACACACACACACACACACACACACACAAACCAAAACAAAAGAAACAAAAAAATACAGAATACTTATACTATTCTGGTACTCATATACTTAGACATTTTACAGTATTATTATGCTAAAAACAGTAGTACTCAGTATGCAGGATAAGAAAGTCAATCATGAGTAAGAGTTACCCTAACAAGATAAACTATGTAATCAAGCTTTATAAATAAAATATAATTTAATTTACAAAAAAAATCACTTAATTTAATATTTGTATTTAATGGTCAAAATCAAAATATTTTATGGAATAGAATCATGTTACCAGAAAATAAAAGAGAACTTTTCCCTTGTGATTTATCAGCAATAAAAGAAATAGAAAAGACATGCATTACTAGAGACCAGAGTTCTAGAAATCTGCAAAGAGACATTACATTGTCAAAATAATTTACTCTCTGTGAATTTTTAAGTAAAGAATTGATTATAATTGAATTTCCTCTTCTTTAAGATCAGTGTTAGTGTAGCAATGATTTCATGGGAATATTAACCTAACTTTCATTACTTATTTTTCAGCTGCTGCTGATATTCTGATTGCATTTTTATGACTATGATCAAACTTAATTATTAAAAAAAATCATTTTGCAACAGTTTTTATGGAACTGGAAGTTTGAACTCAGTTATTTATGAAGCACAACTGTGTTCTATTCCCAAGCATTCTTGCTATAGTGCCTTTTCATTGTCATTTACACCAGAAGAGGAACCATGTCACCAGCTAAGGGAGCACCATCGATGACTACTCTTTCTTTACTCCTTGATATTTGAATGGATACATATGATTGTCACTATGAGAAATCGTAAAGTTTCTGGGTTTCGTCAAACCTGAAATGATAGTATGAGGGAATCTACCCTGTTAGCTAGTCTCATACAGTTTTGGAAGCTGATGCTCTCAAAGCTGAATTTTCAACCCCTTACTCTTTTCTTTGTTTAATTTGACACAGCTGTTGGGCTTCAAGTAGTCTTCTAAGAAGAGACCCTAAAAATCCGTACTGAGTCTGATGCCACACAGTGCTAGAAAGAGGCAAGATCTCTATAACCACGGAATTCCCATCATTCATCTGAGGTGCTTAATTTTTGTACCATATAGCAAAGAAGTTTCATATTACTAGACCTGTTTGTTGCGTTTGTCCCTCATGTCACAGGCATTCTTAACCCAAGCAGAAATGCATTGCTTTCTTGTCAGTTCCACAAAAAGGACTTTTAACTACTGCACTATCTCATTCACTATGTTCACACATTCTGACCCTGGTCTTCATGAAAAGGGCTAGTAGAGAAATTACTATTATTTTTGCTATCTATAAGTTAATGTTAATGTTTATTGAAGCTTAAGTTTATTACATCATTAAAAATCAATCCATCCCCAAACTGACAGTTTCTGACTGGATGTGTTCACGCTGTTTCTATAAACCTGAACTAGGCACACTCTATGGAAAACATTGTTTCTTTGCTGTTATTTCCAAAGCTACTTCTGATGTTTTCTCTGTCAACCCAGAATATTTGTACCATATCTTGACTATCTCTTGTGAGATGGCCCTTGACTATCTCATTTCCTTGCTATGAATTACTATGAGTTAGCAAAAGTATTGCATATTATACCAAATCCAGAAGATATTCTGAGATTAAAATAGAAAGACCAGTTTGGCGCTTATTGCCTTGTATAGAAGTTTTATGTATTATTTCAGAAATTTCTTGAAGCATGTGTGTTTTCAGAAACAAATATTTGCTGGATCTCATAAAACATGTCCTAAAAATATTACAATTAGCTAGCAGCAGGCCATTACTTCCCCCTTTTCTGCATGTGTGTGTGTGTGTGTGTGTGTGTGTGTGTGTGTGTGTGTGTCTATCTCTACCTCTACATATGCATATACATACACATATACATATGTAGTCATTTAGATTGGTGTTTATTATTAAAGATCAGCCTTTACCATCCTTCCTGTCTATGTACTACTATCTGAAAAAACATGTTAAACTGTCCAAGAATTAATCTAGTCAATCAGGACATTTTCATAAATCAAAGTCCTTTAGATAAAAGTCTATGTCTATTTGAAATACTACTTAGTGGGCTTTGTGTTTGTTTCTTTCTATGAAATTGCTCTTATAGCTTTCAAAGATATCGGAGAATCAGTATCCTAATGAAAGTTACCCCATTTATTTTTGAAGTTTTAAGTAGGAAAAGAGCTGTTTTCATACCAAAATCAAGTTAAATTGTCAGTATCCTATATTCAGCTTTTGGTCAAAATAGTGAAATAAAATGAAATGGAGAAGGAGTAGATGAAACAGAATTAGGAGAAATAACAGTTTTAGCCTGTTAGTCATGTCCATGTGCTTTATGATAAAAGGAAAATCAAATACAGGAAAAGCAGAAAGTTGCAAAATGTGATTGATGGAAAATTGAGAAAAGTCGAATGAACAACATCTCAGAGATTATATATGATTTAAGATAATTTGAGGACACAGAGATATGGCTGAGGAGTTAAAAGAGACTGCTGATTCTTGTAAGAGCAGATTTGGGTTCCAGAACCCATATTTGGCAGATTGCAACCACCTGTGACCCCAGGTTTATGGGATTGATGCAATATTCTAGGTTCTGGTCATCAGCATGAAAGCACATATATAGAATAACATATAAATAAATAATATAATAAATCATTTTTATGAGACCAATACTTACTCAGCTTTGGTGTCTACCTAAAGTTAGTAGCATTAAGACTATATATTTAAAAAAAACACCAAAACAAAAAAATCATAGTGGAATGAGAATGAATGTGCACAATATGCACATTCAAATGCTGTCCAAGTATTGGTGAAAAGATTTACTTATACAACTGACATCTTCTCAACCAAAGAGGTTGCTTTCCTATATGATGAAATTCTGTAATAATCTAAAAAGAGATCTATGAAAAAGAGGTCAGATAGTAGAAGAAGACAAATGATTGCAGAAAGCAGAAGACCAAAACCTCTAAACCAGCAGTTCTTTGGGTTGCAACCTCTTTTTGGGTGGAGCATTTCTTTTTACAGGCATATAATATCATATATTTAAATCACCGTAGCAAAATTACAGTTATAAAGTAACAATGTGGTAATTTTATGGCTAGGCGTCCCTACAACATAAGGAACTATATAATGAAGATCACAGAATTCTGAAGGGTAAGAACCACTGCTCTAAATATATGAATTCTAAGGCAAAGAGGTACAAAAATTAACTACAATAAAACCACTTAATCACAAATCATGTTAGATAAATTACACATGGGGTTATGGATGAAATGTCAACAACACCAGAATTGACTAACTCCCTCAGTTCTCAATGTACTACTCACACTACTTCTCAGGAAACACCTTTGCTCATTTTATATTGCTTAGTCATTGAACCCAGTAAAATATGGAGGAAATTAAGGTAATATGTTCAGAGAATAAGTTATAAAAGACAAATGATTTCTGCATACTTCTTTGTAGAGATCAGTCTCCATGTGTGAAAAATGACCATTCTGGAATTGCCAAGGAATGGAGAACTAGATACTTTGAGAATATATACAATAGAAAATGTCTTTGTCAGTTTATAGATGATCAGTTTGTCTCAGGTGATATGTCAGCTCCATTTCCAGGTGAATAGATAAGAAACAAGATTCTCAAGAAAGCTGAGAGTAAGGCCCATATGTACATGGTGTAGGTTCAATATATAACAAACCCTGTTCACTTGAACTGGAAAAAGCTGAGGTACTGAAGATGGAGTTTTGATATAAACATGAGTTAAGCCATCTGTGTATCCTTAAACTCACAATCAGAAAAATCGGCATTAAAAATAAATATTTAGGCCACCAAATATCAATATTCTACCTTCTTTTTGAAAACAAAATATCACAAGACCACCAGCAGCTCATCACGCCCAGGGTAAAGCAATGAGCACAATGCCCTGTTCTGTTTGGAAATCTTCAATATGACATCGACAGAATCAGCAACATTGCTGTGGTGGACTAGTTTATTATGAATAACATCCAATGATTATTTAGACTACAGACATTTTATAAGGATCTCAATGTTGCTAGGGAAAGGGATGCTCATACACTATGCAAAGAGATCCTGACTTCATTTAGAAAAACCCAGTAACTGTAAACTACCAAAGGATTCCCTTTTTCTGCTCTACATGCCCGAAACTAAACGAATCCTGAGAAGTACAATGGAAAAAGAAGGAAAAGCAATATTTGTATTTAGAAAAAAAAAACATATGGACTATCTATATAATACGTATCTCTGACTTATTAGTTCTATCATTAACAAAATAAAACATAAATCTTGCTACATTAATACTAAAAGAGTGTTAAAAACAAAAAATCTCCACTTAAGAAACAAAATAAGTGTAAGATTTGTTTTTTAAATTTTTCTTGGTCATTTTATTTATTTATATTTTAAATGTTATCCCCCTTCTAGGTTTCCCCTCCAAAGTTCTCCTATTCCCCATCTCCCCATGCTTCTATAAGGGTGGCTCCACACCTACCCAACTGCCTGCTCCAGCCTCACCAACCTAGTATTCCTCTGCACTGGGGCATCAAACTTTCACAGGGCCAAGGGCCTCTCTTCCCACTGAAGCCAGATAAGGCCATCAACGGAGGAATAAGGGGAAAGACTGAAGAGTAAGATTTCTACCCAGATGAAATAATTTCTTAAACATGACCATTATTTTTTCCCATGGTAAATTAAGAAATGTAAATGAGCAGAATCAAATTACATGAACGATTGAATTGAAAGCATTGTTTAAGTTTCTTAAATGATATCTTACAAGTACGAATGAACTTTTACTTTGTTAATGAAGAATATATATCCACTAATCTAATGTTATTTTGATTTTAATTACCATAGACTAAAAAAATATTGCTCAACTTTTTCATGATACACTCTTTAAAGCCGTTACTCCTGCCTGGGCATTAAATCGCTTCTCTTAATTTCTTTATAAGATTTTTTTAAATTTATGTGCATGGCTCTGAGACTCTATGTAGACACTAGGAACCAGTGTCTCCTCAAACAGCAAGTTCTTATTTCTGTTCTGTCATTTCTCAAATGCCCAGAAATAAGATTTCCAAGTTCTGTACTGTTAGGACCTTGAGACAGAATATTTAATCTGATATTTCACTTATCAGCGACAGAACACTTAATAAAGCATGTAGAAGAGAATAGTTTTCTCAAGGAAGATTGCAAATTTTAAATTCCACGGCTGATGCCCACTGCTGTTGTGTTTTTATTGCCCAAAACTCTGTCATTCTTCAACCAACTTCACTTTAACTTTTTTTTTTATTTCAAAGTCTACTCTATATCCTATAATTAAAACACCTCCAAAATTAAAGAATGCAGTTTCACAAACCACGGCAGCTGCTTCTTGGTGACGGAAATAACTGTAGGAACGCAGGTCAATTGTAAAGATACTCAAATTAGTATAGCATTGAACATAAACACAAAAACCTGAAATAGAGCATTTGAAGGTATCTTTCAGAGATGTAGAACTAGCCAGAAATATGTTCCCTATCAAAATTAATACAGAATAATACTTCATAACGTCTGAGTATAAGGAATCCTTCTTGCAAACTAGCTGTTTGGCATCCGTCTTATAATTAAGGATATTAAGAAAAATTATTAAAGCCAAAACACTGAGGACATTACAGAGCAAAATAACTAAGAAATATCAGATCAGAGTCAATGGAACATTAGCATTTAATAACGAAATAAACATTGTACTTACTTGGTGATTCATTTTTAACAGCAATTTCATCTCTCCTTTATGAATTGTAAATTCTTAATGTTATTTTATCAGTAGCATTTACTGATTACCCATAGGCACTTATTTTGTTATGGCATTTTTTATGCATATGCATGACATGCTTTGCATCATTTTAGTTGACAGTTATATTGTGAATTTTAGTCATATTTAACAACTACCTCCTCTCCAATGCCTCTCTGTCCCTATTGAAATACCTTTTCTCAATAAAGCCCACTCATATTTTCTTTTTTCCCAGGTACATGTTGATATTTAATATTTAATACATTAATTTTAATACATAAAAATATTCTTTATTCTAAAACATTGTGGGAATAAGAAAACAAAGACAGGTTATAACTATGAATCTTCCATTTGGTAAGAAACAGCAATATGCCTGAAAGATTGCCTTGTGGCTGTATGCCTTGGAACAGGTCATTTTGTGGTATTTAGGTGGATGATGACATGTTTTTGGTGATCTAAGAAAATGATCTACCCCTACTTGTCAAGTTGCTCATGGGGATGTCTGAACATCTTGGGATTGTTGAGACCATGGCCTGGAAAGCTTCCTCTCCTGTATTGTAGCCTTCGTGTATTTATTAGAGTATTCCCATTATTTCTATAATAATTCCAGTCTGTCAAAAGAAAATGCAGAGACAAAGTGTGGAGCAGAAACTGAAGAAAAGACCATCCAGAGACTGCCCCTCCTGGGGATACTTTCCACAAACAGTCGCCAAAACCAGACACTAATGTGGATGCCAAGAAGTGTTTGCTTACAGGGGCCTGATATAGCTGTCCCCTGAGAGCCTTTGAAAGAATCGGACCATATAGGTGTGAATGTACACAGCCATACATTTGACAAAGTGCGGGGACCCCAATGGGGAAGTTAGGGCAAGGACTATAGGAGCTGAGTGGCTTTGCAACCCCATAGTAAGAGCAACAACATCAACCAACCAACCCCCCCAAAGCTCCCAGGGAGTAAACTTTCAACCAAAGAGTACACAGGAAGTACCGATGGCTCCAGCTGGATATGTAGCAGAGAATGGCATTTTCTGGCATCACTGGGCGGGGAGCCCTCTGGTCCTGTGGAGGCTTGATGAACAAGGATAGGGGAACGCTAGGTCACTGAGGCAGGAGTGGGTGGGCAGGTAGGGGAGCACCTTCAAAGAGGCAGGGTCCAGGGAGGAGGGGAATGCGGGGGCTTGTGGAGGGGAAACTGGGAATGGGGATAACATTTGAAAAGTAAATAAATAAAATAACCAATAAAAAAGAAATATTTTTCGTGATATGTTTCAAAGAAAAGTCTTAGAGACTTCAGATATTAAGATATAAAAGATAAAAAAAGACCTAATTTATTTTCCATTTGCTAATTGTGTGATTCCACCGGGTGTTCATGAAATAATTCAACATGTTATTCTTATCCATTCATTCTCTCCCTGACTGTTTTGCCTTTATACCTTCTTCCTGCTTTGTGTTGCTTTTGAATTTTAATCCTAGAGTTCTATAAGACATCTACAGTCGTCCTTAAACTCATAATGCCATTAATGATAAGATAGTTCAGAGGTATAATTTCAATTTCCTGAGCATAGAAGAAACCACAAGAAAGTATTAAACACTAGAAAGCACTAACAAGAGAAACTGCTGTAGTAATTCATAAAATGCATGTTAGAATCAGATACGTCCTGTCATAGTGCAAACCTCCAACTTTAATTTAAAGAAAACTGGAGCTCAGGATGAATAAATTATTTGCTGTTCCAAGCTTTATAGAAAAAAACATGTCCTTGCTTAGTAACTTAATATTCACCATTTTCCTGTGAATTCACTTGTGTTTCCAAAGTATGTGGTGCAGTGTTATAGTTAGCGTGTTAACATCCACAATAAGAAACATATACTAACACTTTTAAAAGTGCTTCAACCACAGTTTGAAAGAATCTGGGGCATTCGTTCATTCACTTTGTAATGTTCCTTGTTGTAATTTAAAACGGAAATTATTTCCAAATTAGATCAAGCTTCTAATTATGAAACACACAAGAGGTTCTTTGTTGTTTTCATTTTAATATGCCATTTCCACCGGGAAATAGATTGAAAGCACATGTGTGTTGGGTATAGAATGTACAACAAACTGATAATTCATACTAAGTTACTAATCTAAAGCTCTTGAGTATGCTACAGGTACTAGAAGAGTTGAACTGCATAATGATCATTCCATCATTTTTATCCAGTCAAGTGAGAAAAGTTTGTGTGTGCGTATGTGTGTGTGTGTGTTTCTGATTCTGGTCAAAATCAGGAACAAACTGTGTACTAGAATCAGCAGATAGATATAGGTCAACCCTTTTTACTATGAGACACTTATCAACAATGTTTTATTTCTTTTCTCCTTTGATCTTATCCCAGAGAAGGTCATACAATTAGGAAGTAAAATGTTCCATACTTTAGTGTGTGTTCTTGTAGACTCACCACAAATTTACAATTTAGAGACTCTCTATTTCCTCTTGTAAAACCATGTACAAACTGCAAAAAATAAAATTAAAACGAACTTTTAAATTATTAAAATTTCCAAATAACTTCTATTAAAAGTACCATCCTGTTTTAATAGCACAAAAACCCAGATCTCTATCTTATTTAAAATTCATCTCCAAGGTGATGTGGAAGGCAGATGTCAAGAAACAAGTCCTCTGTAGAAGAAGGGAAGGGAAAACTTTATTTTTCAGTACAGAAAATAAATGGACCTCAAAGACCACATGCTTCTACCTTCTTTGCTGGGACATAAAGTGAAAATCAGATATGCTACGATGAATGTTGCTGTTTCTGCTATTACTCTTCTTTATAGGAAATTTTAGCAAGTACTCTGACAAACTCTCACCTTTTCTAATAATAAAGAAAGACTAAATCAAATTAATTTCTGAATAATACTTGTGTTTTTTTTTTCATCCAACTCTCCATCTTTAGGATTTCTATGCCCATTTGTTATCTAAGCTCTATTCTAACTACATTCTAATCAACTGATTGTTGAATTCTCTCTGTAATTAGCCATTTAATTAACACAGTTGAATTAAATAAATTATTAAAAGGTAAAAACTTTTACCTGTTTCCACATTATATATAAATTGAAACTCAGAGGTTCATAATTTAAGTAAAAATAGTGAAATCACATTTTAATTACATCACACTTGAGAACCTTGGGATACAGTGCTACACAGAGTGGAAATTTGTAAATTCTCACAAATAATAATCTGTCTTTGATACTAACTTTGAACGGACTGTAATGAGTACGTTTCACTGTCCTGACCTTTCATTACTAAACTCTCACTGTATTTCCTCTTTAGTCTCAGTGAGTAGGATATAAATCACTATCCTTGGCATTTTACATGGTCTGCCATGCAGGCAGCCAACTTTTACAGATGTCCTTCCTGGCTTCAGAAAGCATAAGCCTGCAGGTAGCAGAAAATGCCAGGTTTCTCCTCACGCCTGAGGAGGTTTTCTATGCTGCAGATGAGGCCTGTATTCCGTGATAAATGCCACTGTGCAAAGTCAGCATAGTGGGCAGTTTAACTCCGTGACCTTCTGCAGATAGACAGCCTTTCCTGGAGATTGTCTTTGACGTAGCCTATAAAATAGAGTGTCTGAACTAGTCTCGCAAGTGGGATCTTTGTTCATTTTGCTCTGAAGCAACTGTTTCTAGTTGTGGAGCTCAGACGCCTCCTGTTCCTCGGGATCACGTCCTTCACTCATCTGCTCCTCAAGTATACAGGAACCTGATCTACGGAGTTCCGAATAGAATCACAGCTATTTGGTCACTCCTCACCTCTCCTGGATCAAGGTTGCAGATCTTGTTGCTAGGATCACTTTAAGTGGAAAACGTGTTGTTAAATTTCCAGTCTTCGTAGAGCAACAGAACGACTGACGTCATTGTTCTCACACGTAGTGCATTTAGAATGGCTGGCTCTTATCTCATCCGAGTTTTTAAAACTGACATGAAGAAATGAAGATTTGCTTGCCAAGATGGTTTAAAAATGGTGGATGGTGGTCTCTAGGTAAGATTTACCATACCTTTGTATGAAAGAAAATGTCTCTATGTTCTTTGAAACATTTTAATGCAAAGTAAATCTTTTGAAATTATAATATTATAATTGCTTCAGTTTTTAAAGTGTCACTAAGTAATGTGCTAACTTGTAAATATATATGATCATAAGTATACACACTGACAAGGAAAATTGATCAGCACAACATATATATTCAACAAAATAACTGGAGTGTTGGAGTCCTCATTAGGGTGTATGACCCCAATCCCAGGCTTTGGTCCTGGTGTAAACAATCAGGCATGAATTCTCTCCTGTGGATTTAGCCTATAATCAGAAAGCAGTTGATTACCCTCGTGGCAGGCAAACCATGAGAGCACACCTCATCTGGAAGTCAGCAACATGCACAGTATCATCCTAAATAATGAAATCTCACCAGCAACCAGCACATGGGACACTTCCAGTTCACTTCAGACTTGATGTCTCTTCATTCTGCATGTTGTGACTTCAACAATAGTATCTTTCTAGGTATTTTTTAGGGAACCACAAAAACATGAAAGAGGGACAGAAGGCAGTAATGACAAAATAAATACAAACAAAAATAAAATACTAAAATGTAAATATAATAAAAGTATTTATAAATATGTTAAAAGTCAAATGAAATGCACTATTAAATATTAATATATACTATAAAATGCTTATGTTCTTATGCATCTTGTATATATCATATGATGCACCTTTACATATTTAGCATTATATTGAGAAAAAGATACTATATTTTGGAATATTTGAAGACAGATGACTTAAATTGTATGTGTTTCAAAATAAAAATAAAGAGTGTTAATCCACTACATGTGATTTATTCACTTGCCTCGCCTCCTTCCCATCTGTTCATGGGGGCTGGAACACACACGGCACCTGTTTGTACTCGGGAAACATGTAGCTGTTTTCATATCAGGCGGGATGGAAGTTCTTGTTTTATGCTGTAAGTCAAGACGTATAAAATCATTTCATTGACTCCAGTTCAAAGTGTGGATTTCCTTTTAGGAAAAAGGTATTGATCTGATGACTTATGCTACTGTTTTATTTTCTATTATGCTGTTTCCTTCTGCTTCTGCCCAAAGGGCCAGTGCTGTGAATTAGATCTATACATTACGTATCATTGGCAACTTGTCTATCATGGAAGTAGGTATGGAAACAGAAGGATAATCATTTTCAGACCATCTTGTGGTATATCCTAAGCTTAGTATCAACCTGACCAATATTTAAACCTGAACAGAATAAAAAAAATTTAACTCTAAGTAAATAAATAATTAATGGAATACAGACTTCCATGTTCAGTTGGTAGGTCTGATATCAATTGGTGATTCAGCACACAATGGTCAGCCCTGAAAATATGAATAACATTATAGACTAAGAATATGTAGAATAAGCATGAGTTACATTTAGAAAATACATACATGTACATACATGCATGTATCAAAAACATATTGTAAAAAGTCAATTAACCAAACCTTATCACTATTGCTGATGCCAAGATCAGCTTGCTGACAGGAACCTGACATGGATGTGTCCTGAGAAGCTCTTCCAGAGCCTTACTAATACAAACTAAGAGGTTGGCAGCTACCCATCCCATTGAGCACTGACTCCACAAGGAGGAGTTAGAGAAGCCTGAAGGAGCTGAAGTGGTTTGCAACCTCTTAGGAAGAACAATATCAACCAACCTGACTCTCAGAGCTCTCAGGGACTGAACCACCAAAGAGTTCACACGGGAAGACCCATTGCTTCAGCAGCATAGGTGGCAAAGAACAGCTGATAAAAATTTCAGCAAAGTGGCTGGATATAAAATTAACTCAAACAAATCAGTAGCCTTCCTCTACTAAAAAGACAAACATGCTGAGAAAGAAATTAGAGAAAAGACACCTTTCACAATAGTCACAAATAATATGAAATACCTTAGTGTGACCCAAAGTAGAAAAGTGAAGGACCTGTATGACAAGGACTTCAAATCCCTGAAAAAAGAAATTGAAGATCTCAGCAAACGAAAAGATCTCCCATGCTCATGGATTGGAATGATCAACATTGTAAAAATGGTCATCTTACCAAAAGCAATTTACAGATTCAATGCAATCCTCATCAAAATTCCAACTCAATTATTCATAAAGTTGGAAAGAACAATTTGCAAACTCATCTAGCATAACAAAAATCCTAAAATATTGAAATCTATTCTCAACAACAAAAAAACATCTACAGGAATCACCATCCCTGACCTCAAGCTATATTACAAGGCGATTATGTTAAAAACCGCATGGTACTGGTACAGAGTTAGGCAGGTAGATCAGTGGAACAAAATAGAAGATCCAGAAATGAACTCTCACATATATAGTCACTTGATTTTTGACAAAGGAGCTGAAAACGTTCAATGGAAAAAGGACACCCTCTTCAACAAATGGTGTTGGTCCAACTCGCACTCAGCATGCAGAAGAATGAAAATAGACCCTTTCTTATCTCCTTGTACAAAGCTCAAGAACAAGTGCATCAAAAATCTCCACATTAAACCAGGTACACTGAAACTGTTAAAAGACAAAGTAGGGAAAACCTTAGAAAGCATAGGTACCTGGGAAATTTTCCTGAACAGAACACCAATGGCTTGTACTCTAAGACCAAGGATGGAGAAATGGGACTTAATGAGATTGCAAAGTTTCTTTAAGGCTAAGGACACTGTCAAGAAAACAAAATGGCAGCCAACAGGTTGGGAAAAGATCTTTACCAACCCCACATCTGATAGAGATCTAATATCCAACATATACAAAAACTCAAGAAATTAGACTTCAGAGAATCAAACAATCCTATTTAAAAATGGGGTACAAAGCTAAACAAAACATTCTCAATTGAGGAATATGCAAAGGCTGAGAAGCATCTAAAAAAGTGCTCAATATCCCTAGTCATCAGGGAAATGCAAATCAAAACAACCCTGAGATTCCACCTCACATCAGTCAGAATGGCTAAAATTAAAACCTCATGTGACAGCAAATGCTGGCAAGGATGCAGAGAAAAGGAGCACTCCTCCACTCCTACCTGAAGACCCAGTTATTCAACTTCTGGGCAGATACCCAGAGATGCTCCAACATACAGTAAAGACACATGCACCACAATGTTCATAGCAGCCCTGTTTATAATAGCCAGAAGCTGGAAAGAACCCAGATGTCCTTCAGTAGATGAATGGATACAAAAATTGTGTCATATTTACACAATGGAGTACTACTCAACTATTAGAAATAATGACTTTATGAACTTCTTAGGAAAACATATGGATGCATCTAGAGAATATCATTCTGAGTGAGGTAACCCAGTCACAAAAGAATAGACTCAATATGCAGTCACTTATAATTGGATACTAGCCCCAGAATATTCTGAATACCCCAGAAACAATTCACAGGCCATATGAAGCTCAAAAAAAAAAAAAAAAAAAAAAACCAAAAAACAACAAATAAAACCCAAAAAACAAAAACAAAGGCCAAAGTGTGAAAACCTCATTATAAAAAAAAAAGTTTATAGCACACTCTTAGAGTGTGGTACACCTTCATCTTAAATCATTTATAATTCAAGAGCTAAGAATATATCCTTGTGGCAATATTTGGTATTCAAAATTCATTTTGTTTAATCTATACACACTAAGAAAACTTTGACTGTTTCCATGTTACGTTCTGTTTTACATGTACTTTATGCTTATGGTAACTAGTAAGATTTCGATGCATGTTATTAAACCTCTAAAAGAATCAAGAACTGAGAAAAATATATTAATATAGTTTTATGCCAAAATGCTTTTGAAAGTCTATACAAGTATCTCTCTTTTTAAAATAAAGTTGTAGGAAAAAAAATAAAAACAGTAGAAAAAAGAGAATGGCATTGTTTTTCATCAATGACAGGAGAAGCCCTTCATCCTGTGAAGACTCATTTCCCCAGTGTAGGAGAATGCCAGGGTGTTGTCTTGCATGTGGGTCGTTGGAAGGGGGCTCATCATCTTAGAAATAGGAGGAGGAAGGATGGAAAAGGGGCAAACCAAGAAAAGGGATAACATTTGAAATATACAGGCATAAACTATCAAAAGCAAAAACAAAAAAAAAAAAGTCCATTAACTTTAAAGAGCATAAAAATTTACTTGACAGGATTCAGTAGAAAGAATGGAATAAGGGATTTATCTTACAATCTTAAAACTATAAGAAATAATGAAAATGGTACTTCTGCCCATCAATTTCTTATTTACAACAGAATTATAAAACAAATCATTTCAATAATTGATAGAATAGTTGCAGATGCCTAAGAATGATCCCATTAACCTAAAGCAAATCAGAATTAAATTCTGAACAACAAAATTTTATTAAAAGTGGCAAATGTTCTGATCCATTCCTATCATTTATTTATTCTGGAGGCTAACACAAGAAAGTATATTACAAAATTGAGGACTTCCTGAGCAGTATAAAGTAATGTTGCCACAAAATTAATTAGAAATTTTTAATACATTGTGGCTTATTGTAAATACCTCTATGTTCTAAAGTAAGAATTTATCTAGATCTTAGCACTGAATATTATATAAGTGTGTAGCAATTCTCTGAAGCCCAAGTTATCATTTGCAAAAAGGAAGGCTGCTGATTTCTTTGAGTTAACTTTATATACACCTACTTTGCTCAAGTTTTTTTTTTATCAGCTGTGAGAGTTCTCTGGTAGAATTTATCATCTGCAAAAAAGGATACTTTGACCCCTTTCTTATTAATAAGTATTCCCTTGATCTTATCTAGTTGTCTGATTGATTTAAATAGGACTACAAGTATTATATTGAAGAGATAGGAAGAGGGCAGACAACCTTTTTTGTCCCTTATTTTAGTGGAATTGTTTTAATTTTCTCTGCATTTAATTTGATGTTGCCTTTTGGCTTGTTGTATAGTACCTTTGTTGTGTTTACGTATGGCTCTTGTATTCCTAATCTCCCCAAGACTTTTAACATGAAGAGGTGTTAGATTTTGTCAAAGGGTTTTATTTGGCATCAAGTAAAATGATTGTGTGCTCTTTTTCTTTTCTTCAATTTGTTTATTTGGTAGATTACATTGATGGATGTTTATATATTGAACCACCTCTACATGGTGGATGAAGTTTTTGATGTATTCTTGAATTCTGTTTGCAAGCATTTTATTGAATGTTTTTCTATCAATGTTCATGAGAGAAATTAGTCTGCAATTCTCTTTGTAGAGACTTTGTGTGGTTTAGGTATTGAGAGGTGGTGGCTTCAGAAACTGAATTTGGCATTGTCCCTTCTGTTTCTGTTTTGTGTAACATTTTGAGGTGTATGAGAACCTCTGATGGAATTCTGGAATAAACCTATCTGTCCTTGGGATTTTGGGGGTAGATGCGGTGAGGAACTAGGGGCAGAAACCAGATGAGAGGAACTTTAGGGTGTGCTGGAGACCTGAGATGATGGGAAACCCCCGGGAGTATATAGGAGTGACTTTACCTGAGACTCTTAGCAGTGGGAAATATGGAGCCTGAAGGGGTCACCTATCATAGCCATAGAAGCTTCCAAATACAGGGATTAAAAATAGTAATGTACCCACAAAAACTTTAACCCAAAATGTGTCCTGCCTACAAGATGAGCAGTTTCAAAGATCAAGAAGAGAATGAGGTAATGGCCGAATAATGACTAAATTGTTTCCCATCCATGGGTTAATTAATCCCTGACATGAATAACAATACTCTCATTCTTACAGACAGGATACTAACATTTCTGTAGTTCTCTGAGAGGATCCACTGAACAGGATCAAATATTAGATGGAATCTTGAGGTCATGTGTAAGAGTTGGAGGAAAAATGGAAGGACCCAAAGAGAATAGGGGCACCACAGAAAGGCCAACAGAATTAACTAAACTGAATTGGGTGATTCCCAGAGACTGAACTACTACTAATCAAAAACTAACTAGCATGGGGTGGACTTAGGCCCCCCACACATAGGACAGAGACTTGTGTCAGGGTAGGGTGATAACCAGGGATGATTCACACTTCCCAAAGGAGAAGATAGGCAATGGGGGAGAGGCTGTGAGAGGGGGTTGGCTGGGAAAAGAAGGGGGCTTATATTAGGTTGTCACATGAATAAATAATTTAATAAAAACAAAACTAAATGGTTTGGTAAAAATAAATAATGCAACAGAAAAGTTTAAATTGGGATCGGGTTAGAGAGGAATGGAAAGAGGGGTTACTAGAAGATGATTTGAAAAGCCATATCTAGTCATATTAACCTACTGTAGAAGCTAGGTTATGGAAATTTGCACAAGAGCTATGGAAGCTCAAGCCAGACTAAATCTTTACATGAAGAGAGGGATTCTGCATGAATCCCATGAGTCATTAGCATTTGATATCTTCTCAAAGAACAAGTTTTTCTCTAAGAGTATATAAGCCTGGGTAAGTAGCCCACTATCATGCAAAGGAAGAATAGGAACTCAAACAGGACAGGAACCTAGAGGCTAGAAATGATTCAGTGGCCATAAAAAATGCTGCTTACTGGGTTGCTTCCCAGAGCTTGCTCAGCTGGCTTTCTAACTGAACAAAGGACAGCGTGCCTGGGGAGTGTTCAAAACATTCTGGGGTCTACCACATCAATCACTAATTAGGAAAATACCCATACAAATTTGCCTACAACCTCAGCTAGTGGAGGCATTTTCTTAATTAAGGTTCACTCCTATCAGATGAATTCAGCTGGTGTCAAGTTGACATAAATCTATCTATCACAAACAACTTTAAGAGTTTAAAGATACATGTTCTGTTAGATTTTATTGAAGTTGCTTATTTGATTGAATTTTGTTTCTTTTGAATGTGAAATAAAATGTAACTATATATACAACTCTATTTGGGTTATGGGCCAATTGTTTTAAGACATTTTTCTCAGACAAATCACATATGTCTGCATACTTGTTATACTCTACAATAAGGTCTCTTTCCTCTGCTGTTAATGTTGCTTAATGAAGTGGAAAGTTTTATTCTTGTCATAGTTAAGCTTAACCTTCAGAAACAACAAGCATGTAGCTTTGGCCACCTATGTTACATTGATTCTATGTTTAAAGTTCAAAATAATAACTAAAATTTCTCTTTTCAAGTCCCATGAAAGTCTGTAGGCATAAAATTTGTCCCCTGTCTCCTATGAAGATAAAGCTGACAAAAACTTGAGCAGATCAATTAAAATATATACACAGGGACCACCCTTTCTCCAAATTCTGTTTCAAAGAGAAATGTAAATAATTATTAGATAACTCATACAGTATTTTGAATCTGTAAAAAAATGCTCTCCTACTGACCAGTTTTTTTAAATAGAAGACTTTGTGGTATTTTACAAATAGTATTAATTCATATGGTATTGTTATGAGAAAATCCTTACACAAATCTATTATATTGATTATTTATATAATATATAATGTATAATGTATGATGTATGATGTATGATATATGATATATGATATATGATATATGATATGTGATATGTGATATGTGATATGTGATGTGTGATATGTGATATGTGATATGTGATATATGATATATGATATATGATATATGATGATATGTGATATGTGATATGTGATATGTGATATGTAATATGTGATATGTGATATATGATATATGATATATGGTATGTGATATGTGATATATGATATATGATGTGTGATGTATAATGTATAATATAATGTATAATGTATAATATATAATATAATATATAACATATAATGTATAATGAATAATGTATAATGATGTATAATATATAATATACTATAATAAATATATGATATGTAATGCTAATATAATCTGCACTGAACAGAGGATCTTTCCTTTAAAATTTTTTGTCATAATTTATTTCCAAATTATTAATAGAAATAGTGTCAATCACAATTGGCCTATATGCAGCTTGAGCTCAGAGAAGGTAGTTCCCTCAGAAGTTCTTCTATTGTTAATACTTTTTGCTCTACTGGGTTTTTGGTTATTCCAAATGAATTTTCAGATTTTTCTAACCCTATGAAGAACTGAGTTGAAATTTTGATGGGGATTGCATTGAATCTGTAGATTGCTTTCCATAAAATTGTCATATTCATCCTGCAAATGCATGAACATGTGAGATCTTTTTATCTTCTACGATCCTCAATTTCTCTCTCCACAGACGTGAAGTTCTTGACATGCATATCTTTCACTTGCTTGATTAGAGCAATAGCAAGATATTTTATATTATTTGTGACTATTGTGAAAGGTGTTGTATCCCTAATTTTTTTCTCAGCCTTGTTACCCTTTGATTAGAGGAAAGCTACTAATTTGTTTGAGTTAATTTTATATCCAACTACTTTGCTGAAGTTGTTTATCAGGTGTAGAAGTTCTTTGGTGGAATTTTGGGTTTCATTTAAGTATACTATCATAAGAAGGCTCTATTACCTGGCAATCATGATAAAGAGTGTAGGATATTGGTACAGAGACAGGCAGGTAACTAAAGACCCAGAAATGATTCCACACACCTATGGTCATTTAATCTTGGACAAAGGAGCTAAAATTATCCACTGGAAAGAAGGCAACATTTTAAACAGATGGTACTGGTTCAACTTGCTGTCAGCATGCAAAAAAAATGCAAATCAATCCAATCTTCCTTTTTGTACAAAGCTCAAGTCGAAGTGGATAAAGGACCTCCACAAAAGAAAAAAAGATAAAGTGAATTTAATAGAAAAGAAAGTGGAGAAGAACCTTGAACACATAAATATAGGAAAAAATTTGTTGGAACAGAACAGAAATTACTTATGCTCTAAGATCAACAATCAACAAATGGGACTTCATAAAACTGAAAAGCTTCTGTAAGGCAAAGGACACTATTAATAGGACAAAACAGTGAACAACAGATTGGAAAAAAAATCTTTACATATCTTACATTTGATTAAAGGGTTAATATCCAATATATATAAAGAACTCAAACAGATTGACTCAAGAGAACCAAATATCTCTATTAAAAATGGGATAGAGAGCTAAACAAAGTATTCTCAACTGAGGAATATGGAATGGCTGAGAAGCACCTAATGAAATGTTCTACATCCTTAGTCTTCAGGCAAATGCGAATCAAAACAACCCTAGGATTCTACCTCACACCAGTCAGAATGGCTAAGATCAAAAACGTAGGTGACAGCATATACTGTCAAGGATGAGGAGAAAGAGGAACCCTCTTCCATGGATTGTAGGATTGCAAGCTGGTACAAGTACTCTGAAAACCAGTCTGCCAGTTTCTCAGAAAATTGGAAACAATAGTACCTGAGGACCCAGCTATACTACTCCCAAGCACATACCCAGAAAATGCTCCAGCATATAACAAGGGTACATGCTCCACTATGTCCATAGCAGCCTTAGTTATAATAGTGAGAATCTGTAAAACAACCTAGATGTCTCTCAGTAAAGAAATGTATACAGAAACTTTGGTATATTTGAACTGCAAGTTTCTGAAATTCACAGGCAAATTGATGGAACTATAAAATATCATCCTGAGTGAAATAACCTAGTCACAAAAGAACACACATGGTGTGTACTCACCAATAAGTCCAATAAGTGTATACTAGGCAAAAAGCTAAGAATACTCATGATGCAACTCACAGACCATATAAACTCAAAAAGAAGGAAGAAGTGTGGACCCTTCAGTCCTTCTTAGAAGGAGAACAAAGTACTCACAGAAAGTATAGGGTAGGAAGGACTTGGAAGCAAGAGAGAAGGGGGAGAGGAAACAGGTGGGAAGGTTCAGGTATGGGAACAGAATGGAATGATATACAGAGGGTCAGAAAATTGAACAGAGGTGTGTAGCAATGGGGGATGGGGAGCTAGGGGTACCCACCCGAATGTCCCAGACAGCAGGAAAGCAAGAGGCTTCCATGACCCAAAGGGGATGAGCTTAACTGAAATGCTCTACAAAGGGGAGGGAGAACCGGTAGAGATCATAACCAAAGACTAGGCAAGGTGCCTGGTTAAGGAGGGATGGCGCCATCCACTCATTCCCAAACTTTTTTTTTAAACGACTTTATTTTACAAAACAAAGATAAATGTACAAATTTTAAACATTTTTTGCTTAAAATTATACATTTTTGTCAGTACTGTTTTTTCAGACATTGAAATAAATTTTACATAAAACCATGTGAATATATTTTTTTAGTCAGTACTTGATTTTTTTCAAGGGCTTGACAGTATGCATTGAAAACCTAATACTTACAATAAGCGTAGAGTACATGCAAAACAAAACGCAACATGGAAATAGTCAAATTCTTCTTGTTTTGTAAATATATGTATATTTTTTTGTTTTCTTTATTTCTTGGACTTCATACAGTCTGTGAGTTGTTTCTGGGGGAGTGCAAGCCTCTGGGGTTAGCATCCCACTATCAGTGACTGCATATTATGTCTGTTCTTTTGTGACTGGGTTATCTCACTCAGAATGATATTCTCTAGATGCAGCCATTTTCTTAAGAATTTGGTTAAGTCATTGTTTCTGGTGGCTGAGTAGTATTCCATTGTGTATATGTACTACAATTTTTGTATCCATTCATCTACTGAAGGACATCTGGGTTCCTTCCAGCTTCTGGCTATTATAAATAGAGCCGCTATGAACATTGTGGTGCATATATCTTCGTTGAGTATTAAAGTATCTCTGGGGTATATGCCCAGAAGTGGAATAGCTGGGACTTCAGGTAGTACTATATCCAATTTTCTGAGGTATCGCCAGACAGATTTCCAGAGTGGTTGTATTAGCTTGCAACCCCACCAACATATTTTGATCCTTAATTTTTAAAAAATCACCAACGACAGTATCTAGGAGGAAATAATCTATAGTTAGAACAAAACTAAAATTAAGTCATATCATTAAACATTTAAAATAAAACACTAATTTAACATTCTTTGTTTATATTGGTGTAAAACTTAAGAAGATACAGGATGGATAATTATTCTATATTTCATGCTTTCTAGTCCAGTCATCTCTATTTTATTACAGTACAATGTTGTGTGCTAGAAAGGATAATCACACTGTATTGGGGAATGCATGTTAAGGATTTCTCAGACTTACTGACAAAACACAACTTATGAAGTATTTTGTCTTCATATTGTCTTGACCAATGATAATTTCAAGAGATGATGTGTATGCTATGATTCTGATGGAGGGAATCAATAACCACACTCAATGCCAAACAGATCCAGTTCTAAATCTGCCCGACGCTCTCTTACTGTATTTAGGACTTTATTAACGAAAAAGCTCATGGTCAAAAGTATCAACCTGTGTTTCGTCTAAGCACAGCATTTCTCATGAGCCACTTTTTATGCATGAAAATCTCTTGTACAGGAAGCAAGCAGACACATTTCCCTCTGAGCCATCCTTGCCCCTGTGCTTCGAAAGTAACTGGTAAAGCTCTTCCCACCACACACCCCTGCGTTTTCAGTCCAGCAGATAGCGTGGTTGGAAGGAGACAGCGTGCAGATGAAAGCACAGCCCACAGTGCTGTTTCCAACTCAGACGGTTAATGTGAAGATCAAAGTCCCAATCTGTCTTGGTAGATCTTTGATCTCAAAATGGACTCATTTAGGATGTTTCCTCGTGGGTCTGAGGGACTGGTGGCTTAGATCACATTGATGATAGTTTGTGCTGACATATTTCAAATCCCACTGCATTTCTCCCTGTTACTTGAATCTCAGACAGAGTTTGATATCACTGTCTGTTTCTTTGTTTCATATCCTACAGATATTGACAGAGAACAGTAACATAGGTAACAGTTCTCAACTGATTTCTGGTTTTGTTTTTATAAAGTGGCTTTTGTTTACAATTCATATAAACTTTTCATTCCAGCCAATATGTAAACACACCTTGCAATTTTTACACTGAGTGTTAAACACACCTTAAGGTATTAAGATTTCCAATAAAACACCTTTGGGTTTCAATTTGTAAGCAAGTTCTTATGCAATTCAGTCGCTTCAGCAGACTCAGGTTTATCCATCATATTCTGCCTGATTCACTTTTTCTATTTTTCTACCTCAAACTTTTGTTATTTTTCTCATTACCATTTATTTGGGTCACACATAAAATTACCTTCATTGAGGCAGGCATGCTGTTTGGCAGTTTAGTGCTTTACTAATGTGTATGTGTGAAACTCTAGATTCTATCCACAGCAACATGAACATACACAGACACACATACACACACACACACATACACACACACAGGTACACATACCACACACACATACACACAGAGATACACATAGAGGCACAGAAACAGACAGATATATACAAACACACACTGACAAAAGAGACACAGACAAGAAACACACACACACTTTCCTTAGTATTCATTAAATTCAACTTAATTCACACCCTCAAATGACCTAACACTCAAAGTAGATATTCAATAAAATGTACTTTCACTCCATTTCTAAACAAGTCCACACTTCTTTTGTCATTTTCCCTTTAGTTTGAATGCAAACTGTTCCCTGTAGACTGAGGTGTTTAAACATCTGGTCTACAGCCAGCAGTGCTACTGCTTTGCACGTTGTGGAATTTTCAGTATGTGAATCCTTAGAAGAGGAAAAGGTTTACTGAGGAGAGGCTGAGGTCTGGCTCAGTTCCTGTTGGCCCTATTAATTTACTGTCTTCAGATGAACTTTGACCTGCTGGCTTCCATTCTTCTTTCTTTCCAATTCAAAAATGTGTCCCCTTGAGCTATAGCTTAGAATAAGATATAATATCCCCTAACTTCCCCTCCCCCTTAAAATGCTCTTCACCTCAGTAAAGAGAAAAATACCAGACAAGAGAAAACCTTAGAGCACCTTAATTTCCCTGAGACAAACTTCACTGTTAACATTGTAACATTTCATCAGTGACATGTAATAGATTATTTGTATATTCTTAAATTGATTTTAGGTAATTTTGCTTTCATTTCTTGATTTGAGTACCTATCTTATAGTGTGAGACTCTTTCACTTTATAAAGTATAAGACAAATTTATAGAATGTCTGCAATCCAGATTATCCTTCATAATTATAAAGGTATAAGATGATAGCATTATTGTGAATCTGAAATATGTGGATATAAATTATGCTCCTAGAAAAACTGTTATCATCTATTAATATTTTGTGGTTTATTTTCTGTAACAATTTATGTTTTAATACTCTTCAGGCTACATCATTATATTTCTTTCTGCAATCCTCAATTTCTCAGGTACAGGTTGGGCAGCCAACCAGACACCCCAGGCTACAAGGAAAACAGGATGGTTAAGGATGCTAGATAGAGAACGGAGATCTTCAAGACTGAGTGGAAAATCAGTTTCTTCTCCTTAATAATCAATACCAGCCTTTGCTCTTCTCTAGTCTTATCTTACATAAGGCTCTTACCTATGGGACAGAAACCATTGCAGGGGACAGACATTTAATCTTCAGTATGACACAAGGATGAATGCAGATTACTAATGCAGAGGATATACAAGCCTCAGGACATTATTTAATAGACATATACATAGTTAATATGTGTGGGCATGTGTGTTTGTATGTGTGTGTATGTGTGTATACATGTGCATGTGTGTTTGCGTGTGTGCTACATTTTAAAAGGATATTCTTGGTAACGTTACTGTCCCTTACAGGATGGCTAATCTGTGAAAATCTTTAGTATAGGAGGTACAAAAGAAATCTTGCTGTTATTTTAATTTTGCAAGAATATTACATTAACATATCTGAAGATGTAAAATCCAAGTCATTGAATGAAACTTTATTTTCATTTTCTTGACTACACTGACTTTCAGTGAACTAAATAATCTATTTTTTGCTTACTATGAAATTATAAAACTGAAAATTTGCCAAAACATTAATATTTATGGTACTTTGATGGTCATTTTTAACAGTAACTTGCTATCTGTTATCTTACTCAATTTGAAGTTGTAGTTACAAATGTCCGCAGAACCTAAATTAATTCCTCTTGTGTTTATTCCTAATTTTAGAGTCAAAATTGTTATAAAACTCAATATAGATTAGGCTGTGTTACTTCCTGTTCCTGGAGTAAGATCCAAATTTAAAGCTATGGTCAGATTTATGTACCAGGGTCAGCTGGAGACTCTGGAAACACTTCTCTCTAGCTCCCTCAGACCACTGAACCCAGAAGTTATAGGGGCAGATGTGTAAATTATGACTTGATTTTTGTCTCCACAGGTAAGCCCATGTGCTGCTGGATCTGAGAACTCCCAACAAAGGCACAAGGAAAGCACTGTTTCTCTTTCTAGAAGGCAGAACAGAAAGGAGCTTAGCAACTGTTAATTAAGCGAAGGCAGGAGTTCAAAAAGACAGCAGTGGAAATATTGAAAGCTCCCAATAAATAGAATTACAAACAAAGCAGTGAAAAAACTATTTAGACTGTTCTCCTGTTACTGGGTAAATAAGAAAAATAAGAGAGAGAAGAGAACAGTAAGGACAACTCTACACATTTATTCTACAATCACAGCAACTGCAGAAACATAAGGAATCACTCTTCAGAGTGAAGAAAAACATACTTCAATTACTTGCTGCTTCTTTCTTCTGAAGATTTCAGACTGTCTTTAGAGCAGGCTGTATCCAACCATGCATGTTGCTAGTGGGTTGTGATTGGTATATGCCTGGTTTACAGGTAAATGCACGTCATAAATAATTAAAAAGGGACACACTGACTTTATAAATAACATAATTATCTGCTTTGGGATCAATTAGAGCAGTAAAGATGTTAAAATTTCCTGATGTTCTCATTTATTTGGTACATGGTCCTGAACAACTAAATGCCACTGTACAAAAAAAAAAAAAAAAAAAAAAAAAAAAAAAAAAAAAAGATTCAATTTCCCAAATGTTACAATTCTAAAGTGATTGCCATTGATCAATAAGTCACATTCTTTTGGTTGGATGATTAGCAAGTGAAAGAACATTCCATTATTATCTAATAGCTCACAGCCTTGCACAGTGCTATATGAGAGGCAGTTCGTATATATAAAGCTGAATAAAAAATAATTAAGAATCTATTGCCTGTGTCAATAATGATTACAGAGAATATTTGAAAACAATCCACTTAGCTACTATTTTTCTCTTCCCCCAAATTTCTTTCTTCCAATTAAATCTACTTCTTTGATTTTTGAACAAGGGAAGTTATATTTCTTTGAAGTACATGTGTAAAAGATGGTGGATATTAATGAAAATAGTTTGATTCACAACCACAATGGGGTGAAGCACTTTATACACAACTAAATTATCTTCCATTGAAGCAAATCTACACTGACCTGCTAACAGGAAGTGAGGCCAGTCTAAGCAGTTCGTTCAGAATGCATGACTGCCTCATATCTCTATGAAGAAAACAGATGGCCTGCTAGCACATTTTACAAAGTTCTAATGTGAGATTCTGCAAGTTAGCAGCCTGTCCTTCCCCGGAAGAAGATTTTTTTTTTTTTTTTTTTTTTTTTTTTTTGCTTCAGGTTGCTGTCATGAGTACACAGTTGAGAAAGCCTGTCCATCAGCTCTAGTGACAGCCTGAAACTATCAACAGCAAGCGAAGTGACCAGTCACACTTTTCCAGCAAGTTGCTTCTTCACTTGGCTCAACTGAGAATTTTGAAGCTTTCTGTTGTCAGGTAAAGGAGACCTGCCTAAGTCCAGCTGGCTTCTCTGAATCATCACCCTGTGAAGGTAACAGCAGCCTAAAGAAAAAAAAATCCCAGAGCTTAACCTCTGTTCTCCTGCATTAGAAAGAGTCGGTGTAGGATTTCAAAAAGAAAAGAAGGTAAGAAATGTAGCTGTCTGCCTGGCTAGCCTCTAACAGGGAGGGAGGACCTGTGCTGAGTTCACTAAATCTCAGAGCTATTCCAGGCTTTATAGGTAATGGAACTCATTTTAGCCAGTTCACCCGCGGATGATTCAATGTCTCCATTCCTTGCTTAAGTGTAGGTTTTCACTTTCAAACATCTGCCTTATTTTCTAACTTCAAACTCTGACAGTCTCTCCCTGCTTCAGCCATGTACCCCCTCCTCTATGTTTCAGCCACGTACCCCCTCCTCTATGTTTCAGCCACGTACCCCCTCCTCTATGTTTCAGCCATGCACCCCCTCCTCTATGTTTCAGCCATGTACCCCCTCCTCTATGCTTCAGCCATGTACCCCCTCCTCTATGCTTCAGCCATGTACCCCCTCCTCTATGTTTCAGCCATGTACCCCCTCCTCTATGCTTCAGCCATGTACCCCCTCCTCTATGCTTTAGCCACGTACCCCCTCCTCTATCATACAATGATAATACAGCAAGTGAGTTTCAAACCTGATCCTTCTATTTCCTTGTCTCTCTGACGTTCCTGGATGTAGGTCAAAGATGACAAAGTTTACAGTGATACCTGCCACTTCCACAATTCTGTTCCTTCCTTCCTTGCTCTGGTTCACTTCCCATCTTCTAATCACAGGACACTCATCCCTAGACTTCACAAATGCTCCTTTACACTGGTCTCCTCTCATTAATGAATTTCCTGCTAACATTGCACATTTGGACAACTGTGATTTTTTTCAAAGAAGAAGTGTTATCTGCTCTTTAGATTTCTTGCTCTTGCCCTATGCTTCCTATTCTATTGCTCGGTTACTACTTTATGTTAGCATTTTGATCTCTCGTACTGGTCTCATTTGTCTGGATCAGTGGTTAGTATCCTTTGGGTCACAACCCCCTTGGGGATCAAAAGACCCTATCACAGGGGTCATATATCAAATGAAATATTCACATGATCTTTCATAGCAATAATAAAATTACAGTTATGAGGAAGCAACCAAAATAACTTTATGGTTGGGAATATATGAAGTATTGCAGTGTTAGGAAGGTTGAGAACCATGATCAAGATCCTGTGTCTGGAGACTAAAGCCACAAATGATATGGTGAGTACCAAATTGGAAACACAAAAGATAAATGACCTTCACATACTGGGAAAGCCAGTGGTCATTTGTAAATTCTATGTGTTTATATCATTTTTAACATATTTCAATATAAATGAGCACTTCTCTGCAGGATGTAGGTATGTTAAGCTAGTTACACCTTGTGATCAATAAGTTTTCCATACCATAAATTAAGAACATACAATTTGCAGTACAGAAAGAGCAATGTGCATTTTATACTTTAATTTTTAATGTGAGATTTAACTGTCAAATAACTAATTGTTCAAAACAAACTTTTAAATATAGATAGCATCCAGATTAAGAAATACTAAATATTATTTAGCTACTCTGTACAGTAAACTTACTCTGCTTACAGTTTCGTCTGTTTTAAATGGTGTCTAAATATTTATTTCTTGTGTGCTTTTAATATTTTATTATTATTTAAATTGTTTCTTTGTTTTGGTTTGATTTTATTGGAACATAGCATCATGTTCTATAACATAATTTCTGTAGATTTTGACAAAGAAATTGACATTCCAGTTAGATTCATGAAACTGGTCACATAGCACATAGGCAAGAATTTGTTGGTCTCCATGTGTGCTTTTAAACTGATTCCTACAATTTCTTGGATACCTTACAGAATTTCATTACAGATACCACACTCTCCTCCTACACAGATTTTAGCAAATTGCTTGAGATATATTGAGGTTTAATGTTCAGATCTTTAAGTCTGGAAGAACTGCATGTAAGCATTAATGAATCTTATAATTAAATTTCGGGTGACAAACTTATGCTATTACTCATTCTTTGAAATACATGCAGAATCTGTCTTCAATAATTCAGTATAATAATAAGAGCTTCATTTTGCACCAGTTCTATACATTATTAAGCCTTGTATTTGATTTGACTGTGAAGATCTAAAATAAAAAAATTAATTTCTATCCATTACAATTATATCTTTCCTGGTTATTATAGATAGCAATTCAATGTTGTCAAAAAATACAAAAAAAATGAAAGAATTCTTTAGAAAGAGTGAAAATTTCCAAGTTCTGTTTTCTAGTTATATAAACAAGCATATTTTATGTTTCTTTGAACCAAATCTGGAAAATATCCAGAAATCAAATTGTATCAGATTAATAGTAACCTGTCCCAACTCAACAAGTTTGAACAAAGTCGATTTCCCTTCGGAAAATGCACATCACTTGCATGTTATTTTTAACATATTCCTTATGTTGGGCTTTGGCAATAATTGAGTAGAGCAAACACGGATGACCTATGCTTTCCAGAATATTCCTTGCAGTCTCAGTTCCCAGTAGCAATAACAACTTTACACATAACTAATTTGCTATGACACATAACAAATACATCAAAAAAAAAAAAAAAAAGGCAAAATAGTGTGTCATTCATAACTGCCAGGAAGAAAAGTCTGTGCTGGACTTTGCTTTTATAAAAACCCGCATCAGAAATATTACCGCACTGCCTTTTGCTTCTATTATCATATAAATGTTTGCGTTTAATTTTAGATTGGAGCACAGAAGATGAATTTAATATTACCAAAATGCTATGTGTGACTTTGCTGCCCCCTTAAGACAAGTAAACATAAATAAAAAAACTCCTCAGAGCCTGCACTTCTGGTCTTCAGAGCTGCACAGTTCTCCTTTCTCAGTCCAGTAACAGAGACACAAAGACAGTGCAGATGCCATGTTAACTGATTAAATAGAAATAAAAAATTAAATCAGAGCTTTTCCTGACTCTAAACCATACACAATGAAAATATTATTGCTGTTCAGTGATTTGGACTGTTAGTCTTTCAGAATCTACCATAGCTACATATGTTTAAAGCTGTTTATGCTGACTGAAATTTAATACCTGTTATTGTTTAGGACATTTTTGGGATTCCCTTAAAGAACTTTACTGATAGTAAAAGATGAAACACAGGTTGTCTTTTATACTTAGTTATAAATAGTGCATTGAAATCATATAAATCATAAATTTTAATCATACAAGTAAATTATATGGATCATGGTGTTTATTATAACCACTATAAACAAGACACAAATTGATTGAAACTATAAACAAAATAACTCCATGTATTTTATATTATTTATTTTCTGCAATAACTGGTTGTATCATGCATCTAGAAGCTAGAGAAAAACTGCAGAAATTAGTTTTCTACCTCTATGTTTTGGGGGAGCAAACTCAGATCATCAGGTTTGACATCAATACCTGCCTCATCTCACCAGCTCTAATGCATACAGTTTCTTAACACAATAGTATCTGATGTTTGCTATTGCTTTTATTCTGATGTAACAATATTTATATAATTTCTTCCTACAACTAATTGAAGTGAACATTTCTGGTTTCTTTGGAAACACAATTGTGACTTTATTCTGGAAGTTGTCTTCTGAGAGGATGTTTTGCTGAAGCAGACTATGTGGTGTTTAGAAAGAATATATATTGAACCCATGAAGCAGAGGACAGCATTGTCTGCCATCAGTGGGAGACGAGGCCTTTGGTCCAGTGAAGGTGAGTTTTTCCAGTGAATGCCAAGGCGCTGATGTGGAGAGGGTGGTTGGGAGAGGATGCACCTTCATGGAAACAAGTGGAGAAAGAAGGGGCATGGGAGTGTGAAGAGGAAGGGATAACATTTGAAATGTAAATACAGAGACTACCCAATAAAAAGTTAAAAATAAATAAGTAAGAGCAGCTTGATAAACAGTGAGGGGTCACTTTTGCACTGTGACTCCGTACAACACTGATCTGGTCTTCGTGATTCCTCACTTCATAGAGAAAAGCACACCAAAACATTTCTAATGGTGTCCCAGTTGAGTCTTGCTCTTTCTGCTGGATTGTGCCACTGCTCCTGGTTGGTGTTGCTACAGCACTAGACTCTGGTATCCTAACAAGAACGGAATCTCCCCAGAGAACAACGGCGGAGCATATCCACACCCATTGCCTATAAGGTGTCTTCTTCCCCTACCTGTGGTCAGTTGGCTAGGGGGGAGGTTGAGGTGTTCAGGAAACCTAAATTAAGTAGATATAAAGACAATCTAAGCCTATGACTAAATATTAAAGTCAATTATATTTTTCTGTAGTGTGTATTAATTTTGGATATAGTCCTGTTTTAAGAATTAATTATTATAAGACATTCTTGCATTGATTAAAATATCAAACCAAATTTGAGCAGACACAAATTGCTAAAAAGACATTAAAACCTGAGAAACTATGCAATACTCTACTATCATTCTGGTAAAATAAATCCTAAAATCTCCTCATTTTTATTAGTTTAATAAATGTATTCTAATATTAATCAAAACATAAATATTCCATGAATACCAAGATTATTTTATCTGTCACAATTTATTTGGCTGATGTGCATGTATAAGTAAATATTTTTTAAAAATATCATGCATTTATTAAAATACATTGCACATTCGATCAAGGTGATCAAGGTATAAACACTATTTCATGAATACATAAACTTTGACTATTTCCATGTTACATTTTGTTTTACATGTACTTTATGCTCATTGTAACTATTAAGTTTTAAATGCATACTATCAAACCTTTAAAAAAATCAAGTACTGACTAAAAAATATATTTATACAGTTTTATGTAAAAATTATTTTAAAATATGAAAAAAAGTACTGACAAAAATGTATTGTATAATTTTATGCAAGCAATGCTTAAAATCTGTACATTTATTTTTGTTTTGTAAAATAAAGTTGTTAAAAAAATCTGAACTTAAAGACCATCTTCATATTACTTATCTTAATATGGTCTCTCTGTAATTTCCATTATAATATTAAAATCATTCTATTATCAATCAATACAATATATGTAACCCATATTTATGGCTGAATCAAAAGTGACTGAAATTATTCATGATTTCATGCTGAGATTTGGATGAATTAAAAGCACTGTGTGTGCATGTGTAGGAAGGGGTTGCTGTTTGAGGAAATAGTACACAGAGCAGGAATTAAGAACGGTGTAGAAGTCACCACAATGAAACACATCAACACAAACGAAGACCCCTTTCATCTATCACAGGGACTGGCACTTGAAGCTGCTGGTGTATAGGACAATTCTGATGCATGCTGGTCAGAGAGGCTGATGGTAGAAGTAAAACCAAGATGAATTTTGTGTCTCCATGATTTTCTGCCATCTCGGTTCAATCACTGAGGTGAAGCCACTCTCTCCTTACTGTGGTTGTCCTCTCTTATCACCTGCAGAAGATTAAAAAGAGCTGTCAGAGTTGGGCATACCCAGGAACCACAGGCAAGCTTTGACTGCAAGCAGAAAGCAGTATCAGTTCCTTTTGCATCTAAATCAATGACCAGAGAGCAATCAGAATCATCAGCAGGAAGCCTCACCTCTCTGTGAATGGATGGGCCAGTTCAAGCAGGATGTTTCCTGCAATGTCTTGTCAGAAAAAGCAGGACAGCCTGTGGGTTTTCAGCTCCTTCACTAAGTTGACATTTCTCAGGATTATGTGTCAGTTCTTTCTTGGATATTTTGTTTTCTACACGTATAAATTGGGTGACTCAACTGTAGAAGTGATGTGTTATACAAAAGTATAGTTTTGACTCGTATTTATTTGCTGCTTACAATATTTATTGATAAGTTTAAAATATGAGAATTATTTTAAATTTCCTTTTATGATTTATCAGGATAAAAAGTTTAATGTTCTTTAATGAAATAGTTTGTATCCCAGGAAATCTACATTGACAGCTAATATACAAACACCATTCTAATACATCCTGTGCTGTTTGAAACGTGTGCTTATATTTGGTTCCATTATTTATAAACACAATCTAGGGTCAGCTTACAATATTCTAAATTATAATTCAGAATACAAGTTCTACATTTGTTAATATTATTATTCAGGGACATGAAGAAGGAATAACACAAATGCTTCTTATAGTGGAAGTATAAAATAGAACATGTAACATTAATCTGTCTCTAACATACAAAATATCATTCTTAGCATTAAAGACTGGAAGATTGTGTGTGTGTATGTGTGTGTACGTGAGAACAAATGGCCTCAAACAGTGAGTTTTGATAAAACATACTATTTCTTTTTCCACTTTCATGTTATGTGACTCTCATAAGCACACTGAACTTTCATTTTTGCATCAAGACCTAATTTTATTTTATCCATGGTATTGCTAAAAGAAGAAAAATGCTAGAGTCATACACCCTGCTTGGAACCCACAAATTTCCTTTCTTTTCATATTTTCCTGTGTTAACAAATATGGTGGTTTGAATGAGACTGTCTCCAGAGCTGAAATTTTAACACCCAATCGTCATTTGTTGATACAGTGCAGAAATATAGAGCAGCCTTGCTGGAGCACATATGCCGCTGGGGACAGGCTAAGACACTCCAAAACCTCACCATACTTAAAATTTTCTATATCTACTTCTTGTTTGTGGTTGAATATGCAATCATTCAGCTTCCTGCAGAGTCATGGTTGCCACATGCTGCTATACTTCCAAGCCCTGATGAAACCGTATCCCTCTAGAACCGTAAATCAAAATGAACTCAGCTTTCCCACATTGCTTTTGCCCATGGTGCTTTGTCCCAGCGAATAAGAAGTTACCAGTACAGCAAGACTTGCAGACAAAGCTGGTTTCGTTGTGGTGAGTTAAACAATGTCCTGAAGTCATGGTTTGCCATGAGCCATGCTGTACACAGACCAGGTTTGATGATGAGAAGGAAGAATAATAATATTATATAGAATAAAGAGAAATATTTTAATACAATAATGTAATCTTCCACAATCATGATGTCAAGGTAGCTATGTAATTTTTTAGTGCATGCAGTCAAATATGTGAGGGTAGGCTTGCATTTGGAAGAAAAGTAATAGGCCCCTATGATTAAATCCTTGTTATAGTCCCTAACTTGACTCAAAACTCTTGAAAGACCATTAGAAGAATTTAAGTGCCTTTTTTGATGCACAAGTGAAAATCAAACCACTGCATGCTTTAAAACTCTGTTTTAGAAGTACCACTGGATGGATTCAGCTCTGTGCCTACTTCCTGCTTAGTTTGTTCTACGTTTTTCTTAGTGACATGCCTGTGAATTTGTCATGGACCTCCTAATGAACACACCATCACCTGTGAGTCTCAGCCACAGGCGGAGGTTCAAGGGTAATGGTATATCTCAGGCAACCGGTAGGTTGGAGGCAGAAAACCTGAGTGGAACGGCCTTGAGAGCAGATACTTCAGAGTATAGTGAGGGGCACTTCTTTCTGCTTTCCTCTTTCTGGAAAGGCTCATTCCCTTGTGAAGCATCAGTGACAAATGCAGTGTTTATTTTATCAACAGAGGCAGGATGTGCTTACGTACCCTCGGTGATAGGAAATTACCTGGTTACACAGAAGGACTCATAATTGTAAGCACACGGTTGTATGAGCTCCTGGCTTATTTAGAATTGCTGTTAAGTCGTGTTAATAAATGCTGCACCTACATTTCGACTTTGTACTAAATTTTAGATAATAAAAGATTCCCATTTCTAGTCTGGACATAAAATGGTGACAATGCTTGAGCTAATATAATTTGATCGGACAAAGTCTCAGCTAATACAAGTAAAAAGCTTGCTTGTTTGTGTTTTGTTGTTGTTCCATTCTAAAAATTATATTCCTTCTTTCCTGTCTGAAAGAAACACAGATTTTTATCATTTTCAAGCTAAAAGTCCTAGAAAATCTGACAATCTTTTTTTTCAGGGCCAAGTATTTTCTAGTGTCTGCTCAGACAGCTTTCTCAGCACAAGTCTGTTCCATTCTTGATATCATTCAGGTTTTAATCCTCTTTTGATATTGTGGATGAGCAGAAAGGTGTTCATAGAAATGAACCCTGGGAAGGTCTGTTTATAACTTACACTTAGGAGTATAATCGAGCTCAGCTTTTCAAAGTCATAATTATACAAATTCAATGACATTGTGGCTTGGAGAATGTGGAATTCTGAATCAAGGATGTTTCACCAAGAAGGTAGATATTTTATTTGCAGTTAAATCGTGATAAGAATTATATATGTCTTTTTCACTATACTCAGAAGGAATATTATGTGACCTTCCAAGCAAATTATATGCATATATGCATACCTATACATAGATCAAATTCATGTTTAAAATATTTATCTTAATTTTAATTTCTATTTGTGTATGTATCTGTACATGTATATATGTCCTTGTGAGTGTGAATGCCCAGAGAACCCAGAAGTAGGCATCATATGCTCTGGGGCTGGAGTTACAGGATCAGTGAGAGAGTCCAAGGAACCAAATGTGGGTCCTCTGAAGGAAGAATGCATGCTTCCAACTGCTAAACAATCTCTCTGTTGGGTCCTCTGAAGGAAGAATGCGTGCTTCCAACTGCTAAACAATCTCTCTGGCCCATGATTAGGTTCAACCACAGAGCACATATTTTGTTAAATAAAATGGATAGCACTAACAATAAAGTTGTAAACAGCAGACACTAAAAATGTTTAATCTTCTAAATTTCTGTTTCTTCTTTTATTGATTTTTTTTTACCTGCACATTGAAGAATAATTCAGACATCTATTGCTAAGGTATATTTCAGAAGCCTTAACTTATTATTATGCATTTCCCAAAAGGAACTTGGTCTATGTAACATTTATCTCATTCCTGGGACTTTCTTCCAAATGTTAGACACAGTGAAAACAGTGAGCTCATTCCATGTAGGAAGGAAGCATTTGTTCACAATACCAGGGTCATCTCTGGATGGAATGAATGGAGGGACTTAATGGACAGAGAGAGATTCATTTATGCTAGTTATATTATGAAGTTTAGTGAACAAGTTATCTGGAACAGCCTGTGAGCTAGTATGTGACTGTGATCTGTTGGAGGCTTGTTTAAATTTATAGAAATCTAGATCTTTTACGGCATAAATATTTTCAGTTTCAAGTTAAATTTCAGCATGAATTGTCTGAAACCACAGGAAATAACCGTTTTGAAAACAAAAATCACAGTTGATGAGTCATTCTGATTTCAAGTGTTATTTGTCTCAAGTGTCTTATCAATTCTTTTCTGCCTACACAGTTTTCAGATTAAATTTATAGCCAAAGGAATAAAATTTAAAAGAAATAGTCTAATAAGCTCTAGCCCTATATAGATAACAGCCTGATCAGTAGGAAGGTCAGACTTGCTGGAGGTTGACTACTAAGATTGGCAGGAATGTGTTTTCTTTTTCTCAATGGCATACTCTTAGATTGGGTCTCAGTTTCTAAACATCCAATCATATTCATGAATGTAATATGCACTACAGTAATTGTGAAAATGGAAGAAGCTAATTTGCTTATAGTTTCCAAATATGACATAGGCTTTTTCGGGAGCCATCTAGGAAACAATTAAAGCATACAAGTGACCTTATTGTAGATGGCCCATCGTTTTGCCTGGCTGTGATGGGCAACCTGAGTTGTAGAGCCTTTAGAGATTTCATTTTAGACTTGATTCTTGTTGTTGGTATGCCTTTTCTTTCATGATTGTGTATTCTAATGATTCCTAGAAATTAGCTCACTTTATTGGGCAGATTTTCTGAGATCAATGAAGATGTCCTCTCTTTTAGTAATGCTATATAGACAAATTGATGATTTTCTAATTCCTGATAATGACCCTATAGACTTCTAAACATAGCACAAGAAATTTTGAGCCCTGTGTAGGGTGAATACTTCACTTAGTGCTCTGTAAACCTTCATTTGGGATGGGATAGTTTCACTAGGATAAGAAAGCAGGCTGGGAACAAATTTATGACTAGAAAAAACATTCCTTCTAGGCTAGCTGTGAAACCATTTTTCTAATAACTAAAATGTCATAAACTGGGAATACACAATTTACTGTAAGTGAAAAGACAAAAAATAGAATATTAACTAAATTAATCTATACAATACTTCAAAACTAATGAGACACAAGCAGATGGTTTGCCTCTTAACAAACTGTGCTAACTTATTACATGCAAATTATTGTTTTAAACATTTAGTGAACATATACATCTAGAAGATTGATTATGAATGTTTACTAGGTACTGGTCTTAATGGAAACACATGTAAACATTTCTGCTGTAACTTTTTATTTGATTTATGATCTGAACTTATGTTTTAAAATTACTATGAACTTTTGAAAAAAAAGATGGTTAGAAAACCATGTTATCACTTATTCTGAGACAGAATAAGAACTAAGAATCTCAAGAAGAAGAATTTTTCTTCAGCAATAAAGAGGAAAAAATCTTCCTTTCTCTCTTTTACCCATAGAGAAACAAAGCTTTCCCTCTTATTTAGTGGCTTTTCATTACTTCCAGTAATAAAAAGGTAGAAGATTTTTTTTTCTCTGTGCAGTAATGTTTGGAGCTCCTTTTTTATCCAGAATGAGTATGTTCTTTCTGTGCTGGAGCTTGCAATACCCTACAGCGGGGAAATAAGCCTTCTTAGGACCAAAAGCTTCTATTAATGCAGACAATGTTATCCTCTGCTACATATTCTTCGGTCTTTTCTCTGACTCCTCTATTGGGGTCCCTGTGCTCAGTCTGATCGTTGGCTGCAAGCATCCTCATCTGTTGGGCTCTGGAAGAGTTTGATATGGATTTCTCCTCAAATATATTTTCAAATGAGAAAAACTTATATCACCTTACCCACTCTTACTTTCTTACCTCCGGTTTTCTCCAGGTGTCCCTTTGTCCCTTCCCACAGCCAATGGAATTAAGGCCAACTGGACAGATGAAAATTCATGGCTTGTTCTGTAAAGAACAGACATAATTTCAGAGGTAAATCCATTGCCATTAGAAAAGAATCTGGTGCCTGATCTGTAATAAGAAAGAAAACTTATTTACTACATTCTTCAAAATACATTTTTTATCAAATGACACCAAGATTTAGTAGTGATCTCTTAGACTTGGCAGTTAATATATTTTTACATATGACCTTATTCATTAAAAGAATTCACGGTATAATTTTCTCTTTTTAAATAGAATGATCAAAAGAATTACTTCAACAAATTAAGTTCTACAAAGTTGTATACTAAATGGTTTAGTATATTTAACCAAATTTAAATGACCTTGTTCAAGGCTACCTCTCTCTCATTGATCTATTTGGTTTTCTTCTTCTTCTTCTTCTTCTTCTTCTTTTTTTTTTTTTTTGACTTTGTTTGAAGTCCTATTTCAAGTGTACACACGTATATTCCCCTATTCCCTCTGTGCTCATGACAAGCTCAGGACATGAGAGATTGATAATTAGCAAAGAAGACATCTGATAGGTTAAGTCTAATTTTATTTTCAAGTCTGTTTTTGATAGTTATTCTTCTAGAATGTCCTTGGGCCACAAGCACATGCCCAGATGTGTGTGTGTGTGTGTGTGTGTGTGTGTGTGTGTGTGTCTGTGTGTGTGTGTGTATGTAAGAGAGAGGGGGAAGAGGTGAGAGAGAAAGAGAGAGAAAGAGAGAGAGAGAGAGAGAGAGAGAGAGAGAGAGAGAGAGAGAGAGAGAGAGAACACAAGAAAGATCACATAAACCCATGAAATTTCTGATGTGCATCTACCAGCACAGTTGTAGCCATGGCCTAGAAAATATGAGCTAAAGGTAGAAAGAAAAGATGGACTTTCACAATTTTTGATACTTAAATTTTAGGGTCATTTCAGTATAATAGCAAGATTATGAGTAGAATACAGAGAGGTGCCACTTACCTCAATTAAAGTCATTCTCCTCTTGAGTTCTGCAAATGATAAACCTGCATTAGCATACTACATCACACAAAAGTCATGTTTTACAGTAAACTCTGTGGCTGTTGTGTATATTCTGAGTCTGAACAAATGCCAGATAAGACATATGTATTATGCTAATATTACACATGGTAGTTTCTCTGCCAAACACTCCTCTATTGTCAGATAATTAGATTCATCACTGCTCCTACCTAATCTTTGACAACCATTAACTTTTATATCCTTTTTTGTAGTTTCTTTCCCAGAATATAGTATAGATGCAATCATATAGTATAGAAAATAGTCTCACTTTCACATAATTTTATCACTCTTGCTTTCTTGTCTGTTTATATCTTAGTAGATCATGACTATTAAGTGCTGAAAAGTAACCGATAGTCTTAATATACCACAGTGAATTCATTCAGTTAGTAAATGACATTTTTAAATTGGTCTTTTTTTTTAATTTAGAAGAATATAATGGATATTTTAATTTGTTTAAAGATGCATCTTCTCTTGCATGACAGCCAGGCAAGATTGTAAATTAAATAATGCATCTGGGAAGAGGTTATACAGCAAGGGAGCAAAAAAAATTACAATTTTACTGTGCTTATTATTTCCATGTGTACTGGATAGAATGCCTAGCCACTGGAAAGCCCCCAATACCAGGAACCCAAGAGGTTCCTAGGACCCAACAGGAAAGATTTGAGCCAAAATATCCAATGAAGGGGTGATGGAACCTTTAGAGACCATGTCCAGTGGATTGGAATGGCCCTAAACTGAGTAAGGAGGCCGCCTACCTACCTCAAAAGTACTAATACAGAACTCCCTCTGTCAAAAAGAAATGCAGGGACAGAGTGGAGCAGAAACTGAAGAAAAGACCATCCAGCGACTACCTCACCTAGAAATTCATCCCATCTGCTGACACCAAACCCAGACACTATTGAGGATGTCAAGAAGTGTTTACTGACAGGAGCCCCATATAGCTGTCCTCTGAGGGACACTGCGAGAGCTGAACCAATACAGATTCCTATGTACTCAGCCAAACATTGGACTGAGCATGGGACCACCAATGAAGAAGTTAGGGAAAGAACTGTAGGAGCTGAAAGAGTAAACTCATAAAAAGAGCAAAAATGTCAACCAACCAGATTCCCCCCACCCCCAAAAAAATAATCCCAGGGACTAAACCACCAACCAAAGAGTACATAGTAGATACCCCTGGCTCCAACTGGATATGTAGCAGAGAATAGCCTTATCTGACATCATTGGTAATGGATCCCCTTAGTCCTTTGGAGGCTTGATGACCCTGGATAGGGAAACACTAGCAGCTGAGGCAGGAGTGGGTGGGTGAGTCGAAGAGCACTGTCACAGAGGCAGGGGAAGGGGCAGAGATAAGAGGCTTGTAGCGAGGAAACTGGGAAGGGGAATAACATTCGAAATGTAAATAACTAAAATAACCAAAAATATGGCATAAGACAAGACATGAACACATAACTAAATGCATTGGTAGTCCTTCTACTCAATAAAATTATGTGGCAATTCTGGCAACATCGTGTGTCAGTGAAACTAAGAACATATCAGAACTTTCATTTCTAGCCATGTTGTTATATTCACATTTCCCATAGCATACAGGAGTAGCAACAGACTGAATGTGGTATTACAGCAATTCCTGGTACAACCAGACAATTGTTCAGTGAGTTATGCCAGGAGAAAGTAAGCTGAGTGGCTGAGTGTAAGGACATGAGGATAATGGGCTGAAGTTTTATCTTTGTACTGATAATGTTTACACTAGGCACACAATTTGCCTAAAGTCTACAATGGTCTGGGAATTTGATGGAATCCTAGAACATTTATCAATCTAAAGAATTCTATAAATGACCTCAAACATTCTCTCTCTCTCTCTCTCTCTCTCTCTCTCTCTCTCTCTCTCTCTCTCTCTCTCTCTCTCTCTCTCACACACACACTGTGTGTGTGTGTATGTGTGTGTATGTTTGTCTCTTCTCTACAGCAACTAATGAACTCCATGAGCAGGTAAGCTCAAAGATGACATCAGGATGTTCTCTCAAATTACACTGTTGCTTTTAATTATCATAGAAGAAAAGTATTTACTTTAATCTCCTGTAAGTCAGAATAGATTTCTGAAAAATCTCAGTTTTTAATATTTTACACCTAATAACCATAGTCCATTCAAAAGCCACATGGACCAATAATTGTCTACAGTTTTTTTCTGATTTAGTATCATAATCATAAAAGTTATAGTTATTTTAGTTAGAGATAGTTGCTTATTCTATAATTCCTTTCTGATACAAGTTTCACAGTTTTGAATTTCAATTCTAAAGTTAACCAATAAGGTGATAAACAGACAGTTTTTATTTATTTTGATGTTCAAAAGAATGAAGTTCTTAAGTAAATTTTATCTTGATACATATGATTTTTACATTTTGGAAAACATAAACCCAAGAGTTATGATTTCTTTAAACATTTGGCTATAAGAAAATACAGTAAGAATGTGGTTCCTTTTTTAGAATGCTTAATGGAACTAAATTCTTCATCATCTAAAGATACTTAAAATATATCTCCTTTTGTTTTTCAACTATTAAACTAGCAGCGTTTTTAGGAATGGCCTGTTTCTATCTTTTTAATGATCCCTTGACAAAGACCAAACTTCAAAAAAATAATTGGTCAAATAATGTATATAATTTTGACTAAACCTTTAAAAGAATTTTTAACAGCTAGAAACATGGCTCAGTAGACTTACTGCTTGTGCCGAGGAATTGATTTATGTGTTCCTACCCACTGAGCAATCTCTTTAGTTCCTATGTAATACATATCTTGGCCCAATCACTCCCCCAACATATCTCCTATCTCCTTTCAGACTCCATGTATGATCTTTTTATTATAACTCATGAAATTCATTAAGTCCTGCCTATGTTTTCCTGTGTTTGGCATTATCTACTGAAGGTAGGCAATATTCCAGTGAGTGCCACTAGAGAAAAGCCATTCTCCTTGCAAATGACCATCAGTTGCCTTTTGCTCTTTAGCTACAGAAAGATCAGTAGAATGTTTTTGTTTCCCAGGCTGGAATTAACTCCCTTTTCCTCAAGAAGGCTTTCTGTGGGCAACCATCACTACCGTGAGTTCATTGGTCACAGCCATGTTATGTCCCAGGGCCAATATTTTATAATACTCCTCTGCATATACCTGCTCAGATTTTTCTGTGTCTCTTCTGTAGCATTGCCTGAACCTAGGGACTGATATGAGTTCTAACTCTGGTTGAAATATCACAGTCTGAAATTGTAAGCACTTTGACAAGTTACGATGCTCGGCATTATCCATTATTCTCTGAAATAAGATGCACATCTGACCCAGGCTGAAAGCTGCATGGTCTGTAGAAATCAGCATAAATATATTAATCTGTGTTTTGACAGGATGGGCATTTGGACAAACTCTGATTGGTTCTTCTATTGCCAATGGCGCATATAATCATGGTTTTAACCATGGCACAGTGTCAGGTATAAATTTCCTGCTGTGACTATGTCTCAAATCCCACCAACAAGTCTTACTACTATGGTACCAGGAGTATACCTTGTCCGGAAGGTCATTACTATGGAATTCAGGACACACAAAGAGATAAGCCCATTATTATAGTTTTTATACCTCACACCTTGCCAAAAATTTCCAGGACTATGAACTATAGACAATCAGGAGAGATATGGTCAGATCAAGACTAAGTTAGCTATATTCTAAGGTCAGAGAGAGTGGTGTTCCTCAGCAGTATGATTCTGCCATCTAGCTATAATGTGTAACTAAGAACAAGGGCCTGTCTTCTTTACTGTGCCTCTGAGCACTCCCGAACCAAAAATCAGTAAGAATTAACCTGTACCTGACATTGAGATGCATATTTAATAAACTATGCCTCCTGCAAGTAATAATGTTTGTCCATGTGGGATACCTCTGTTCAAACACCTCTTTTAAAATGTATTAATTAGCTTAAAAATTCATGTCATTTTTTGGTTTATGTTAATTTAGCTTCTTTCTTTCAATTCTCCCATGCCCTTATTTTCACTTAATATTTAGCTCTCCATAACCCTCACCCTCTTTTCTTTCATAGTACACATGATGTACTATAACTTTTTACTATACCTTTTTGCATGATTTGCAAGATCATACTGTCCCACGTAGCTCTGCATGCACAGTTCATCTTGGCTAGCCCTTTCCTGTCCTGCAGTGCAGTTCTCACAATCCCACTGCCGTCTGCAGCACTGTGTTCACATTATTCTCCTATACTTTCACTTCACCAGTAACTGCATATCCCCTTCCCTAAAGGGAATAAGTAGCCCATTTGGTTCCCACTTTAAGACTCAAGTAAGCCGTTTCCTTTAGATCTATTTTAAGATGAAGGTAGGTTTACATGTTTCCTTCTGCTTTAAGGCTAATTCCTCTAGTTGGGATCTGTTTAAAGATTCAAGAAAGCTGCACATTTCTTAATCTTTTAATGATTACCGATTCATCACTCACTTCAGATTTGAAATTAATTGATACTGATCTCTTGTAGATTACCATTGTCTAGGGACAATGTATTGTAAGGTGGTAATATATGAAATACATAGAATTGTTGGCCAAAAACAAATCAGTACCTAGACCTCCAATGAAGCTTTACTTAGTCTTGTCATTCCTAGTGCAGTTGAAATGGGAAGGGTAGAAGTTGGTCCATTATAGTAGATGAAGCATTCTAATACCTCAACGTACTCTGGACATAAGACAAAATTAAAATGAAGTGAAAAGATACTAATAAAAAGTCATTTCAGCGTGGAAGCAGTAGAAAAGAAAAATATTAATGTGTCTCAGACTGTCAATATATGTTCAACATAATTTTCAGTGAACAAGGAAAAAGCGAGCTTACTACAAACAAGAATGAGCCTCATGATCTTAAAATTAATTGCACAAATGTTTCTTTCAAATATGCTTCATTTCCCAACATTTGAAATGATTTTTATCAGATAAAATTGTGTTTGTGTTTGTGTATGCTTGTGTGTTTCTTAAAACACTAACGAAAATATCCAATCTTAAAAACAAAACATTGAGCCAAACTGTAAACAATATGCATGTGGTAGCATTTGGGTATGCAAATTATACATATGCACATACAAAATATAATTGAAGTGTGAGATTATCAGTTATGGGACAGGCTTCAAAATTATCTATGAAAACACAAATTTCACAAATATTTACAATAATGGCTTCCAGGACTTATAGATATCACAGTTCAGGTGATTATAGCTTACAGTTCACAAATGGTTTTAACATTGTATTGCTTGGTCTTTTCAAATCAATATCATCTTGAGTTTGTTTTTGTTTGTGTGTTTTATCTGTAAGTAAATTTATATATGCACTATACTTTGTTGTTGTTGTTGCTGCTGTTGTTGTTGTTGTCTCTTCTCTATTTGGAATATAGGCTTGTTTGAGAAATTCCCAAATCATTTTACTAGGGGATTATAACATTTGGACTTCAAATGGATGATGGAAACCACCCAGGCCTGCAAGGTCATTTCACAGAAGGTATTATTTAGGCCCAGCAGACATTACTGATCAAATAGTATGACATAAGTGCCAGCAGTGACATTTCTATATTAAGAATTAAAGTGAAACAGATATAGATCATGTGAATATTAACATTGTCATCTCTCTTGCCTTAGGTTTTGAACACAGCAAGCAAAGAATAAAATATTAAAGTGATGTTGGATTTTACATCCCTACAAACGAAACCTAAAATCTAGACTGACCCAATAAATTATACAGGAGACTAATCGATCTGAACAGTTTCTATTAAACCTACAGGCAAATTAACAGAAGGCAATGGGAAACAAACTGGTAACAATAACATGCTTCCTATGGCAGTACCACAGTGGGCGGTTTCCATTTATTTTAATAGCGTATCTTTACAAATCCCAGATATGTTAGCATTTTCTCTGCTTTTGCACCTCTAATGCATAATACATATTTCATTCACTGGATATATTTTAAATTATATCCGTTATAGGCATCAGAAATATTCTACAATTCTCAATCATTTCAATGGTAGTCACATTTACAATTGCTATGTTCTTTCTAGAGATAAACCTCAGGTAGTTCAGACTTGCCTGAAGCTCTGTGTGCATCTGTGTGCATCCTTCCTAACCATGCTGCCTCCATGACCTGAGTCTTAGTTCTACAAGTATGTGATACCATGCTAAGTGAAGTTTTTAATTGATATTTTATTTTCAGTGTCACTGTGTTTTAGATAAGGGAAACCCTATGTAGCATTCATCTCATTTCAAACCTATGGTAGACATTGGAGTCTCTTAATACAGTCTGAGGTTTCACAAGACTCAGAGCAGGACCTGTTCTGGTGTGTAACAGAAACACACTTCAGGTTCTCTCCATGTCCTTCATCCTTGCCAATCTACAACCTAATCTGCAATTCCATATTTAAGTGATTATTTAAAAGAGGCATGGTAATAGGAATATCTTAAAGAAAAAACTACTTCTACAGTAACAAATAGCATACTGTTCTCTATATAAAACTTGTGTTCTTTTAATACGTTTAGTGAGTTCTTAGATTATTAGTGAGTGTATAATTACCCATTACTATCCCTTTATATTGTCTGCATTGAATTTCAACAGTTTAAGGGAAGTGTGTGGAACGGTAGCAGTAGCTCAAAGTCTAAGATGTTAGTGATACTATTTAGATCAAACTTAAAAATGATAATAAAATAAGTGGCAGCTTTTGTCATGCAAAATAAAATCCTCAAAGTTTCAGAAAAAAATAAAAATAATTTTAAATTAAAAATTAAAAGATTAAAAATTAAAAATTCTGCTAATTTCCTGGGTAACCAACACTATTTATTATTTAAAACATTTTCTTCAATCATGATTAGCTTTGAATATATCTCCAAAAATTACTCCTGAGTTTTTACATTATTTCAACACATTATTTATTGTCTTTTTATGAGGCTATGAAAGCTTGAGATTCTGCTCAGTTTTTTCGCATCAAATATTAAACACTAACAAAGAGGCTCTGATGGAGCCTGACACAAACTGAGGCAGATGCTCACAGCCAACCATTGGAATGAAAACTGGGTCCCCAGTGGAGGAGTTAGAGAAAGGACTGAAGGAGCTGAAGAGCTTTGCAACCCATAGGAAGAACAACATTACCAACTAAATAGAGCTCCCAGGGACTAACCAACCCACAAAAGAGCATACATGGATGGACCATATGTAGCAGAGCATGGCCTTGTTGGGCATCATTGGAGGAGTGGCCTTTGTTCTTGTGACAGCTTTATGTCCCAGTGTAAAAATAAATAAATAAATAAATAATAATAAAAAACAAAAGCAAGCCAAGAAACGGAAGCATTCTCCAGACAATGATGATGTAAATATTTCTCTGAATCTCATCTCTCAGAGAAATTTTATTGCGTATACTCCACATGTTTTTTTTTTTTTCCTGAGCATCCCTAATTATAACAGAATCCTAAGTGGAAAGGGAAGTACATAATCATTTGTATATTTCATTCCTTATCTAATTCACCTAATTCTTTCAACTTCACGTAATTCTTCTTAAAATAAACACCCTAGCATTAGTTTAAAATAAATACTTTTTCTATGAGGAGCCTAAGGAAAAGGTAGGATTTACCACTAAAAGTGAAAGAAAAATGTGAACTCTATTTCCAAGTAATATTTTATAATAAGGTTTGTAAATTCAAAAGTATTTTTTCATGGTCATATTGTAAGTTCATCAATATTCTAGTTTTATACAATAACAACTTGAGAATGTACATGAACTATCAAAATATATTTTTCTTTTATCTACTATTATTAAAAAATGAATTCTAACTATTGGTGATTTGGAAAATTTGAAGCAAGAATAGTTTTAATCTTAATTTGATAACACCATACATAAAAATTTATTTACAAGCTATTTGCTTAACTTGGACTCTTCTCAGTCATAAATCTGTCTTGTAGAAGAACTTCAATTGAGAATAGTGTCAAATATTTTAAACTTGAAACTAATAATAAATTACTTGTTACTTACATGGGAATATTTGATATACGCTAGCCTATATCTTAATAATAAGAAATTTCATTAAATTCCAAAAATTGTAAAAGGATATAATGTATAAAAGTACACGACATTAATATTCTTATAGCAAAAATCCATGTTATATATGGTCAAATATAATTGAGAAATACCAGTAACAATATATCATATTAAGTAGGCATCTAAACACTTTAAGAGTTACTATCTACTAACCAAACCTACCACAGCTCCAAAGAGACTAAAACACCAACCAGTGAGTTTGCATGGAGAGCCTCTTGGCTCCAAGTGTATATGCAGCAGAGGATGGCATTATCTGGCATCAATGGGAGGAGAGGCCATTGGTCTGGCAAAGGCTCATTTCCTAAGTGTAGGCAAAAGCCAAAGTGTTGAGGGAAGAGAGGATGGTTGGGAGAGGGAGCACTTTCATGGAGATAATGGGAGGGGGAGGGAATAGTGGATAACACCTGAAATGCAAACAGGAGAATATCCAATAAAAAAATATCTGAGAAAAAAAGAGTTACTATCAAAAATAAGATATTTGAATTACATTTAAAAATATTTTGTTTTATAATTTAAATTATTTGTGTGTGTCTGTGTGTCTATATATTTGAGCATGTAGTCAAGATTGGGAAGCCTTTGGAGACCAAATGTTTTAGATTTTTCTCTGGAGCTGGAGTTATAATTAATTGTGAACCCCGGAATATAATGTTGCATATAAAACACAGACCATCTGTACAAGCACTAAGTACTATTAACCTCTAAGCCACCTCTCTAACCTATTGATTTTAAATATATTCCTTCATGTATTTTGAATTCTAATTTTTGATAATATAATTATATCATTTTCTACCTTCATTTTCTCCTTCTAATCCTTCTTATTTATTCCCCAATTTACTGTCTTTCAAGTTCATACACACAAACACACACACACACACACACACACACACACACACACTTAAAACTAACTTTTTTCCATTCATATAATATTACTTATAAGATTATGTTTTCAAGGCTGTCCTTTTATCACTGAATAACTGATAGTTGTTCTCTTCCCTAGGGTGACTATTGTGCCCATCTATGCTTTCCTTGGGTGCCTTTATTCCTTTATCTAGAAGACAGTTCTTGTGACTGTTCCCTGCAATATACTAGCATGCCCATTAGTGTTTTCATTGTTTTTGCCATATTTAGTCACCTATGTGTGGTGAGACTTTACAACTACAGCAACTGAAATTCTAGAAGGTCCAATATTTTAGCAAACATCCTTTCACTCTGGAAGTTACAGTCTTTCTTCCCCTTCAGCCTTAAAATTATGGAAGTTGTATTAGATACATCATTTGACGTCCACAATTGTGTCTTTTGACAATTTGCGGTTTACTATAAAGGACTCGATCTGATGCAAGGAGAAGTACATTGATGTGGGATATAAAATGTGGTTTTCTGTGACTCTAGATGTAAGTATTTAGAATACAGTTAGGGAATATGCTGATTGTAGTCTGTCTTCCTGCATCTATGGTTTACTACTATGTGGTAGTTGACTATATTCCTTTGCCCAAAGTTTATTAGGCAATAGGGACTTAATTTTCTCTGGAGTATCAGGGCAACCAAGGTTATTAGTAATAGTTCAAAATGTATGGAAATCTTGTGTGTTACAATATTTAATGAAGGAGTGGTATTGAAAGTGATATGAAAATTAATAAGGTCATAAACTTGGGAAATAGTATAAAATGCTGTATTCCAATGAACCTGTAGGAAAAGGGCCTCATTCATAATGACTATAATGGTGTATTCATCTAGAGCATTTCAGCGGAGCAGTTAAGAGGAAGACTCAAATCCTTAAAACATCAGTTGGCAACGTTGTGTCAAAGACAGAAAAACAAGTAGATTTACTATTATCATAATTATTTAATCTTTACATCCTAAGTTATATTTTAAGGCTGTGAGAATCAACAATTAGGAATGCAGAGGATTTTTTTTCATTTTAGATTACAAGAAAAAATAATATTATTTATATAATGCACACAGTATTACATGAGCCTAAAAACTGAAAATTAAAATCAGTGACCCCTCTGGAAATAAGAGAAACCTGAAAATGGAGGAGCATACCAGTAAATTACTTTTGCTTAATTTGAAGTAGGAAAGTCCATTTCTAACAAGGACTTTGATGTGGCACGGCAGACCTTTGATCTAGATCTCTGATCCATATGTAATATTGCCCATGCCTTCTGCTTGAAGCCTATATAAAAACATGGAAGAAGGAACCCTTTGCTCTTTGGCTGCTTACACTCCTTCACTAGAAAATCTATCCTTTCACTAGTGTTAAAACCTATTCAGGATACCAGCATTTACTGAAGACCAACTAAGATATCCAGTTCCATGGACTGAGCAATTACTGTATTCTTGGACCTTCTGACCATAAGCAGTCATTGTTGGATTAGTGAGACCACAGCTGATAAGTTATTCTAATAAATTCCCATTATACCACATAAATGTGTGTATGTATACATTATATATAATGTTTGTATATATACACGTGTCTCTGTTTCTATGTGTATTCTTATTCCTTTTGTTTCTCCTGCAGTGATTGGTTATTTTCAACTGATTAATGAAACTTCTATCAGTAGATGAATCTATCTCTGATTTTGTGTGTAAATCATAAAAATATATTAATGAAATGATATTTTTATATCATAAAATATATTCTTTAGTTGTTAATGACATCTGTTGAGCAAGTGTGATTTGTAAACATTGTTATAACTGCAGGGATGCTCTCATTATTAAAGCCTAGGTCTGTTACTGTCATTAAAAATATATAGTGCTATCATTGGCACTCTATGTTTTTAAAAAATATACATTTTACTGTATGTAATCTAAGAAACAACAACCAGTACTTTAGAAATGAAATAAATTAATTCTAGAAGTAGGTTGCTTGGATGTGATGTTTGGGATCTCTCTCTCTTAAAATTGACTATTCAAAACAGCCTAACAGAATAAGTACATATGGACACATCTGTTTTCACGTAGAAAACTTGGTCTGAAAACAAGGACTATGTTGAAATGTGAAAGTAATAAAGCTTATGAAATTTTAGGAGTTCCTCGAAACTTAAAAATATATCCATTAGAAAATTTAGCAGCCCTGGCCTTCCTTTTAAATACTGTGACTTGGTTGGTTTCTGTTACTGTCATAAACACTCTGACAAGAGGCCTCCTGGGGATAACAAAGTTTTGTTTATGCTTATAGTTTACAGTCCATAATGGAAGAAGGCCAGGAACTCAAGGCAGGAATCTAGTTTCAAAACCTGAGGAGAACATGGTGAAACCTTGATTAGTGACTGGCTCACAGATGGCAGCTCAATTTCATTTTTATATAACTCAGCAGTGTCAGAGAAATCATAGTAACCCGGGCCTTCCTACATTAATCAAGAAAATACTTAACAGACTTGCCTACAGGCAAAATTGTGTTAATACCAACAGTGTGAAATTATTTCTTATATGAAGCTTTATGGAGATTTTTCTAAAATAATCTTAGTAGACAATTTCTCTTTTCAAATTTTTCCTTTCAGAATGCTAATTCGTCTTAGGGACTCCTTCACTGAACTTACTATGCTATTCACAATAAATGGCCGGGCACACTGGCAAATATTTTTTCCACAATACCCAGTGAAACTACTTTTGTCATAGAAAATATCAATAACTATGATTTAATTGTGACTTTTTGGTGATTATAAGTCATTTGACAGTTAAAGATGATTGCAATGGTGTGGGTCACCTGGCCCCTCCTCCTAGAGCGGCACCTTCTTCTGTGTGAGCTACCTCTGCTGCTTGGGCTACCGCTGGGGAAGCATGGTGCCTTCTCTGGAGCAGTTCGTGAACAGTGTCCAATAGTTCTCAGCTCAAGGGCAAATGACTCAGCTTTGTGAAGTCATCAACAAGAATGGAGAACTCCTTCCAAAGAATTTGTTCCACTTGGGGCTTTAGATGTTCAAGAATACTCACTGGGTGTCCTAGCTGTTCTGTTTGTAAGTTTTCAATGCCCAGTGCTCTTGACTTCAGGAAGCTGTTCTCACGCGTCCAGGATTTCATCAGAACTTGTACATTCGCTACGCAACAGATACGTTTGCTGGGCTTTGCCATCAGTGAACAAGTGCACTTGTGAAAAGAAAACAGCCCCTAAGAGGAACTGGTATCCTTAAGCAAGCCATAGGCAGTTTGCAGATGAACACAAACCAACTGATCTCGGTACATGCCTAATCTGCCAGCTTTGTTTTCTAGAGAAGGTCTTCAAACCTGCCCCTCCATATCTTGTGTGGCTATGATGGGTGTCTGTGAAGAGAATGGGGCCTATGATGCGAAACTCTTCCTGTGCTACTATTATTTCGGAGGACTGACCTACGCGGGGCTGACGAACTCTGAAAGAGCACTGTACTGTTATGAGCAGCCTACAAGCACTCATGCCATGGCCATCAGCCATATCATGTTGGAGTCCTATAAAAAGTACATTTTAGTGTCTTCGATATTATTTCAGAAAGTACAGCTGCCTCAGTACACATTTTAAATTGTAAATAGATTTATTAAGCCTCTCAGCGATGCTTACCATGAGTTAGCCCAACTTTATTCAACCAACAGCCCACCCGAGTTCAGTAACCTGTTGAACAAGCTCAGTGAGACCTTACTCGAGATAAGAGCATGGGCCTGGTGAAGCTGTGCCTGTCATCTCTTTATAAGAATAACATTCAGAGGCTGACAAAGACCTTTTTAGCACTATCATTACAAGATATGGCAAGTTGTGTGCAGTTATCTGGACCTCAGAAGGCAGAAAAATGTTTTACACATATGAGAAGATGGAGAAATTTTGCAAGTATTAACGAGAAGAATGGTATGATCAGTTTCCATGATAATCCTGACAAATATAATAACCCAGCCATGCTCCATTGCATTGATCAAGAGAAGCTAAAATGCATAGAGCTGGATGAGCAACTGAAGGCCACGAACCTGAAGATCGCAGTGAACCCCCAGCTTTTTCAAAAGAGCATGGGCTCACAAGCAGAAGACTCGGGAAACAAGCCCCCCAGTTACTCTTGAAAGTAACTGAGTCCCATCCTGAGGTAAAAGAACTTTGGCCTGGCGAGCGTGAAGAGGGCAGCAGGAAGTACCGTGCTAGTTCCATGCTGGATCCTCCTGGACATTCAGAAATTCAGTTTTAACATCTTCAGTCCTATTGCTTTCACAAAACCAGTCTTTGCAAAGAAAGAAAGAAAATCCTACTTTAGAGTCCACTGAGGATTTATTGATCCTCAGATTATTTTTAGTATTGCATTAAAGTTATGCTTTTGTTTTAAAAAAATGAGCACAATGAAAATTTTTCATTTTATTCAAGTATTTAATTTCTGGCAAATATCTTTGACTCCTAAGCATGTTACTGTTACCCAGGTGGTAGTGTGAACACATGGTATCTGTGAAGGTTCCTGGCCTATGGAGATGCAGGCAGGAGTAAGGGAGGGGCTTCCAGAAAAGGCCTTACATTTGCTGAGGAAGGGTCGGATTTTCTCACTTGGGAGAAGATCTGCCTAACCAAAGCAAAGTCCTCTTCCAAGTGCTGTGAGTGAAAAGAAGGGCATGTGTGCCATGATGAATAGAATGTTTGCAATAACACTCATTTTGAAACATTGACAAAGCTTTTATAGGAAACAATGGAAATACTGTATTGGTATGAATAATAAATAGTGGTTTTTCTTCAGGAATAAAATGAGCAATAGAGTTCTTTATTACCATTGCCAGAAAATTTATACTGACAGGCATTCCCATATAATTCATGGAATGACATAGAACATCGTATTGTCTTGTCAAACGATAGAACACTCCAGTTTTAAGACAAATGGTACTTTCTAAGATGCAGAGTTTCCATAGGTCATCATTCAGAATAATAATCCCGGAGATTGATTTTAAAAGATAAAAATGTTTTCTCTTCTGTGATTAATTTTTTTTTTAAGTTTTAATCTTAGCTATGTTCTTACGATGGTAATTTTAAAAAGGTCAAGGGAGATTCTTGGATAACACTGGTTCCTCAATGTTTAAAATGCTTCTTGTAGGACTGCTTAGTTTGTGAAAAATAATTTTTACATAACATTTCAGCAAGATTTCTACCTGTTAATCATGGAGATACTTTAATCATCCCTTTACGTGGCTCACGTAATGGGGGATTTTAGTAGAAATAGTTCACTGAACAACCTCGGTATGATTTCCATAGGTTTGAATCAGCCGCGTGTGATTTAAAATAACAAAGAAATACTAATGTAGACTAGATAGCATTTCACATTTTCCTCCTAACACTGGAATGAGTTATTCTAACATAAACATTGGTTAGCTAGCCACAATTACTATCTAAAGTGTGTATCTTATTCAAGGATTTATTTTGAATATTAAACAGTGACCAGGGATAAAAGATTTTAGAACATTACTTTAAATGAACTTTATTATAAAAATAACTTTAAATTGTGTTTAATGACTTATATTTTTCAGTCATAGTTCTTAGTTTAAAAAAGGCGTGTGTTACTTATATTTTTTTTTTACAGTCCAGTCATTACCAACTTCTAGGTCTGCGCTCCCACGGTTTCTCATCCTATTCTTCCTCTCTCCCATGTTTCCAAGAAAATATCTCCATCCCTCACCCCCACCAAACCTCTCCACTTGCTGGGGCCTCAAATCTCTCCAGGGCTAGACTCATTTTCTCTCACTGAGGTAAGACTAGACAGTTGGGTGTATATAACTATATCTGGTTCTGTCAGCTGCTTTTTGAGCCTCTCAGAGGACAGCCATGCTAGGCTCCTGTCTGTAAGCACACCATAGCATCAGTAATATTGTCAGGGTCCCAAGTTGGGCAAGTCACTGGACCTCCTTTTCCTCAGCCCATTCTCCAATTTTTACCTGCAGTTCTTTTAGTAAGGAACATTTCTGTGTCTGAGATGTTGTCTGTGGGACAGCAACTCCATTCCTCCACTGGATGCCCTGTCTTTCTACTGGAGATAGACTGTAAAGCTTTCTTCTCCCCACTGTTGGTCATTTCACGTAAGGTCTCTCCCTTTGAGTCCTGAGAGTAAGAAAAAGAAAAGGTCTCTCTCTCTCTCTCTCTCTCTCTCTCTCTCTCTCTCTCTCTCTCTCTCTCTCTCTCTCTACCTCAAAAGCAAACCAAAATACTAAAAACAACCACCACCACTACCACCACCAATATAATATCTATAAAACTGAAAGGCAAAACAGATAAACAAAACATAAATAAATAAATAATAAAAAACAACAACGTCACACCAAATAATCACAAAATAATATATTGTGCTAGCAACAAATTATGTGGTTGATATACCCAGTCATGCTCCATTGAAGGAAACAGATTTTCCATCTCCCATTATCAATAGCAAATGTCTAATTGTTTGAGGCCTATTTTTATACTCTCCCTTCTTAGGCATGGTGCCAGAGCAGTGACTAAGAGCTTACAACTGAGGCATAACCACAAGGCAGAGAAAGAGATGCTGCTAACTGTAAATGGCAAGATAATATGAAACAGAAAAAGCCCAGGACACGCCCCTCCAAAAAGCCACACCAACCAATCCCAACCATTCAATAAAATAATAATATGTCCTACTAGCTCTGGTATTTGAAAACCAGGGGCCCATTATTTGGCATTGGTTGGGAGGCTGTGAAACTTTTAGAAAGTTCAGCATTGCAGGAGGAAGTGTGCCATTAGGGTGGGATTTGAGGGGGTCAAAGACTCTCCTAGCATCCATTTTCCTCTGTTTGTTGCTTCAAGTTGTGGATGTAATCTCTCACTTCCTGGTACAGCTGTCTGCTATTTGCCTTCCCCTCCATTATGAAACCCAGGCCCCATAGCTCAAATAAACACTTTCGTCTGCAATTTCCTTCTGGCACAGTCTTTTTATTTTAATACATTAATCAAAAGATAACAATTACAGAAGTTTGGACCAGAAAGTGGGATATTTTTAGTAGAACCAGAGGATTTTCATTTTAAGAGAATTGTGGTGGACTTTGGAAATTCAGAGTAGAACAACAATTGAAAACTCTAAGCAGAGCTAAGTGGACCCTTCTAGTTTTAAATAGTTTAAATGTAACAAATGAACTTATTTACAAACTGAAGGAAAGGGGGGTTTTAAATGTATTATGACTAGGACATGAACCTCAAAAAATCTGACATTATTTTGGGAGACTCTTAATAATTGTAAGTCACATACATGTACACTGTATATGCATATATTCCTGAGTATCTAAGTGAGAGAAAGCACTTCCTAGATACATTATACTTCTTAATATAAATAATATGTTAACAGTAGGAGGGATTTTTCTTTAGGTAGTGGCTATTCTGAGAAGTATAATTCTATATTTGTTTCAGTGCAACGATGTTGTGGAATGAGAGGAAACAATGAAAGAAACATGATTCTTTTTTTTTTAATGACTTTATTTTACAAAACAAAGATAAATGTACAGATTTTAAACCTTTTTTGCTTAAAATTATACTTTTTGTCATTACTGTTTTTTCAGACATTAAAATAATTTTTCACATAAAACCATGTGAATATATTATTTTTAGTCAGTACTTGATTTTTTTCAAGGGCCCGACAGTACGCATTGAAAACCCAATAGTTACAATAAGCGTAAAGTACATGCAAAACAAAACGAAACATGGAAACAGTCAAAGTCTTCTTGTTAGTAAATATATGTATATTTTTTTGTTTTCTTTATTTCTTGGACTTCATACAGTCTGTGAGTTGTTTCTGGGGCAGTGCAAGCCTCTGGGGTTAGCATCCCACTATCAGTAACTGCATATTATGTCTGTTCTTTTGTGACTGGGTTATCTCACTCAGGATGATCTTCTCTAGATGCAGCCATTTTCTTAAGAATTTGGTTAAGTCATTGTTTCTGGTGGCTGAGTAGTATTCCATTGTGTATATGTACCACAATTTTTGTATCCATTCGTCTTCTGAAGGACATCTGGGTTCCTTCCAGCTTCTGGCTATTATAAATAGAGCCGCTATGAACATTGTGGTGCATATATCTTTGTTGTGTATTAAAGTGTCTCTGGGGTATATGCCCAGAAGTGGAATAGCTGGGTCTTCAGGTAGTACTATATCTAATTTTCTGAGGTATCGCCAGACAGATTTCCAGAGTGGTTGTATTAGCTTGCAACCCCACCAACAGTGGAGAAGTGTTCCTCTTTCTCTGCAACCTCGCCAGCATCTGCTGTCATCTGAGTTTTGGATCTTGGCCAATCTGACTGGTGTGAGGTGGAATCTCAGGGTTGTTTTGATTTGCATTTCCCTGATGGCTAAGGATGTCGAGCACTTCCTCAGATGAGAAACATGATTCTTAATGATGGTTTTATTAGTCATGAAGTAGAATGAAATTTTGTCAATTATAAGAAAGAAGGGTAAAACTGGAAATCATTAGATTAATAGAAAAAATGCAGACACCAGAAAAAAATGTTCTAATTTTTTCTCAAATGAGTAAAGAATTCAGTAGTTGAATAAAGATAGCTATAGTATATAATTCTTATATATGCATATATAATTACATACACAGAAACACACACAGGAATATATAATATATATAAATGTAGAGATAAGTATATCAAAGAGGAAGAGGACTAGGAAAAGAATATAGTGTCGATCATATGACCAAAGTATATGTTATGCTTATTAAATTATCTATGGAAGACATCACTATGTAGAATAAACAAATTCCAATATGTTTTAAATAGCATGATAATAGAAGTGGAAGAAAATGATAATTCAGTGTTGTGCTTGTTGAAAAATCATGGAGGCCGGAATTCATATCCCCAGCAGCCTTACCTAATATGGTACTTTGGAGTTGCCATCTTAGTGCTGAGAGACAAAAACAGAGGTTAACTAAAAAATTAAAAACAAAACAATCCTTAGCCATCAGGGAAATGCAAATCAAAACAACCCTGAGATTCCACCTCACACCAGTCAGATTGGCCAAGATTCAAAACTCAGATGACAACAGATGCTGGCGAGGTTGCGGAGAAAGAGGAACACTTCTCCACTGTTGGTGGGGTTGCAACCTAATACAACCACTCTGGAAATCAGTCTGGAGATGCCTCAGAAAATTGGACATAGTACTACCTGAAGACCCAGCTATTCCACTTCTGGGCATATACCTCAGAGACACTTTAGTACACAACAAAGATATATGCACCACAATGTTCATAGCAGCTCTATTTATAATAGCCAGAAGCTGGAAAGAACCCAGATGTCCTTCAGAAGATGAATGGATACAAAAATTGTGGTACATTTACACAATGGAGTACTACTCAGCTATCAGAAACAATGACTTAACGAAATTCTTAAGAAAATGAATGCGTCTAGAGAATATCATCCTGAGTGAGATAACCCAGTCACAAAAGAACAGACATAATATGCAGTCACTGATAATGGGATACTAACCCCAGAAAGCTCTGAACACTCCAGAAACAACTCACAGACTGTCTGAAGCTCAAGAAAAAAAAGAAAGAAAGAAAGAAAGAAAGAAAGAAAGAAAGAAAGAAAGAAAAGAAAAAAGAAAAAAATCGTTATGCTCAATCCTTACACACCAAGAAAACGTTGACTAATTCCGGGTTACATCCTGTTTTACATGTACTTTATGCTTATTGTAACTAGTAAGACCTTAATGCACACTATCAACCCTTTGAAAAAAAAAGCCAAACATTGACAAAAATATATTCGTATACTTTTATGCCAAAATCCTTAAAATTTGTACATTTATCTTTCTTTTTTAAATAAAGTTGTTCAAAAAAAAGAAAATCTAAAAAATAAAAACTAAAATGAAAAAAAAACAAAACAAAATCAAAACACAAAGCAAAACAAAATATCCATAGTGATTCATAAAAAGTAATTCCCTGATAAAAGTAGAAGCCATAACTACAAAGTAGCAAACATTGGCAAAGGAGAGAGCCTTCTAGGAATGCTGTAACATTGATCTCATGAGACTCTGGACCTCTGAAACTAATGCAAAATCATACCTAATTTACTTCTATATAAAATTATATATTATAAACCCGTGCTGTAATGGATGTTTTGTGTGACAACTTGACACAAGCTGGAGTTATCACAGAGAAAAGAGCCTTTCTTTAGGAAATGCCTCAATGAAATCCAGCTGTAAGGCATTTTCTCAACTAGTGATCAAGGGGGGAGGGCCCAGCTCATTGTGGGTGGTGCCATCCCTGGGCTGGTAGACCTGGGTTCTATAAGAAAGCAAGCAAAGCAAGCCAGTAAATAACATCCCCCACCGATCCCCCATGGCCTCTGCATCAGCTCCTGCCATCATGTTCCTACTCTGTGTGAATTCCTGTCCTGATGTCCTTTGGTGATGATGAACAGCAATGTGGAAGCATAAACCTAATAAACCCTTTCTTCCCTAACTTGCTTCTTGATCATGATGTTTGTGCAGGAATACAAACCCTTACTAAGACACTTTGCTAAAAGTTTCTTCTCTTGTAAATATTTTGTGTTATTTTCAAGTTTTGCCAAATTACTTCTATTAATTTTTTGAAAATATTCCATGTATCATGAATTTGGAGATCTATCATTATAATTCCAAATTACAATTCTATGATACCGTGAGAGTTTTTAAGCCTGGTTGCTTTCCATTTAGTCGACTGTTTTATTGTTCATTCACGGCTGTAAAGAATTGTGTTGTAATTTTGATAGAAAATGCATTGAATCTGTAGATTGATTTTGGTAAGATGGCCACTTAACTTGTTAATATTAGTGATCCATGAATATAGAATGTCTTTCTGTCTTCTGGTATCTGCTTTAATTTCTTTCATCAAAAACTTGAAATTCTTGTTATACAGGTCTTCACTTGATTGGTTATAGTTACACCAAGATATTTTATATTATTGTGGCTAGTTGAAGGATGCCGTTTCCCTGATTTCTTTCACAGGCTATTTATTATTTTTATAAAGTAGGGCTACTGATTTTTTAAGTTAATTTTGTATCTATGCACTTTGCTGAAGTTAATTTTTTAATCAGCAGAGAGGTCCTCTGGTAGATAGATATTTTGGGATTCTTTATATATACTACTGTTGCAGTAAATATTAAAAAATAAAGTAGTTCAACTCTTTATTGGCCCGGCAGTCTCACTCTACTGGTGCTACTCCTAGTATGGAGCCAGGCACACAGACTCTTATCACTTAGTCTGCAAGTTGTATTCTCTACAAGGTTTCCTTCTCTGGCAGGTCATTCTGCCTTACTGCCTCCATCTTGAGTGGAATTACTGCCCCACCCACACAAAAATGACTCTAAGGCCTGGATAGTTTTTTATACAGGTTTATATATCAAACTTTCAATTCACAAATAAGATTACACATATAAGATTACATCAAATAGACAAAGATACAAACTGCCCTTCCATATAAGATAAAAGGCCCATAAAATAATCATAGCTACCTATGGCCAATCTTGATCTCTTCCTCTCTCTTCCCTTCTCTTTAGATTTCCTCCCTTTTCTTTGCTGAACTCTCCCTGTCCAATCATGTACTGCCTAAACATGAATCTACATATCACTATGTTTAGTTAAGGACTGATAATTCTGGCTTGGCAAATGTTATCAGTCGACTATTCCACATAATGCGTTCCTTTCTGAACAGTACTTGTCTGTAGATGAAAGAAGCAGTTCCTGCCTAGTGCCTGTCTTGCCACAACTGGAGCAACTCCATTGATGCTTAATTTCTTCTTAGAATCTAAGAAGAGGTGATGTCAGGAGCAAAGAGGTCTCTAGTCAAAATATCTTTATAAAAAATGTCTTACAAAGTCAAATTCTGTGGACTTCTAACGTCTTTAAGATTATCTATCTCTGAACTGTTAAGCCTTGACTACTCTTGGCCATCTCTAATTGAAATATTTCAAAAACATTCTTTCTATAGACTCAGAACCATGAGTTTGTTATCCAGCCCTTAACTGGTATTTTTTAATCAACTAAAACCAGTGTCTAAAACTTAAATCTGTCTCAAATTAATTTTATAGCACCGAAAAGATTATAACTTTAACTTTGTATTAATTTGAAAGATTCCTACCAGTGAAGACATGACTAGCTTAGTTACCAAAAGAAGATTATAGGTGTATACTGCAATCTGGCTAATTTCTCCCTGTAAGATTATGACCATTTCTAAATTCCTCATAAAAACAAACTTACAATATCCACTTTCACCCCACAAAGTCCAGGGACAAAAGAAAATAAGCAATCCATTTTTAAAATGGCCTAAAGAACCGCCAGACTGATTTCCAGAGAGTTTGTACCAGCTGGCAATCTCATCACCAATGGAACTGTGTTCCTCTTTCTCCACATCCTCAACAGCATCTACTGTCCCCTGAGTTTTTTATCTTAATCATTCTGATTGGTATGAGGTGGAATCTCAGCATTGTTTTGATTTGCATTTCCCTGATGACTAAGGATGTTGAACATTTCTTTTTTTTTTCCCTCTCTTACAACTTTATCTTTAAAAAAGAGGGATACATATACCGATTTTTAAAGGCATGTTGGCATAACACTATATGAATATGTTTTGTCAGTACTTTATTCTTTTAGAGGTTTGATAGTATGCATTGAAATCCCGCTAGTTACCATAAGCATAAAGTATATGTAGGACAAAACATAACATGGAAACAGTTTTCTTGGTGAGTATAGATTAAGTATAATGATCTTTAAACATTTCTTTAGGTGCTTCTCAGCCATTTGATATTCCTCAGTTGAGAATTCTATGTTTAACTTTGTACACCATTTTAAATACGGTTACTTGATTCTCTGGAGTCTAACTTCTTGTGTTCTTTGTAAATATGGGATATTAGCCCTCTATCACATATAGGACTGGTAAAAATCTTTTCCCAATATGTTGGTTTCCATTTTATCCTACTGAGAATATCCTTTACCTTACAGAAGTGTTTGAGACTCTCCCCAACTTTCTCTTCTATTAGTTTCAGTGTATCGGCATTTATGTAGAAATCAGACTGGTGGTTCCTCTGAAAATTAGACATAGTACTTCCTGAGGACCCAGCTATCCCACTCCTGGGCATATACCAAATGTAGTTGGAAATAGTTCTCCAATAGTTGGAAGACCAAAGAGTGTATGCTTCAGTCTGTCTTAGAAGGAGAAACAAAATATTTACAGGAGACCATAGAGAAGCAAAGCTTGGAGCTGAGACTGAAGGAAAGGTTATCTAGAGCCTGCCCCACCTGGGGATCCATCTCATATGCTGTCACCAAACCCAGACAGTATTATGAATGCAAAGAAGTGCTTGCTGAGAGGCTCTGCTAAAGCCTGAGAAATACAGAGTTTAATGCTCTCAAGTAGCCACTGGACTAAGAACAGGGTCCCAGATGGAGGAGTTAGAAAAAGGACTAAAGAACCTGAAGGAGTTTTCAAATCCGCAGGCAGAACAACATTAGCCAATCAGATCCCCCAGAGATCCCAGAGACTAAACAACCAACCAAACAGTACACAAGAAGAGACCCATTGTTCCAGCTGCATTTGAAGCAGAGGATGGCCATCAATCATCAAGGAGGAGAGAAGCCCTTGGCCCTGTGAAGGGTCAATAATACAGTGTAGGGGAATGACAGAATGGGGAGGTGGGAAGGATTACTTTGGTGGGGAAACAATCTCATAGAGGTAGGGGGAGTATGGGAGAGGGAGATTCCAGTGGGAGATCAGAGAAAGAGGATAACATTTGAAATGTAAGTAAAGGAAATATCAAAAAAAAAAAAGATTGCCTTGAAAAAACTTAACTAAGGAATAGAGCAGACAATTTAAAAGAAGACCCACAATTGGGTAGAAAATACTTAAAAATCAAACAAACAAAAAACCAAAAAAAAAAAAAAAAAAAAGAAAACATACGATATCCCTAATCACTAGGAAAATAAAGAAAATAACAGTGAAGAATTAAAAATCCTGCTAGGAAATCATGATTTTTGTAAATAAATAGGTAAAATATCATATTAATACATTGAAAACATAACATTATTAAGGTGCTTCTACTAATTTAATCTACAATATCAATAGACTTTCACAGAAAATTCATTTAATTATGACAAATTAATGTAAAAGATGATCTCAAATTTTCTAATGACTAGCATTTTAAAAACCATGGTAAGAAAACAAATACTGAGGTGACATAATTTTCCCATAGTCTTATAATAAAGATAAACAACACATAAATCTTACGTACGATTTTTAGTTTTTTTCTCAGTTTTATTAGAAAAATATCTGATATTTTTCTGCTGTGAATTTAAATTAAGTTGTCATTTCTTACCTCTCTTCCCAGTTCTGTTGCCATATTTTACACATATGGTTTTGTTTGTTAGTTTAATGAATTAATTTATGTAAAACAACTGACTCTCTCCTAGTCTTCCCCTCACAGAGATGCTCTCACTTTCTCCCTATTTTTGAGGTGGTACCCTATATTTTTTCACCCTGGTTCATCAAGTTTCTGCCAGGGTAAACTCCTCTCACAGAGGCCAGACAAAGAAGCACTGTTGGGGAGTGCATACCACAATCAGGGTACAGCTTCGAGAGAGCCTCTACTTCTGTTGTTGGCAGACCCACAGAGAGACTGAGGTGCACATCAGCACCATACGTGCCAGGAACCTCATTCCAGTCTCTGTGTGTTTAATTGGCAACTCTCAGGATCTGAAAATTGATTACCTGACTCTGTTGGCCTTCCAGTGAAGTATGCATCCCCTTCAGGGCCTTAAATATTTCTCTAAACTCTTCCATAAGGGTTCCAGACTTCAGTCCAAAGTTTGGCTGTGAGTATTTGTGTTTGCTTCAATCAGCGATTGGGCAGAACCTCTTAGAGGACAGTTATTCTAGGCTCCTATCTGCAAGCAGAACAGAGTATCATTAATGTCAGAGATTGCTGTTTTCCCATGGAATGGTCTCTTGTTGGGTCATTTTTCTCATTTTCCATCCTATCAGTCTCAGCTCAATCTTTGTTCCTGCATTTCTTTTAGACAGGACAAATTTTGGGTCCAAAGTTTTGGGGGTGGCTTGGTGCCCCTTATCCTTCCTCTGAGAGTCCCATGTAGTTATAGGATGTGGCCTCTCCAGGTTTCATGTCCTAGCACTTATAGATCTTGGCTAGGTCACCAAACTGACACTTGGAAATCTCAGCTCTCTGGGACTTCCTAAGACTATCTAATTTTAAAAAAATAGAGGCTTCAAAAACATTGTGGGTGCACCAATTAGTGAGTATGTATCATGTATGTTCTTCAGATTGTGTTACCTCACAGGTAATCTCTGTATTTACATTTGAAATGTTATCCCTTTCCCCCACCACACTCCCATTCACCTCCCCCCATCCCACATGCTCCCAACCCCCCTGCACCTCCACTTGTCTCCACAAAGGTGCACTCACTCCTCCTAATCACCCTCTCCACCTATTTCCTTGGCATTCCCCTACATTGGGAAAGTGTGCCTGACTGGACCAAAGGTTTTTTGTCTCACTGATGCCAAACATTGCTATCTTCTGTTGTATAAGCAATTGAAGCCACAGGTCTCTGTATGTGTGCTCTTTGGTTGGTGTTTTAGTCCCTGGGAGTTCTGGAGGGTTTGGCTGGTTTATACTTTTGTTCTTCCCACGAGGTTGCAACCTCTTTCAGTTCCTACATACCTTTGTTTAGCACCCTCAGTGAGATCCCAGTGTTCAGTCCAATGGTTAGCTTTAAGCATGTTCAGCTGCATCTGTATGACTCTGGTAAGGCCTATATGAAGGGATCCCTATCTGATTCCTGCCCATATGTCCTTCTTGGCATCAGCAATAGGGCTTGGGTTTTGGTGGCCAAATAGAGGGTGGATCACAAGGTGAGACAGCATCTGAATAATCTTTTCTTCAATCCCTGACCCTCTATTTGACCTTGTATTGTCTACCATGAGTGGTTTTTCTCCCTTCTAAGAAGGACTGAGGTATCCACATAATGGCCTTTCCTCTTTGGAGCTTCATAAGATCTGTGAATAGTTGCTTGACTATTCAGAGCTTTCTGGGGCTAGTATCTGCTTGTTACTGAGAACATGCATTGAGTGTTCTTTTGTGACTGGGATACCACGCTCAGGATGATATTCTCTCGTTCCATCTATTTCCCTAGGAATTACATAAAGTAATTGTTTCTAATAGCTGAGTAGTAATTCATTGTGTAAATTTACAACAATTTCTATATCCATTCCTCTGTTGAAGGACATATGGGTTCTTTCCAGCTTCTGGCTATTATAAATAAGGCTCATATGAACATGGTGGAGTATGTATCCTGGTTAAATGGTGGAGTATCTTTGTGGTATGTGCCCAAGAGTGGAATACCTGGGTCTTCAAGTACTACTGAGTCCAATTTTCTGAGGAACTGCCAGACTGATTTCCAGAGTGGTTGTACCAACTTGCAACCCCATCAACAGTGGCAGAGTCTTCCTCTTTCTCCACATCCTCACTAACATCTGCTGTCATCTGAGTGTGTGGTGGAATCTCAGGGTCATTTTGATTTGCATTTCCTTGATGACTAGAAATGCTCAGCATTTCATCATGTGCATCTCAGCCATTCTTATCCTTTGGTTGAGAATTCTTTGTTTAGCTCTGTACCCCATTTTTAAATAAGATTTTTGATTCTCTAGACTTTAAATTCTTGAGTTCCTTGAATATATTAAATATTAACTCACTATCAGATGTAGAATTGGCAAATATACTTTCCCAAATTTTTGATGCTGTTTTGTTTTTTTGACACGATCCTTAGCCTTACAGAAAATTTGCAATTTCATGAAGTACCATTTGTCTATTCTTGACTTTAGACCATAAAACATAAGAGTTCTGTTCAGGAAATTTCTTGCTTGGTTTCCACCCAGCAGGCCCGTGCATGCAGAACAGGCACTCAGGCCCTCTACCACCAGGAACAGCAGAGATCCAGGGACACAGGCCAGGTACATGGGAAAGATAAAAACCAATCACTGACAACAAGACCATGTATAATCACAGACAAAAAGATGGCAAGAGGAAAGTGAAAGAACATACCCCAGGGAAACCAAGAAAATCTGGAAACACCAGAACCCAGCTCTCCCATCACAGCAAACAATGGAATGCTAAAAATTCCAGAAAGAGAAGACTCAGACCAGAAATAATACTTCAAGATGATGATTGAGATTCTTAAACAAAAATGGGAGGAAAAGCATGAAGAAATAGAAGGTTTTAATCAGAAAACAAGAAAAACACTCAAAGAAATTAAAGAACTAGAGGAAAACAGAACCAAAGAGATGAAGGAATTGAAGAAGGAATTTAAAATGGAAAGGGAAACTAAAAAAAAAAAAAAAAAAAAAAAACTAAAAGAGACAACCATAGAGGTAGAAAACCTAAAAAAGAAATCAGGAGTCACAGATGCAAGCATCTCCAAAAGACTGTAAGAGATGGAAGAGAGAATCTCAGGGGCCAAAGACAACATTGAAAACATAGACAAAACAGTCAGAGAATATGTAAAAACCAAAAATTTCCTAACCCAAAATGTCTAGGAGATCCAGTACACAATGAGAAGACAAAATCTAAGGATAATAGGAATAGAAGAGGGCAAGGAATATCAACTAAGAGGAACAGTAAATATCTTCAACAAAATCATAGATCAAAACTTCCCTGCCCTTAAGACTGAGATGACTATGAGCATAAAAGAAACCTACAGGACTCCAAATAGGTTGTACCGGAAAAGAAATTCCTCCCGACACATAATAGTCAAAATGCCAAGTGCCCAAAGCAAAAAAAGAATACTAAAAGCAGTAAAGTAAATAGGTCATGTAACATATACAGGCAGACCAATCAGAATCACACCTGACTTCTAAACAGAGACTATAAAAGCTAGAAGAGCCTGGACAGACATCATGCAGACCCTAAGAGAGCACAGGTGCCAGCCCAAGCTGCCATACCCAGCAAAACTATCAATCACCATAGATGGAGAGACAAAGATATTCCATGAAAAAACTAAATTTACACAATATTTGACCACAAACACATCACTACAATTTATTATAGGTAGAAAACCAAAATACAAGGTGGGAAACTACACCCTAATAAAAACAGGAAAATACCTAACCAAGAAAACTAAAAGAAGAAAAACACACAGGCACAATTCTACCAGAAAAGCAAAAATAGCAAAAAACAGCAACGACTATTCCTTAATATCTGTTAACATAAATGGACTCAATTACCCAATAAAAAGATATAGGCTATCAGACTGGATACATAAACAAAATCCAGCATTTTGCTGCCACAGGAAACTCATCACAGAGACAAAAGACAGACACTATCTAAGAGTAAAAGGTTGGGAAAAAACCTTCCAAGCAAACGGACCCAAGAAGCAAGCTGAGTAGCCATCCTAATATTGAATAAATTAGATTTTTCAACCAAAAGTTATCAAAAAAATGATAAGAAAGAACACTTTTTACTCATTTCAGGGAAAATTTGTCAATAGGAACTCTCAATCCTTAGCATATATGCTCCAAATACAAGAGCACCCATATTCATAAAAAAAACCTTACTAAAGCTCAAAATATACATTGCACCCCACACAATAATGGTAGGAGACCTCAACACCCCACTCTCATCAATGGACAGGTCATGGAAACAGAAATTGAACAAGGACACAGTGAAATTAGAAGAGGTTATTAACCAATTGGAAATAAAAGACATCTACAGACAATATCATCCTAAAACAAAAGAATACACCTTCTTCTCAGCACCTCATGGCACATTCTCCAAAATTGAGCATATAATCAGTCACAAAACAAGCCTCAATAGATATAAGAAGATTGAAATACTCCCATGCATTCAATCAGATCACCATGGTCTAAGGTTGGTCTTTAATAACAACAAAGACAATAAAATCCCATATACACACATGGAAACTAAACAATGCTCTATTATACAATAGCATGGTCAAAGAAGAAATAAAGAAAAAAATTAAGGATTTTTAGAATTTAATATAAATGAAAACAGAACATGCCCAAACCTATGGGATGCAATGAAAGCAGTACTGAGAGGACAACTCATAGCTCTGAGTGCTTGCAAAAAGAAACTGGAGAGAGCATACATCAGCAACTTGACAGCACAGTTGAAAGCTCTAGAACAAAAGAAAGCAGATACACACAAGAGGAGTAGACCTTAAGAAATAATCAAACTCAGAGCAGAAATTGACCAAATAGAAACAAAAATAGCCATTCAAAGAATCAACACAACCAATAGCTGGTTCTTTGGGAAAATTAACAAGATTGATAAACTCTTATCCAGACTAACTAGAGGGCAAAGAGTGATTATTTAAATCAACAAAATCAGAAAGTACGGTGGAGACATAACAACAGAAACTGAGGAAATTCAAAAAATTATAAGATCCTCCTACAAAAGCCTATACTCAACAAAGCTGGAATATCTGGAGGAAATGGATAAATTCCTAGATAGCTACCAGATACTAAAGTTCAACCAGAACCAGGTAAACCTTCTAAATATTTCCATAACACCTAAAGAGATAGAAGCAGTCATCAAAAGGCTGCCAACCAAAAAAAGCCCAGGTCCAGACGGGTTCAGTGCAGAATTCTATCAGACATTTATTGACAACCTAATACAATACTCTCCAAGCTATTCCACAAAATACAGTCCAATGGAATACTACCTAACTCATTTTTCAAGGCCACAATAGCCCTCATTCCTAAACCACACAAAGACCCTACAAGGAAAGAGAACTTCAGACAGATCTCACTTATGAACATCGACACAAAAATACTCAACAGAATCCTTGCAAACTGAATCCAAAAACACATCAAAATGATCATTCACCATGATCAAGTAGGCTTCATCTCTAGGAGGCAGGGATAGTATAATATATGAAAATCCATCAACATGATCCAACATTTAAACAAACCCAAAGAAAAAATCCACATGGTTATCTCATTAGACGCTAAGAAAGCATTGACAACTTTCAACACCCCTTCATTTTAAAAGTCATGGAAAGAACAGAAATCCAAGGCCCATACCTACACATAATAAAAGCAATAAACAGAAAACCAATAACCAACATCAAACTTAATGGTGAGAAACTTGAAGCAATTCCACTAAAATCAGGGACTACACAAGGCTGCCCACTCTCCCCCTACCTATTCAACATAGTACCGGAAGGCCTGGCAGGAGCAATTAGACAGCAAGAGGAAAATAAGGAATACAAATTGGAAAAGAAGAAGTAAAAACATCACTGTTTGTAGATGACATGATTGTGTACTTAAGTGACCCCAAAAATTCTACCAGAGAACTTCTTCAGCTGATAAACAAGTTCAGCAAAATCGCTGGATATAAAATTAACTCAAACAAATCATGAGCCTTCCTCTACTCAAAGGACAAACATGCTGAGAAAGAAATTAGGAGAAAGATACCCTTCACAATAATCACAAACAATATGAAATACCTTGGTGTGATTCTAACTAAGCAAGAGAAGGACGTGTATGAGAAGAACTTCAAACCTCTAAAGAAGGCAATTGAGGAAGAGCTCCGAAGATGGAAAGATCTCCCATGCTCATGGATTGGAAGGATCAACATTGTAAAAATGGTCCCATTACTGAAAGCAATCTACAAATTCAATGCAATCCCCATCAAAATTCCAACTCAATTCTTCATAGAGTTGAAAAGAGCAGTTTGCAAATTCATATGGAATAACAAAAAACCTAGGAAAGTGAAATCTATTCTCAACAACAAAAGAACTTCCAGAGGAATCACTATACCTGAATTCAAACAACTTTACAAATCGAATGTGATAAAAACTGCATGGTATTGGTACAGAGATAGGAAGGTAGACCAAAAGAATATATTACAAGACCCAGAAATGAACCCAGATACATATAGGTCTTTATTATTATTATTATTCTTTGAGAATTTTGTACAAAGAGCTTGATCATATTCATAGCCTTCTTGAACTCCTCCCTGATTTACCCTTTTTTTCTATCCAAGTTACTAGGTGTTCTCTGTTGGTTTTGTGGGTTTTTTTTTTTTTTTTTTTTTTGTGGTGGTTGTTTTGTTTTTCCTATGAAGTCAAGTGTATATTTTCCATAGATGCTTTGATATCAAAGTTGGTCTATCTACCAGGAGCCAAACTATTAAAGGAAACTTCTTCCCCACATAGCAATTACTACACCTCAGTTAAAGTTGGCCCAACATGCTCACCTTCTCCCTCCATTCTGGAATTCTGTCTGGTAAATATCTGCATGTGCTCTTTCAATTGCTGTGAACTCATACTTGCAACTTCCCCATATTGTTCATTAAAAAGTTTTTATAGTTAAATAAAACCTATAACTTTTACTATTATTTTGCCCCATTTTCTATCATGATTCTTTAGCTTTGGCTGAAGAAAGAATGCTATGGATGTACATTTTAGTGCTAAGCATACAATAGTGTTATATTTTTCACACATTGGCCTTTTAGGATGCTGTGAATTCATTTCTGTATACTGCAAAACCAAACATTGCTCATTAGTTTTCCTTGGTGCAATGAAATATGGGTAGAATGATAAGTCATTATAATAACACCCCACTCTCATCAATGGACAGATCATGGAAACAGAAACTGAACAAGGACACAGTGAAACTAGCACAGGTTATGAACCAATTGGAATTAATAGACATCTACAGAATATTTCATCCTAAAACATAAAAAGATACACCTTCTTCTCAGCACCTCACAAAACCTTCTCCAAAATTGACCATATAGTCGGTAAGAGAACAAACCTTAATGGATATAAGAAGATGGAAATACTCCCATGCATCCTATCAGATCACCATGGTCTAAGGTTGGTGTTTAATACCAAGAAAGGCAACAAAAATCCCATATACACATGGAAACTAAACAATGCTTTATTAAGCAATACTATGGTCAAAGAAGAAATAAAGAAAGAAATTAAGAATTCTTTTAGAATTTAATGAAAATGAAAACACGACATACCCAAACCTATGGGATGCAAGGAAAGCAGCACTGAGAAGAAAACTCATGGCTCTGGGTGCTTCCAAAAAGAAATTGGAGAGAGTATACACTAGCATCTTGACAGCACAGTTGAAAGTTCTAGAACAAAAGGAAGCAGATACAACCAAGAGGAGTAGACGGTAAGAAGTAATCAAACTCCGAGCAGAATTGACCAAATAGAAACAAAAAAAACCCATTCAAATAACCAACAAAACCAAGTGCTGGTTCTTTGAGAAAATTAACAAGATTGATAAACACTTAGCCAGACTAACTAGAGGGCAAATAGAGAGTATTCTAATTAATAATACCATAAAGGAAAGTGGAGACATAACAACTGAAACAGAGGAAATTCAAGAAATCATCAGATCCTACTACAAAAGCCTATACACAACAAAGCTGGAAAATCTGGAGAAAATGGATGAATTCCTAGACAGATACCAGATACTAAAGTTAAACCAGTACCTGGTAAACCATCTAAATAATCCCAAATCACCTAAAGAAATAGAAGCAGTCATAAAAACCCCCCCAACCAAAGAAAGCCCAGGTCCAGATGGGTTCAGTTCAGAATTCTATCAGACATTTATTAACAACCTAATACCAATATTTTCCAAACTATTCCACAAAATAGAGTCAGATGGAACACTACCTAACTCATTTTTCAAGGCCACAATAACCCTCATTTCTAAACCACACAAAGACCTTACAAAAAAAGAGACCTTCAGACAGATCTCACTTCTCACTTATGAACATTGATGCAAAAATACTCAACAAAATCCTTGAAAACCGAATCTAAGAACAAATCAAAACCATCATTCACCTTGATCAAGTAGGCATCATCCCTGGGATGCAGGGATGGTTTAATATACGGAAATCTATCAAAGTAATCCACCATGTAAACAAAGAAAAAAACCACATGGTCATCTCACTAGATGCTTAGAAAGCATTTGACAAAACTCAACAGCCCTTCATATTAAAAGTCTTGGAAAGAACAGAAATCTAAGACCCATAACTAAACATAATAAAAGCAGTATACAGCAAACTAAATTTAATATTATGTACATTAGCAGAATATTGTTTTTTTTTTATCTTGGACCCATGACTTCTCTAGTCACTCTATGGTGGTGTGTATGGTTTTCAGTTTGTGGAGCAGGCCTAATTTCAATTAGCTAATGATATGTGCACCTCCTGGTATTATGATATTAGTATCACTCCAGTAGGCATGTCTTATGTTTCTAACAAAGGCATCTGAGGAAGCATACTTTTCTAAGTATTGGTTCTTTTTTGTTATATGACATAACATTTTACCAGTACTGTTTGTAAGCCTTACATTAAAATTAACACATCATTTTATTATTTTTAAGATTTATTTAGTATAATAGACTTGGTTATATCTCTATGAATGTTATTCAAAAAGTTGAAAAAATAAAATTTAAAATTTTCAAGTTTAGGTCTCTATTAATTGGTATGATTTTACAAAACAGCTTTCAAACTACATACCTATTAACATACAAAAACATTTTTTTGTTTAATTTAAGGAACTGTATTGTATTTTCATTTTGTTTCTGACAATTGTATTGTACTCTCCCCAAAAAGAATCTGGTAAAATCTCGGATGGAATGTATTCCGGTCAGATAGACACTTGCAATTTGAAACCAAACGTTATTTAGAGCCCATATTATTTGTATTGCTATGCTGATCCACCTCAGGAACATATGTAGTGCCAGTTTTAAAATTCAACAGATGTTTAGCATGTGCTTGATGTCTGTACTAAAATTCAACACAAGAATAGATTCTCACATTTCTTGCTGTATAATTAAAACCTGTTCCTGAGGAAAATGATCTCTATAAATTCTCTAGGGAAATATTTCATCACCTTGAATCAGATTTGTCTATTAATCTGTTTATGAAAAAACATGAAACAAAAACATAATTAATTTTCAACAGATCTCACTAAATTCATGTAAATATTGTAAAACATAATATTATAATTGCCATTGTTTTCTTAGTATGAGTCTCATGATTACAATTTGTACATAGCATATTAATCACATTTACCTCATTATTTTAATAATATTTGTATTCATATGTGAAAATAAACAATATGCAGATTATTTTTATAAATGACATCAAATTTTTAACAACTTCACATAATGTGGATCAATATTCATTAAGAGTTTGGTATAGAAACATGTTTAATAATCGTTCAAAATTCAAAATGCATATAATATCAAATTTGCCTGTTGAAATGTATTTATACTAAATAGATAATTCTAAAAGTGAAAATATAAATTTAGAATTAACAAGATTCAATGTAATACTTTTTTACAATTTGCTTATTCAATTTTTCATAAAAATCATCTGTAAGAATATGATTTTTTGTTTGTTTTGCTTCTTTTGTTTTGTGTAGACCTGAGATTGTGTTTTCACCATATAACCAAGATAAGGTGAACAAAACTCAAACAAATGAGACTCCGGATGACAGTCTCTTCACCAAGATGTCTACGTGTCTATGTCTAGTGAAAGATTATAATTCCATATACTCTGAATAATATAGATAGAAAGATAGATAGATGATAGATAGATAGATAGATAGATAGATAGATAGATAGAGCAAAAACAAGGGTGTTTATTCTCCAGAAATAACTGGCAAGTGAAGGTTAACTATTTTTTAAATTTCTAAATGGTGACTCAAATAAAACACACACAGGACTTTTTATTGGGAACTCTGTGAACTCTAGAAGGATTAGGCAATTTTAAATGTCATTGGTGGGTTTTAAGGGCTCACAAATAGTTGGTGGTCTGCACTCCTGTGTAATGGAAGTGATGAAATAGGGCTGCACCCCAGTGCACGTGGTCCATTCTGAGATAAGATATATCAATATCAATATATATATATATACATACATATATATAGTGTTATTTATGTATCAGATTGCTCTATATTTTACCTAATGCACATTACAAAAATTATGCAAGTGATTTCTATATGTTATAATTATCAATAAAAACTTATAATAAGAGGTATTGATCTTAAAACAAGGAAGACAAACAATTTTTGGAATTGTGCCTCATTGGCAAGGCAATGGAATTTTGCACATTTAGGTTCAGTGGGCTTTAACTCCGTCTCATCAACAGAGAAGGAAAAAGACAAACTTTTTAGAAAAGTAATAAAATTCAAGTTTTGAATAATTTATTAATATAACAGACTGAAAGATGGTTTGATAGAGTTTTAGAAAATACTTTTTATTATATATTTTATATATTACATGATAGCACTAAAATTTTCTTCAACAAATTATTTACCAGTTGAAAGTTTTCTTTACTAGCTTTATTGTTTGAGAATCTCTGATGCTGGGAGGTGCTTGCTGGCAGGACCCAGATAGGGGTGCCTCCTCAGGGGTCCTGCCAGATTCATGCAGCTGAGCAAGCTTGCAGCTAATCACCAGACTGAGTATGCAGTCCCTGGCAATGGTGCCAGGTTGGGGAGAGAATGAAGGAGCTGAAGGGGGTTGTAGCCTCATGGGAAGAACAACATTGTTGATCAACCAAATCCTCCACAGTTCCTATGAACTAGATCACCAATCACTGAGCACGTATTGAGGGGCCCATGACTCCAGTTGCATATGTACCAGAGAATAGCAGTGTCTGGCATCAATGTGATAAGAGTCCTTTGGTCCAATGATGGCACTTTTTCCCAATGTAGGGGAATGCCAAGACACTGAGGTGGAGAGGGTGATTGGGAGCTAGTGCACCTTTGTGGAGGTAAGTAGAGGAGGAGGGAGGAGGGGAGTAGGCTGGGGGAAGGGGATAACATTTCAAATGTAAATACAAAGAGTATCTAATAAAAATTATAAAGATCCAGTAAAAATAAATAAATAAGTAAAGTATAAATAAATAAATCTCTGAGAGAGGGCCAGCAAGATGGTCCATTGGGTAAAGACATTTCCATCACCCAAGTTAGATCCCTCAACCCACCTGGCCAAGGAAAACCACCTCCCTCAGGTCAAATCATCTTCTGAGCTACACATGTGCTGAGACCCTTGTGCACACTCTAAATAAATATAACTTAATTTTTTAAAAAAGAAGTATGTTTAAACAAATACATTTCTAATAAAAAAGAAGAACTGCTTTTATTTTTTTTTCACTAGTTGTTTTGGGTTTTTTTTTTAATTGAACTACTTTATTTTAAAAAACAAAGATAAATTTACAGATTTTAAAAGCATTTTTGCATAAAAGTATATGAATACATTTTTGTCAGTACTTGATATCTTAAAGGTTTGATAGTATGCATTAAAATCATACTAGTTACAATGAGCATGAAGTACATGTAAAACAAGAACTGCTTTTAATATCATTAGGTTATTTGTAAATTGATACTCTACAGATCAAAATATCTCACATCAATTTTGACGTGAAAACACTGATTTGTTTTCTTTTTTTTCCCAGAGGCCAAAAATATGATGAATTTATTTAGTGACAAAATCAGATTTTGGTTTCCGTAGTATAGTTGTTATCACGTTTGCCTCACACTGATTTGTTTTCTATCCTGAGATGAGATATTAAGTGATGTTTTCAACCTGTTTAGCAGATAAATGGGGCTCTGTTTCTCTTGATATATTGGTAAAACTTAAATATCACTTGATACTCAAGGGTACTGAATAAAATATTCTTATTAAAGTATATGTCAGAAAGACCTTTAACTTTTATATTTTAACTCCCTCAAGAATTTTTTCTGTACAAAATGGGAGAGAAAAGACCTCTCTACTTAAATATTAAGCTGTATTTGTTTTTGGAAAAAAGTGGATGTTAAGATTAGAATTAAAATGTATTTGATATTAAAATCCATTTATTCAATTCTTGGGTTTTGCTAAAGGATAAAGAATTGAACAGAAAAAACAATACACAAAAATTAACAAGTGAATCATAGTAAATGATCCAAATAATCTTTACTTAAACAAATAGTTGTGGAGAACTCAATTGTACACTATCTGGAGGAGTCAAATAAACTCTGTTCTATAATACTGAATTCTGATACTGGAAAACATTTAGTACCTATTGTGGATATGACAAAATCACCAAGGAAATTTCTCATTTGCTAAAAATCCATATCATAAAGTTTTTCTACCACATGTGTGTGTTGAGAATAGACTTCTGCTTAAGTTAAATCACACATATTTTCATGGTATTCAAAAAGACCCACAAAAATTTATATTTATTTACTTTTTAAAAAAAAATTTCTTTTTTAGTTGGTTTATATTAATTATCATAAAGTATGCATGTGGAAGTGTTTCCTGTCTGAATTTAAGAAAATACCTATTTTTAAATCAATATTATTTAATTGTATGGAGTCAGTTAAAAAAAAAAAATTGGATGAATGAATCTGTTATTTATATCATGTAAATTACATAATTTTATTCCAAAACTTAAAGAAGGATATTTAATTATTTTAAGTGTCATTTCACATTCAACTAAAGGTGGGCTGGCCAGTTTGAGGATGCTTTTTAAGGCCTGCTTTGTGGCTTCCACCTTGAATATATCAAACTTTTCATAGACAGCACTAGTTGTGTTCAGTATTTCTAGAATTTGATTGCTGATCCACATTTTGCACACAAGTACACTGAAGCACCTACTATATATCTTCTGACATGGTATTAGGCTAGGGGAATGGCAGCCAATGATACTGTCCACTAGTAGCTTATCATTAAAAGTACTATGTTCCACAGTAGCAGTCCATTAAATAAAACGAAGTTTTCAGTTACAATTAGCTATCAATTTGGAGACAGTTCTTTGGTTAAATATCAGGGAATGGGTTCACTCCTCCTTTCAGCTAAGGATGCCACCTGGGGCAGATTTAAAATGCTTTCATGTTTTTCCAAAGTTTTCGGCGTGTTGTACAAATGGGACCTTATAAAATTGCAAAGCTTCTGTAAGGCAAAGGGCACTGTCATTAGGACAGAAGAGCAACCAACAGAATAGGGAAAGATCTTTGCCAATCCTGCATCCTACAGACAGCTATTATTCAATATATACAAAGAACTAAAGAAGTTAGACTCCAGAGAACCAAATAACCTAATTAAAATATGGAGTAGGGGGAGAGGAGCAGAGCTAAACAAAGAATTCTCAACTGAAGAATATTGAATGGATGAGAAGCACCTAAAGAAATGTTCAAGATCCCTAGTCATCAGGAAAATGCAGATCAAAACAACCCTGAGATTTCACCTCAAACCAGTCAAAATGGCTAAGATAACAACTCAGGGGACAGCAGATGTTGGTGAGGATGTATTGTTGGTAGGATTGCAAGTTGGTACACTCTGGTAAACAGTCTGGAGGTTCCTTCGAATATTGGACATAGTACTACATGAGGACCCAGCTATACCACTCCTGGGCATATACCCATCAGGTGCTACACATATAAGAGGACACATGCTCCACTATTTTCATAGCAGCTTTATTTATAATAGCCAGAGCTGGAAAGAACCCAGATGTCCCTCAACAGAGAAATGGATACAGAAAATGGTACATTTACACAATGGAGTACTACTCAGCTATTAAAAAAACACTGACTTCATGAAATTCCTGGCCAAATGGATGGAACTAGAGATAGAATCCTGAGTGAGGTAACCCAATCACTCACTCACACACACACACACACACACACACACACACACACACACACACACACACAAAACCAACTGGTGGTAAGCACTTACTGATAAATGGACATTAGCCCAAAAGTGCAGATTATGGATATAATTCACAGACCACATGAAGCTCAAGAAGAAATACCAAAGTGCAGATGCTTCAGTACTTCTTAGAAGGAGGAACAAAAATACTCACAGGAGGAAATACAGAGAAAAAATTTGAAGCAGAGCCTAAAGCAAAGCCCATCCAGAGACTGTGCCACCTGGATACCCAGCTCATATGTCGCCACCAAACACAGACAATATTGCTGATGCCCAGAAGTGCATGCTGAACAGGAGCCTAGTATAATGTCTCCTGAGAAGCTCTGACATCATGACATATATAGGGGAAGATGCTCACAGTCTACCACAGAACTAAAACAGGTTCCCCGAAGGAGGAATCAGAAAGGATTGAAAAAGCTGAAGGGGTTTGCAACCCTGTAAGAACAACCATACCAACAACCAGAGCTCCCAGGGACTAAACCACCAACTAGAGAGCACACATGGACAGACTCATGTTTCCAGCTGCATATGTAGCAGAGGATGGCCTTGTTGAGCATCAATAGGAGGAGAAGCCCTTGGTCCTGCTAAGGCTTGATGCCCCAGTGTAGGGAAATGTCAGTGTAAGGAGGCAGGTGGGGCCGGCTGGTTGAGTGGTAGAGCATCCACATAGAAGCAGAGATGGGGGGATGGGTCAGTGCATGTATAAAGGGGAAACTGGAAGAAGATAATATTTGAAATGTAAGTGCAATATGTCAGATAAAGTTGGAGAAATAAAGAAAATAAAAACTTCTATTTTTTTACAGTCCAGTTGTTACTTCTGCTCCTTGTCTTTGCCCCCTGGTTTGCCCTCCCACAGTTTCTGATCCCATTCCTTCTGACCCCTGTCTCTAAAAGATTATCTCCATTCCATTTCCAACCTGCCAACAGGCCTCGCTACTCCCGGGGACCTCTAGTTTTTCAGTGGTAAGGTGCATCTTCTCTCACTGCTATAGAGTTTGGTGAGGAACTTGGAACAGGTAGTGTATGTTGCCTGGCTGGTGGTTCAGTACCTGAGAGATCTCAAGAGTTTCTAGTTGAGAATGCTGGTCTTCCTAAGGGGTCACCCTCCTCCTCAGCTTTTTCCAGCCTTTCCTTAATTCAACCACAAGGGTCCCACACTTGGAGTCTCCCCATTTGGGCTTGTCACTGGACCTCCCTCCCCTCAGTCTTTTTCATTTTTGCCCCTGCAGTTCTTTTAGACTCGAACAATTCTGGGTCAGAATTTTTGAGTGTGTAACAGTAACCCCATTCCTCACTTGATGCCCTGTCTTTCTACTGGAGGTGGGCTCTACAAGTTCCCTCTCCCCACTGTAGGCATTTCATCAAAGGTTCCGCCCTTTGAGTCCTGAGAATCTCTCGCCTCTCGGGCCTCTGGTACATTCTAGTGGGTCCACCCAACTCCCACACCCTAAGGTTGCATATTTTCATTCATGCCACTGGCCTTCTGGACTTCTTTCCTGTCACCCTCCCCTAGTACCTAATCATGTTCCCCATTTTCCCTCCCCTTCCCTGGAAATAGGTTCCTCACTCCTCTGCCCCTGACCCCTGTGGTTGCTTTTTGTTTGTTTTTTGTTTTTTTTTCTCTCTAAAGTGGGATTGAAGAATCCTCACTTGGGCCCTTCTGCTTGTTAATTTTTTTGTGTTCTGTGGATTTTATATTGAGTATTCTATAATTTTTGTTTAATATCCACATATTGGTGAGTCATAGCATACATCACTCCCAATTTCATTACTCCTTCCTTAAACACTTTCCATGACCCTCTTAACCTTTTCTCTTCTATTCTATTCATCATTATCATTGTATATGTATTAACATATACAAATTGGTATACTTATGTGCTGTGTATTATTTCAAGGAAGATTTACCCAGTCACATAATACAAAATTACATTTATCTATGAAAAAAAAAACTACCTTTGGTTCTACCGATCATCATTAGTGCCTAGTAACAATTTGTTGATAGGTAGATCTTGGAGATTTCCTTTTTCACCATAGCATGTCTGTATTCTTGTTTAGTTAGACATGTTTTAGTGGTATTCTATGCATAGCTGATCTCACATTTATTTCTAGGAGGCAAAATTAGAACAACACACATATACTCTGAGTTTTAGAATCATTTCATTGCCCTGTTCCATAATTTTCTTTGAACCTTATTTACAAGAATTGCATTAAAAATGTATCCATTAGGCCCAGTCACTACATAGTCAATTATTTCCTACTTTCAATCAGTTGTATTTATCCCCAGTAATCTATGTCAGATACACAGAGAGTTTTAAGAGGAGGGTTAAAAGCCACAGCTATTCCTGGTTATAAGCGAAAATATTTCTAATGTAGTTTGGATTATGTTTATTATGATATATATATATATATATATATATATATATATATATATATATATATACATATACATATACACATACACATACACATACACATACACATACACATATACATACACATATACATATACATATATAAAGAGGTGACTCAGTGGTTAAGAGCACTGAATGATCTTCCAGAGGCCCTGAGTTCAATTCTCACCAACCACAGGGTGACTCATAACTATCTGTAATGCAATCTGATGCCCTCATCTAGTATGTCTCATGACAAAGAACTGATAAAAAATAAAATAAATAAGTAAAATTAAATATATATGTATAATGAAAATAAATGGAAATATAAAATGTTATATTGTATGAGGTAACCCTGACCAAGAAAGATCTTCCGATGGAACTTTATAACCTAGACTAATAAAAAAAACAGAAATTCACATTTTATAATCCAAAATGCTGCTGTTTGCCTCATGCACCCCCATATCCCACTTTTTAATTTATAAATTACCAGTATAATTTGCTCCTAGATACTGGGAATAGAAGCTTAATTCAGTGATTGAAATAATCCATTGATTAATAACACCATTCAAGGAAAAATATGGGTAAATTTTTTCACAAGAAAAAAAGGAAAAGTTGAACTTGGAAACTACAAACATACATCCATTTAATATTCATTCAACTAAGTGGCTATTGTGTCAATGTAGCAACTAGTCCAACCACTTTATGCAAGAAAAGGGAGTTTTTCTATATATTCAATGAATTCAATCACTATACATTTAAGGCTCTTCACATTCCAATTTTGATTTCAAAATAACTTCCTGTTGAATAAAAAAACAAGAAAACTTACAAAGTGCTAAATACAATTTAATGTCAGCCATCAAGAAAATGTTATATTTATAATCATGCACAATTTTCTTCAGAATTTCTGTGAAAAGAAATTACAAACTGTTTGGTAGCATGTTGTTTTAAGATGATGCTTTTACTTATTGTTAGAGATTGGGCATAAAAGACAGAAATGGCTATATTGATGCTAAGTTTTGAATGAAGCAGAAGGGATAAAATCTGATTATTTATTATGAAAAGATGATAGTCTCACTGGCATTTTTTTTGTTTTATTAGTTTTTTTTTTTTAGGGCCTAAGACTAGCCTATTTTCTTATTGCAATTTTTGCAACATGAGTGAAATTTTATTCTCCTTACATTTAAATTTTGATATATTGATTCATATTTTTATATTTGATGACAAAACACACAACCTCTCTCAGGACACACTAATTTCATACCCTATTCAGATTTGAAATAGTCAGTAGTAGAAGTAGTCAACCATGAAAAAAAGAAAAGAAAATCATCATTGTTTTGTTTAAACCATTTTGTAGTAAAAGCAGATGAAAATATTCAGGTACATGTCTGCTTTTCTAAAGTCAAAACTTAAATTATCATATTCATGTTTTGGCATACAAAGACATGAGTATGTCAGATTGGGATTTTGTTGTGCTTTTATATATAATTAGATGTTATTATGTACACTTTCACCTAAAAATACCAACAAGTACTAAAAATATTAAAAATACCCTATTGTGATTCTGGAGCCTAGGAATCAGCTATAAAGGTACATATTTGGGCAGTCATAACTATGGCAATAAAGAGACAGGTCAGGCCTGACCTGCTGTTGATATAATCACAGGCTGGCAGCACCTTCCTTAAGAGCCTTCCAACCTCCCATCATTCCAGATCTGAGGAGGACAGATGGTTTCTATCAGGGCATTAGTGTTTTTTACTCTACTTTCATTAGACTGTCATTTTTTAAGCTGTTTCAATTTCATACCCCTCTTATCCTTTTGTTACTTTCAATGTGTCTCTCTTTACCTTGGACAACAGAAAAGTGGCCCTCACTTTAATTGTGTGTATCCTTGACAAAGATCAGACCATGTGCCCTACAGTAGCTCTCTTTAGAATTTTACCTAGTCATAAAGCTTAAACAATGTTGGACAAGAAAATTCTTATAGATCACCAGATATTAAAAATGTGGACTGAGAAATATCAAATGCTTTGACGTGAAGCATGCATATGTGATATATTTCAAAAGAATTAGTAACTCTGATATGTTAATGTAATAGGAACTATTGTTCATGTAACTCAATATTGGTCTAAATCATAAATAAAACAGAGAGTTAAAAGTGACAATTCTGTGGAGAGCATAGAAAATACACTTAATGAAATGCACCCACATTAGAGTTGGTAAAATATATTTTCAATAAAAAACATTAAGGTAACAAAATTTGTCTGGTACTATAAACTACATTTATTGAGATTGTAATATAAATACATCTCCTATGTCCTGTTCTATTTTCAAACTCTCCGATACACCATTTTCTTTTTCCCTAATAAATTCATTGCCTCATTCTTTCATTAATTTCACACACACACACACACACACACACACACACACAGAGAGAGAGAGAGAGAGAGAGAGAGAGAGAGAGAGAGAGAGAGATTGAGAGAGAGAGAGAGAGAGAGAGAGGGAGAGAGAGAGGGGGAAGAAGGGAGGGAGAGAGGTAGGGAAGATTAAATACAAAGGAACATCCTATTTGGTCTGGATAAATTCATCTGTATATATGTTTTTAAAGAGCATCACTGAATAAGGACAAGAAAAATCACATACTACTGTGGACCGAAGAAAGCACAGGGGCTTCAACACTACTGTAGACCACCAAGTAATGCAGAGAGTGGAAGAAATAGCCTTCTCTAGAGAAAAGCTCACTAATGGGCAATTTTATTTAAATATCCTTTATTTCCATTGAAACCATCTTTCTATGTTACCTAGAAAACAGTAGTCGCTGTTCCTATGTGTGGGGAAGAAGAGCTGAGAACATGTCTTTTATGATATCATCTCATCTAACATTTTTCTTTATTTCCCACAGAAAAGTGTAAGAATATATAAAAATTATTAGATGGGTGCTTGAAAAAGAACCAAAGTCTACACATGTAAGTACCCATGGCAACAGCTGAATATGTAGCAGAGGATGGCATTTCCTGGCATCAATAGGAGGAGAAGCCAATGGTCTTGTGAAGGCACCTGTTTCCAGTGTAGGGGAATGCCAGAGTGGTGATATGAGAATGGTGTTGGTGGGAATGTGAACATCCTCATAAAAACAGGGGTGGGGTATGGAAGAGGGGGGAACTAGGAAAGGAGATAGCATTTGAAATGTAAATACATAACGTATCTGATAAAAAAGGAAAAAAAGAAACGAAAATATTCTGAATTTCAGATCTGAGCTTACTTACTTCAGAGACCTATAAAAGATTAAAATTAAGAGGCGACTATACTTAAATGTTAACTTCTACACTTAGCCTTCCTGAAAATCATGTACAGAGAAGTGTGTGCCTTTTGATCTCAGCAAAGATTATTATACAGTACATTTTTTCCACTGAATCCATGTTCTAAATCACATTTTCAGTAATTATCATAATAATGAGTGTAGCTGGCTATATGGTTTCTTATCCTTCTGTAATAAATCTGTACTCTATTAAAAGGAACAGGCAGGAAATGAAAGGTCATCTCACTTAGATATTATCATTATATGAATAAGCATCTTAGATTAAAATGCATTCCCTAGATTATTTTGTCATTCTAGTAAATGTTCCTTATGGAAGCAAAACAATTGGTTGCAGTTGTTGTGTGTTTCTAAGTGTTTGCTAAGGATCAAATCAAGAAAATATTCCCCCAGGATGGATGATGTCTATAAGCTTACTATTGTACATCCTAGGATATGCGATTTAAATAGCCAACAACAATAATTCTCAATGCTTTTGAAGGACAACAACACCTCATCAAGCTTTCATAAGCAGCAGCATCTACATACATTACTCATAAATTAACTCAGAATTCTGACTTACTATAATCATGCAACCACAATGTATTTTTTCTAAATAAAAATGATTAAATTGGCGATCCTCAGTTGTGCTACAACGTGTAAACAATACACACATGCTCTCCCTTTGTATTATTGATGTTTTATTTACATATAGGGTAAAAAATAATAAATATGTAATGTGTTTGCTCATAAGAATTATTTTAAAAGTGAAGAATTTTATAAACCCATTACCCCAAAAGTATATAAAAGCTATTTTGATATGAGTTCTTTCCCTAAACTTAATATATTTTTCTGTGTATGACTTAAATATAAATGACTAGTTTCCAAACATATGTATTTTTGTCTTCCTTAAGAAATATTGCATATCTCCGCTTCTCCTATAACTTACATGATTCATAAAGTAACAACATACAGATAAAATTTATGCTTTCATGAACAATGGTTTGTGGGATTTCACAGATCACTTATGAAATAATTAGAAACATGTCACATTTTATTTTCCCTCACATTTACTCATGCATTTTGCATTTTGTTACATGGATAGGTAACTCAATATTTTTTCATTAAATATTTTGTATATATTTATTGAGGTAGCATACAAGTATATTATTTTAAATTATACATATTCACACATACAACTTTGAAATTCAGAGTAGCTAAAGGTTTAGGGCACAATATTATCTTAATATTGCTTTGATAATTTTTATCTTCTTTAATCTACTTAATATTATGATAGATATTAAGTTGATATTTATTAAAATTATAATGAAATGTGAACTAAATAATATTTGCTAAAACTGGTAAACATAAATTATTTTAATTCTGTAATAATTAAGCAGAAGGTCTAAAGTTGTGTGGCAGGAAAACTGGTTTGAATCTGGGAAGTATACAGAAGGGGGAAAGGTGTGTATGGGGGTGGCATCTCTTGGAGACTGGGAAGGAAGAATGGGGTGTGAAACTGTGTGAGGGTGGACCAGGATGGGGTAATGACTCTATTGCAAAAAAAATAAAGTAAGAAAAAAGAAGAAACTTAAAAAGCATGCAGCTTGCAAAATTCTAAAGAAAACTGATAAAACCAAGAAAAATATTGCCAGTGAGAATACCATCTTTTCACAATAAATAATCAGATTTTATCTCTTCTGCTTCATTCAAAACTTAGCATCAATATGGCCATTTCTGTCCTTTATGCCCAATCTCTAACAATAAAATAAAAGCATCATCTTAAAATACAATGTTACCATACAGTTTGTAATTTCTTATGTATATTTATACATATAACATTTTCTTGATAGTTGACATTAAATTTTATATGATCATTGTATAGAATGACCAATCAAAAATTTATTATGAAGTAAAATAGTTTTAAATATTTAAAAATACCTATGTCTCAACTTCCTACATGTTTCTTTTGATAAAGGCAGGAATGCATGATGGAAACATTTTGCTCAAACTGTAGGCTACATAGTACCTTTGTAAGAAACATTCTATAGGCTAACATTGATATTTTGAAATTTATACCTAAATAATAATCTTTTTGTTACTCCCTATTCCATTTAAAACAAGATTTTATCTTTCTTTCCTCACTCTGTATACTCAATAATTTTCTCATTCTTGGATTTAGTTTCTAATATCAACAGATGGAAGCCTACAGACCTGTGTGTAGTGGCCATAGGAAAGAGTCATGAGAAAAACATCAGTATTGCATTCAGAGTTAAATATTAATGCCTGAGAAAGTTCAGAAGTATGACATCATCCCAGATGCTTCAGTGACAGGATATTAAAATAAAGTTTTACAAAGGCCAAGTTGTAAAGAGCACCAGCTTCCTCTCTGTACACTAGTGTCAATGTTATTTCTATTTTTTTTTTTGAAAAAAATATAGGACACCAGAAGGAAGGAAAAATCTGTCTGAAAATGAGCATATATTAATATTTTTCAGTATCTTCTTAAGCTTTCTCAAAGTTAGTTTCTATTTTCTAAATAACTAGTTTAATCCCTATGGTTTTTCTTCCTTCTTAATACCATCCTATCATTATAATTAGGTGTTTATTCCTCTGTATATATTGTACGCTCTTAATCACCTATATAATAGTCATTAAAATGCATAAGCACCAACGTTCAAGATTAATTTGCTCATTATAGCCATTTCAGATAAATAATTTTTATAGTTTATATGGCTGTATTTATTTAGTTTGCTATTGTATGGAATTTCAGCTTGACAGAGGGTTCTTTGTATTCTATATCTAACATGTATGAATTAATCATAGTCTCAAAGTGCTTTATAGACTTTTATTCACATTATATTTTCACTTTTGTATTTTATTTTGCTTTTTAAAAATATATTCTTTAATCTATCTTTACAGTCCAGACTTTATCTCACTTCCAGTTACCACAGCTCTTCCCCCATGTCTCTAAGAGGCTGTCCCCACCACCATCTTTCACCAGACCTCCCCTAAGTCACACGAGGGACAGGTGCATCTTCTCTGAATGTGTTGGAGGGTCCTCAACTGGTGTATGCAGCCTGGTGGGTGACTCAGTGTCTAAGATATCCTTAGAGTCCAAGTTACTTGAACATTTTGATCTTCCTAAATGGTTGCTTACCCTCCTCCTCAGTTTCTTTCAGCTTTTCCCTTACTCAACCCCAGGAGTCAGCAGCTTCTGTTCATTGGTTGGATGGATATAACTACATCTGACTCTTTCATCTGCTTATTGAGCCTTTTAGAGGGATGTTGTGATAGGCTCCTCTTTGTAAGCACTCCGTAGCCTCAGTAATAGTGTCAGGCTTTGGGAACTACCAATGATCTAGATCCCAATTTGTGCCTGTCACTGCAACTCCTTTCCCTCAGTCTCTTTTCCATTTTTGTCCCTGCAGTTCTGTTAGACAGGAACAATTCTGGGTCAGAATTTTTGAGTATGGAACGACCACCCCATCCCTCCACTTGATGCCCTGTCGTTCTCATGGAGGTGGACTCTACAAGTTCCCTCTCTCCACTGTAGGGCATTTCATCTAAGGTCCCTCCCCTTGAGTCCTGAGAGTTTCTCACCTCCCAGCTTTCTAGTACATTCTAGAGGGTCCACCCAACCTCCTACCTCCTGAGGTTGCCTGTTTCAGTTCTTTCTGCTGGATCTCACGGATATTCTTATTTCTATTTTTCATTTGGTCACAAGAATATAGAGATTTAGTTAGCCTGTGCACAGTTGTGAAGGAAGAAACAAGGCTGCTCAGTAACACCAGTGTGATTCCTGGACCCACCCATGAGTCCCATCAACCTTCTGCTCAAGATTTAAGAATAAATCATACGTTTTATTCATTTCACAATATAGGAACAAATCTGCTGTTTGAAACATCTTAATCTCGGAGAGAACACTAAATGTATGTGTTTTCTATGTCATCTGAGTCCCATAAAAGTAAAGCTTTAATCTCAGGGTAGACCTGTGCCTATCTCACTCATCTTACAGATGCCTTTATCCAATAGACTGCTCTTCAGTAACATTGTATACCTGACAACATTTCCTTCAGTTAAAAATCTTTGTAGATTAAAACCTGTGTCTAGAAGCTTTTATGTTCTCAATATTGCATGATAAAACACGCAGCAAGCAGGATACTTGAAAATAACTTCTTTGGTAAAAATAATAATTCACTAACTAAATTTGAATTGATGATAAACAAATGTGGCAATGTACTGCATGGAATGTACTATAGTTAATATAGTTAGTCATACAAATTAACTATATTATATTTACCCCATTCTATTTTCTTCACAGTGAAGAACTTACCACTACTTAGTAATAGGTACATTATGAAATTCTGTGCCTAAATAATCTATCCACTGTCCATCAGAATATATTTTATTCAAGTGGATATAGTTAGATGATATGTTTTTATAACCATACATGGTTTTCAAAAACATTATGACAATCCTTTCCACTTGTATATTAAGTACTCTGGTGCCTTTCACAATTCAGTGGGAAACTGTTACTAAAATCTCTTTCCCTCTAACATTAATACTTTAGTGCCTTCCACAATTCAGTGTTTGTTATGCTCACCTGATTTTTTCCTATTTGCCTCCTCTTTCCTTTGTTCTCATCTGCCCTCTGCCCTCCAGACGTTCAAAATGCACTCTGTCAACCAAACTGAGAGAAAAAAAAGGTGTCACCAGTGAGTTAGAATGGCATCACATTCTCTGGTGAGGAATTGTCAGGCAGGAGATTGTATTGGGTCTACCCAATATCTTATTTTATTTGTAAATAAATGAATTTAAAATAAAGTGAATCATCCACCCTAGGAAATGAGCCTCTGAAGAAAGAGAAACAAAGGATAGTCAATGGATATCACAGCTGCCAAAGATGAAATTTCTGCTCTAGGGCATATTCATTTCACTAGTTGAGTGCTACTTGAACTAATAGCAATTTCTTTGGTGAAAAGAATTTTGATCCTTTTCCTATTTTCCATTATGGACTTCTGGCATCTCATCAATTGGCAGATCCCACAACACATTGCTGAAATGTTTCAAAAGATTTAACACAAAACACCGAGAGACGCTTTTGTCTGTAAAATGAACAGTTAGCCAGACTGGATTATTTTCTCCAAAGAAGTGAAGTTGATTATTTGGCGTCCTTCCCTTCTTCACAGATACCACCATAGGACAAAAGACAGAGGGAAAAACTGAAGGACATGAAGGCCCATAGGAAATAATGCAGCATGTGCTGTGGAGAGCAGCAATAAATGAAAGGATATTTCTTCTGTGAGAATCTCGGTAATAATCCATGAGTGATCGCCTTATTGTCAAGTGGCAAGGGTGCTGTGGTAGAAGAATGAAGTACTCTACATTACAAAAGACACAGTTTCCTATGCCCTACCGCCATCCCTCTCCTCAGAGATCATCTGAGTTCTCCTTTTCAATATCCCTCACTGTAGATAAAACTATATATTCAGGAAAGGCCAAATATGAGCCAAGTACTGAAGGAGAATGATCAAGAGAAGATGGAATGCCTGAATTACATGAATTCAAAGTTATTATAAAAAAGAATAATTAAAAAACAAATATAAAATGCAAATAATGTGAACATGTGAGAAACTAAGAGGCAAAGAAGTGATTTTAGCTAGGAAAATATTTATAATATGGAATTATGCACACTGCAGTACAGGATTAAAGTCTGTTTAAGTGAGAAATGGAAAATGGAAATCACTGTAGGGGAGGCAGCCAGAGATATGTATGTAGACAGTATTCTGTGGAAAGATCCTGAGTAATCATACAGATGAAATAGAGGTATACCGATGGAATATAGTAATATAGTAGGATAAAGAAAAAAAGTAAAGGTATATAAGAAAGGAGTGAATATTTTTAGAGTCAGGTTAGGCACCACATAGACAAAGGAATTGGAGGTAATTATGTCAGGAAGCCCTAGCAATTATTTAAAGTTCAAATACAACCTTGGTAATATACATAAGAATGAGACTGAGGCCACCCAGAGACTGCCCCACCTGGGGATCCATCCCACATAGGGTCACCAAACCCAGACATTATTGTAGATGCCAAGAAGAGCCTGCTTACAGGAGCTTGATAGTTGTCTCAGAAGAGGCTCTGTCAGATCATAAGAAATACAGAGGTGGATACTGGCTGTGGAGAATGCTGGGGGAGTGAGGTGGGAGTATGTGGGTAGATGTGGGGGCACTCTCATAGAAGCAGGGGGAAAGGATGAGATAGAGGTTTGAGGAGGGGAAGCTGGGAAAGGGGTTAAAATTTCAGATGTAAATAAATGAAATATGCAAGAAAAAAAGAATGGGTTATTTGCTAAATGCGGAAGTTAATTCAATAGTATTTGCTCATGAATTAGGTTCAGTGAGACAAAAAATGACTATGGATACACAGAACTCTCAGATTTATTCTTTCACAAGCTAACATATTGACTTCTTGACAAATGGTGATGGAATATTACGTAAATGTTGAATTTAGAAATAAAGCATTTCTATTGTTACCTTAGGGTTCCTGCAAATTCACCTATTTATACTATCTATGGAGAGACCAACAGTGGTGACCAGATATCAACTAAATAGAGGCAATGTAGAGACATCTAAAGTTTTATAGAGCTGCCTACAATGAAATGTTTGGCGTATAGATCTCCTGTTTCTAAAATGTTTTCATATACTATTTACTAAGCCAGTATAGCTAATTAAATGTCTGCAGTGCAGCATCTCGGCCAAGCAGAAGCATAGCAAATAACCTCTCCCCTGGATAGCCTAGTAGAGAATTTTATTAACTCCTTAGAGTAACACATTCTTAGAAACATCTAAAGTAATTTAATTAACCAAATATTAAGTGAATATAACTTTAGTTACGGTTCCTTCTTTACTCAGACATTATTATAGTTGGCTAATAATGACAGTTTAAAAGCTGGTCAACCGTCATGTTATACGGATTATTATCATGAATCTTATTTCTAAATTACTCCTACCTCTTGTGAAATAGAATGCATTTTAAATAAATATCCATATAGAAGAGGTAAATTGTAAAAATATGATCTTAGTTATATGACTCATCTTTATAATAAAACATTATTAATGAATTAAATAGCAAACCCAAATTTATGACTAATTTATTCAATATCTGTATTAACATTTTAAAACCATTTTGAATATATTTATTCAAAATTATATATTGGTGTTATTATATTTGTTATGAGAAAAAATTCTAAATTATACATATTCGATAAATGTATAAAATAAAATTAGTTAGTTATATAAACTAAGTAAATAAAGACATATGAATGGTCATATAATAAAGGCAAGTATAATAAATGTCAGTGGAGAAAGTAAGAAAATTAATAGACTTGGGAATCCGAGTGAGATTTGAAAATGCATTTAGTATTTGGTTATATATACTGGAGTGACATTTCTGACCAAAGAAAAGGAAAAATAAAACAATAAAAAATATAAGATAAACCCCGGAAAAGACCCAAAAAACTGGGCTTGTGTTTATTGTACAACTTTCAGATTTGCAAAGTACTGAAAACAGTAGTGTGGATTGTATTGCAACAATTTTAATCTTCGGTTGATATAAGAGCCAGTGTATTTTTTAATAGTTTGCCAAGCAAAACACTGTTTCAAAACAACTTCCTATATGAAGCATAACATAGAAAAGCATATTAAATTACAGAAGCTTCAACTGAAGCTGGATCATGGGGCTAGTGAGCTTTACTTAATCATGACTATTGTGATTGCAGTAAAATAACAACTTTCACAGGCACACACACACACACACACACACACACACACTCACACACACTAAACAATCAAACATAGCAAAACAAAATTGAATAAAAAGAAACTTCTAGGGTCAAACTAAAATTCCAAAATGACAAGATGTCTGTGGAAGATACGAAATTACAAATTTAACACAGAAACACAGCATGATTACAAGAGAAGAAACCATCTCTCTATAACATAAATGCATAAAGACATGATTTAGGGCACTATCTATACTACATACTGTCAATTTGTTTCTTGTTAAAAGTTACTGGACACATGGAGGCTCACAGAGGCTGAACCACCAACCCAAGAGCGTCCATGGGCTGGACCTGGGCCCCTCATATATGTGCAGCTTGGTCTTCATGTGGCCTGCTCACAGCAGGAACGGGCCTGTCTCTGACTCTGCTGCCCGCCCTTGGATCCCCTTCCTCTAGCTAGATCATCTGCTCAGGTCTCAGTGGGAGAGGGTCCTCCTGGGACTTGATGTGGCAGGGCAGGGTAGCTCACATAGGGGTGCCTCTTCTCTGAGAAGAAAAGTGGAGAACAGAGAAAGGGGAATTGGAGCTTGTGACTGGGAGGATGTACAGTGAGCAACTAAGCAAATTAATGAAAAAGTTACTTAATTAGATTAATAATGATGACAACAGGAACATCACAGGGCCTAAGTAAGAAGCTTCGAACTTGCTGCCTTGAAACAAATGAGAAAACAGTGAACTTTCCTATAGTGTTCATAAAAAATTGATTTTCATATAAATTAATTATGAATGTGTTCAAGATTGTGATATAATTTTAAAGGATGATTGATCTGCATAAAATTATCTATTGTGTATTTTTATAGATGATATACAAACACTTGCTTGTATATATTCCCAATTTGTTTACTTGGGGAATATTAAGATTGTTAGTGCTGTGTTTTCAGGTTTCTAATTTTTATATATTTATTTGGCACATAGTAGATACAAAGTACATGTAAGATAACTGAGTACTAAGTAGTGGTTAAACATATTATGTCTTCTATAGTGTTTAAATCAAGTTAAATTGATAAATACCCAAACAGCTATTGTCATACAACCTTTAAGAACAGTTTTCTAGCGTTTGGAATCTGTATCAGCATACCAGGAATGCCCATGCATACCAATGTGTACCTTAGACTGATCGGCCTTTTGAAAGCCATTTTATACTTCTTTCCCCTGGCCTCTGCTAGCCACTGTTCAACGACGTAAGAGTACACATTGTGGAAGAATATGTGTTCACCTCCCTGATCCAGGCACCTGCTTCTGTGCACACTGATTGGATCTCCTTCGTCTGGGGCATCCAATCTTGCATAAGAAGCCTATTTTCTTTACATCTTCATCAAATGATGAACACCTTTTCTGAATATTTTCTAGTGCTGAATCTTTTTTTCTTGGTGATTCTGAATCTGTGACTATGTGGTGCTACATGCCTGCTTGATAGAGTGAGTCTCCTCTTTCGGATGTTAACCACAGAACTTCAGGATTACCTGGTAGTGATATTTATACATTTCTACGATTCGTCATTCCCCTTTCCTTAATCGCTCTACAGTTCTTCATACACCAATAGTGTGCAGGGTCTCACTGTCTCGATATTGACACCAGCATTTGTCATATCAAATCTTTTGATAGTAATTGTCTTTCCTGAGCTGAGCAGGTGTCTCATTTCACTTATAAATCATACTCCCTTGTGATTATCAATGAACTGTTTTACTGTACTTGAGGCTAATTCGATTTTATTTTGGGAACAGTTTATTTAGATTTATTTGCAATTGACATGCACCTGTGGTTTGTTTTATTTTCTTTTGAAAATGCATATTTAGATATACTGTCTATTTAAGTTTTGATATTTTAAACTTACCATTTAGATTTGGCTTCCTTGTGTATTCTAAATCCAACCCCTTCTGAAATGTATAATTTCTAATGTTTTCTCCCATTCTATGACTGACTCCCTGTGTCCTCTGATGATTGTTCCTTTTACTGTGAAAAAAAGTCTTTAGCTAGATGGAATCATGTTTGAACACTTTTTACTGCACTTCATTATAGTTTGTATAACCGAGCAAATGATAAAGTATTTATCTTTTAACTATTATCAACAGGATTACAATAAAATCTACCTTTCAACATAGCTGCCCAAGTAAAAATTATTTTTTCTCAATTACAGACATCATAATTATGATGTGTAAAACTGCTCTAGAAGACTTAAATTTATAAATACACTGTTTCTGAGATTCGTCATTATATAGAATAATAACAAGAAGGTATCAGCATTTCGCAAAGCGTTACAATATGTGATTTATAGTCATAAATCTTTAAAAAACATTTTCAGTTGATGTTTTGAATATATACAATCACATCTGCATATGCAAACTAATAATCTACTTATCTAAGCCTTTTGTAATATAAATAATAAATAATTATATAATAAGGCAAGTCATATAAAGTAATAGGAATAAGGCCATCTACCTTTAAAATCTTTAAGCATAATGAATATTGTGTGCCTACCGTTGAGTAATAGCAAAGAGAACACACAGCTGTCCTTAAGCTCTGCATCTCCTAAGTCAAAATGTGAAGTATTCCTCTATTAAAAAAGTGTGAGATAAGCCAGGAGAAATGATACTGTACAGTATAAAGTGTCAAAAGCAGCACCTCAAAGAAGAAAAAGAGGTGAAACACATTGAGGGGCACCTTAAAGGAAGCAATGTTTTGTCTCCTCCTCTTCCCTTTTTCTCTTCTTTTATGTCCCACTTCTGCCCTTTCTCTCCACCTTATTTCCTTCTTCACTTCCATGCTCATTCCTTTATCCTTCCTCCCCCTCCTTTTGTCCTTCCATCAACTCCTCAGTCTCCTGCTCTCCTTCCTCCTCCTCCTCTTGTCCTTCCATCAACTCCTCAGTCTCCTGCTCTCCTTCCTCCTCTTCCTTTTGTCCTTCCATCAACTCCTCAGTCTGCTGCTCTCTTCCTCCCCCTCCTTTCCTGCTGCTTCTACTTATACTTCTGCATTTGCTTCTTCTTCACTCTCTTGGGTTCTTTTCTTCTGTACTTCTTCTTCTTCTTCTTCTTTTTTTTTTTTTTTTTTTTTTTGAGGAGTAAAATTGTTAAATTTATTTTTTTTTCTTTTCTCCCTCCAAAATCTTTTTGAACATCTTTCCCCACTTTTCTCCAAACTCATGGCCTCTGCTTTCATCGGTTGTTATTGCCTGTACATATACACATATGCATGCCTGTAAATGGCAAACTATAAACAACTCAGTCCATATAATGACAACTTCTATTTAGGTTTACAGATAATAAGTTGGGATGAGTCCTTCATTTTGGTCCTGACTCTTTGTTATGCTCAGTAGCTTAGTAATTTCGAATCTGGTTGGACATTTGGCATTGGACAGCCACGGCTTCCCTGGGAAGTACCTGGGAAGCATGCTACAGCACTGACTACACACATAGATTTTAGACTTGAGATCTTAAATTTATTCCACAAGGGTATCTGTCTGTATTGTCCTATTTTCTCATAATTTATCTTTTGATTTTTATTTTTTGATTTATAAACAAAATAAATGAACTTCTAGAACATCTAAGATGTTTTGCAAAAACCACCACATGTTTAGCAATGTTTTTTCCTCAAAGTCTTGTTAATAATATAGTACATTAAATATGTGAATGTGGCCTTAGGTTGTCTCCAATGGAAATAAATGAAGACATTTTGCTGTTTTCCCTTCAAAACACTATATGTTAGACTTAGAGATTCTCACTGATTTTAATGCTGTAACACTTTAGCACAGTTTTTCAGGTTGGAATGAACCCCAACCATACAACTGTTTTCATTGTTACTTCATAGCTATAATTGTTACTGTTATGAAACACAATGCAAATATCTGATTTAAGAAGGTCTTAGGTGACTTCTGTAAAAGGGTTGGGTGATCCCAAAAGAATCAAGCCAAGGGTGAATACCACTAAGAGAAGTTAACTCTAGTTGCCAGTCATTTCTCTGTCTCTGTTTCTCTGCCCACTCTTTCTCATGTGTGTAGCATTCTCATGTGGGGAGAATTGTTTCAAGATTGAGGTTGTCTTCCTTATCATATCCCTGCTGCTACTATGAATTAATTAATTTTATAGATTCATTTATCATGCTGAAAATGATGTGGAAATGTAGCAAAGCCAATACCCTGAAACTTAGTTATAACTTGGTAAACTGTAGACAAGAATATTCACCCACTATTACATGTATGAACAAATTTATGTACACTTGTTTAATAAATATTAAATAGTGAACTATGAAAACTTTGATTATATAATAACTTGTCTCAACAGTGTTCTCAGGGATCACTGTGTGTATCTAACTTTGACCTTCACTGTTTGACCATTTCAACAACTCTGTCTACTGCTGTCCTCTCAGCACTTCTTCAATATATTTTGTGGTCCATCTATTGTCCAGAAAATAAAATATGCTTAGAGAAATAAACTGGAGAAAATTTCATTATCTCCAAGTAAAAGTTTGAAACTCAGAATATACGAAAATGAACAGGCTCGAGTCTTATGGCTGATCTTTTAGACATGTAGAAATAGTTTCTTTATAAGATATTACATTATATTACAATAATATAATATATTTTTATTGATTTTGCTTTTTATTTATTTATTTCTGCACTCAAGATTTTATTCCCCTCCTGATTCTTCCTCCTACTGTTCCACATCCCATACTTCCTCCCCAGCCCCCCCCACCCCTGTCTCCACAAGGATGTCTCCACCCCACCCACCCCACTGAACCTACCATATCTCTAAAGTCCCTGGGGCCTCAGGTCTCTTGAGAGTTAGGTGCATCTTTTCTAACTGAACCCTGGCACAAGAATTCTCTGCTGTACATGTGTTGGAGCCTCATATCAGCTGGTTTGTGCTTCCTGGTTAGTGATCCAGTAAATGAGAGATCTTCGGGGTTCAGGTTAATTGAGACTGCTGGTCTGCTTTCACTTCCTTCAGCTTTTCCCTATTACAACCACAGGGATCAGCAGCTTTTATTAATAGGTTGAGTGCAAATACCTGCATCTGACTTTTGCAGCTACTTGTTGGGCCTTTTAAAGGTCCATAGCCTCAGTAACAGTGTCAGGCCTTGGGACCTGAACTTGAGCTGGATCCCCCTTTGGACTTGACCCTAGACCTAGTTTTCCTCAGGCTTTTCTCCATTTCTATTCTTATAGTTCTTTTCCGGGGGTGGGGGGCGGTTTCCAGAGTGTGGTTTCTGTTTCCCTGTTTGCAGCCAAACTCCAGTGAGGTTTTCAGTCTTGGGTCAGTTGCCCTATATGCCACAGAATCCCACGGATGTCCTCAAACTGTGGTGTAGGTTTCCCAGTAACCCTGTGTACAGAGGTACTCATGGGATGCCTTCAAGCTGTGGTGTCCTACATGCAGTGGATGTCCTGGGATATCTCTAGTTGTGTTATCAGATGCCCTGTGAAGCATATCTCCTGGGATGCCTCAGAATATAGCCCCTTCCAGGGAGAAAACCTGCTAGCAGTCTATTCCAGCAGAAAGAACCAGGTGGAAGGGTAATATAATGTATTTTATTAGGAATATATTGGAAGAATGCTGCACAAAACAGAACTGGGAGTCTTTGTGACACATAGAAAATTAATTTCCAGTGATATTACTGTAATCCAATGAGAATTAAAACAGAGATTCAGACATATACATATTTTAAGAGCTACATACTCTGTGTGTTAAAAGACAGGGATAAGGTTAATGAATAGTAGATGTCATATTTCTGAGGAAAATGATATTTTGGACAAAATCTTAACATGTAAAGACATATTATAGTTAAAATACTTCTGATTCTTACAGCCTAAAACTAATATTATTAAGATTCGAGTAATATCTAAATTGTAAAATATACATCAGCAATTCAATTGCCATTTTCTCAATGAGAAAAGAATGAAGAACTCTAAAAATTTTCAGGTTCAATAGAAATTTAATTAAATATCTTAAATAGTTAGTTCCTTGTTGACATTGTGAAAAAAAGTTCTCTTGAACTTGTAGATGCAGTCATGCATAAAGTGGAATTTCTGATTCAAAATAATTATAGAAGAGTTCAAGGTAGTGTTCTTATTTTTTAAGGTAGAAATTACTTGTATATAATTTTTATCTACACTATATCATTTTGGAATAAAATAAATGTATTTTTAAAGGACAATTGTGGGGATTTACCATACAACTCCAGGAATTTAATTTGTTACTTTATTTTGTAGCATGAATTAAATAATAACCAAAAAAAAAAAAAACATATAAAGTTAACCTAGAAAAAAAGGGAGTCTTGTATAAAGGAATTGTAATCCAGCAATATGGTTGCTCTGGCAAGGAATCTCATTTAAAGAACTTTTAGGTCTATGTGATCTAGTTGGAATATAGACATACCCTGGATTGTAGTATGATTTGCCTTGAATACAGACACACCTCTAATACACACTATCACCCTCCAGAAATGATTTCTTACTAAGGGATAAATTAATGAATCAGAAAAAGATTTGAAAGAATATATCATATTTCATTGATAGGTTACACCCTACCCTCTCAAGAAGTTATTAACTTGCAGCATAGGAAGATAATCCATAGGAAGTTGAGTCTGCTAGGGATCAGTTTAGTTGAGTTTTGTCAGGTGAGTGGGTGGGTTGAGATCTTTTCCTCTTTAACATAATTATTAGCATTTTGTATTGTCTCTACTTCCCTCCAAAGATGAAATTAAGTTCACGGTCTCAGAATTCTGCTTCCTAGTAGTAATTATCCATAGATGGCACTGAGAAATTCTTCAGTGTCATAATGATATGGTTGAAATACTTATGCTGTGTTACCTCAACGCTCTGAAACATCCCTGGTCACTATCCATCTAATACTCCTCCACCTCACTGAGGACCAATCAGCTTGAAGTCTCGATAATAAAACTCTGTCTAGGAAGCCAAAAATGTTGTACCACTCCTCTCTTTCTCTTTTAAACTTTTGAACCTGCTTTTTTTTATAAAAGAAATGTATACAGGACATATCAGTAACACAGAATTAGGCTCCCAAGTCATTTTTGTGGTCTTAATCAATTAGTCTTGGGATATGAGTTCAATAAACTATTCCTTCTTAATTTAGATCAACATTCATATGATTTGTGTGGCAATTCCTGAACCCTAACATGTTGCAGTACAGTGCAGTGGAGTTGAGTTCATACAGAGGTATTGAAGCCATAGAATGAGAAGAAGGCAGAAGATCAGAACAAATTGCCAGAATTACTTTCAGGCCAAGCAGAGCAATTCAGTGAGAAGCTAAGAGAAACCAGATTTCTTGCAGTAATTATTAAAAATAAAAAGGCTTATCTCTTTGTTGGCCCCCACAGTCTCATTTTGTGGATGCCGCTCTAGTTTGGAGCCTTACTCAAGGAGTCTTTCACTCAGTCCATGAGCTACACTCTCCATGAAATTCCCTCCCAGGCGGTTCACTCTGCCCTCCCTGCTGCTTCTGCCCGGCTTGTTTCTTTTCCCCAACGCTTGGCACAAACATAACTCTAAGGCCCAAAAGCCTTTCATACATGTTTATATATCAAACTCTCAATCCACAAACCCTCCATACCAAAAGATTACAGTAAATGGACAAAGATACAAACTGCCCTTCTACATAAGATAAAAGACCTATAGAATCCCATAAAATACTCCTATCTATCTATTGCTAATTATGGCCACCAGGATCCAGATCTGCTTTCTCCAGCTCTATCTTGATTTTTTGCTATCTCTGTTCCTCTCCTGTTTTCATGTCTTTTCACTGCCATCTCATAATTGTCTAATTATATGTGAAATTTTACACGATTGAGTCATTTGGTGTCGTTAGAATTTGAGGTTATTAGGCCTATACTAAATTTATAACATATAAGGTGATTAGATTCACATTAAATGTGGGCCACACAGAGTGATGTGTGTGTGTGTGTGTGTGTGTGTGTGTGTGTGTGTGTGTGTGTGTGTGTGTGTGTGTATCTAGATCCAAAAATCTATCTTGGTTCAGTCACTGAGCTGGACATCTCAGCTCTTCTTCACTATACACTGGAATCCCCCAAATGAATGCTCTAATATCAGGTGTAGTAGAAGATGGGCAAGATATACAGAGGTCAGAAAATTGAAGAGGTGAGTAGCAATGGGGAATAAAAAACAGGGTTAGGTATCAGAAAGTCCCAGATTCCAAAAGAGCCAGAGGCTCCCAGGACCCAACAGGGATGACATTCGCTGAAATCCCATCAAAAAGGAGGGAGAACCTATTACCACTAGACATTTTAATATGCTAAATATTTAAAATAATAAAGCTATATCTAAAAATAGGTTGAGAACTTAGGTTCTATCAATAAAGTATAGAGCTAACAGAATCATGATCTTTGTCTGGAAAATATCTAACTTTTATAATATGTTAAAATGTACAGGAAAAATGTCATATATTCATTATAACATATATATGTTTGAAAGTTTAGGAGCAGGAGATAAGTATATACTTCAAGCTCTGTTTGATAATAACAGTAACTGAATGGAATACAGATCTTTCATCTCTAAAGCTACCAACTTCAGCAATTGCTGCTACCATCAACACACATTCACAATACTGTTCATCATAATATTACATAAAAGATGAGTAACTACTGAATCAGTATTTTTATCTATTACTGACATGTTTCAGTTAAGTATTTGCCATATTAAAATACATATATTATATATATACTTATGAAAAACAATGAAATAATGTATTATTTTCAAACTGAAGTAAAACAAATCCAAGGATTAGAAATGTCACAAGTATTAAAATTACATGCACTCTCCAACATATTTCTCCAGTAATATTAAATGCTACACTTAATGAAATTTGTTATACTTTTACTTCTACATTTAGCATTTTGGCTTCATTCATATTAGTGATTTTAATAACAATATGTTTTCTAAATATTCATGGAGAATTATTGCTTATGTATAAATAAAGTGTGATTTATTAAAAAAGAAAATAAAAGAAAACAGAGATTGTTTCCTATGCATAGATTCAGTGTAGCAAGCTACAATGAAGTGGCAATTTCAGAATGAAGGAGGGTTTTATTTTTTAAAATAATTGTAAAACATTATGACAACATATTTTGTGCTGAAAAGTGACTATTTTTAAAGTAAGAAAAACTTTTTATGTATAGAATAAAATAATAATTAAATTAGTTGGATATATAAAATTTGAATGTCAATATGGACCAAAATAAAAAATCTTATTAAATCCTGAGGGCATTGCATCAGCCATAAACTCAAAAAAAATTCATAGTTATTTTTCTATTCATTAATTTATTCATTTACTTTAGATCGCCTCCCTCCTTTCCTCACAAACCCTCCCTTGCACCTCTCCTCTTCCACCTTCTCCTCCCTTTATTGGGAGGTGTTCCATGGATATCAAGGCACCTTGGCATATCAGACTGTGATAGTATTAAGCATATCGTTTTCTATGGAGCCCAGACCTGGCAGCTCATTTGGGGAAAAAGAAATCCAAAGGCAGGCCAAAGAGTCAAAGACATCCTCTGTTCCACTTGTTAGGAGTCTTACATCTTCATTTGCCGAACAATATTTTAATCTTTTACATATATGTAGGGGTCTAGGTCCATTTCTTCCATACTTTTTGGTTGGTGGTTCTGTCTCTGGGCTCTGTGGGCCCAGGCTAGGCAACTCTGTAAGTTTTCTTGTGGTGTACTTGGCCTCTTTTTTTTTCTGTCTGTTTATCTACCTCTGCAATAAGATTCCACAGTGTCAATCTAATGTTTGGCTGTAGCTCTCTGCAACTGTTTCCATCAGCAGCTGAGTTAAGCCTCTTAGAGAACACTTAAACTATGTTCCTAAAAATCTAGCAGAATATCATTAATAATGTCTGGAATGGCTGTCTCTTTCATGGTATGGTTCTCAATATGGGCCAGACATTGGTTGGCCATTTCCTCCTCAGTTTCTGTTTTATCTTTTTCCCTGCACACCTTGAGGTAGGAGATATTTTGAATCAAAGGTTTTGTGGGAGAGCTGTGTCCAGCACTCCAATGGAAGTTTTGCCTGGTTACAGAAAATAGCCATTTCAAGTTTGATAACCCCTGTTGCTAGGAGTCAGAACTTAGATCACCCTCATAGATTCCTAAACGTTTTCCTTGTCTTGCATTTCTAGCTCTTACTAGAGATGCTGCTACCCCCAATTTTGATATCTGTTCTCTCATAGTTCTTACTCTCTTCTGTCCTCCCCGACTTTATCCCTCCTATTTTCATCTCCAACCCACCCCTATCCATCATCTAATCGATCTCCCTGTCTCAGTAAATCTCAAGGGTCGTGTTCTGTGCTCCCCTTGCCTAACATCTTTGGGTCTGTGGTTTGTAACATAGCTATCCTGTAGTTTATGACTAATATCCATTTATAAGTGAATACATGCCATGTGTTTCTTTCTAGTCTCTCAGGATGCTATTTCCTAGTTCTATCTTTTGCCTGAAAATTTCATGATGTCCTTGCTTCTAATAGCTCAGTAGCTAAGTGGTACACCAGTGTGGAAAAATGAACAACATTCTGTTCATCCATCCTCCAGTTGAGAGACTTTAGTGTTATTTCCAGCTAGTGGCTATTATGGATAAAACTGCTATGAACATAGTTGAGCAAGTGTCCTTGAGGTTCAGACCTGGGGTTGGCAAAAATCTTTTTTTATCCTGTAAACTACCATTTTGTACAATTGACAGTGTGCTTTGCCTTACAGGAGTTTTTCAGTTCACGAGGTCCCATTTATTAATGGTTGCTTTTAGTTATCTGTTGGTGTATTTACTGTTCGGAAAGTTGTCTCTCAACACATTCTTTATACAATGCCAAGTTTGACAAATTCAGATGGAAGATAATAAGCTTCCAATTAGATGAACTAGTGTGAACTAGCATATTTTAATTTGGTTGGAAGTGGAATGTGATATCTTCTCTTCATACAACTTACAAAGACATGTGGTCTAAGTAGGAATTCAAGCTGAAACATTGCATTCACTCTTTCCCTTGCTCCCAGTTTTAGTGGTGTTGAATCTGCAGTGGATGGTTCTTTCATAGCATTATGAAAAGAGAGAAAACTACCACTGCAGCACAGCTCTCAATGAATAGAAAAGGTCTTGTTCCCATCTCAAAGATATTACAAAGGATATAAATGAACTGAATGTACTCATCTATATTTTATTAGGCTCACTTTTTCCACAGGTTCCCTTAGTATTCTAGGGGAAAAAGCTGTAGGATAATAGTCACAATAATTCTACCAGAGAAAAATTAATTTACTCATAGTAGAAATACAGGCAAATTATATTCAATTTAAATGCTTGAGAACTTTACATTACCAGAATCAATTTATAATCTGGCCGTAGGAAGCAAGGAGATATCAAAGGGGAGGAAAATAACAGGAGATATGGAATTAATCTGTAAACATAAAGAAATGTGGAAATGTGGTTCTGACTGATACTTTTACCTCAAGTGACATTCCTCTTCCACAGAGACTTTATCCTCTCTAACTTTGCTTTAGTTCTTATGTTTTTTCCTTACAAAGTATTGGGTGGAATCTTCATGCTATTAAGAATCAGAGTAAATTTTTAAAGCAGAATTTGCTTAAAAGTACAGCTGTCAGAAGTGACAGGATACAGTTGTTAAAATGTCTGAAATAAAACATAATAGGTATTTACATGGAAAGAGCTGTTTTTCTGAACTGTCCACAAAACACCTTTTGAATTGCCAAACATGTTTGCCTATATTATATAAAAAATATCATCTTTATTATATTAGATATATCAGCTTAATTTAGAGTGTAATTAATTAAGGAGTAGGAATATTGTTGTACCTAAGAAACAATCCAAAAGAATTTTTACTATAAGAACTATGATTTTATAGTTCATAGAGATTATATGGTGGTTACATTACAGACTAATTTTTTTTTAAATTATATAGTGTGAAATTATATATGTGTGTGTATATATTATATATATATATAAATATTGATATTACATGAAAGCTAAATATAACTCAAACTAAAAATAAACAGCTTAAAATATATTTAAAGATAAAGTAAGAAAATGAAAGCTTTTAGTAAGTCATTTAATGTTATTAACATACAAGCAATCAAGGCCGGCTAATAGTATAGATCAGCATAAGAGGGGACAAAATAGAACTCAGCTCTCTGAAAAACAGCATTATGTCAAACACAAGAACTAAATATGGTATCACGAGAAAGAAAAGAAAAGGCTGGTGGGAAAACTCTTCACTCTACCCTAGCCTGCAGAACAGACTGTGGTTAAAAAATCCAGCTCTGCGAAACATCGGTATTCCAAGTGCTCAAGGACTGTGTCTAGTGACACAGGAAAAAGAGACAAACTCACTGGGCTGCATAGAATAGAACAATTGCTACATCTGCATAGATGATTTATTTTTAAGTTTTAAATATTTAATTATAAATTTCTTCCATTTCATGTTATACCTCTATTTTACTGTATTTCATGTTAGACCTATATTTATTGAACAACCTCTTTATAGATTTATATAACCATTTTTAGATTACAACTGTTTATATTCAACATATATGCCATATTTAAGGACAAATATTTTTTATTCTCAAACTTTGTAAGATTTTTTACAAAAGCAACATAAGTGCAATAATAGTCTATATTTTTAAGATCTAATTGGTTAATCTAAAGATTTCTCCTACAGTACAGGAAAGAAAAATTTCATTTGTTTCTAAAGAAAGAAAAGGAAAATGTCCTTGAGAAGAGATAAGGGCTACACTTAAGTGTGGATATAAAGACTGATATATAAAATGTAGTGAGAGTAATTCCAAAGTACACATTTTATTAAAGGTCCATGACGTCACAATTTATTTGTCCAGGTTCCAGTACTAGAGATGATTTTCATCCAGTTGCGGTAGTCTAAGTTATAAATAGATAAATTTAGGTTACTGTCAGGGTATGTATGTCACTACTATACCATTAGAGTTATTGTTTTCTAAAAACATACACACAAGTAACCTTATATGCTCTAAAAAGTGTATAGAAAAATGTATGTCTATAAATATACATATGTCTATAAATACCATCTCCCAGGCCTCTGGTACATTCCGGAGGGTCCTTCCAACCTCCTACCTCCAGAGGTTGCTTACTTCTTGAGGTTTCCATTCTTTCTGTTGGCCCTCAGGCCTTCAGTCCTTTTCCCCACCTAATACCAGACCATGTTCCCCTCTACCTATCCCCCTCTCTCTTTTCCCTTCAAAGTCCCTCTCTTTCAACTCCCTTGTGGTTGCTTTCTTCTCCCTTATAAGTGTGACTGTGGCTTCCTCACTAAGGCCCTTCAGCTTGTTGACATTTTGGGCTCTCTGGACCATATCTTGTATATTCTGTATTTTATTTCTTTTGTCTAATATCCACATATTAGTGAGTACATACTGTGCATGTCCTTTGGGTCTGAGTTATCTCACTCAGGGTAATATTTTCTAGTTCCATACATTTGCCTGCAAAACTCAAGATGTCCTAGTTCTTAATGGCTGAGTAGCATTCCATTGGGCAAATGCACCACATTTTTTGTATTCATTCTCTCCCATTCATGGGACATCTTGTTTGTTTCCAGCTTCTGGCTATCACAAATAAAGCTGCTATGAACATAGTGGAACATGTGTTCCTGTGGCATGGTGGGGCATGTTTTGGGTATATTCTCAAGAGTGATATTTCTTGGCTTTAGGTAGATCTATTTCTAATTTTCTGAGGAACCTCCAAATTGATTTCCAGATTGGTGGTACCATTTTGCAATCCCAACAACAATAAAATTTTTCTTTTTTTTCTCCACATCCTTGCCAACATGTGATGTCACCTGAGGCTTGAATCTTAGCCATTTTTATTAGTGTAAGGTCGTTCTTATTTACATTTCTCTGATCACTAAGGACTTTGAACATTTCTTGACATTACACATTCATATTCCATAGAGAAGACATTTCTTCTCAGTGAAAACACACATTTTTAGGTAATATGCAATATTTTTATTAAATTCAAAATTGGAGAATTTGGTTTCCCAATTTTTACCATACAGAGTGACATAGAGTTAAAGTTGTTAATTTAATTTCATGTAATTCAATAATTATGTGGTCATGAATCACAGTAGATCTGTATACATGATTCACCACAGTGTTTGTGACTCTATTTCTGTCAACACAGAGTTATTTGTACAAGCAAACATTCACATATACAGTTTTCTGCTTGAGAGAATTCATTTATGGTATACTTAAGGAGCATTTTACATTTTTAATTACATAATGAATTCCATTTGTGATGGTCTTCAATGATGCTTAAGGTTTAAATTCCTCAGTCTGTAAGGAAAACTAAAGTCAAAAAACATTTAAACACAGGAAAATTCATTTCAGTTGAAGGTGAAAAAAATGGCTTTATTTGCTTTGCAATTAGAGCATAAAGTATGCAATGGATTCATGTGCCAATTAGTTCTACTTAGATGGCATATATAATTGCACACAGAATATATTTCAAAAATACTTAGTTCTTATATTAAATGGATTTAGATTCATTCTTCATAACATTTGCAAAGTTTCTCACAGCCATACATTTTTTTTTTGTTACAAACAAGTGATAATTTCAATTTCTTATAGTGTGGCCTATCATTTTGAAGATACATTTTAGAAGCTAAATGGATGGCAGCAATACTAAATTGAGACATTTAATATTATTAGTTTTATCGCATGTATTTATTTTTGTGCACCACTAAAATGAGGAGCCTCATTTTTATTTTTGCCTTTTCTCAGGACTCTCCACCTCCAGTGGCAATTCAGAAAATTGCGAGCGTATCATTAAAATTGTAATAAATTATTAGATACAAACCTCTTTTATGGCATTTTTCTTATTCCTTAAAAAGAAATGTGCATTTGAAACCTTTGCTGTTATATGTAATTATATTACTCAGAATGGATTATTGAACAGCAATTATCTTAAACATGAAAGATAGCATTTCAAAAAAATTGGTGGTATAATGGATGGTTTTTTTATAAGGTTCCTTTTCTTTCTGGAGACAATTATGAATGCTTTGTTTTGTTATACATTCTATGTTCTTAATAAGAAAAGCATATAATTATAAAGATATTAAGAGTTCATATTTGATAATAAGTACGTAATCAATACACACCAACCTAACAATCAATGTTGCATGGCCCTCATGCCACACTTTGGGAAACAAGCACAGACTGGGTTTAAATTGCTACCCATTTTTTAACATCCGTGAAAAAGATAAATACAGTGATACACAGTACTTGTGAAAGCCTTCAGAAAGGAAAGCTTCAGCTCCATGGAAAAATGAGAAATTTGGGAGGTGGCACTTTTCATCATCAACAAAAGCTATTTTTTTTTTTTTTTTTTTTGCTGACCAAAGAAGAAATGAAAAAACTTTTCATTTATTTAGCTCTTTGCAGAAAGGTTGTAAAGGTCCTGACATGAAAGACGTAAAGGAAAAGCTGTTCATAGATCCTTTGAAAGAACAGACATCATAAGCTCAGATTCACATGGTCTGTGGAATACTGTGGAAGGTGAGGGGGCAAGATCACCAGGATTGGATCGAGAAAGAGAAGGCTTGTCTCTGTGCTGCTCCATTGTTCTACCTGTTTCATCCTTACCTCGAGGTGTGTTCCAATTTAATATGTTATTGGTGAAAACCCATGTTTTCTGAATAAAAGCATAAGTAAGAAGAAAATCTCTTCATAGTTTTATTAAAGTGTAAACTACAAGCCAGGTTTATGAAGAAAATTCATTTTTCTGTTTCTTTTATCATGTGTTTTTGCATTAGAAAACATAACTGCAATTTATGTATATGAAAGCAGTAGTCAGTGATGTTTTAATGCATACTTTAAGTATGTTTAAATAAGATTAAGTTGGCATGTATCTTCCAGTGTTCAAGACTCCCATATTTGGAAACTTTGAGCATATTTTCTATTAATTTCCCAAACTCTGCAATGTGGTAGTTGTTTGTAGCCTTAGCATGCTGCGGTTCCTAACTCTGCATCACTGCAGCACCACTGTGAAGGTCTTATTTCTTTCTGAATATAATTTAGCTGCTACTAATGACTTCCCCACAAATCTTCCAATATTCCTGCTTCAGCCTCTTAATAAAGAGTGTCATAATACCAATGAAATAAAAGTCACAGTAAAGGCAAGTTCATTGCTGACGGTGGGCCCCATCAAACTGTACTGGTGTGGCAAAGACTTTTATCTAAATGTATTTAGATATTAATAAATAATATTTAGTATTATAAAGGAAAAAATACCAAATTCTGTCATGAACAACTTATATAATTTACATCTGGTATGATACATGAAATATTTCATTATGTTATTTCACAATTATTCAAAAAAACCTATCCATGCACTAGCATAAAAGTTTTGTGGTAGGCTTAGGAACAAGAATCATTGATTATAACAGTTTCAGAAAGAAAGTTATCTAGAGACAAAGAGGAAGTAACATTCGGGGTGGGGCATGGGAAAGGTGGGATTCTGTAAAAGAAAGGCTAGACTGAATGTGGAAGATCTCTGGGCAGTAAAGGAATACTTGTTCAGGATATCCAAAGGGCCTCCCCAATCAAGTAGATTATAGATGTATCTCTTGGGTGCCTCTCAGAATTGTGAGTGGTCTCCTATTGCTGAAGACACTGGACAATAAGCACAGCTGGTTAAAATAATTCAACCAAGAACTAGTCTAAAATCTTCCTTCCTGTAATGCAGTTTCTCTGATTCTAGAATACATCATGTGAGCAAACAGGAAGAAAGGTAATTAAACAACTTCACCCAGCAGTAACACCTGTGAAACATGAAAATTACAAAGATGATAAGATATATACAAAGGGTAAGAGAGGCACTCATATGTTAGTGACAACAACTGTATAATTAAACTTAACAGGAGGATAATGATGTACAGTACTGTAAATCTAGCAAGCTTCCCAATCCTGGTGAGATAAAGAGCCTCAGAAAAGAATCTATAAAAAGGACTTTTATGGACTAACATAATACCTCACAGTATTCTAAACATTATCTTCTTACTGACAGATAAATGTACTTGCCACTCTTTACCAATTAAACAACGTTTTACAGCAAATATAAATATTCATGCAAAACCAAATGACCACAATTAAGAGATTAACAGATTATGAGAACCCAAAATAACAAATATATGCAAATAAATATCTTTGCATCTATAACTTAGGAGACTTTTGGGACAACATGGGAGAAAATTTTTTAAGAGCCAGAATATCTAAAGTTGGCTGTGACACATTGGTTCCTAGAAATTACCGCATAAACAAGACTAGAAGATGGCAATACAAAGTATCTATTAATGTGAACATGGGAAATTTCATAGGATCCAAACCCCAAATAAAGAATTACAGCCAAATAATTACTTCTGAGAGAAGGGGTTTAGCTTCTTCCAGGGATGAGCTCTTTTACTGGTTGCTCAATGCACAGTGGTTCAATCAGAAGCCATATATGCACAAAAATTAAAAATGAACTTAGCATACTATATTTTAATACATATACAGGAAACATCCCATAAAAACAAATGAATATATTTGTTTGTGTTTAAGTGTGTGAGTGTGTGTCTGTGTGTGTGTGTGTGTGTCTGTGTGTCTGTGCAACAATTATCAGACAAGAAGAGGCTATTTACTTGAGACTGGGATGAATTCAGGTGAGGGTAACCAGAAAGGAATGCATAAAGGAAAGAAGGGGAACAAGAATGTAATTCTGTTTTAATTAAAAGCATATTTATTTTTTCAAAAAATAATAGAAAATGATGTATCTAAATATATTCCTATCCATTATCTAGAGAGTTAAAAATTCCAAAAATGTAAAAGTTACCCAAACTTTAATAAATAGAATTTTATTTAGGGAGACAGTGGGGTATGTAATAAGATTATTATATCATAAATATACAAATAGAACAAAAGAAAATAATAAGGGAAAATGAACATAACTGTCAGGTCTGGCCTGGCTTTGGTAGGGGTGGGATGACAAGGTTCCTGGATTTGGAAGAGGGTCAACATGGCATGGATCTCTACAAGTGTTGAGGGCTGCTGTGGATGTAAGTCTTGTTTTATATAATAATTTGCATATTTTCACATTACTTTTTAAGGACTGTCCTCCCTGCTAATATTAATGACTTCATGATAATCAGAGATAGCACAAATCTGAAAGGCAAAGGTTTGGTTAATATCTTAGTAAAAATGGTAAATGCTGGGACCATCCTGATAGTCCTTAAGGCTGTGAGAAAGAACTCTAAAAACAGGAGTTAAAGAAAACAATAATTTCTCAACCATGCAAAATAAAGGATGTAATACGAATTAGATAGAGTCTCCATGAATCTAAAAGAACAAAAGCAACTGTCCTGAGTCAACTAATTAGAAAGTTACTAAGGAAGAAAGTAAAAAGGTTTAAGGAGTGGTAATCACAGAAGATCACACCAAGTTAAATTGGTTTTATGATACAAAGGCAGACAGATTCCTAAATTCAAGGTCAGCCTGGGGCAGAAGAAATGCAGTCTCAGCCTGGGCATGGTAGAAATGGTAATTTCAGGGCAAGGTCCCATCCAACTAGTTTATCATCTGTCCTGAACAAAGGCAGACAGATCCTTGAAATCTTTTGCAATGTTGAAAATAAAATGCCAGCTTTCTACTAGGAATCAAGGGGCTGGGGTCAGGGGATGCTAAGTCATGGGATGATCAAAAGAGAGCCTGCATTAATGAGTAAATTGATATGTAAATAAAAGAAAAAAAAAGAGGAGCCATCCTGAGAATGTTTTAGAACAGTAAGAGAGAGTGTTTGAGGAAGTCTCTTGATTAGAACATGAAGTAGAGCTGTCTGAAGATCTTTAGATAAAGCAAAACAGAGCAAGCACAGTCTGGAAACTGTCTCAAGTAGAACACCAGTGTGGACCCATGGCTTCACTTTGTATCCTCTGTCTCACTGCTCCAAAACACCCCTTCTCTCAGACCCTTCTCCAAGCCCAAGCTTATTCTCAGTAAAATCCACTACTTAAAACAATTGTTTACTAAAATTTCATTTCTCATGTTACTATTTCTTCCCTATGGAGGTAGTATTCCTTAAAGCATATTATCTGTCAAAATTGTCAATCTACATAGTTTAAACCCACCTGTTTTTCCAGGGATGCTTTTTTCATTGAAGATTTGAATCCTAAATGTATAAACTGAAGTATCTGTAGTGATTTGAGGGGGTCACATGATCATTATTTCATATGATGTTAATCTACTGTTCTTCATTTTATAGGATCACTTTCAATGAAAAATTTTGGATAACCAATAGGCTATTAATGAGTTCCTTGTCTTTACAATTTATCTTCAAAAACAAATAAACAAACAAACAAACAATCAAACAAACAAACAAACAAAAAACCAAAAGAAAAACCCTTCTAAACAGTTTATTCTTACGGAATCTGAAATAAGTAAAAAGTGAGCATGAATGTTTGTTTTAATTTACTACCTAAATAAAAGTATAAAGATACAGTACTTAAATGATTTAAAATTATGTTGCTGATTTTAATGTAACAATCTATGTTACATTGCAGTTTATTATTTCAAGAATTTCTCTCTCTCTCTTTCTCTCATTCACACACACACACACACACACACACACACACACACACACACACACTTCCATGTATTCTCAAATTAATTTATGAAGATTTTCAGTTCTAGTTAGAGCCTTTGTCCCAAGGGCTTGTTAATCCTGTATCCCATTCCTACCCGTTACAATTTAAAGATTGTCACAAGAAGGATAAATTTCATGCCATTTTCTGCTCTCATTACAATCTTCAGATTGTTATGAGAACGGATTAATTTTGCTCAATTTTCTGCCCTCGTTACAGGCTGTTATGAGAATGGATTAATTTTATGACATTTTCTCCTTTCATTATAATCTTTGTTATGGGAATGAGAATATGTAATGAGAGCAAGAGTATATCACGCATTAAAAGGTCTGTGTGAGCTCATGACAAAGATTGTAACAAGAAGAGAAAACGGCACCCAATCCATTCTTGTGACAATTTTAAGATTGCCAAGCGAACCCAGAGTGACACTGCATTTATCCGTTCTGAAGACAAAGATTGTTGAGAAAATGGGAAAGAGAGCAAAATTAATCAGTCCTCCTGACAATCTTGAGATTATACTTAAGCTTGCAGTACTTTTTCTAGTAATACAGTCCTTACTTGACAACATGTGTACTGCAATTAAATGATACTCACTGTGGAAAGGCTTCCATATTTTCTTCTCTCTAGCTGTCTCTTCATTCTCTGTCAGAATTGCTTAGAATATGGACTATATTCTACAAACACGATTACTGAAATGGTAATTAATGTACACCACATTGTTACATATATACAAAACACATAAACACACTTGATAAAAGTTAGAGTACATATTTAGTAGTCATTTGTGGTCTCTTTAAGTTATTTTGAATAGGAATTACTGTATTATTCACTAATGTTGTTTGCAAGCCTAGCCTTTAATGGCTGAGCCACATCTCCAAACCATATTATTCAACATTTTTGTAGAAAATACTTTATTCTCTTCCAATGTACCTCCTGCAAAGCTAAAGAAGTCTTAGTGTCAGACTAGCATCCCCATTCTCACTTTAGAAGCAACAATACAAGGACACGAAGGAATCATGACATGTTGACTTCAGTTTATTCTAATAGGCTCATGCAAACTTGATAGTTATTTTATTCAGTTTGCAATGGGTTTAACAATATTCCCACTCACAATGCTTATCCATTTGACAAATGAAGAAATCATTTTCATACATTTAAAAAAATATGTATGTCTCAGACTATGTACCAATCTACCTGTATATCTATCATCTATGAATCTAAGATTTTGCAGTCAAGCCATGTTTGAAGACAAAATTTCATACAAATTGCAACTGAATTCTTGGCCTCCCAGGTTTTGTTTACTTCTGAGTCATGTACTCAAGAAACAAAATTCCCATGTGTTACCATATCTAATTATAGACTCACAAAAACACTGTGGCTAAGTATGGTTATAGTGTCTATTTGTAGTGGAGAAAATTAAGAATTAAAAAAAAATCACATATCAGTCTTAAACCAAAAGACATGAGTGGATCCCAACTATTGACATATCAGTGCACACATATCAGTGCACACAGATCAGTGCACACAAACACAGCAAACTTGCTACTACACGATGCAATGTCACAGTAAACCTATGATTTATGGAATTAATTTACAGCGATATAAAAAGAATATAGACTAATCAGTATATATTCTTATTTTCAAATAATTATATTTTGTGAGGAGTAAAGTATATATGTACTTATAATATAAAGTTTGATATTTCATATAGATATGTAGGATAAACTAATTACAATTGTTTTTTTTTTAACTTATTCATCACATTACATGAAGTGAGGGCCAACATGTATTACTTTGTGTGTGATTTGAGATTTAGGGTATATTCTCTTAGCATATAAAAAGCCCAAATATTCTTCTTACAACATATATTTGATCTTTAAAACTTATTCTCATCGGCTCTAATGCTATGACTTTATTTCACCACTTGCATTTTCCTTCCAGACCCTGAAAACTACCCACAATATTGTCTTCTTCTATTAGTTTATTTTAGACGTCACAGATAAGTAAAGATATAGAGCATTTCTCTGTTGCTTCTCCTTTTCATTTAAAGATATATACTCTTGTTCACTAATAGTGTGGCAAATTGATAGATGTCTGTTTTGATTAAGAGTGAGTAGAAGTCCACAGTATCTGCATGCTTTCTTTATTTATGCAGGCTCTAGCCCTTCATCTACCAATGAATACATAGGTTAACTTAGTATCTGACTATTGCCTAAAGTGCTGAAATATATGTTGAAATACAAATATTCATTAAACATATATGTAATTTCTTTAAAACATGTACACAGAAATTGAAATTCTTAAGTGTATATAATGATGCCAGTTAAATTTGAGGGAATCAAAATGCTATGTCCATCAACTTCTATGCTAATATACATAACTGACAACTCTGCATTAGGAGTTTCTTTTATGTTTAAATTGAAATTTTGTTTAAAATATCATCTTAACAGGATTACATGTTTTTGATGTGCATTTTTCATGATTACTGATAAAATTGAAGCCCTCTATTTATATTGGTCATCTGTAAGTCCAACGAATACCTAATCAATTCCTTAGGTCAAGTTTTGATGAGTTTCTTTACCTGATGTAGCACTGAGTTGCTATTTCATATAATATCAACAGATTAAAAACTAGCATTGTGTTAATGACCATAACCCCTTAAAATAAAAAATAAAATTATTTTGATGTTGCATTACAAATAAGGGTGAATATTTAAATACATTGGCTACACTTGTGATGGTCTGAAAGCAATGAAACAATACACAGCACAGAGACAACCTAAAAGAAGGGGAAATGTTCTACATATCAGGATTGGGTATAAACTAATATCCCAAATATGTAAATATTTTGTTATAACAAAAAATAACTTATAAAATTCATGTTCAAAAACATTCTTATAAGGAAATAGCATACTAAAAATAATTTATCACCTAAAATTTTAAAAGTCTGTATTTTCTTACTTTTCAAGAAAAGCAATGAGCTTCATAGTAATTTAAATTATACAATGGAATGTATATATTTCCATCAAAGTGGTTCAATCACAAATTTTACTCTTTTGCATTTGTTCTAGATGTTATTAACCACTTAAATTTCATTATATGACACAGCTGGGTCCTTAAGTCGTACTATGTTTAATTTTCTGAGGAACCACCAGACTGATTTTCAGAGTGGTTGTACCAGCTACAACCCTACTAATAGTGGAATTGTGTTCCTCTTTCTTCACAGTTTCTCTAGCATCTGCTGTCACCTGAGTTTTTGACCTTTGCCATACTGACTGGTGTGAGGTGGTATTACAGGGTTGTTTGGATTTGCATTTCCCTGATGACTAGGGATATTGAGCATTTGTTTAGGTGCTTCTCAGACATGTAATATTCTTCACTTAAGAATTCACTGTTTAGATATGTACCCTGGTTTTAAATAGGATTATTTGATTCTCTTCTTGAGTTCTTTGTATGTATTGGATACTAGCTCTCTATCAGATGTAGGATTGGTTAAGAACTTTTCCTAATCTGTTGGTTGCCATTTTGTCCTTTTGACAGTATCCTTTGCCTTACAGAAGCTTTGCAATTTGATGAGATCTCATTTGTTGATTCTGGATCTTAAAGAATTAGCCATTGGCATTCTGTTGAGGACATTTTCCCCTATGCCTATGTGTTCTAATCTCTTCACCACTTTATGTTCTATTAGTTTCAGTGTACCTGGTTTTACATGGCAGTCTTTGATCCCACTTGGACTTGAGCTTTGTACAAGGAGATAAGAAACGATCGATTTTCATTCTTCTGCCTGCTGACTGTCAGTGGAACCAACACCATACTTTGAAGAGGCTGTCCTTTTCTCATTGAATGTTTTTAGCTCCTGTGCCAGAGAACAAGTGACTATCGGTGTGTGGGTTCATTTCTGGGTCTTTGATTCTATTCCATTGATCTGCCTATCTCTATATCAATACCATGCAGGGTTTATTACAACTGATCTGTAATGTCACAGATGGTGATTCCCCTGGAAGGTTTTTTTGTTTTGTTATGTTTTTTTTTTTTTTTTTTAAGTTTTTTTCTATGCTGTGATTTTTATTATTCCAAATGAATTTGCAAATTTCTCTTTCTAACTCTATGAAGAATTGAGTTATAATTTTGATGGGGATTGCATTGAACCTGTAGATTGCCTTAGGTAAGATGGCTATTTTTGCTATGCTGATCCATGAGAATAGAAGATCTTTTTACCTTCTGACGTCTTAAAATGTCATCTTCAGAGACTTGAATTTCTTGTCATACAGATCCTTCCCTTGCTTGGTTAGAGTCACAACAAGGTATTATATATTCTTTGTGACTATTGTGAAGGGTGTTGATTCTCTAATTTCTTCTCAGCCTGTTTATCCTTTGAGTAGACAGAGGCTACTGACTTGTTCACGTTAATTTTATATCCCGTTACTTTGCTGAAGTTGTTTATCAGGTGTAGTTCTTTGGTAGAATTTTTGGGGTCACTTAAGTATACTATTTTATCATCTGCAAATAGTGATATTTTGATTTCTTCCTTTCCAATTTATATCCCGTTGACCTCTTTTTGCTGTCTGACTGCTCTGGCTGGTACTTCCACTACTATACTGAATACGTAGAGGTAACCAGCATGAGTTCCAGATACCAGGAAAGCAGGGTCTCCCTGGAATAAAAAAGATAAGATTAGCTGAGATACCCACAAAAGGGAAGGTGAACCTGAAGAGACCACAACTAGAGTTTAGATAAGACCCCATGTTGGGGGTTAGGGCCACCTACTCATCACTACATTTTTAAGACAGAATTGCTCCTGTCTAAAGGAAATTCAAAGTATGAAGCAGAGACAGAAAAAAAAAAGCCATCCAGAGACTGCCCCAACTGGGGCTTCATCCCTATACAATCACTAAATACAAACAATACTGAAGATGCTAAGAAGTTCTTGTTAACAGGAGCCTGATGTAGCTGTTTTCTGACAGGCTCATCCAAAGTCTGACAAATACAGAGGTAGATGCTCGCAGCTAACATTGGACTAATCCCCAGGTCCCCAGTGGAGTAGTTAGAGAAAGTATTAAAAGGGGTTTGCAACCCCACATCAACCAACCAGACACCCCAGAAGTCCCAGGGACTAAACCACCAACCAAAGAGTACACAATTTGGGGGAGGGGGGCATAACTCCGGTTGCATATGAAGCAGAGGATTGCCTTTGTTGGGCATCAGTGGAAGGAGAGGACCTTGCTCCTGTGAAGGTTTGATACGGAAGTGTAGGGGAGTGCCAGGGTGGAGAGGCAGGAGTGGGTGGGTGCATGGGCGAGCACCCTCACAGAAGCAGGGGGAGGGGGAGGAGATAAGGAAAGCTGGTAAAGGGGATAACATTTGAAATGTAAATAAATAAATTATCTAATTTAGAAAATATCATACACTGAACATTATAATCAGAATCACCTCACTTCATCGTCAGATGTACAGAGTAACAGTCAATATGCCTACAGAGAAAGTTGGGGCTCGAGGAAAAAGAATCCTCTAGAAAAGAGTGATGTGAGCAAGTAAAGAATTGTATGTTAACTATTATTTATTTTTTCATATCATGACATTTTAGGGGTTTGTTTTACTGATCTCAATCTCTTTCTCTTTTTTTCTTCCCTCAATTTCTCCTTCCCTCTCCTATCTCTGAATTTTCTAAAATATTGTCAAAGTTAAAATGAGAATTGGGAAATTCAATAGGCTCTAAAACTATTTTGGAAATTCTTATCCTGTCTCACTTAACACACTCAGTACTATTAATGCTATTCTCTTGTTTCTCAGCATTGATAGATTCAATTGAGATGCTTAGTATTTGACTTAGCATTGTATGAACCACTATTAATATTAATGTGCATACAAAAACACTCTAAAAGGGGAGTTTGCTATTAACAGCAGCTACAAGTAACCCTACCTGCCCTGGAAGGGAAAAAAATGTCTAAAAAAATTCTCTTTCCTCTTGTTTGATGTTAAACTTAAAATGAATAGATCTGCTATGAGTTCAGAATGTGAAGAAAAAGATCAAAATGACCTCTGGGAACAAAGGTTATTTGACATCCTTCGGATTATCGGCTGAAGGCATTGGCCTCATATCAGAGTAAAGACTTGACAAGCTGGGAAGACTTCATTTTCTACCAAGTTAAATATCAAGCCGTCGCCCGGCTTCTGCCTTCCCTCCACCGGAGCTGTTTGTCGAAATCAGTAGCCATGATCGATGATGTATTTTCAAAATCTAAACAAGCATCGGTGTCTCCAGTCCGGTCACATCTTCTAAAGCTGCTGCTTCCTGGGGGGATTTAATTGCAGTGGCATTAGACTCCAGACAGCAGACTGGCTACTCATCGGGCAGGGACAAAAATCAGTGTGATAGTGTCAAAGCTGTTAGACACAAAACCTGTTAAAGATCCGTGTGAGTAATTGTCCTCCTCCTGATGTCTGCAGTAAAATTTAATGGCTCTTCTATAAGCCGGTTAAAATGTCCCAGCATTTGCCAGCCATGAAAAAAAGGGTGAAATGTTTTTATCTGTTAAAATCAGAGTCTTTTTTTTTTCTATTCTTAAAAATGCACTCTGACATAAAGTTAGATGGTTTTCTTTTGATATGGCTTCGTCATCATTTCACAGAAAGGCCGGGAAACCAGAAAGTTATCCTGTGTCAAGAGATTATTAAACCCATAACCAAATTTGCCACAGCATCATATTACTGTTTACTAATGAAATCATATCTTAAAGTTTGAGAAATGACAAGAAATAGCAGGTTTTCTATTTAGTAGTTATAATATATTTTAAGAACACACAATTCACTTTACATCCTACTTAAAGACACTTCTCTCATGTGAGTCATTTCCTTTGGAATCACACAAGCTAAGGAGTGGTTGACCCTTTCCTTACTGATCTCCTGAAGGGGATACTGGTTAAGGGATGAATGAAAAGGAAAAGAAAATCTAGAAATTAGTGAGACTTTAATGGTAAAAGCAAAGCAAGCTTTGGAATTTGAAAATAGCAAAATGAAAAATCCATGGTAAATGTAATGTGGGACCTCACGAGGATGAAAGTAATTTTCTGTGTTTTCAGTGAGCTTGAAAGTATATTTCTTGGTCCTTTTTGAAGTACTATATAGTAGTTAGTTAGTGTAAAATTAGATGTGGTATACTTCATTCTTATTGAAAAAAATTATCTAGTATATTTTCATACACTATTAAAAAATAAATGGCAACATTTTACATTTCTCTGAACTACTGTTTAATACAATTCCTATAATACTCCTGTATTATTATAGCTATAGTGAAAAATAGGTAATGAATGAATGACGCAGTACCTATACCTAGTTATATTACTGATCAAATTTTGTTATGTGTATCTTCTCATTTGCCACCTCTACAAATTTACAAGTTATTCTAATTGTATTATTGACAAATTAATTCTTGTGATTTTTGAAAAGATCACTCAGAATGCAAATAAGGATCTGAGAACCTGGAGCTTATAGTATCCACGGGAAGTATAAGTTTAACATCTTTTTCTAGCATGCACTACATTCAGGATTTATTTGTGAGTATTGTTGACATCTGATGCATCATTTTATTATATGTTCTTGCATCTTGCATAATCAATCACCATGCATCTTTTATAACTAAGAGAAAAACAGCAGTAATCTTTTATGATAGTCTATGCAAAGCAGACCAATCTGTCCTCTAAACTTACCTGGTGTCTTTGCAGAAAAGGAAAGAGCTAAAATTGTCAGAGCCACATTCTGCTGTCTCTGCTATAGATGTCTCTGCTCCTGACACAGCTGGGATTACTGCCTGGGAACCTTCCTCCCCATATATGCATGTCTTTTAATCCTTTGCCTGATAGCAAAAGAATTAGAACTAACAAGAATATTATAAGTAGTCTAGGCAAAAAGGATCGTTTAAAGCTCAGGGTTGGACTTTTTAAAAATCAAACTTTAAAGAATTCTCTAGTGGAGGAGGTAGAGAATGAATTGAAGGAGATGAAGGGTTTGCAACCCCATAAGAACAACAATACCAACCAACCAGAACTCCCAGGGACTAATCCACTATCCAAATAGGACAAATGGATAGACCCATGGCTCCAGTTGCATATGTAGCAGAGGACGGCCTGCTTGGGCACCAATGGGAAGAGACGCCCTTGTTCCTGCCAAGGCTAGATGCCCCAGTGTAGGGGAATACCAGGGCATGAAGGTGGGAGGGGTTGTGGAGGGCACCCTCATTTAAGCAGTGAAATGGGATGGAATAGGTGGTTTGTGGAGGGGCAACCAGGAAATGAGATAACATTTTAAATGTAAATAAAATATATCCAATAAAAAGAAAAAAAGCCGTATTTTCTACCTGAAGAAAAATTATACCAATAGTAGTTAAGAGAATTAAGATGCTTAAATCCTGCCTCTGCTTGCTAGCTTCATAAGTCATGTTAAGTTTGTGTGCCTTGATTTTTCTGTCTGCAATGAAGAAGGAAAAATAATATTGACTATAATAGGTTGCTGAAAGGATTAAAAGAAACAGTGTATTGAAGTGACCAGCCAATAGTACATGCTCAATAAAAATGGCTACTGTCACTACTGTTATTTATACGTGCAGCTATTTCATCTCTCACCCACTACAGGTCTTCGCCATATCCAATGGGGACTGGTTTCTGTGTGATGATGGTAGACACTCATTGCAGCTTCCAAGCTCAGTGGCAGAGAAACTAATGAACAATCACTGCCCTCCCTGCAGGTAGAAGACCTCAAAAATAAGGCAACAGGAAATATTTAGACCTCCAGGGCAACTAGTTACTCTAACAGATGAACATGAGTAAAGACTGCTCAAGGTCCTGTGCTGATGCGCGCTGGCATTAACCTTGGTTGTATTTCAATTAGCTTGTTAAGCTAGAGTTTAAAAAACTGGTAAGAAATTAGAAAAACAAACAAAAACCATGCTATGGACACGACATGCAGAAAGGACCAATTGACAAGTGTTTGTAAAGTTTTGTAGAAACAAGAAACTCTGCCAAATAAATATTTAATATGGCTTGTAAAAAAACATCATTCTACTAGTCAGAAGTAAAGAAAGACACATGGTGTCCAATAATCCCTCTTCATCTGGGGCCAGTACGATCTTGACAATATAAAAGTTCTCCTGATGAGTAAGTAACTTCGATGGCATAAATAGGAAGGTTTGCTTTACTCTAGGCCATGTGGGGCAAACTCTCATATGGGCCTACCAAGTTCTAGCCATTCTCAAATAGTAGATATCAGGAAAGTCTCAGTAGGAAGTACAGCAATCACCAAGGCAAATAGATTAACAGTTACTGTGTGGAGGAGAATCTTCTTCAGTGATGTAGCTGAAGTACAGTACCCATATTTCTGGGAGCCGACCTTTGAAATTAATTGGTCCACCAACCTAAATCTAGTAGAATCTTTTATTTGGTTTGTTGTTTATCTACCTGGTGTGAGCAGATGTCTGTTAAAATGTAAAAGAAAGAAACAAAGAAACTGCAAGCAAACAGCATTTGGTTATCTTCCATATCCCATATCAAAGTAGTGAAGGCAGGCAGCAGCTTTGGATGAAGCCATAATCTATTACCCTGCAGTAGGTACAAAATTTCTACTGCTGGTCTTCTCTGAAAACACTTTTTGAAAAAATATTTTTTCTTGATTACAGTCACTATTACATAGGAATAATGAAACACCCAGAAATCTGTTAGGAATAGTTTATTATTCTCTGCATATTACATCTTAACTTTACAGTTATGTTTGGAAATCTATAAAATTCTCCTCTGAACAAACAAGGACCATTTACTCCCTTATAAAGATTTCTACTTCCATGATGCTATTTGTTCTTCAACTGTTGAGTCTGACTTCAGATTCTTCTGCATGCTAGGCATGTGTTTTCACACAGAGCTTCAACTTACCTTCTAAGAATCTCTCTCTCTCCCTCTCTCTCTCTCTCTGTCTCTGTCTCTCTCTGTCTCTCTGTCTCTGTCTCTCTCTGTGTGTCTCTGTCTCTCTCTGTCTCTCTCTCTGTTTCTCTGTCTCTCTGTCTCTGTCTCTGTCTCTCTGTCTCTGTCTCTCTCTGTGTGTCTCTGTCTCTCTCTGTTTCTCTCTTGTCTCTTTCTGTCTCTCTGTCTCTGGCTCTCTGTCTCTGTTTCTCTCTCTGTTTCTCTGTCTCTCTGTCTCTCTGTCTCTGTCTCTCTCTCTCTCTCTCTCTCTTTCTCTCTCTGTGTGTGTGTGTGTGTGTGTGTGTATGTGTGTGTGTGTCTTTGTGTGTCTGTGTCTGTGTTTTCATTTCTTCATACATGTAGCCAATTGTCATACTCATAGTTCTGGCATCAAAATATGCTTTAGTCAAATAAAAACCAAAATGCAAATACATAATATGATCAAGTTATCTGTGTGAGAAGTATCAGAAAGATGATGATATAAGATGATTTTAACACTTGCTAATGAACAGGGTTTTTTTTATAAGATCATAAGGATATCCAAAAAGATATCACCACTGTGGTAGATGAAGAAGTCTAAATTAAAGAAGGTAAAATAAACACTTTTTTTTTTACCCATAGCATCCTCTCCTAAGACTGTATGGTTTAGTCTCTAAAGACACATTTGTCCTATGGGCCTTTCAATGGAGAAAACTAAAGGGAAACAAATATCTAACTATTTGGGTATGAAGGGACTTTGAAAAGCAGAAAAACTCCGGTGTCAACTTTCAAAAACAAAACAAAACAGAGGCAGTTAACACAACTGAATATCCTGGATTACATAGAAGTGCAAACATATCCATCATTTTACCCTTTCAAAAGCCTCTCAAAGATCTGACATATGCCCTCCCCAATGTATGAAGCAGATTGGGTCCACTTTGCCAAAGAGCTGTGCAAGCTCCTGAAGCACAGAGATATTGGGAGCTAGGCAAATCTGATGGATGAAGAGAAAGTGCTTCAGGGAACTTCAGGGGTGTTTGGTAACAAAAGCTAGATTTGTGAGATCAGGAGAATATATACAGTCTTTGACTATTTTTGCTACAAGAAAGCAAAAGGAAAGAATAAAGCGTATCCATATAAAATATCAAGAGATCCTTAGAATTTCTATAAGGACACAGTAGTGATGATTTTTCTTCCTTCTGCTGTTGAGTGTAAACTACTATATGTATCTAATTCATAAAATGCAATCAATACAAAGGTGCCAAAACATGCAAATTTAAAAGAAAAAACAACACACTAAAGAACTAAAATGAAGTTGTATTAATCAAATTTAAGAAGATAAATGATTTGGATTGACTAAAATTGATTCAATTTAACAAAGGTAAAGAAACTTACCTAGGTACGAATAGTACAGAAAGATGAGCAAAATTAATTATGAAAATATATAAATGAGCTGTTCATCTAAGAAAGAGAGAAGCTAATAGCAAACATGAAATTTATGGTGGTGGATTTAAAGTTAACAGGGCCTCTATTATCTATGTGATCAAGCAGAAGAAAGAAACACAGGTATTTATTTCTTCAATTTTATTGGATATTTTCTGTATTTACATTTCAAATGTTATACAGTTCCCCCACACACACACTCCCTTCCCTCCTCCCACTCAACTTGCTTCCATGAAGGTGCTCCATCTCCCAATCACCCTCTCCAACTCAGTGCCTTGACTGGTTGATGATAGTGTTCTTCCTATGAGGGTGCAAATCGTTCAGCTTTCAGTCCTTTCCCCAGCTCTTTTACTGGGGTCTCAGTGTTCAGATGTTTAGCAGCAAGCATCCTCATCTGAAGAGACAACAAAGGTTTTAAGAATATTTAATTTGAGATTATGCAAAAAAATGAAAAGACAAAAGAAAAGCAGCAGTGTTGGGGAGGAAGAGAGAGAGTCTTGAGGCAAAATCACGCAACCTAACTCATGGTTTCATGAAACTTCCAGAAGAGGAAGTAAAATATTACAGGCTAGAAAGACTAACTGACTCCCTTTACAAATTAAAGTAAAAATGCCCAAAGTATGACAAAATTCTTGAGGCAAATATAAACAAACAAAAATAGTAAAACCTAAAAGATACATCCAAAGTATTTCAAAGAGTGAGTTACATGGACAGATGTCTACATAAGTGAACTAAATGTCACAGATAATGAACTGTATCCTACCAGGATCTAGAAGAGGACAAACTTAATTTCAATAGTTGGGGAAAATTATCAGAGCACATATAAATGAAAGAGAGTAGAGATCAGCATAAAAGAATCTTGAGGTTTACGAAAGAGATGAAGTTGTGAAATGTTATGAGACCATCACAGAAAAGTACAAAGGAGAAAAGAAATGGGACAAGGAATACTTGTCCTGTTAGCTGTAGCTGTCAATTTGAGAACAAGAGAACTGAGTGATTTACCAGATTAGATTTGTTGTATAGCATTCTTTCACTGTCCTTTGATAAAGGAGGACCCAGTCCACTGTGAGCAACATCATTTTCTGATCAGATAGGTGTCCCAGTATTGAAAACTAATAGAGTATAAACTGGCATAATAACCAGATAGCAGCATTTCTCTGTGATTTTAAAAATATGTCCTAACAAGAAAGAAAATCATCACAGGTTTCCGCACACACTAGTTAAGTAGGGAAATCTTGCTTGATGTTTCCTCTTGCAAAATGACTCTAGCTGTTGTTAAGTTTACATACAATTTGCCAGCATAAATACTAAGAAGTTATTTAAAACAATCATAATACGAAAATCTGGATGTCTAGTAGATACAGATAAATTCCTCAAATTATATACTTCAAATATTAAATAATTAAATAGAAATTTCAAATAGTTCAATAAGGAGTAGGGTGAATCAGTGACCAGAAACATTTGATAAGAAAAATCTCAGGGCCAACTTTCTTTATGAGAGACATCCACAAATTGTTAGGGTTTTCAACAAGATTCAACAAGAGCACTTGATAACAAATTTTTTTAAAATGGAAAGAAAAAATATGTGGAATTAATTTTTATAAAGAAAGAAATAGCCTGAAGTTAAAATACATTAAGAAGACTGAAGACAGAGAGAATGAGAAAGAGAGAGGGATTTTGAGAGAGAGACATACAGAGACAGAGATAGAGACACAGAGAGACAGAAAGAGGAAGAGAGAGAAAAAGACAGAAAGACAGAAATGGAAAATGATACACACAGTGAGGCACATAAATACAGAGAAAGAGGGGACACACAAAAGAAGAAACAGAGATAGAAGGAAGGAAAAATAAAGGAAGAAAGAAAGCGAAGAAAGGAAAAAGGAAGCATACAAACAAATGATGTAACTACAGTAAAATAAAATAAAATCACATCCAATTTTTATTGACCATGGGGCACAATAATCCTCAAACTTTGTGAGTTAGATTTAGGATCATATTAAGCAAATTATATATGAACTGTAAGCTTCAAGTAGGATTTATCATTGAGGTCCATGATTCACAAAGCTGATAAATGCAACTCAGTATTAACAGAAAAAAGTGGGAGGAGACATCATTTCCTCATTACTTACAGAACAATATCCACAAAGTTCAAAAATAGTATATTATAAAACCATGCTTTAACAAAGAAAAATCAAAACTTACATCACAGGCCAAGAAGATTTCTCAGCACACTATAATTTGAATCCCAGCATCCATGTAACAAGCCAGGCCACCCATATATTCTTTTAAATGTCTGTAAGTCTATATCCTAGAAACTTAATGTAAACTTTCAGCACTGAGCTTATATCTGCATATAAACATGCACATACACGCATGGACATGTGCATGCACAAATAAATAAAACAACTTCTTTCATTTTATTCACATATACATTTGTCTTATTTGTTAGTGTGTGTGTGTGTGTGTGTGTGTGTGTGTGTGTGTGTGTGTCACTGAGAGCATATGGGAATCAGAAATCAACTTATAGAAGTTACTGATCTACTTGTACTGTGTAGGTCTGCTGGATAGAACAGAAAACATCCTGCTTAGAAGCAGGTGTGTTAACTCACTGAACCATCTTACAGGTGAATATAAACTTTAAAAATAAAATGTAATGTGTAGCTTATTCTTGTAAATGCCAAACATGACAATTCCCCTGGCAATATCACACTCAACTGTGATAAACTGTGAACTTGAACTTTAGTTTCTGATTAGGAGAGAACCAAGAATGCTAATTCTCAAAGGTCTGTCAGTGTGGTCCTTGACAACACTGCCTAAGTTTGCATGGAAAATAAAATAAATGTTTTCCAAAAAGAAAGCAGAAAAGTAAAATGTAAATTTTCTGTAATTCCTTAGGACATAGCCACATATATGCATGCATATATATATACATATATATATATGTGTGTGTGTGTGTGTGTGTGTGTGTGTGTGTGTATGCATGTGTGTGTGTGTGTGTGTGTGTGTGTGTGTGTGTGTGATTGTGTACACATATGAATTATTCTCGTGTGGAGGAAGAGGGTCACTGAGGCACTATTCTTATCTTGAAAGCAGTGAAAGCTGCTAGTGGAGGAAGATTATGTGTTCTATGATGGTGGCTCATGGCAGGTTATCAATGTTCTTTTGGATTAACACATAAATATGTATATGAGTGTTGTGCTAAATAGAAAATGATTCTGTTGTTACAGGCTCTGTGGTCTCACTACGTGGATGCTATTCTCGTGCGGAGCCGAGAACACCTGGACACTGTCACATGATCTGCAAGCTGCCCTCTCCACATAGCTCTTTTCCCAGGTGGTTCACTCCACCCTATCTACATGCTTCTGTCGAGGGTGGTCCAGGACCTTCCCAGTGTGTTGCTTTCACATACTGTCTGCCACCACCTGGTAAAAACATATCTCTATAATCATTATCTTACCAAACAGGTTTATATGTTAAATTTTCAACCTGCAATCCCTATACACAATAAGCTTGCAACCAGTTGGCAAAGATCTGAACTGCCCAGCTAGATAAGATAGATCAACCCACAGAAACCCTTAGAAATAATCATATCAACCTTATCCATATAGAGATGTGCAGAAAGAAACATCCATGTCTGCTTCTATTTTGCCTCTCTTTCATCTCCCCCTTTTCTCCTTCTCCTCTCTCTTTACCAGAAATCTGTTCCCACCCACTCTCTATCTGTCCATTCATGTATTTCCTTGACATCAACCTACAGGTGAGGGCAAAAATAAATGAGCTTAGTAGGTTATTAAAATTTTTATGAAGTTAGAATGGAGCTCTATTACAATGAGTAACCAAGGGGAAATTGATAAGAATTTGTGGGTAGATATGTGTTAAGGTCTAGTTGAAATGTTAAGACTTAGCTAAAATGTTAAAGCCTGGGCAGCGTTTTCTAGGGCACCCTGCCATTTTGTGCATTACTTATGTTATAATAAAACTTTCTTATATGCTGTTACTGCTGTTACTAGAATGGTCTAGGCTTTGGTATTTTTGGAAACCAATTACAACAGATGTCAGTTAGAACTGCTTTTTATAGTTAGTCACAATAAACTTGGACCCAAGCTAACCAACCAGCAAAACTTCGTACACCTGTGTATGAGCTTTTTATGGTATTTGCATTTATAAGCTTCCCCTGAGATGGACAAAAGAGAGTCATCTAAGGCATTATAAGAAAGATTTGAAGTAAGACCTCCATTTTGAATGGGGATCGAGTAAAGTTTAAATTCTCAAGACCTCCTTGGAAAAGGACATTGTACTTGCTAGAAGGAGACTTCTGTGTAGGTAATTGACATCCTGTGTGGCAAGGTAAGGCATTAAATTTAGACAAATTCCATCCTGATTGACATGAATGTTAGACAAGGCAAGTCCCCTGCCACTGAGAATACCCCAACCAGTGGGAATAGGATAAAGGGACAACAAATACATGTTGCTATGAAAATTCCCCATCACTAAGTTCTCATTGGTGAAATAACTTGGCACAGATGTTTGTAGATCTCAAGCTTAAAAAGCCCTATAGACTCTTGACTCAAAATCACAATCAGCTCCTGAGTCTGGCCTGAATCCCTAATCAAACAGTCTTGGAGTGTGACATTCCTTAAACCACTCCATAAAAGTGATAAGCATAAAAATAAAAGACGGTGCTTCAATTATAAATCTGTATATTATGACATTAAAGACAGAAGAGCACACAAGCCAGACCACAGAGTGTTGTCTATCTTTTTTTATAATTAACAATTTTATTTTAAAAAACAAAGATAAATGTACAGATTTTAAATATTTTTGCATAAAAGTTTACAAATACATTTTTGTCAGTACTTGATTTTTTTATAGGTTTGATAGTATGCATTAAAATCTTACTGGTTACAATGAGCATAAAGTACATGTGAAACAAGATATAACCTGGAATTAGTCAATGTTTTCTTGGTATGTAAAAATTAAGCATAATAGTTTTTCATTTTCTAATTTTTTTGGCCTTTGTTTTTTCTTGAACTTTATATAGTCTATGAGTTGTTTCTGGGGTGTTCAGAGCTTTCTGGGGTTAGTATCCAATTATCAGTGACTGCATATTATTTCTGTTCTTTTGTGACTGGGTTATCTTACTCAGGATGATATTCTCTAGATCCATTTTCTTAAGAATTTCATAAAGTCATTGTTTCTGATAGCTGAGTAGTACCCCATTGTTTAAATATACCACAATTTTTGTATCCATTCATCTACTGAAGAACATCTGGGTTCTTTCCAGCTTCTGGCTATTATAAATAGAGCTGCTATGAACATTGTGGTGCATGTGTCTTTGTTTTATGTTGGAGCTTCTCTGGGGTATATGCCTAGAAGTGGAATAACTGGGTCTCCAGGTAGTACTATGTCCAATTTTCTGAGGAACCACCAGACTGATTTACAGAGTGGTTGTACCAGTTTACAACCCCACCAACAATGGAGAAGTGTTCCTCTTTCTTCGCATTCTTGCCAGCATCTGCTGTCTTCTGAATTTTCGATCTTAGTCATTCTGATTGGTGTGAGGTGGAATCTCAGGGTTATTTTGATTTATGTTTCCCTGATGGCTAATGAAGTCGAGCACTTCCTTAGATGCTTCTCAGCCATTCGATATTTATCAATTGAGAACTTTTTGTTTAGCTCTGTACCCCATTATTTTAAATAGGGTTGTTTGATTCTCTGATGTCTAGCTTCTTGAGTTCTTTGTATACCTTGGATATTAGGCCTCTATCTAATGTGGGGTTGGTAAAGATCTTTTCCCAATCTGTTGGCTGCTGTTTTATTTTCTTGACAGTGTTCTTAGACTTACAGAAACTTTGCAATCCTATCTTAATCAGAAATAAACAAGGCAAAAATAATATTAAAATGTATTGAAAAAGAATTATATATAAAAGATTTTAAATGAACTGCATTTTAAAAATTAACTCATAGACTTAAGTATAATAAGTAAGGTTTAGAATTTACACACACACATATGTGTGTTTGTATATATATATATACTCAAATAAAAGATTCCAAGCTACCACTAACTTACTAAAGAAGAATTTTAACCCAGTAACATGGCTGCTCTGGCAAGGGATCACATCCAAAGATATGATGGAAATGGAATGGAGATATTCCACATACTTTCAATCCCACTGGTTGGAATAAATTATTCTTCTGGAAACTATGTTAGAAGAAAGTATCCTCTTTGGCTTTTAGTCCAATATTTCCCATACTCTGTGATGTTTCAGTCATATGTACTTTGGTTTTGCAACAATGGTTTGGTCTCTTCTTTTTCAATCATGTTGAGCACCAGATGTAAAAGCAACTTCTGTTTCCCTGTTGTATTTGTCCTCTTTGAGGAATACAGCTGAATAACCTTCACCTTTCTGGTTCATTCTGAACTCTGACTGGCTGGTTAGCTTACGTGTTCTGACTCAAACTTTTATCCAATTGCCTAATTCAATCTGTCTTCTCTCAGTTTATCACTGAATTGCTCTGCTTGGCCTTAAATTAACTGTAAAATTTATTCTAATCTTAGTGTTCTTTCTTGTTCTCTGGCTTCAGCTCCCTCTGCTGACTGCACTGAGCTGCAAGAACCAACAATGGATCTAAGTTCTACTGTACTGCACCCACCGCACTGCATCCCAGCTCACTTATTCCACCCCTCCAAACTGAACTCAACTGGCTGACTAGAATTCCGAGATCTGCATGTTTCTGTTTCCTGAGTGCTGGGATTAAAGGATGATACCACCATGCCTGGACCTAATTTTTTCTTTACTTGAAACTTGCTCACTAACAGCTTTGAACTCAGAGATGAGCTTTGCCTCAATCTCCTGTGACTAAAGGCATGCCAGAGCAGCTATATTGCTGGATTAAAATTCCTGAACACTTAGGTAAGCAGAAGAAGGCTGGACATTGATGATATCAAGTTCCAGGTTTCCAGAACATTAAATTGTTCAAAGGCTAGAAGCTTCTGGGTCTAGGCCTATGGATAGTTAGATAGAAAGCCTCTGGGCTCAGCACAAGCTATGTATTCTTAAAGTTTGGGTATGGCTCTTATCTTTCCACTTCATCAGAAGAAATAAAAGTGATATTTATGATTGCAAACTCACCCAAGACTACCCTTCTTTCCATGTCAATGGCCCATTCATCTCTGATTGATAAGTTTTTCCTAGGTAGAGATCCAGTATATTTTAATTTATGTATCTATGTTTGCCTAAAACAGGGTTTTATGTGACCCAGGCTGGAGCTGAAATTCACCATGTAGCTGGAATTTTCCATATTCTCTGTTCTCAACTTCCTACTTGTTGGGAGTACAGTTATAGAACAGCATACCCAGCAGACCTGAAGGGTAGCAAGCCCATTTCCTCTGTCTCCTCAGCCACCATCTTCTTAGTCATTTTTAGTTCCATGGTCCAGCTGTAAGACTATCTATGTGCTTTCATCGTAACATTCAGACTCCTTATGAACAGACTTTGACAAGTAACTTTTTATACAAAATAACAATCACATTCTCTAATTTTAACTCCTTTTATGTGACTTAAGGAATGTATGTTCTAGGTGTTACATGAAAGTGGAGAGGAGAAATTTTTTCTTGGAGGAAAAATTGAACCTCTTCTTACTCCTTTGCCCTTAGCATCTGATCACCTTGATCTAGTACCACCGCAAGTATATCAGAATGTTCATGGTAGCATGCTCTTAGACTACCATGTATAACTGAATGACTGCATTCTGCAGTGAATAAAAACCATCCTTCAACTTACAGAAGCAAGTGGATCTGAAACTAAGTTACATCATGTCACTAAGTACCTCAGAAAGTTGTCAACACTTATCAAAATTTCTCTTAACTTCTCTAAAATTGTCATTTATTTCAACTAAATGACCTTCACTATCTTTAGAAAAAAAATTGGATAATTGACTTTTCTACTAACATTTGACAGCTCTGCTGAGGAGTCAGAGTGTGAAATTTCATGATGTAATTATATAAACTCATTTTAAAACATCATTTCAGTAGGTTTTCAGGGTACCGTCAACCCTAGAGAACGACTTCATTTAACTCTTCTGTGTCTGTCGGCTCATCTCATTTAGGGATGGGGCTTTTTGTCTCCCATAGTCTCTGATGCTGTCTCAGTTCTCTTGGTTTTCATTAATGTCTACTGCAGCCAATAATATAATTGTGTGCTTAGTGCGTTCTTGTGTATTGTTTATTTATTGTTCTGTGTTGACTGTTTACAGCACATATACATATACAGAAAGAATAACAGTACATGCTAAGGGAGTAATTGTTCTTAGCTAACACTTATACCATTGTGCCGTTTTTATTTCACTCACAGTTTCATAGGACCTGTATTTTTGGTGAATTATTGTCAGAATAATTTCTTTAAAAATTGTATACAATGTTGATAAAGCATTTCTTTATCTTGTATATATAATTACTCATCCCATGTCTTTCACATGAATTTTAAAACCCACTTTAGAAGACAATAATGTAGTCTTGTGTGTGACTGCATGAGAAATTTTCAACACATGCAAATCTATAATTGACAACACATTATTCTTTAGTTTAAATTCAAGAAAATGATACACGGATACTGTTTTAACTACTTTTTTTTTTCAAGATTTGGCCAGAAATACTGTATTCCATTGAGTGTATCACTGTTAAGACAACCCTTAAAAAATTAAATGTATTAAGCAATGCAATTTAAATGGAGTTGAAAATTTAACAAATTAACAATAACATTATTTGGTATATTTTGAAAATTATTATATGAGTAGTATCATATATTGATATTCATATACTAAAAAGATAGCACATTGGATTTACAAAGATGGGATATATTTGCATAATGGGGAAAGTTTTAAGGAGTCTGACCTCTAGAAGAAAAACTTTAAGTACACAATAGCTGCTCAAGGAGAGATTCTTTGATTTCTAGATACCAGGCCTCTGTTGCCATTAATATATTAAGTGTAGATACACATACATAACAATAAATAGACTCTCCAGTAATTAAAGAAACAGGAGACCTTAATAGGTGGCAGATGCAGAAGAGTGAATGTAAATAAGGAATAATAAAAATTATGAAAGTCAAATACTTAAGTATCAATGTTTCACTTTCAAAAAAGAAACAAAGGTAAAATGGACATTTTTAAAGAGAGATTTAGGACTATTTTAAAAAGCAAAGGCAGAATTATTACATGGTTGGTATCAAATAGTAAGATAATAGATTTAATAATATGATTTTTGAAAAAAAAATCCTTCACACAGACACAACACAAAAATACATAAAATGATTACATGACGTTTCAGATTTTTAAATATAGAATTTTATGTGTACAATAACATTTGTGATGTGTTTAATTTTTCTCCCATTTGGAAAGTTGGCAATAGAATGTGAATCTCTTAAGAGGGAAGATACATTTTGATATTGACATATAGATGTATTTGTACTATCAGGAAATATTATTTCTTGCCTCAGATAACTTTATGTGGTCCTATTTCTTTTAAATTTCTACTCTATCTCTCTGCCAATCAGTGTTGAGGATGGTACCATGAACTGAACTTCCTTACAAAGGTCACATCCATATAGAAGATTCATCAGACAACCTTGGGATTGGAGAGGGGCTATTTAGAAGTCACGCACCCATAATTATCTTAGGGTAATCTTTAATTTTTTAACAGACACAACACTGGTTTTATATTTTAAATAATGTCCTTGAATTTTCTAGTAAAAGTTTTGCAATATATGTTGAAAAATTTCTGATTCTTTCAGTAATTATAAGGTTAAAAATCTAATAAATTTTATCCTGAAGATTATAAGAGGCAACTCTTTTCCAGAGAAGAACAAGTGCCTCTACAATTTACTTAATGAATAACACTGATTTTTTAAATTTATTTTTCAATTTGTTTTGTGACTTCAGAAGTCCTTGTGATGTCTTCTATGGAATATACTGTCCTTGGCTCTTAATAGCTTGCATGTGGCTTTATGGAGAATATCTTACTCTCAGTGGAACAAATTCTGAATTTTGTGTTGAAAGATAATTGCCGTAAGATTTGGATTGAATTCTTTTATCTCCAAATATATCCTATAACCTAATAGATACTAATAGAAAATTTTTGTGACAAAAGCAGCATAATTTTGCATTAGTAAACCCTGTTAGATAATGTGTGGTTCATGAGGGAAAATATAATAAATTCCTCTAGCATTAAGTTATCAGAAAAGTGACTTTAACATACGTAAGTCCTATATTAATATAGATTATGTTCTTTCATTATAGAAATAAAGCATAACTACTGTACCATATGAGTCTTATCAAGATCTAGTTTCTCCAACAATGCAGTTTATATATGTCAAAAATATAAACTTTCATCCTGCAAAATCTTTGTTTCCCTGTACCCAAATCCTATGATGATTTACACTGTCATGCTTGTGTTAAGACTAAAGAGAACCTGCTTTCCAGGTCCCAAAATAAAAATTAGTTGACCCTATTAACACCAACAGGATGTTTGCCTGCATCCAGTTAAGACCATCATTTTGCCTTCAGTGAGGTAATAAAGGAATTTAGAACAGGTCCTCTAAGGGATCATCTGGGTCATGTATTCAGTCTGGAGACTGGACAGATCACAGATTCGCTAATTGCTCAAATATTACTCATAAGATAACATTTATTGAGTACTGACATTGAGTAAGGTACTGGATGTAGTCAGTGAATGGAACCGATAAAATTACCTCTTTTCATGGGTTTTGAACAGACCACAGGGACCATATGGGCAATTATAACAGCTACAGCATTTAATCAGAGGAAATGTGAAGCACAGTAAGGTCATAAACCAAAACGTGGAGTTCACTTTATATTGCAGTTCTTGATTTGTGGGCTGTTTCTTTGTAAATATCAAAAACTAAAGAGTTGATGTATGTGAGAACAGCTAGGAGGATGCAGGAGAACAGCTTTGAAAGTGCAGTGTTTGTTTCACCTAACAAACTGCATATGAGGTGAAAGAGAGGGAAACAGATTTTCTGGTCTCAAATAAGACATGGAAGCCATGGACGATATTTCCATGTCCTATGGCATAGGAATATCCTTTTTACCCTTAAGAAATTGTCTTAGAAACCAGAAAGATTGCTGACTAGAGACTTGGAGCAGTCTCCTTTGTCTTCAGGTGACAAACAAAACATAGTCCAAGTCGTTGAAGGCAGAGATGCTAAGCATGGGGAAGGAAGTGATACCAATCAAAAAGAGGGAATTTTGACAAAATATTCAACTTTAGACTTAGTACAACCAATACTCTCTAAAAGAGCAGTGTTGTCAAGTCAATGGCGTGTAGTCAGAGCTCCTGTTCTTCCTCACTTGCTAACTGGTGCCATGGGAGAGAAAACAGCATATGTAGGGTCTTACAGATCAATCTCGAAGTTCAGAAAAACAAAATGCCAAGGACTGTTATGAATCTGTGTCTCAAATGTGACAGGCCAACACAGCTCAGAGGTTCCTCTTTCTTGTATTATTGCAGAAGTCAGTTCTAGTTTAATTAGAATCTGATATCTTTGATAGAGAATCCCAAGAATTAGCCAATCTATTGTAGAGCATGTCTGTTTTTTCTTTACTAAAAAAAAAATAAGAAAACAAAAAACAAACAAACAAAAAAAACCAAAAACCAAGTTCTGAACACCTGAGACTACCCTTATATCAAGAATCCCTGAGCATATTCCCAACAGTCTGGAATAAAGTCTTCCAATTGGCTATACACAGTGCCTGAGTGGTCATCACTCATGAGATTCTCAGATCACAAGATCTCCCATTCACTTAAAAAGCAACAGATCATCCTTAAATCACGGTGGACCTAAGAAAAAGATTGCCACTTGTATGTAGACCTATGGTAATTACGGTTGCTAGTGCAGGCAACTCAGCCCTCAGAAGCAGAATATACTTATAGCCATGGCCTGACCTCTGGGAGGAGCAGATAAATGGACCAGGTGTCAATGTGATTGAAATTGGAGAGGGATGAGATGGATCAGACTGGAATCACTCATCCTTCCTGTATCCACATCTAATCCCACTGGTACCCATGGCATTGGCCTACCTTCTTTAAGCATCAAGTCTACAATATTCAACAATATTGTTTGAAAATTTTCAACATTTGTGCCTTTGTTACAGAATGCATTTGATAGCATAGTAGTTTCTATCCTACATTTGTGATCAAGTCTGCATCACTGTAACTCTGGCAAAGACTAAGACAAGAAAGGTCAAAGTAACATTTATGTCCTAGGAAGAAATGCCTTCTGCATCAAACTATTTTGGTCTCAAAGATAAAACTATACCTTCAGACCCTATATCTAGTGTACTGGAGTACTGCCAAAAGCAAGAAGCATCTCAAACACTCATCTCTTTAGCAAGGAAGATGTGTGTGTAGAAAAGTCTCATTATCTCTTTTACTACATAATTTTTCCTGTTATATAACACTTCTACAAGAACATTTCCTCCCTTTTTTTATCTTCCCTTTTCCTTCTTACGCTGCTTCATCTTCATCATACTTTTTTATCTGCGTAATGATTAAGGAATTCACCCTCTGTGATCTTTGAATTTGATGTATAAGAATTCTAATTCATTTCTTTTCTGTCATTATTGTGGGAGAACCTAGCATTAACAATTGTAAGTGCATCTATTGTGTACCAGGTTTGCTTTTGATGTGAGGATATTGCTATTGTTATCTATTTCTCACCTCTGGATGGAAGGATGTAGATTCCTTCATTCCAGCATTTGAAAGGCTTAGTCGGAATATCATGAATTAAGTGCCAGTCTGGATTTCATGATATGTAACAGACCATAGAGTTTTATAACACAAGACCTTTCATTGAAATAAGAAATCCTTAAAAAAATCCACTAACGTGTCATTAAATATTATAGAAATAGAAAAATAAAAATTACAAGCCCAATAGATCATACAAAACTTGGCTGGCAATAAGGGTGGAAAAGAAATTATTATGACAGTTTTTAGGAAATCTGTGTTGCAAGGTAGATAGTCCTTGGCTCAGAGGAGCTTATAATAAAAAGTATAGTTAGTCCATTCAATGACCCTTAAAACTTAAACAAGCTTTGTAAGCCCCAGTATAGTTAAATAGGAGGGATCATGCATTGAAAGGTCGAAGAGAAGTGCGATAATTACCCACAAAAGCAAACATCAGAATGATACATGAGCTTTCAGCAGAAATCCTAAACCAAGCCATGAGACTGAAGCACTGCAATGTAAGACCAAGCTTATTATCTTCCATGAAAAATTATTTTAATCTGGAAAAGCTATCTTTCAAATGAATAGAAATAAAGAGTTTCCAAGAGTAAAGCAAGTTATGAGCACCATGTTAGAGTTGCTGAAGTCATTTATGAAATCTTACTTGTTACTGAAAGAAAAAGCCCAAGCCTGGGAAAGAATATAGACCATAAAAGGGACAAATGAACAAATGAAATGCAGAAAGGAAACAGTCATATTCACTTTATTAAACCAGAAAAATTTTAATACCATTAAAATAATTCAAAGAAAATACCATCAAAATGCAAGGAGTCAGTAAATAATTGTCAACAGCATCCCAACAAGCAACTGGTCTTATCTTTTCAACTAAAAGACACAGTGTCCTTCCAAAGCTTTACAGGCTATTGTTATTGTCTTAGTTGCCCTTCAGAGCTGCATGATAGTTTTCTATTGTTGATGAAACCATGCACATCAGACACAGAGTCCAGAGGACCCCGTGCTGTAACTGGCTTGAATACCTCTTTTCTAAAGACTAAACTTACATGGTACCAGAAAGTATCATGTGAGTTTCCAAAGCAGTGAGGCAATGAACACCCCTAGCTCACTTTTATGTCTGTGAATCGCAACACTGGCTAGCACAGGTGCATTAATGGGCACGAACATTTTGGACTGTTCTCATGTAGGACTTAAAATCCATTCAACAGGATGGAGAATATAGTATTGGAAACTGACCTGGCTATGCAGTGCTTAAAGCCATGCTTACTGGAGAAGAACCTACAACCCCCATTTACTAGACCATTATATCTCTAAGTTCACTAAATATTTGTCCTTACATTTACAATTATCTTCCTCACCCTTCATTATTGGTTTTTTTTTTCAATAGGCAGAAACCTTTTAAAACCCCAACTAGTCAGAACCAATTTTTGTGGAAATCTGCTGTTTTTGCATTTTGCTTCTCCCTCTGCCTCTGTACTTCCTCAGCCTTGGGGGCTCGACTGTAGTAACCACCATCCACTGACAAAAGAAACATCTCTTATAGGCATTGAGAGGTAGTCTAATCTGTGAATATAGACATAATTATTTAGAAGGCAAATTGATCTAATGCTAAGGTAGCAAACAAATATTAATAGATGCCCCTTAGACCCAGGTTTTTTTGTAGTTATTGTCTTTAAGTGGTTCTATTTTCATTTTAATATTGGCTTTGTAAAACCACTTCAAGACTTCCTTTCTTGTTTTATAAAAAAAAATTGAATAGTAGTATTTTCAGTTCTTTCACTTTCTTTAAGAACTTGGCATTAGGCATTAGGCTCTGAGCTTTTCATTTGTGAGACTTAGTTATTACTTCAATATTGTTACCTCTACTCTTACACCTTGCTGGTGGGAGTGGAAATTACTGTATCTACATTGAAATCAATTCAGGTTATTCTGAAAAAAATGGAATAGAACCCTTATATGACTCATCTGTACTGTTGTTTGGCACATGCCAAAGAATTTTCTATTCTTGTACAGAGATAATTACACACCTCTGTTTATTGCTTTTCAGTTCAATTTTTAATTATTAACAAGGGAAGAAAGAACCTTAACTAAGGAACTCTCTAGAGTTCATTGATCTCTAGGAAGATGTGCTAGAAAAAGTCTTGAGTTTGAATTAATGTAGGCGATGCCCACCTCACAGTTTGTAGTATCATTTCTAGGCAGGTGGCCCAAAGCTTCACAAAAAAAAGGTGTCTAAGCACATGCTTGGAAAAGGTTGGAGTAGAAGCTAGTAAGCAGTGCTTTTAATAAACCAAGTAAATGCTGACTTCACTGAAGTGTTATCTTGGTCAGCTATCTTTATGCAAGGTTGGATTTGGCCATTCATTTCAAAATTCTTCTGAAACCCATGTTTAGTCTGGAAAGTAGACAATTCATAAATATAAAGGGAGCAAGTAAACAAAAACCAAGCTTGGGGAGAATAAGGGTAAAATTTCTTGGTTCGTGGTTAAAACTTTTCACGAAGGAATGCTATTGATAAATTGTTGATTATTGCTATTTATTCTTAACCTTATAAGTTAAATACAGTAATATAAATTCTTCACCTTCCATATCTAGTATCCCAGAGATTGATGATAAACATCATTATAATAACAATTTGGTGAGGTAAGGGTTTATTTGGCTTACAAAGTACATTTTCAAGGAAAGCCAAGTAAAGATCTCAAGCCAGGAATTTGGAGTGGGACCTGAAGTAGAAACTACCACAGGACTCTACTTAATGGCTTGTTCGTCTACCTTTACATTCCTCTCATGCCAATATACCTTTGGTATGCCTTCAGTGAACTGGACTCTGCTGAATGAACTACCAAATAAGATACTGCCTCACAAACATTCCATTGCAAATTCACAGAATTTCTTCAAGCACAATGCCTCACTTCTTGGTATGTCTATGTTTGTGTCAAACTGATACAAATACCAATAAACATATCTATAAATAAATAAATAAATAAGAAGTAAAGCAAAGAATATATTAAAACTTAAAACAGAGACATGATTATGAGAAGCATCACCAAACAGATAAATAAGTAGGACATGTGAGTCTATTATATAATGAAAAATAAACCTAAAAAATCTATACATAATATATATCATTGTACACACACATATAACATTATATATATATACATATATATATAATAGATAATAGTATACAGCCATCTAAGAAATAAGTTTATTATATTTTTATAGCAAATATAACAAATTCATATGTGAATGTCTGAATAAATCAGTGGAATCTCTGTGATATGATTAATGTGAATGCTCTCTAGAATGGGATCTAGAATTCATAGCCTAATCTCACTTCCAATTCATACTCTCAACATTGTATTTATGGATGAAAATATAATCTCTATGTTATTGTTCCAGCTGCTGGCTGCTATGCCTCCTCTGCCATAAGACTGACTTTTATTCTTTTCTAATCATAGTCAAAATAAAATCTTCTTTCTAGAAATTGCCTTTGTTTTCAGTGTTTATCTCAGCAAGCAAGAAGTAACCAATAGAATATGCTGAGCTCTTTCCATTACAGTCATTTGTGTATAAGCAACTCTAGTTATTAAAGTCCTGTAGTAAGTATAGTTAATTAATATTTCATATGGTAATTTAATATTTATAATAATGGAGATATGACCTGAATCATTTTAAATATAGTTTTCTTTGATTTTCACTATATCCCCTAGATTAAACTATTAAGTATTAATTAATTTATTCATTCCATTAATCAGGAATGATTGACAACTATGATCTAGGCAATATGTTAGTACTAGTAAACTAGGGAGTTGTAGATATTCTTTTAAAGTAGACAGTATAATAGTAATCATATCAGTGAACATCCAACAACAGACTCACTTAGTACTCTAAAGAAAATTAAGTCATCTGTACTAACAGAAAGAATGTGGAGAGTCATCATTAGAGAAAGAGTAATGATGCCACAGGCAGTTTCAGTGTTAAATCTCAGAAACCAAGCGTTTTAAGAAAACACGAAAAACATGCGTGAAAGCAATATATATTATTTTTGTGGGGTTTTTATGTTTTTGTTTTTCTTGATGTAATAAAACAACACAAACAAAAGCGACAAATAAAGGGAAGAATTTATTTTTGCTTGTGGATCCAGAAGGATAAGAAAGAATCCTTTCGGTCTGGGTCAAATGTCAGACATGGGGAAATATCAGACATGGCAACAGGAGCAAGAAGCTTGTGGAGAGCAGGTGAGGTGGCAGTCCCAAGATGGTGCTTGGGACTCCGGCCAAGACTTGTGACTAGTACCTGACTTCCTCATGCCCTTCCCCTCCCCCCCAGATTAGCCACTCCCACCGTGCGAGCTGCTCAGGCGCACCCATGATGCGAGATCAGGCCAGTTGACACTGGACCTATGAACTGCAGTCAAGCAACCTGGCCTGAGGAGGTGGAGTTGAGAGAGGATAAAAGGGACTGCGCTTGGGTCTAGGAGAAAGAGAAAGAGGAACACAAAGAGAGACAGAAAGGAGACAGAAAGATTTTCACTTGCTTGCTGTAAGGTTCCTGAATAAACCGCTTTGAGAAGAACGCTGTGTCTTGCTCCTTTTCTGTTGGTCGGAGATGGTAGCGAGCCACTGAAGCTGAGAGATTTCCATCCACAGGCAGGAAGGACAGAGACCAAACAGTACAGTGCAAGATGACATAGTCACAAAGCCTGAGTGCAGTGATATTCTTAGCTTGAAATCAAAATGTTCAAATAATTAAGCATACAGGGAGTAGCTCTATTTCAAATCACCACGCTAGAGACCTGACAAGTGCTTAATATCATTTGTTATGGGTGAGCAAGTGGAGAATGTTATCGTTTATGTCTTCCGTGTGTTATATACGGGTTTATTTTTAAGTGTGTGTGTGTGTGTGTGTGTGTGTGTGTGTGTGTGTGTGTGTGTGTGTGTGTGTATGTGTGTCCTCTTAACCATAAGCCATCTCACCAGCCTTCTACTTAAGCAATTTCTTATCTTTCCTGGGTCAATGTAATATAAAATATCTGAGAAATCTACCTTTAGTTTTATAAATAATTTTATTCTCATTAACAATTAATTTTAAGATAATAAGATGTAAAATCCTAATTTATTCATTGCAATAAAAACATAAGTAATATTGTTCTGTTTTTCATAGAAAAGTATGCATGCTTTTAGTGCATATATATGTATATATCTGTATATATCTGCCTATATATGTATATATATATATATATATATATATATATATATATATAGTTTCAGAATAACATAGCATAGATCTTTATTTGAGCTTTCTGTAAAATTGTTAAAAATAATTTATTTCACTAATATTCTTCAAAAAATTAATGAGTTTAAAATGCCATAAGATTTCTCCAATTTACTAAATTTACTTAGGTACACCAAGAACACATAAGTCTAAATTTTAGAAAGATATCTAAGGTTATAACTTAGTGTCAGCTGCTGAGCTTGACACTCATACTTACTTTCTAAGGCTTTGGAGGAGTCTTCCGGTTTCCTTCCAAGCAGTAGTACCTGCCTAGTCAGGCACACATTGCTGCCAGTGGAAGCTCAGGGCTTTCTGCTATGATGAAAACTCAGCTTATGTTCCAATATAGCCCCAGGCTGTGGCTCCCAAATCCCCATGCTTTGGGAGAGTCTTCTGCCAAGAGCCCCAGTGTTATGGCAGATAGTGAGTCTTGACTATCAGGGGACTATGAGTGATGTTTGCTGTAGATTGGAAGGCATCCATTTATAGAGAAAATTTTAGATGCTGGTGTAATGGTGTTCCAGAGTTAAAGAAATGCTCACATATCCAAATTAACAAATACATTTTTAACTCATTCACCTTCAAATATACTTTATCACCTTGGTTTAATTATAGAAGTACCTGAGGCCTAAAAGGAGTTTGTTTTTACAAGAGTCAGACAGAACAGACCGACAGGAAGACACACAACACAATAAACACTCACAGTGAGAAAGTGGGTGGGGAGAGAAACATAACAAAACCAGATTGTTGAATTTTCCTAAATATAACTTTCTTGGGGAGGAAAGAACCTAAGAATGGAGACAAAAACATAATTACTATCTACAAAAATAGTAGAGAAACACTGACATATTTTCCTGGAATTAATCAAGATTATATGCCAGATATTTGGCTTTGCCTACTTTTAAAAATACCATTCCCTTTCATTCTTATGAGTTTGGAGTTCTCCCAACTCTTCCTTTGTGACCAATTCACACCTGTGAATTCATAGAGATGCTCTGATTGTTAGTATGTCACCTACTAGATGGACAATTTAATTTCACTCCAAAATTACTGCAATAATTACTGAAATTTCATGAAAGTTCGTGTTGGTTTAAAATCACTTTATCCATTTTTTTTTCTCCAGCAGCAATTAATGAGGGGATTATTTAGTGAACATAAACGTTACCTCTGATTTTATGTGGTAAAAATGTGAGTTAGAAACATAACTGTTTAACTGTGCAAAAGAAAGAGTATCTGATGTCTTGAGAACACTCAGTTTAACTCAACGTCGTAAATGATGACAAAGCCACTGCCTTCTTTCCTTTTTTTCCTTCCCTGTTTTGCTACCAAATTAAATACTCTTAAGATAGAACTACAAAAGTTAATTTTTTTATTTTGTATAATTTACTAAAACATATGGTTTTCTAACATTTGGATACAACATATCAGATATCTGTTATCCTAGAGGTTTATCTCCAGTAGCATTTTGGAGTCAAACTTGAAATCTGAATGTGAAATTCTAAATTAGTCAGCCTAATCTAGTTATGTTAGAAAAAACATTTCATAATTAGGATTAAAAATTCACATAATTTCATATTATGGGAACAAGAGCAATTCAAGAATTTAAAATTATGTTTTGACTCAAAGCAAACTAGGAATCATATAATATTAATAACTCATATTTACTTTATTTATTTATTAGATACTCTGTATTCACTTTTGAGATATTATCCCTTTACCCTACCATGCTCCCATCCCCCCTCCTCCTCCAGTTGCATTCACAAAGGTGCACTCCCTTCTGATCCCCCTCTACACCCTATTGCCTTGTTATTCCCTTGCTTTGGGACAAATTGCCCTCTCTGGAACAAAAGCCTCTTCTCACATTGATGTCAGACACTGCTATCTTCAGCTACATATGCAACTGGATTAAAGTATGCACAAAGGCTGGTATTTTACTTTATGGGAGTTTTGGAGGGTTTGGTTGGTTGATAATGCTGTTATCTTCCCATGAGGTTGCAACCCCTTTCAGCTCCATAGGTCCCTTCTTTAGTAACCTCATTGGGATCCCCGAGGTGCAAACATGTTCAGCTGTATCTCTATGTATCTATCATAGTCCCTGAGGGGACATCTCTGTCTGGTACCTGCCAGTAAGTACCTTTTGGACCAGCGATAATGCTTGGATTGGGTAAGTGCATATGTGGTAGCAAACCAGGTGAGGTGGCTTCTGAGTGATCCTTTCTTCAATCCCTGCTCCTTTATTTGACCTTGCATTTCCTCCCATGAGAATTTTGTTCTCTTTTCTAAGCAGGACTAAGGCATCCCCATTATAGCCTTCCTTACTTTTGAGCTTCATAATGTCTGTGAATTGTTTCTTGGGTATTGGGTATTCCAAGCTTTCTGGGGATATGATCCGTTTATCAGTGAGTGCATACAATGTGTGTTCTTTTGTGACTGGGTTACCTCACTAAGAATGAAAATCTCTAGTTCCATCCATTTGCCTACAAATTTCATGAAGTCATTGTTTTTAATAGCTGAGTAGTACTCCATTGTGTAAATGTACCACACTTTCTGTAGCCATTCATCTGTTGATGGACATCTGGGTTCTTTCTGGCTTCTGACTATTTTAAATAAGGTTGCTATAAACATGGTGGACCATGTGTTCTTGTGATTTGTTGGAGCATCTTTTAGGTATATGCCCAGGAGTAGAGTGACTGTGTTTTCTGGTAGTACTATGTTCAATTTTCTGAGGAAACACCAGATTGATTTCCAGAGTGGTTCTGCCAGCTTATAACCTCACCAACAAAGGAGGAGAGTTCCTTTCTCCACATCCTCACCAGCGCCTGCTGTCACCTGAGATTTTATATTAGCCTTTCTAATTGGTGTGAGGTGGAATCTCAAGGTTATTTTGATTAGCATATCCCTGATGAATAGGATGTTGAGCATTTCTTTAGGTGCTTTTCATCCATTTGATGATCCTCAGTTAAGAATTCTTTTGTTTACCTCTGTACCCCATTTTTAGTAGGATTATTTGATTCTCTATTGTCTAGCATTCTGAGTTCTTTTTATGTATTGGATACTAGCCCGCTATCAGCTGTAGAATTGGTAAAGATTCAATGCAGTCCCCATCAAAATTCCAATCCAGTCCTTCATTGAGTTGGAAAGAGCAATGTGCAGTTTCATCTGGAATAACAAAAGACCTAGAATAGCGAAATCCATACTCAACAACAAGAAAACATCTGCAGGAATCACTATCCCTGACCTAAAGCTGTATTACAAGGCAACTGTGCTGAAAACTGCATGGTACTGGTACAGAAATAGGCACGTGGATAAATGGAATAGAAGATCCAGAAATGAGCCCTCATGTATATGGTCACCTGATTTTTGACAAAGGAGCTGTAAACATTCAGTGGAAAAAGGACAGCCTATTCAACAAATGGTGTTGGTCCAACTGGCACTCAGCATGCAGAAGAATGAAAATAGACCCCTTCTTATCTCCTTGTACAAAGCTCAAGTGTAAGTGGATCAAAGATCTCCACATTAAACCAGGTACACTGAAACTATTAGATGAGAAAGTAGGGAAAACCTTAGAACTCATAGGCACAGGAGAAAATTTCCTGAACAGAACACCAATGGCTCAAGCTCTAAAGTCAAAGATTGACAAATGGGACTTAATGAGATTGCAAAGTTTCTTTAAGGCTAAAGACACTGTCAAGAAAATAAAATAGCAGCCAACAGAGTGGGAAAAGATCTTTACCAACCCCACATCAGATAGAGGCCTAATATCCAAGGTATACAAAGAACTCAAAAAGCTAGACACCAGAGAATTAAACAACCCTATTAAAAAATGGGGTACAGACTTAAACAAAAAGTTCTCAATCTAGGAATATCGAATGGCTGAGAAACATCTAAGGAAGTGCTCAACATCCTTAGCCATCAGGGAAATGCAAATCAAAACAACCCCTGAGATTCCACCTCACACCAGTCAGAATGGCTAATATCAAAAATTCAGATGACAGCAGATGCTGGCTAGGATGTGGAGAAAGAGGTAAACTTCTTCACTGCTAGTGTGGTTGCAAACTGATACAACCACTCTGGAAATCAGTCTGGCGATACCTCAGAAAATTGGACATAGTACTACCTGAAGACCCAGCTATTCCACTTCTGCTCATTTACCCCAGAGACACTCCAACATACAACAAAGATACACGTACCACAACGTTCATAGCAGCTCTATTTATAATAGCCTGAAGCAGGAAAGAACCCAGATGTATTTCAGTAGATAAATGGATACAAAAATTGTGGTACATATACACAATGGAATACTACTCAGCCACCAGAAACAATGACTTAACGAAATTCTTAAGAAAACGGATGCATCTAGAGAATTTCATCCTGAGTGAGATAACCCAGTCACAAAAGAACAGACATAATATGCAGTCACTAACCTCTGAAAGCTTTGAACACACCAGAAACAACTCACAGGCTGTGTGAATCTCCACAAAAAATAAGAATATATTTTAATTAAAATAGAATTGTATCACATCCCCCTTTCCTCCCTATAACCCCCCCAGTCTCTCTCTTATCCCCTCAAATTAATAGCCTCTTTTCCTGTATTATCATTACATATATACATATGTGTATGTATAAGTACCCACAAATACTTAATTACAACCTTTAAAAAAGTACTTGAAAAAAAATTGAAAAAAAAAAAAAAAGATATTTTTGCAATCTGTAGGATGTCATTTTGTCTTCTTAACAGTGTCTTTAGCCTTATAGAAACTTTGCAATTTCATGAGGTCCCATTTGTTGATTCTTGATCTTAAAGCATAAGTCATTGGTGTTCTGTTCAGGAAACACACCCCTGTGCCTATATGTTCTAATCTCTTCCCTACTTTCTCTTCTAATAATTTCAGTGTACCTGGTTTGATGTGGAGATCTTTGATCTAGTTGGACTTGAGCTTTGTGCAAGGACATAGGAAATGATAGGTTTGCATTCTTGTATCTGTTGAAGCCTGTTTTGTGACCAACTATGTGGTCAATTTTAGAGGAGGTACTGAGAGGTGCTGAGAAGAAAGTATATTCTTTTGTTTTGGGATGAAATGTCCTGTAGATGTTTGTTAATTCCAGTTGGTTCATAACTACTGCTAGTTTTGCTGAGTCTCGGTTAAGTTTCTGTCTCCATGATCTGTCCATTGATAATAGTGGGGTTTTGAAGTCTCCCACTATTAATGTGTGTGGTGTAATATGTGCTTTGAACTTTATTAGGATTCCTCTTATAAGTGTGAGTGCCATTGTATTTGGAGCATAGATTTTCAAGATTGAAAGTTTATCTTGATAGATTTTTCATACAATAAGTAAAAAGTGTCCTTTCCTATCTTTTTTGATAACTTTTGATTGAAAATCTATTTGATTTGATATTAGAATAACTGCTTTAGCTTGTTTCCTGGGCACATTTTCTTGGAAAGTTTTTTCTCTGCCTTTTATTCTGAGGTAGCATATGTCTTTGTCTCTGATATAAGTTTCCTGAAGGCAGCAAAATGCTGGATCCTGTTTACATATCCAGTCTGAAAGTCTATTTCATTTACTGGGGACTTGAGTTGTTGATGTAAAGAGAAATTATGGAATAGTGATTTTTGTTTCCTGTTATTTTTGTTGTTACAGGTAGACTTATGTTTGTGTTTTTTTCTTCTTTTGAATTTTTTGTCCAATTATTTATTTGTTTATTTATTTATTTATTTATTTATTTATTTATTTATTGCTTTTCCTTGAGTGTAATTTCCTCCCTTGTCTTGGATTTTTCCATTTATTATCCTTTGTAGGGCTGGATTTGTGGATTCATATTATGTAAATTTGTTTTTTTCCTGGAATATCTTGGTTTCTTCATCTATGGTAATTGAGAGTTTTGCTGGATATAGGACCCTGGGCTGACACTTGTGTTCTCTTAGTGTCTGTATGATATTTGTCCAGGATCTTATAGATTTCATAGTCTCTGTTGAGAAGTCTGGTGTAATTATGATTGGTCTGCCTTTATATGTTACTTGTTTCTTTTCCCTTAGAGCTTTTAGGATTCTTTCTTTGTTTCAAATATTCAGTGTTTTGACTATCATGTGTTGGGAAGAGTTTCTTTTCTGGTTCACTTTATTTGGAGTTCTATAGGCTTTCTGTATGTTCATGGTTATCTTGTTCTTAAGGGCAAGAAAGTTTTCTTCTATAATTTTTGTTGAAGATATTTACTGTGTCTTTTAGTTGATATTCATTGCCCTCTTCTACTCCTATTATTCTTAGCTTTGGTCTTCTCATTGTGTTCTGGATCTCCTGGACATTTTTGGTTTGGAGCTCTTGGTTTATGCGTTTTCTCTGACTGTTTTTCTATGTTTTTTATGCTGTCTTCAGCCCCTGAAATCCTCTCTACCATTTCTTATAGTCTGTTGGCAATGCTTGCATCTGTAACTCCTGCATTTTTTTTTCTATTTCCATTTTCAATTTCTTTATTTGTTTGGTTGTGTTTTCCTGTAGTTCTTTGAGTGATTTTTCTTGGTTGTTTTATAATTGTTTAAGGGAGTTATTAACATGCTTCTCCAAGACCTCCATCATCTTCATGAAGTATGATTTCAAGTCTGAGTCTTGTTTTTCTGGAGTGTTTGGCAATCCACTGCTTGCTGTGGTAGAAGAGCTGGGTTCTGATGTTGCCAGATTGTCTTGGTTTCCATTGCTTAGGTTTTTTGGCTTTCCTCTTGCCATCTTGTTATTTGTGATTATTAGTGATCTTGTTGTCTCTGTGTGAAGCCTGTTTCTCCTGTGGATCCTTTTGCTTAGGATGGAAAGCATTTCTGCTACCCTTCTGAGCACCCAGGGACCCTTTCCTTTAGAATGGAAAGTGTTCCTGCTGTTCTTCAGAGCTCCCAGGACCCTTCCATTTTGGATGGAAAGAGTTGCTCTTCCAAGCTCTCAGGAACCTGCCTAACTCATATTTACTATACTGACGAACTTAAATGAGAATTGGATGATATGTATTAAGTATACTTTTAAAGGAAACTATGCCAAGTACTCTAAATATTATGTACCATGGTGCACAAACATGTAAGGTCAAGCATACATCTGTATTCACTGGTAACAGTATATTTTATTAGAAATTTATAACAAAAATGATAATTAAATTTCTATTATACACAATATTTATTGTTTTACTGTCACAGTTTTTTTGAGTTGGTAGTACTATAAGCATTATGAAAAATAAAATTAATGTGTGAAGTTGTGGTTGTTCATATCTTTACTTCAATCTCAGCACTCAGCAGTCTGGATCCTGGTGCTTGAGGCTATGCTGGTGTTACAGGGTAGCTGGGGCTAAACAGAGAAACCTTGTCTCCAGAAAGGACAGACAGACAAAACAAAAGAAAGAGAAAAAGAAAAAAGATGGAGGTATGGATGAAGGAAGAGAAGAAGAAAGGAAGGGAAGTAGGCAGGAAGGAAATTGTAAAAATGCATAAGTGAATAAAAAGACAGATAAGAATGAATAGAAAACAGTCAAGAATTCTGAAAGGAAATGTTTAAGTGAATGTATTCAATGTTTAGAAATATCTCTGTGTGTGTGTGTGTGTGTGTGTGTGTGTGTGTGTGTGTGAATGTGAGTGCGTGTTCGATGAGTGTGTGTGTGTGAGTGTGTGTATGTGTGTGTATGTGTGTGTGAGTATGTGAGTGTGTGTGTGTACAGCTGTGTGGATTGACTTGGAATTAAGACACATACTTCAAGAAATATACCAGGTTAAAAAAGACAGGGAACAGCTTTTTTAAGCCTCTGTAGGAAAGCTACTTACAAAGTTACTCAATTGTTTCTTTAAAAAAAAAATACAAGTTCTCAACAGTAGTCCACTAAACTCAAGCTGGAACAGCATTTCCACTCCCCTGACAACTTCGTTTATTTTAATCCTCCCTCTACATTTTCAGCACTCAACTGTCTGATGTGATTTCATTTCCTGTTTGTCTCTGAGCTCCCTGCTGTCTTTTTCTCTTCCTTTTACCTCACCAATCACTCTTTTCAGAACTAATGCTGTGGCTATTATTTTCTTCTACCTTTTGAATATTTGGCTAAATTTATGCCTGCCATCCCATAGTATTCCTTATGTAAGCATATTTTACCAACAGCATCACCAAGTTCTTTGTTGAAAATCTCCGGTTCCCTATTTAAGGCAGTTTGTGCTTGCCTTCTTATAATTTACTCTTCATACAATACCAAGATCATTACACAGTGTTAAAAGGCAAACGTCTAAGAAGTGCTTCATTTCCCAGATTTTTTAAATACTGGATGATCCTTCTCCTATATAATGTCCCTGATAACATCATTTCCCACTTTGCATTTCTCTTTTCTCCACCAACTCCCCTTTCTTCAGATAGAAATTCACTATCTGAAAGCTTTTACCCTTGCTTTCTGTTTTGTATGTAATACTAATGTTCACATATGCATATATCCAATTTCATTCATATACAAATGAAGTTTTTTCTAAAACAAATATCATTTTAAATAAGTATATATGGTACATGAAAGATGGACAATAGTTAAAATTGTCTGCTACACAACAACAGAACTTGAGTCTGAATCTTTAGAACATACATAAATATGAACACGGCAGCACATGTCTGCAATCCCAAAGATTCTACTGAAAAATGGGAGTAGAGACAGGACAATCTATGGAAGCTCTTGCTTCTTCTCAGACTATTGTAGCCAACAATGAAGAATGAAACATAGACCCTGTGTTGAACAAAAAACTGGAAAGCTGGGATTGCCATAAAAAATTCTCTCTCTCTCTCTGTCTCTCTGTCTCTCTCTCTGTTTCTGTCTCTCTCTCTCTCTCACACACACACACACACATACACATGCACAGATACACACATACACACACACATACACAAATACATACACACATACACACACAAACATATACACATACACACACATACAGAAAGACATACAAACACTCAATTGTTAAAACATATACTCACTGATTTACTTGATATACCTTGCCAGAGACTGTATTAAACCCATTTTAAAATTCTGCCACTACATAAATTACTTAGTTGTAGTTTTTTGTTTTTAGTTTTCTTGTTTTTAATCATAATTTCCTCTGCAATAAAGATAAAGTAGCAAAGTTACTGCATTCTGTGTAAGCATCTAATAAGTACCATAAAATACTAAGAACAATATCTGCAGTGGGTAAGTGAAGGTCTGTAGTTAGCAAAATATTCTGGTTTGTAACATTCTTAATGAATAATAAAATTTGTCATTTTAAAACTTGGTAACACTTGAAAACATATACAAAGCATCAGAAAGTCCAGAACCATTAAGAACAACTTCCAATGTTCTATTTTCATTAGTCTAACATCTGAAGTCTGGCTTGATATAAGTAAAACCACACCAAATATGAATATACATGAAATAATGAGAAGCATGAGTGAGAAAGGTTAGTTTGTGAAAATATTTATTTCTCAGTTGCATGGTCTTTATATAGAACTCACATCATACTGCTATGAAAGTTGGGCTTTTGAAGCTATGATGTTTGTGATAGGACAGATGATTTAACTTATGGTTAATTACGTCATTATTATAGAAACCCTGTAGCCATATAATACCTCCTTTATCCTTAGAATTAAATTTTTCATACAATATATTATGATAAAAGATTTCCCTCTCTCATCCTGTCACAGATTGTCCCCAATCATCCAACTCAATGCTTCCCTCTTTTTAAAAGCAGGCAAATTAAACAAACAAACAAGAATAGAATAAAACAAACAGAGAATAAAGCAAAAAAGATACATATACACACAAAAGCATATATAAACCACAGATAACCTATCAAAATCAGAAACCATAGTATATAATCAAAATACCAATAAGGTAAAAAGAAATGCTCATACAGAAAATTATAAAGTTTTTAAAAATCTTCCAAAATGACATTTATTTTATTTGGAGTCAGTCATCAACTTCTAGGAGTTGCACCTACCCTTAAGTATCTATCCTTAAGTGTGGTTTGTATGTCAAGTGAGAGCACTTTGCAAACAGACATCAACTGGAGAAAGTTTCTTGGTTAGAGATGGGACTTCCTACTATTAGATCTAAAATGCCATCTGGCTTTGACCCTTGCAAACCCAGTGCATGCTGTGAGTCTCTTGTGTGTATCAGCCCTATATTGTATTAGAATCATTCTGCACCCTCATTCTCAGACGTCCCTGAGATGAGGCTTTGATGGAGATGCCAGGTTTAAAACCGATTGTTCCAGAATGAATACAGAAAGTGTAGTACATAACACAATGAAGTACTACTTGATTATTAAAACAATGACTCCATGAAATTCTTAGGCAAATGGATGGAAATAGAAGCTATCATCCTGAGTGAGTTAACCTTGTCACAAAAGAACACACATGGTATGCACCTACTGGCAACAAGATACTAGCCAAAAACTCTGATTACCCAAGAAACATTTCATAGACCTTATAAATTGCAAAAAGAAGGAAGGCCAGAATATGGATGTCTCAGTCCTTCTTAAAAAGAGGACAAAATACACATGGGAGGAAATACAGGGCAAATAGAGCATCAGGGATAGGAGAAATGATCATCCAGAACTGCTTCACTTGGGGATCCACCCCATATGCAGGTACTAAACCCAAGCACTATTGCTAATGCCATGAGTACTTACTGGCAGGAACCTAATATGGATGCCTCCTCAGAGGCTCTGCCACAGCCATACTGATACAGAGGAGGATGCTTGCAGCTAGCTATCGGACTGAGCACTGGGACCCCAATAAAAGAGCTAGAGAAAGGACTAAAGGAGCTGAAAGGGTTTACAGCCCCATGGGAAGAACATTATCAACCAACTAAATGCCTCAGATCTCCTAGGGACTAAAACACCAACCAATGAGCACACATGGAGAGACCCATGGCTCCAGTTGCATATGTAGCAGAAGATAGCATTGTCTGGCATCAATGGCAGGAGAGGCCTATGGTCTATTGAAGGCTCCTTTTCCCACTGTTGGCAGAACACCAAAATGCTGAGATGGGAGTGGGTGGTTGGGAGAGGGAGCACCTTTGTGGAAGCAAGAGGAGGGGGATGGAGATGGGATTAGGGGGGGAAAGGGGATAATCTGAAGTGTAAATACAGAGAGTATCCAATGAAAATGGAAAATAAAATAAAACTGACTTTTCCAAGATCTCATATTTATGCATATTATACAGGGCTGCTCTTGGTATTTGTTTACATTCACTGTAGCAAAAGCCTTCTCTGATAATAGCTGAGCAGGGCCCTGATCTATGAGTATAGCAGAAGGTGTTCATATCAAGGTCGTCATAATAAAGTAATCACAACGATGTGATCCTAACAACTTTTTGAAGCTTGTTAGGACTTAGAGAGGAATAGGTGTCTTTTCTTTGAACATACAATATGGAACAGTTTGATTTTACGTTTACAGTATGACATAGCCCAAACTTTGGAAGCATAGATTTAATCATAAACAGGAATGAATTTTTTTTTTTTTTTTTACTTTACTAAAAGATTGCCTTCAAGTCCAAGATGGAGGCAGGCTGGTTCGTCAGCTTCAGAAAGCATTATCATGTGCTTTTAATCTTTTCAGTATTTTTTTTATCATTTTTATTAATTTGTTGACAATTACCTTCAGATAGTTTTTATATATGTTTTACTGCACCTACCTGGTCTTAACATCCCATTGAACTCCCTCCTCTTAGATCACTTTACTGTATTCACATCATTCTGTGATGAACTGGCTTGAACTAGTTTCTACTGTTATCAGAGGGGCACACAAGCCCAAGCTCCCTGCTGAACTATTAACTGTTAATGGACTCTGGGTGAGAAACAGTCACAGTCTGTAGTTTGTACCCACCGCTGTGCCCACCAGGCTGTAATGGATTCCACTAACAATATTTTTGCTTAATTAGTTCTCCCCTTTAAGCTTTGCAAGGCAGTACACAACATTTTATATTTTTATAGTTTTTCTCTAGAATAATTTCTTTATTCCCAAAGTAAACTCCTTAACATTTTTAATGTGAATTGTCTATAACTAATTCTCCGTGGCTGCTTCTAAGAAAAAAGTATAATAAAAAAGTCTCCGTTTGTTAATTTTTAAGGGCTTTACACTCAGGACATAATGATATGCAAATGGATTTCTTTGAGAACTCTGAAATATGTTCCATTTCCATGTGTTTTGACTTTTCACATGTGATTATATGTAATTGTTTTGTCGTTTCTTTGGCTATTTTACTCCATATACAATTTTGTGATTTTATGTATACCCTCAATTTCTACAGTTTATGAAGATGTACCACGATTGCATCCCCTGTTTGCACTTTTTTAAAAAGCAAATATCAAGTACTGACAAAAATGTATTCTTATACTTTTATGCAAAAATGCTTAAAATCTGTACATTTATCTTTGTTTTTTAAAATAAAGTTATTCAATTTAAAAAAAAAAAGAAACAAAAAGCATGTCCTTGTCTCTAGATTCTATATAGTGATGTGACTTCAGTCTCTTGGTTCCTTGTCCCTCCTAACTTTTACTGATGGTGTTCCAATTCGTAAACATACCTGTCTTGTCTGTCATAAAACTTACAAATTAAGTACAGAGTTCCACTATTTTTAGTTTCCCCACATTTTATCATATTCTCTATTTTGATAAATATATTTAACACCAAAATTTCAATGCCAAGATCATACTGGGAAGGTCTACAATGGCTATGCATCCAATTAAGGTACATCTTTCTTTCATTTCTAATCTAATAATTCCTTTCTGCATTTATCATCTCTAGTAAATTTAGTGTGTAGCTAATTCTATAATGTTAGAGACAAGCATTTATTGTGCCTATCTGGAAAGTTAGAAGATATCAACTTCTTCCAAATAACTATCACCTAGATTCTGAAGCAATATCCAGATTTTCTACCATTTTCATTGTCTTTCACACAAAGAATCTCAGTGAAAGAGCAAGGTATGGGATATTACAGATGATTTCTTAGATACATTATTTCCAAATTATTTCTGCATGATGTGCAGTATTTTCTTTCTTTAAATGAGTGTCCAAGTTTCAAGATTTGGCTACCAATATTCTACTAGGAATAGTCTTGGCCATTGGCCATTGTGGAGGTAAATCTCCAACCCAAATAAACTAATGCAAGGAAAACACAACTCAATTAATATGTATCCAAGATGCATGCCTATATTGGGCAGATCTACTACTACACAGCTATGTTATCCCTTAGAAATTGGGGTTTCTCTAGGTCATGTGCTTCTGCTCCATTTTTCTTCTACATCCTCCTCTTCAGTCTTCCTCTCTTCATTTTCACCATTGTTCTCTCTCATTCTCTTCTTTTAACTTTTTAGCTCCATCTTCTCTTCCACTGCCTGATCACTGGCTCTAGCCTTTATTTTACAAGTTAAAGTGAGGAGAAGGTTCACATGAAATCTCCTGAGTATGTGATTCACACCTGGTCTAAGGCAACCCCTCTTGGGGAAGCAGAATTAGCATCAAAATACAAACAGCACTAGGGCAAATCACAAAAGGCCATAGTAACAAATTTTTATCATATAACTTAACAAAGCTGTGATTTCAAAATTATCTCTTTGACTACATGTTAAATATTTTGTGTTGTATATAAATAATTCTTTCCTTAAGGGAAAATTGTACATGTTTAAGACAAATTATATTTATAAATTCCATTTTAAGCTAAATATTTCATATTCTAACATGTATAACATGAACAGTAAGCTTCTGCTTTATGTGTTAGCATCAATTAATACTTTTCCCTGACTGGATATTACTTTGAAGAGTGGAAAGATGGGAAGACCTTGGCAATAAAATGCTCCTGAATAGAAAATTCTTTAGTGAGCAGAAGGCCAAGGATATACCAGAGTACTTCAATGCATGTTGTCTTCAAAAACGAAAATGTGGGCAGACAGCTTATTGCTGTGTTAATGACAACTTATGAAGATGAAACTAACATTTGATTTACACAAGTGTCCTTGGACAGAGGCAATTGTGCCTACTCATATCCACTGCTAGGAGTTGAATTAGTTTTAACCTTTCAGAAAAAATTATCTTTACTGAGTAATGAAGCTCAATGCAGATGTCCACTTAATAGACAAGGCACTTCAAACAGTGAGAGTACAGTATAATAGTATTTTAGGCCTATTTAAAACTGTCTTTTTAAGAGCAAAAAGGCATTTATATAATTTTTAAATGCAATAAACTTGAGACAATGTATCATTTTTTGAATGTAACCTATTACATAAGACTTAGGAGATTAGATAATTTGGCAAACTCTAGACCCTCCATTGAGGATAATATGAAGGATCACAGTGGTCTAAATATGCAACAACCCTTAAAATACTTCTTTCTTTTACAAATTTATTTAAAAAAAAACAAAGATAAATGTACAGTACTTGATTTTTTAAAGGTTTGATAGTGTGCATTAAAATCTTACTAGTTACAATGAGCATAAAGTACATAAAACAAGATGTAACCTGGAAAGAGTCAAAGACTGTAAAGGTTAAGCATAATGGTTTTTCATTTTCTTTTATTTTTTCCTTGAGCTTCATATAATCTGTGAGTTGTTTCTGAGGTGTTCAGAGCTTTCTGAGGTTAGTATCCAATTATCAGTGACTGCATATTATGTCTGCTCTTTTGTAACTAGGTTGTCTCACTCAGGATGATATTCTCTAGATGCATCAATTTTCTTGAGAATTTCATACAGTCATTGTTTCTGATAGCAGAGTAGTACTTCATTGTGTAAATATAACACAATTTTTGTATCCATTCATCTACTGAAGGACATCTGGGTTCTTTCCAGCTTCTGGCTATTATAAAAAAGGCTGTTATGAACATTGTGGTCGATGTGTCTTTGTTGTATGCTGGAGCATCTCTGGGGTATATGCTCAGAAGTGGAATAACTATGTCTTCAGGTTGTAATATGTCCAATTTTCTGAGGAACCACCAGATTGATTTCCAGAGTGGTTGTATCAGTTTACTACCCCACCAACAGTGAAGAAGTGTTCCTCTTTTTCCATATCCTCACCAGCAACTGCTGTCATCTGAAATTTTGATATTAGCCATTCTGGTTGGTGTGAGGTGGAATCTCAGGGTTGTTTTTAATTTGCATTTCCCTGATGGCTAAAGATGTCGAGCACTTCCTTAGATGCTTCTCAGCCATTAGATGTTCCTCAATTGAGAAATTTTTGTTTAGCTCTGTACCCCATTTTTTAATAGGGTTGTTTGATTCTCTGGTGTCTAGCTTCTTGAGTTCTTTGTATACCTTGGCTATCAGGCCTCTATCTGATGTGGGGTTGGTAAAGATCTTTTCCCGCTCTGTTGGCTGCCATTTTGTTTTCTTGGCAGTGTCCTTAGCTTTACAGAAACTTTGCAATCTCATTAAGTCTCATTTGTCAATATTTAACCTTAGAGCAAGAGCCATTAGTGTTCTGTTCAGGAAATTTTCTCTTGTGCCTATGTGTTCTAAGGTTTTTCCTCCTTTCTCTTCTAATAATTTCAGTGTACCTGGTTTAATGTGGAGATCTTTTATCCACTTGCACTTGAGCTTTGTACAAGGAGATAAGAAAGGGTCTATTTTCATTCTTTTGCATGCTGAGTGCCAGTTGAACCAGCACCATTTGTTGAATAGGCTGTCCTTTTTCCATTGAATGTTTACAGCTCCTTTGTCAAAAATCAGGTGACCATATATGTGAGGGCTCATTTCTGGATCTTCTATTCTATTCCATTGATCCACATTCCTATCTCTGTACTAGGACCATGCAGTTTTTAGCACAATTGACTTGTAATATAGCTTGAGGTCAGGGATAGTGATTCCCACAGATGTTTTCTTGAAATATTTCTAAAAATGATATAAACTGTTATCTGAAGTGTAGATGTCATGCCTGAAGAAGATACAGCTCATTGGATTAAATTATTCTAACGGCAAAATATATAATTCAGTAATAAAGGAGTATGAAAAGCAACCGATATTTTTGCTTCAGTTTGAATTTAATCTCTTTACACAGATTTTAGACCGAGAAGGGACTCACTCATGTGTATAGCAGATCACACGGACCCATGAACATCACTTGTTTTCTTGATTTCTATTACTGCTATTGATCTTTCTTAATCTGAAGCTCTTGGATGGTATTTTATGTTATAATTTTAGTATTCTGTTTTATTATTCATTTTTGAAAATTGTATACAATGGACTTTTAACGTTTCACCTCAGTTCCCCACCTAGATCCATACCTATGTCAAAAGATATCATTCACAACTCTCTTAACCCCCTCCCAGTCTCTCTGCGTACTGAGTCCATACACCCCCAGGTTTAGGAAAGGGGTTTATGGGAATTCTATCTTAGAAGCACTCTAGGAGTTCTCAGTTAAATTGCTTTTATCATTTTATATTTGTTTAAGTTATGGCTGTTAGAGGTTGGTACCATAGGATATAAAAGCATACAGACACTTGTGGCAAAATTAATGTTAATCTTTTTTGCTTATTTGATAGAGAGACAGCTCAGAGATGATTCAGGGCCATAGCTGGCCTTCTACACAGCCTGAGTTTCATTTTTAAGGCCTCACATCCACTCAGTATATACCTTGAGTGAACAGAGTCATTTCATCTTTCAGACTGGAAGGGTCTATGCAGAATTTAGCAGCCCCATTGCTCTCATCCTCTGTCACATCATGATGACAGCAAATTCTGAGTGAAAATTCAAAAGTTAAGCCTGAAAACAGAAAGACTGGGAAATTTCAACTTTATTTTCTGTTCTGAGTGCATGACCCCCTGAAACCTTCACTTCTTAAAAAGTACAGGTATTTTAAAGATCTGTCACCCTGAACATGTGTGGCTTACACCTGAACCCTGGGAAGGCATTTTCCTGAATTATATAAGGTGGATATGTGAAATTTAGAATGTAGGTCTCCCGGGTTCTTGGATAAATGATCTTAGACTACAGTAAACATTATTATAAAAGTCTACACAAAGAGTCTACCATTTTGGTTCATGTGTATAGTAATATCACTTAGACTCAGTCCTTCTTGGAAAGGAGAACAAAACACTCACAGGAGGAAATAAAGGAAAATTAGAGGAGCAGGGATGTGAGAAAAGATCCTTCAGAGACTGCCTCACATGGAGAACTACGCCATATGCAGCCACCAAACCCAAGCACTTTTGCTGTTGAAAAGAAGTGTTTACTGGCAGAAACCAGATATGGATACCTCCTCAGAAGCTCTGCCATAATCATACAGATACAGATACAGATGCAAATGGTTGCAGCTAAACATCAGACTGAACACGAGGACCCCATTAAGACCTAGAGAAAGGACTGAAGGAGCTGAAAGAATTTGCAACCTCATGGGAAGAACAACATTATCAATGATGGTTCTTAAATGTTTTTACCTCCCATGTAGCCCAAAACCTACCAGAGGTAGTTAAAAAGAAAGAATACAGGGGTTGGGGGATGGACCTGTTTAAAAACATTTTTGGAGCACCCCCATCTGCTTTATCTGGAAATCAGCAGTCACAAGTAAGCAGGCAGTGGAAACTTGTTCCATTTGCAAACACTCCATGGATACACTAGCAGTCCTATTTGGTAGCATGGGGTTACCAACAGTGTGATATGACCTAGAAGAGACAGCCAGACCTTAGCCTCCTGTCAAGTTAGCAGAAGGGACCCAGAGAGCCTCTCTCAGGGAAACAAAGATCAGCACAAACGTGAGACTCACAAATATTGCAAAGCTGGTTGTACCAGCAACCCAAGCTCTGTGTCCATCATTCCTTGGAGTCCTATTTATAACCTCCAAACATCACGTGTCTTCCATGGGTCTTGCCCCAGCACTGCTCTTTCTTCAGCAAATGTATCCAATCAGTCTATGTCTTCAGAGATGGCAAGAAACTGCAGCACACTACCAGATTTTTGGTATGTTTCTTTAATATGGAATCCTGACAAATGCAGCTCAACTAGGCAATGTAAGGTGGACCAATACATGACTCTTGTTAGCATATATCCTTCATCACATGTTCTTTCACATCCCCTCTTCTGTGTCTACTTCAGTGACACATTCCTTCACAAATCTGCCTTAGCCTCTCACAGGTGTATCCAGTTTAACAAAACATTCCTTCACTTCTTTGCCCCAACAAAACACCATCCAACCGACTTTCCAAAAAAAAAAAAAACCCTTATGTTTCTACTTTGTGGTTTACATTAAGCTTCCCAAACACTAATTCTACTCTAAAATTGGCATATTTGTAACTTTAATTCTGTTTTCAACCTCAGATTTTCTTTACAACATATCAAAACATCTTGATTAGTTTGTGGCCTGTTACATTACTGGCCACTGCTGTCACTCTGGATTACTCTCCAGAACTGTCTGGAATTCTTCATCACATGTCCTACTGGGAAGACTCCTGGAGACACCATATCCTTGAGTCATGTTCAGAAAAAAAGGAACTTTACCCTTACTTCTGGCTTTCATGGTGCTAAGGTGCTATCCATGCTCCTAAAAGCAAAATGAAATCATCAAGCCCACCCTCTCTGAATCCTGCCAGCTGAGATTAAATCTACCTTATGAGGTAAGTTCCATGTAAAATAGGGTAGTGAATAACAGAAAATTGATAAAGAGGTTCTTAGTCAGATTTTCTTGACATTCAACCAGAGGTTGAAAGCAAAACTTAGTATAAAATGCCAAATAAATTACTGTAACACCCTTAGGATGTGTAGCAGAAGACCGAATAATAATATACTAGAAATGGGGAAAATATTGCTATATTTTTCTGTCGTGTTTTCCTTCTAGTAAAATAATATTTCAGGCAATTGACTTTGAAACATTGTTCAGCTTTAGAATTCTATGTGCATTTATTAAAATTATCTGTTTTGTGCCAATCTTTAAGCAGCTTTTCTTGAATGAATGAAGAATTTTATTAGAGCTAATGACATAAAATTGTTTTCAATTCAGTAAGAAAATGGGAATGGTTCACTCAATTATATCTATGAAATCACTTCTTGGACATTCAGTTTTTTCTAATGGAAAAAATAGTCTTTCTGTAGAAAGTTATGAATTTTAGCTCAAGTAAATGTTTTTAGTCAAATACTATAGAGAGTATCAAAATCAGCTAACATGATGAGTTCCAAAATAAATAACAACAGAACCAAAGAAAATTTTAAAAAAGAAAGGAAAGATATTTGGAAAAAGTTTCTTAAAAAAATAATTTGACTTCTGTTATGTAATGGTCAAGTACTGATGAATTAAGTTTAGGAAAGTACTTTATCTCTGCTACTTTATTTTTTAATTATTAATCAGGTTTTCCAAGGAATTAACTAACTTTAAAGATAGTATAAGACAAAACTAAACTACAGTTCACACAATTAAACTAAAAGTTGATTTTTTAATTCATTTCCATTTTAAAGGAAGATTCTTACTTGTTTCTGACAATCTTTAATAATTAGAACATATGTATATAAATACAAAATTAATAAATACAATGAGAATATATCACTGGAGGTTTGACAGCATAGAAGTTACTAAGAATTAGATAATATAACTATAGTTCTGATTTGATGATGCCTTATTTACTTGCTGTTGAAATGATTACTTTGAATATGTTAGGATCAATTTGTTTTAATGTGATGATTTGTTTTTGGTAAAATAATAGAGAATTATTTAAAGTAGGTATTCATATTTATAACTTTATTGGTCTCAGACAGATGTTGAAGGCTGGAGAAATGTCTCAGTGGTTAAGAGCTCAGATGCTATTCCAGAGGTCTTAAGTTCAAATTCCAGCAAACACATGGTGGCTCACAACCATCTGTAGCCCAGGCTGGCTTCGAACTTGTGATATTCCTGCTTATGCCTTCTTCAGCATGTCCTACCAGGATGTGCCACCACAAACGGCCTAGAACCATCTCTAATAAGATCTGATGCCCTCTTCTGTTGTGTCTGAAGACAGCTACAATGTACTTATATAGAATAAATAAATAAATCTTAAACTATTACAGCTAGTGTCCTGAAACAGGTTTTCATGTATCACTATGAGTTACTGACGTGGTCTTTCTACATTGACAAATCGATCTCAAATTCCTGGACTCAACAAATCTTATGTCAGTTTCTCTCTCTCTCTCTCTCTCTCTCTCTCTCTCTCTCTCTCTCTCTCTCTCTCTCTCCCTCCCGGAGAGAGAGAGTAGAAATATATAACTGCCATAGACACTTTCTCCAAGTCAATATTGTCAGAAACAATTCTTTAGTTTGCCCTAAAACAGTTATATAACTGTAAACATTGTATCATATCTTTAATCAACTTATGTCTTACTCGTTAATGCTAACAGCAGTGAGAAGGTATCCATGTGATATTAAAGTAATAGTGTACAAAAGTCAGTATATTAATTAATGATAATATTACTTAACAAGGTATCTAAAATTTATTGTTTATATATTTGGTTTTGATTTTTTTTCTTAATCATTTCAAACCTGCTTTAAATATTCTTTGGTGAAAAGCTACATCTGACCACAATACTCAGTCTATAAAATTCAAAACAAAACAAAAATAAAAAACAATAAAAACCCTATTTCTAAAGATAAAACAGAAGTGGAGGCAAACAAAAAACAAAAAACCCATCTACTCAAAATAGGTGTCTGTTCATTTATATTAAATATTTCTATATATCATAAACATATTTAATATAACTTTAGTGTATTAGCTGATTTAATTCTTCTTGAAGAGATATAATGTGTCTACTTAGGGTGGTATTGTGTATGAATAAGGAAACCTGTCTAGTACAATCTAATATTCTCCCACAGAAGATAGGCAGTAAATTGCAGATTAATGACCATTGTACTAAATAATACGATTAAATCAGGCATTTAATTAGTTCAGAGGGGTCTTCTGGGATAATAGTGTTAAATTGCTCAGTTTAGCACTTTCATTTGGTTTAAAACTTCACTATTTAATCATAAAAGACCATATAAAAGTAATAAAGCTGTTTTTCATTTTTATTATTGCACTTTTGAAGAAACTGGTTCTTGGGGATTCTTAAGAGCTGGTGGTTTGGAATGCACCAAACATTAAGTCCTCACGTGCTCCTGTTGCTGTAGTTGTAATGCATTTGTAGATTACCTGCTTCCTCTCAGGAAAAGCATAAAAATCCCTTTAGTAACAACTCAGTCCTTTGAGTACAAAGGAAGAGTGGTATCAACTGTAATATGTGTCCAGAAAACACAGAATTAATACTTTGTACACTGACTGTATTCAGTTTGATCATTTGTCAGCATGGACCACGGCGATGTACTTTAATCTTAAGTGCATTACACATATTCGTTGAGACAGGGGAGCAGGTGTACAAAAGCACTATTTAAATTTTTCTTTTCTATCAATGCTTCAAACAGTATGGCTAAAAATTTGTGAAATAAAATCAAATCCATCTCGCATTTCCATTGGCTGATACAACATAATGAGTCTATTTAGAAGTTCTGAATGTGTCTTTACAAACACAAATCTACTCATATATTCAACATAAACAAATAAACAAACTCATTTTAGTAGATTTAAAGTCAGTTTTAAATTTAAAATTGTAGTTTTAGAGTACTAATAAAGCAGACAGCTCCTTGTACTACATACTCTGTGTATTCAGTAAACAAATTTTTATTTGGGGCCTTTGAGAAGATTTTAATGTGCATTAAAGCATCCAAAATGTCTGAAATACATATCAGTGACTGAAAATAACATGTGTTTGATATTTTGAGGTTTCAACATTCATTAAGTTCATTAGGAGTAATTCCTGGATGTTTACACATGAGCTACCAAAATTATAAAATCACAGATCTCTGGACGTATCAAAAAGATCTTTCAAAGAGAGCTTTCGCTGCACTGAATGAGCTTGTTGAAGCTAAACGGCTGCTGCAAACAGCTTTGAACTGGAAAAAAAATGAAAGAACTGACATTGAAATGTCCATTAATTACTAACAGAGAAAATGTTTTGTATAAAATAAAAGTTATTGAGATATCAGTCCTAGCAATAATGCCAGAAACATAAAGATTTACAAAATTTCACAGTTCTTGTCAACATGAAGGCCTTCGTGACAATGATCAGCAATGGAGCCTGTGAACATGTTATTGTCATAAAAGAGCATGTGGTACATCACATCAGTGTCTCTATCCAGAGCACAGGGCATATTATTTCCATTAACACTTCTGATATCAGAGATTTTCAGACAATGCTATACAGTGCAATAGATGAAGATTAACTGTTAAAGATCAAAGCAATGTCAAGTGATCATGTATTTAAGAAATAAACAGTTTCTAGACACTTGGGCAATGAATGGAGGAAAATGGAATGATAAAAGTACTAAGTAAGGGCAAGTTATAGGCCTAAATCCTGTGTTCTATCAGCAAGTCCATTGCAGGAAACGATAAGGGAGCTTACTGGGTACTTTATCAGCATTGGAAATGCATATGCCCCACACTACAATAAAAACAAAACATGGAACAGGCTCGATGCATTCCATCACGATGGGAAGAGGAGAGCATATTAGTACCATATATCAATACTTTCTACTAGTATCTAAAGCCATTGAGGCATACATGATGTTACAGAAAGTTGAGAAAACAAGATTTTGTTGCTTTACTCTCTCAAGCTGGCTGTTTTGTTCATGAATTGTAAAACATGAGATAATTCCCAGGAAAATGAATGCAACGCACATTCTCAGTACCAACATCCAAACTTTAAGGTAAGTCTCCAACACTGAAGATGATATACACTTTGAAAATTGGGAAAAGGAAAAAGGTTGAAATAATCTCTATAGTACTTTCAAACCTAGCACTATGCATCAGCCTCGTCCATTCATTACTGGAGTTGATCAGCACATTATGCTTTTAATCACTTTCCTTTTCAACAATGTCACTAGCCACAGTGACGAACTCTTTAGTTGTACATGACTCCCCATCTCTGCTAAAAGTGCTTCAATTTCTTTCAGACAATTGAATTATGTTATGATAGATGCAGAATTTATTATCTCTCTTCAATATTCTTTTGTTCTTTTCATTAAAATATCAATGCAATGACCAAAATTCTTCCATCTGGATGATGAATACACAGCTGAGTCCCAAGACTACAACCAGAAACAGTAACAAAGGAATCCATTGGGATGGTCAGATCCTGAGCAACTACTTACTCTGAGTATATTTCCTATTCAATTTTACCTGTTTTGCATAAAACATAAATTAGGAAGTGCTGGAGACACATATTAACATTTCAACAAATACTTTCTAAATATGGCAAAATTTCTTAAACATTAAAATTTTCTCAGAATTATTGTTTTCATATAGCAAACTAGGCAAGTAAATAAACTAACAGAAAAGGTAAATGGCAAAAAAAAAATCAACTTTTAAATGAAATAAGTTGTGTGAATTTGAAGTTTGACTATTTTATCTCCTGCATTATCAATCATAATTTTCTGACTTTCCCCCATATTTAGGACATGAATTACAAAGCGCTGACATAGCCGAAAGAATGGTAGAGGACATGCACTTCCAAGCTGAAATGATTCAGAATCAGTTCTATCCCCACCGCCTTGTAACACTAACATTAGGCTCTGAAATGGGATATGACGCAGCAATTAAAGACTCACTGCTTTTTCAGAGGATGTGATTTAAGCTAAAAACATACATCTGGAATTATTCACAACAGTAAGTTGTAATTTTACTTCCTCAGATGATGGAATGAGATGATAGCAGAACCCAAGCTCTGTGCACAGCTTGGGCTGAGCCCACAGTAGTTCTTTCTTGTTCAAACTATCCTTAGTCCAAGGCCTTGAAGCATCTAATGTCCATACAATCCGATCTCCCAATCTGACTGTTTCTAACTGGATTCTCCCAGCTTCTCACTATATTTTTCTATTGGGAAAACCGCCTCTGAATTCCACAAAATAAACTGAATTCAACCTACTGCCTGCACTCTTTCAAATGAATTTGGTCCCTGAAGTCTCCCAGCCCATGTTGTTCACTTGAGTCACTTCTGTGTCCTGTCTGTTCTTACGATAGTTGGGTATATCCTATCTCTGACTCACTGTCAGATCTTTTTCTGATTCATCACTCTGTCTGATCCCCAGTTAGACATCACTCTTAAACATGGCTGTTTCCTTCTACAAATTAAACTTACCTTCCTTGATGGGGATAAAAGGTATGTACTACTGGTGTGTTTCTATTCCAGCCCACTCATAATATAATCCAGTGTGTGTCTGCATTATTTCTGGACCATGTATTTGGATGTGATTCCTTGCTAGAGAGACCATGTGGCTAAATAAAATTTCTTCTACTGACAATTACCTGAAACTCCAGCTCTGAGATCTACTACCCTATTTTGTACTGTGTGGACATTTGACTCATGTTTGCCCCAAAACTGCCCTTTATATGTATATGATTAGAAAAACTAAAATAAAATCTTGAAAATCTGCGTGCCTGTATTTAGTATCTGTTTGTCTGCCTGTCTATCTATCCCAATCACTAGCTCTTGCCCCTTCTTTCATGTGGATAAGACAGGGTTTCATGTATCTAAGGTTATTGACAAGAATGACATGGAACTCCTTTTACAGCTTCCATCCCCAAACTGCTGGAGTCTTAGTCGGGATTTCTATTCCTGCACAAAACATCATGACAAAGAAGCAAGTTGTAGTGGAAAGAATTTAATTGGCTTATACTTTTAACATTGCTGTTCATCACCAAAGAAAGTCAGGACTGGAACTCAAACAGGTCAGGGAGCAAGAGCTGAAGCAGAGGACATGGGGGGATGCCACTTACTGGCTTGCTTCCCCTGGCTTGCTCAGCCTGCTTCCTTATAGAACCAGGTCTACCAGCCCATGGATGGAACCACCTGTGGAGCCCAACTGGACCTGCAAGGAAGACAGGACACTCCAGATTCTTCTCAACAGCCTTTATTCAGGAACACCTCAATGCTGATACAGGAACCCTAAGTGCTGAGAGCACCGTCCTTTTATCCTTCTCAGACTGAGGTTATGTGACTTGTCCTCCTGGGATTGGCAGAGTGGGGATCACCTTATTAGCATAATGCCGTGGGGGCGTGAGCAGTTATGTACACGCCCAGTCAGGTTGTTTATTTCTAACCAAGCTGGATGTCCGCACCATTTTGGCAGGGCGGCCGAGCTGCTCCTTACAACCACCCACAATGGGCTGGGTCCTCCCCCCTTGATCACTAGGAAAGAAAATGACTTACAGCTGAATCTTATGGAGGCATTTTCTTTCTCTGTGATAACTCCAGCTTGTGTCAAGTTGACACATAAAACCAGCCAGTATGGCGGGTTTAATATGTAGATATGACCTTGAGAACAAAATGTAATACTTTTTAGATTAAAGTTAAGTACAGGATTCTCAGGGAAACAAAAGGTGTCCCTAAGGTGCAAGGCAATGAAGAACAGTGAAGGAAGTTCTTGTCTGCAAGAGATATCAATTGATCAACTGAGATCTTGATAAATAAATTAGGCTTCAGACATTCCTCCCTTCTTTTCACTTTTATTAATTTAAATATATATTTAATAGCATTACTTCATATCTACTGGTGGTTATCAAGAAGGCTATCAAGAATTAAACTTATTTTGACAAATGATAAAGGTTTATTATATTTTTATTATTTTAAATAATTTTTAAATTCTAATATATTTCGATCATATTCTTTTCCTGCCCTAAGTACTTCCAGATACGTTTGCCTCTTCCCACCTTTGAAATTTTTTATTCCTCAGAAATGAATACAACACCAAAACCAAAAATAAAAATAAAAGCACATCCCCAAGCAAAACAAAAACAGAAGCAGAAACACTAAACTGTTACCAAATAAAAGCCCACACAAAAATAGTTTTGGAGTCCAATTACATGTTGGACAACTACTCTTGATCCTAGTGTGGTCGAGATATTCAATGTTGCACTATTAGAGAAAACTGATTTTCCTTCTCAAATCAGATATAATTGACAGTTTAGTTTTTATCCTTTATCCTAGTGGCTAAGGTTCCATTCATTCATTCACCCAGTCATTCATTTATTTATTCACTTTTTTAGATTATAAGTTGATAGAACAGCCTGGGAAATGGGACAAGAATCAGAAACTGACTCATTTTTAATCTCAGGAATACCATAAAAACGTAATCAGAAACCATATCTTGTATAAAGAAGACCTATTACAGGCCTTACATATGCTGCTACAGTCTCGTCTCACTGAATTCTATGGGTTTTAATCATGTTGATTAGCTTGCCTTATTTTATTGGTTTCCTTAATTCCTTCTGACTTAGATACTTTCCATCTCCTCTTCAATAGAATTCCTTGATCTCTGAGGTGAAGCAATTATAGAGACATCCAATTTAGGGATAAATGTACCAAGGTCTTTACTGTATGAACAAGGGCATGCTGTGGGTCCCTGTATTTATTTACTTCTTCTAGAGGAGGAATATTGTCCCGTGATGACTAAACTAGGTGCTTGTCTATGAGTGTACCAGAATATCCTTAAGAGTCTATGTAACATAACATTGCATTTATTTTATTTAGTCTAGTGACATTTAGCTTTTTTCCAGGGCCCTGATCCACCTTGATTCAGGTTCTTGGTCACCAAAACCACATTGGATATTGGTTCTATTTCATGGAGTGAAGATTAAGACAAATCAATAGTTGTTTGCTTTCTCTCAGAAGCTTCTTGCCACCATTACCCTAATGTGTCTTGCAAGCTATACATTATTGCAGATAAAGACATTGTTGCTGGATTGGTACTAATGTTTATCTTTTGAGAGCTGTACAGAGTATACACTTGCATCAAAGATGCTGGAACATAGGGGCGAAGTCTCTATGTAGGCACCAAATCAACATTTTCACATTTAATGTGCAGTAGGTGTTGTCCTCAACAATGGGACCATGTTGTCAGTTTGTATGGAACGGCTTGCAGTCTTGGCAGCTGCTGGTGTTACCACACTACAGGTGTTCGGATGTGAGAGAATGGGACTAACCAATGAAAAAGACTCTTTTTTTCTTGCTATTCATGCTATAGCAAACTTGATTCTGAGCATCAGACAAAGTGTGGAATCACAAGGTCAAGCCACATGTGGAGAAGATGCATTTCCTTGTAGAGGCATCAATGAGCAATCTGATGGAAACTCACTCCCATCGTCTACATCTCAGGGGTGTGAAAAGTCATCCTAAGAACAGCTCATGTTTTGAATAAACTGAGGTCCCAAGATTCTCATCCTTTTTCTTGGACATTTTTCACCAGCACTCAGCATTATCTTTATAGGACTCAATACTTCCACAGTGTTCTTTTTTCTTTTGTATTTGCTTTATTAGTTATTCTCTGTATTTATACTTTAGATGTTATCCCCTTTCTACCAATCCCATCCCCCCCATTGCCTTCATGAAGGTGCTCCCTCTCCCAAACACCCTCTCCCATCTCAGCACCTTGTCATTTCCCTACACTGGGAAAATGAGTCTTCACTGGACCAAAGGCTTCTCCTCGAATTGATGCCAGAGTGTTTTAACAACCGTGGTTTGGAAGTTCCCCTGGAACACTTTGTCCAACAACTCAATTAAACATGATCCGATGCCAATAATGAAACTGTCATTTGCTGATAAAATGTGGCCTGGTGGGACTCTGTTTCTCCATTGTTTGATTACATTTGATCACCTTCATATATGTATATATTTTAAGTGTCTACTATATTTGGTTTCCATAGTACCCCCTCAAAACTCTTAATTATAGCTGTCCCCAAGAGTTCACAAATTCTTCTGCCTTTCTCAATTGATCCTCCAATTACACTATTTCCCAATCTATCTATAGATATCTATTCTATTTCCCTTTCCTATTGTGATACATCAGCTCCATCTGGTTCTTTGCTCTGTACTTATTCTCCTTGCCTCTGTGGGTTGTAGCTTGGCTATCATTGCCTTTGCAACTCATATTCAAATATAAGCAATTACATACCATATTTGTGTTTTGTGGGTCTGGGATACATCATTAAGGATGTTTTTTTGAAGTTTCATCCATTTGCCTGCATATTTTATGATGCACTTTTAAACTTCTGTATAAATATATGACATTTTCATTAATTTATTTATATATTCATTTTATATTCCAATGTTAGTCTCCATAACCTCTCCCTTTAAAATTAAACAAGAATGAACCACTCTTTCTATTACCTCCCACTCCTTCTTCTCGGAGAAGGGTAAGGCTCCTTGGGTACCACCAAGCCCTGACACATCAAGTCAAAGCAAGACTAGCCACATCCTCTCCCACTGAGCAAGACAAATCGTCCCAGCTAGGCAAAGGTGATGCAAAGAAAAGCAACAGAGTCAAGGACAGCCACTGTTCCAATTCTTAGGGTACCCATAAGAAGAGCAAGGTACACACTTACTACAAATTAGTATGGGTCCTAAGTTCAACCTGTGCATGTTCTTTGGTTGGTGGTTCAGTCTCTCTGAGCCCCCAATGCCTTGGTAAGTTGACTCTGAGGGGTTTTGTAGTGTTCTTATCCCCTCTAGTTCTCCAAATTCTATTCCCTATTATTCCATAACACTCCCCAAGTAAGTCTTTTATTTTTTTTTATCTGTTTTCATCAGCTGCTGGATGAAGCTTCCCAGAAATGGTTATGCTCGTCTCCTGCATGCAAGCAGAGCAGTGTATCATTAGAAAGATTTGCTTTCTCCTATTGGATGGGTCTCAAGTTGGGACAGTCATTGTCTGGCTGTTCTCTGGAAGTCTTCTCCAACTTTATCCATGAATATTTTGCAGGGAGAACAAATTTTGAGTTGAAGGTTTTGAGTGTGGGTTGGTGTCTCTGTCCTTATACTAGAAATCCTACATGGCTATAGGAGGTGCCACTTCATTTTCCATCTCTCCATCTTCTAGGAATCTCAGCTCAGGTCATTCCAGGAGCTTTGAAAATTCCTGTTGTCCACCTTGACCCAAAGATAACCCCCACCAATATCCATTCTGTCCTGAGCTCTCTCATATCCTCCCTCTTGCCCCACCTGATCCCCTTTCCTCTGTTCATGTCCTCTTCTGACACACCCAGATTCCTCCTTTCACCAACCTCCAATGTATATTTTATTTCCTCTTCTGACTGGGATTTAAGCATCCTCCTTCTCTGGGTCTATGGATTATAAAATGGTCATTCTGTTCTGAGTGGTTAATGTACACTTATGAGTATATACTACACATATCCTTTTGGCTCTATGTTACCTCACTCAAGATAATGTTTTCTAGTTCTATCCATTTGTTTTCAACTTTCATGTTGTCTTTCATTTTTAATACATGAGTAGTATTTCACTGTGTAAACAAAAAACATATTCTTGGGACATCTAGGTTGTTTCCAGCTTCTGGCTGTTATGAATAAAACTGCTGTGAACACGGGTGAACAAGGATCCTTGTGGTATGTTGGGGAAACTTTTGTATAGATGCTTAGGAGAAACAGATCTGAAAAACCACAAAATTTATTTCCAAAGTGGTTGTACAAGTTTGCACACACACCAGCAATAGAGGAGTGTTCCCCTTGCTACACATTCTTACCCGTGTGTGTTGTCACATCAGTTTTGAGGTTTTGATCTTACCTATTCTGACTTGTATAAAATGTAATTTCAGTCATTTTCATTTGTATTTCTATAATAACTAAATATGTTGAACATCTTGACATGATTCTCAACCACTAGAGATTCCTCTATTAAATATTCTCTGTTTAACCATATGCTCATTTTTTAATTTAGTTATTTGGATTGTTAATGTTTACCTTCTTGAATTCCATATATATATATATGTATATTTGGATATCAGCTCTCTTTATTACATAGTGTTGGTGATGGTTGTTTCCCATTTGGTAGCCTGTCATATTGTCTAATTGATTGTGTCCTATGCCTTACAAAATCTTTTTGGAGTCAGAATATTTCATTCATTAATTTTTTTTATCTTAGTGCCTCAGCTCTTGGTCTTTTGTTTTGTTATCCCTTATACCAATGAATTCAAGGCAGTTCCCCAATTTCTTTTCTATTAGATGTATTTTGACTGGTTTTATGTTGAGGTTTTTAATCCACTTGGACTTGAGTTTTGTTCAGGTTAATAAATATGAATATGGATATACTTGCATTTCAACTTTTACTTTGCTGAAAACCCTTATGAGCTATAGGAGATCCCTGGCAGATTTTTTGGGGTTACTTATGTATGCTATCACAACAGCTATGAATAGTGATACTTTCACTTCTTTTCTAACTTGTATACTCTTGATCTCTCTTATTTGTCTTATTGCTCCAGGTAGACCTTGAAATAATATATTCAGTAGATAAGGAGAGAGTGAAAAGTCTTCCCCTTCCCCTGGTTTAGTGAAATTGCATCCAGTTTCTCTCCATTTAATTTGATGTTGGATATTGTCTTGTTGTACATTGTCATTATTATATATAGATATGTTTTTTGTACCCCTGATCTCTCCAAGGCTTAATATGATGGGGTACAAAATTTTGCTTAAAGGTTTTTTAGCACTTAAAGAGATGACCATGTTTTGTTTAGTTTCTCAATTTATTTATATGATGGCTTACAATGATTGATTTTTTTAATATGGAACCATACCTGCATTCATGGAATGAAGCCTTCTTGATCTGGTTAGTGATGTGGTCTTGTATTTGGTTTGTGAGTATTTTATTGAGTATTTTAACATCAATATTAACTAGGAAAATTGGTTTGAAATTATTTTTGTAGAATCTGTGTAACCTAGGTAACAGAGTTACTTTTGCCTCATAGAATTGGTAACAATGGCTCTTCTATTTCTATTTTATGAAATAGTTTGAGGAGCATTGATATTAACTCTTCTTGGATAGTCTAATAGAGTTCTGAGATAAATCTGACCTATATTAGTGGTTTTTGAGGTTCTGCTTCTTGGATTTTTTGCTTCATCTTCCTTCTCCTCCTCCTCTTCTTTTTTCTCAACTCTTTTTATTTCTTTTTTATTCTTCTACTTGAGAGACTTTTAACGATTGCTTCTATTTCTTTAGAGTTATAGGACTATTTACATTGTCTATTTAATGTTGATTAAATCTATTAATCTATTATCTATTAATCTAAAAATCTATTATCTATTGATCCATAAATTTATAAATCTATTATCTATTAAAAATTTATCTATTTCATTTAGAATTATCTCTTCAATAATTTCAGTTTTTTTTGTAAAATATAAAACGCATCTTTGCAATAAATGATATATTTTTTAAGTTGAACAACTTTATTTTAAAAACAGAGATAAATGTACAGACTTTAAAAGCATTTTTGCAAAAAACTATATGAATATATTTTGTCTGTACTTGATTTTTTTTAAAGGTTTGATAGTATGCATTGAAAACTTACTAGTTACAATGAGCATAAAGTACATGTAAAACAAAACATAACATGGAAATAGTCAGAATTCTCTTGGTGTATATAGGTTAAACCTAATGATCTTTGAGTACCAAAAATTGCCACAAGGTTATATTCCTAACTTTTGGATTATTAATGATTTAAGGTCTAGGTGTACCACACTCAGAGGGCGCTATACACTTATTTTTTCTAAGAAGGACTGAGGCTTCCACCTTTTGGCCTTCCTTCTTTTTGAGCTTCATATGGTCCGAGAGTTGTATCTTGGGTATTCAGAACTTTCTGGGGCTAGTATCCAATTATCAGTGACTGCATATTATGTCTGTTCTTTTGTGACTGGGATACCTCATTCAGGAAGATATTCTCTAGATCCATCCATTTTCCTAGAAATTTTGTGAAGTCATTGTTTGTAATAGCTGAGTAGTACTCCATTATGTAAATGTACCAAAATTTCTGTATGCATTCATCTTCTGAAGGACATCTGGGTTCTTTCCAGCTTCTGGATACTATAAATAGGGCTGCTATGAATGTTGTGGAGCATGTGTCCTTATTATATATCTGAGCATCTTTGGGGTATATGCCCAGAAGTGGAATAACTGGGTCTTCAGGTAGTACTATGTCCATTTTTCTGAGAAAGTGCCAGACTTATTTCCAGAATGGTTATACCAGTTTACAACCAACCCCACAATTTTCTAATATTAGCAAATAGTTAATGCTTCAAACTTAAATGGCCCCTTTAGACTGAAAAATGTAGCATAACTAAAAAGTAAAACTATCCTGGAATATGTAGTTATCTCGTAAAATTAGTAGGCTCATATCTTATATTTTTGACCTGCAGTCTGTATATGCAGTCTTTTCTAATTTTTTCTAAATCTGGACAAAGCATTCAGGTTATGAGGTTTTAAATAAATATGATGGGCTTCTCCTTACTTACTTGTATGAAACTCTAAAGGGCACTGTGTTTGGCTGATAGGGGATTTTCTCAAAATTCCTATGTTTCTGATTAATCATAATCTCTCGCACAAAAATCATATCCAGATGTCAATAATGCAAAGGCAATCCTACACTATGAAGGGAATATGGCCAGAGAGGGAAATATACTACTTTTGTGTGGTAAACCACATAGTATTGATACTTTCTGTCATTGTATATTTCTAATTCCGTATTATGACATATTGTATATAAGAGCTACAAGTTGGAATGCATATAGTTGTGGCTATAAATATTGTGTGCCATTAAAGCGCTCATAAAACTTGAAAAAAATAGTAGTAAATCCACTTAATATCTTTTCAACACTCTAGTGGGTAGGGACTTCATTTTTCTAGCTTAAAGCAAGACATATTTTTCTGCTTTGACCCCTGTTTTTTTTAATTTATGTAAATTTATTAGCCACAATATTCACTAAAATTTAAATATTCTTAAGATCATAAAATGTTAAAGGGAGTCATAAAATTGTGTTCTTTAGTATTTGGTATAAGCAAATGGTTTTGATTGTCATCAAAAAAGACTACCTGTCATCATTGTTATGAATTCTAAATATTGTGGGGGGTGTCATTACATACAGCCACCATGAAAATAAGTTTTAAAACATACTACTAAAATGTTCAGATAAAATGGGAGATATTCATTTATATGAAAGGAAATTACTATTATAGATGGACCTGATTTGTTTACTTTCTTTTGTTCATTATTAAAGGAAAATTTCATAGATTTGTTACATTCTTCTGAAACAATTTTCATGACAATTGAATAAATAAATGTGTGTGTGTGTGTGTGTGTGTGTGTGTGTGTGTGTGTGTGTGTTTTCTATCGAAGGAATCTACAAGCTGTTCAAGAATCAGTTTGAGTATTTTTAAATAATTTTCCTTTAGAGTTTAGTTTAATTAATATGAAAAATATAAGAATATATCATCTAAATATGTTTAATAATTCTGAGATAGTTTTCATAATCAATATTAAATTTCTTAGAAATAATAATTCCATGGTATGAAAACTTCAGAAAGAGTCATCAAGTTATATGCTCATAAATATCACTGTTACACTTGAGCGATGAGGTACCCACAGCATTGACTACTTCTCAGAGAAAATAACTCATCACAAAATACTACACCCTTGCCAAAAATGTTTTCATAGCCTTTGGAAACAAAGTACTTAATAACTAGGCTCATTAAGGCTAATGGTAAAACGGTGAAATTAAATATTTCTATAAATCATTTCATTAATAAAACACAGGGTACATTAAAGAACTATTGAACTGTTAAGCTTTAATATTTCAGAATCTACATTTTATAAGCATTTCAATTAGCACAGGTTGAGAATGTTCACAGAAGACACTGTACAGGGTAGAAAATACTCGCTTGGCTACATAAATAACATCAGGACAAACATGCTTTTTTTTAGAATATGTCAGTGCAGGGCAACATTTTATATAAACATAATATAGCTTACACAAATTCATCCTGTGCTGTAGATCTGTGTGTTTAAGGATATGTGTGCATCTAAATATCCATAAGCACATTCTGTGTCTTACAGCTGCCAAGATCTATCTGAAAGATTCCCAGACTGTGATAACCATCTGTAGCTCACTGTTATCTTATCATTGCCTTTATTAATCATGGGAAACTTGAAAGATATTTGATCAGATTAAAGGAGGGACTACTGGAGCCTATACGTGAACTAAGGGCTTGTAGAAGCCTCACCATGAATGTTCTATATACATAAGAGATGAAAATGAGCAAGGGTGGTATTCTACATTGGCACAGGACAGAATGATCACAAAATAAATCGCAAATCAAAAAAATAATATATATGGTCTTGGGGTCCCTCTTATTAAAAAGCTTTGCTTTTCTACATAGCATTTAATTTTGTTCTTAAGACAACCAGTTTCATGTAAATTTCTGTGTGTATGCCTGTGTATATATATTAAAAAGCTTTCCGCTGTACACTTTGATGAACAGGGGATGGGGTGGGGATAATCAGCGGGTAGATTCAATTTTACCCTCAAGCCACAGTCTCTGCTCCAATTCTGAAAGCTTGTAATTTGCCAGGGACTGCATATTAGCTTAGGGGATGTGGGGAGCTAAAGCACAAGAAAAATACCGGAACTCCTGGCAGAGATGTGCAACAAGAGAGAGCCCAGGATTCAGAGAAGCTGAGTAAACATCTAAATTCAAATCCCTTGTTTGCTATAATGTTTTCTGTGTTGGGAAATGAGTCCTCACAGCTTGCATTCTGCATCTCTGAGAAAGGCATTCAGGTAACTTTTGCCAGACTTGTGTTTGTTCTGGCTTTGGAGAACTGAGGTCCCTGAAGTTTTCTCATTTGAAAGTGTATGTTGGGGCATCTGTTAATTAATGCAGCGTTCTTTCCTGAGAGAACTAGGAGAAGAGACATTTTTAAAGATGTCTCTTTTAACAATTGCGTTTCCAGAAAAACAAAATACCCTCTAAAAATAGCTCCCCCAAATGATGTGTTTCCTTCTTCCCAGATTCTGTGCTAGATCAGAAATTGTTTCGAATGTTAGCCTGGGGGGGAAAGGACATGGTGCCATATCAAGTTCAGGAGCTAAGAAGACTTGCAAATTCTCCTTTCGAGTCCAGGAGACCCGACGCACCCAACAGAGAGTTCAAAGGTCATGATTGTCGAGTTTCAAAATGGTAGCTCCACAGAACCTGTCTTCAGGAGTTTCCACGAAGAAAAATGATCGTGGGTAGTAGATGTGGAGGTGGACTTCCTGATTTCCAGAATTCTTGTGAAATCTCTATCCAAGCATAAACACCACCCAACTCTCTATCAAATGTGACCCATGAGGGACAACCAAGGAAAAAAAAATGTGTTCTATGTTCAACGTACTGTTAGCAATCGGTAACCGCATGACATCAGCTGGCAAATCCACAAATTTCCCAAACCCAGAATTATAGAATTGATTTTTTATATCCTTTTAAAAGATATATTACTTGAGTTTTAAAACAAGAATCCTTGCCATGAGGCATGGAAAGAGAATCAAATAATGAACATTCATATAAATGAATGATTACCACACTGATATTTACACCAATTTAATACAGTTTTCAACTTAAAAAAATCTACATCAATCCTTTAAAAATAAACCTAGAAATAGGAAGATGGCTTAGAGGGTAAGGAGTATTCACAACTTTTTATGGGACCCTGATACCCTGAGTTCTACCCTAAAATCTGCATAAGTTAAGACAGAGAAAAGAAATGAAATTGTCCCTTGACCTCCACACACACCCTAACATTCACTTCTAAATGAATATACAGCATATACACATATAAAAACAATACATTTAATTTCCTGGAAAATAAACCTAGAACAACTGTTCTTTTAAATAATCATTTTATTGGATATTCTCTGTAATTACATTTCAAATGTTATATATAAAAGATTTTATTAAATTTGGTTTCTCTTTACCCCAATTTTAATTTTTTGATAAAATAAGCACTTAAATACATTTGATATCTAAAATAATACTTTTTACTAGGATTATTTATGCATTTCAACATGTGCATGCATCTCTTAAGAACACTGAAAATAGATGATAGCATTTTTTTATTAATTGGGAATATTTATGCTTAATAAGCAATGTATTACAAGTGGAGATTTGAGTGGTTAATCATTTTTATTATCATGTGTACTCTGTAAACACTGTGTTTCTAAATGGATCAGAATATGATGTGGAAATAAAAGTATGCAATAGATTCAATGTATCTGAATGTTAAATACATCCCTGGTTCAAACAGACTGGAGATAAAATATGAAATGCTTCCAGTGGCTTTTTCAGAAACATGTGAACCGCATTTGCAATTTGGAAGGAGGTCACAGAGTTGAGGAAAATGCAAATGCAGAATATCAAAGTATATAGTGTTTTAAAATTAATCTTTTAAATTGAAGATAAACTGATATGTTTATTATGGCATTTCCATGTATATGATTTGTTTTGCATCATGATACATAATATAACCAATAAATGGTTACTGGTGATTACCTAAAATTTTGCAGTATTGAAAAACCAATCCTTTACTATTCAGCCTTAATATTATAATATAATATGTAAATTTCATAGTACAAGATGTTTAGTATACAAGATTTTTTATTGATAATAATCTAGGTTAGTTCATTACAAAGGAAAGGTCCATTTCAGTAGCAAGGTGACAATATCTTTAGTATCATTTGGTTAGAAGGATAGCCTACAGTGAGGGGTGGAAAATAAATTCCCTCAGCTCAAAGACTGTACACACTGTTTCTTAGTTCTGAGACTTGCTAGAAATAATATTTCAGTTTACTCCACTGCAAAATAAGTTTGAGTTTCTTGTGAAGTTACTGTGAGGGTTCCAGAGGTTAATACTTTCAAAGCACTTAAGTCAGTTGCTAGAAAATAACAAAGCTTCTGTAAATACTGTCTGCCATCATTTTTCTATCATTTGCATCTATCTGGTGCAGCCAGGGTCACCCTCACCCTTCAGTGGAGCTGCCCCTTGTCTCAGAAGCCTGCATGTAGGATATTCATAAACTTCTGTACTAATTTACATTTTGTGCTGAAATTCCTTCTGTAATAGGAAAATGATCTTGAAGGGACATTTCCTGCTATCGAAAAATTTCAACTGCAGTCTGGTAAGTTGAAAACAGCAGGTACTAAATATAACCCCTATTCCGAAAAGTAAAGAAGAAAGACGTTCACGACAGGATTTGGAAAGACAAGATCAAAATCATTGTGCAAACATTAGCACAACTGAGAATCATGAATAATTTTAGGACGTTCAAGGACAGTGAGTTCTGAATAGGGGTTTCTCTTTCATTCCTTTGAGTTCAGTAGAAATGAGAGACCCTCTGGTGAGACCTGCAAAAGGCTAGAGAGAGCCAAAGAGCTGGGAAGACACAGGGAACACTAGTTAGCTTTGGTAGTTTTTTATAAGGAGCTCACACTGGCTACTTATTGTGTAGATGGCATTATTTTATTCTGTTTTTGAAATTGAGCAGAAGCAAATAAAATAGATGCCAAAACAGTCATTATGAAAGTGATTTGTTCTTTCTTATGTTATTCATCAAGGACCATTGACTTCATGTAAGCCAGAAGGTTACTGCCCAAAACTGGAATAGTCATGAATTGCCAAGACTGCTTATGAACAGTTAAGATGATAGGCAAAAAGTGTTTGTGACTTCCATAGCATGTGCCTGATGGTGGTCAATGATAAACTGAATGGTGGATATCAAAACACAACACCTATGTACTTATAAGCCTCTAAAAGGACTGTTCAATCAAAGATAAATAATTATGTACATTTCTTCCTTAAAGAAGATTAGAGAACACTGAATATGGGGTAATAGCAACCATTTGTCCTCTACTGAGAAATAACAGATTAACTTCATTTCTTCAACTAATTTATTCTTGCAAATTTTATTTTCTTTTTATTGTATTTTATGTATTTACATTGCAAATGTTATCCTTTTTCCTGGTTTACCATCTCTCTCATACCCCCTCCCCCTGTTTCTACAAGGATGCTCTCCCTCCCCTAACCCACCCCAACATTAACACCCTGGCATTCCTCTATATGGGAGAAAATAGCCTTAATAAAAACAAGAGCTTCTCTTTGTATTGGTGCCTGACAATGCCATCCTCTGCTACATTGTGGCTGGAGCCATGTGTCTCTCCATGTAGACTCTTTGGTTGGTGGTTTAGTACCTGGGAGCTCTTGGGGGTCTGGTTGGTTGATAATGTGGCTCTTCCTATGGGGTTGCAAACCCCTTCAGCTCCTTCAGTGTTTTCTCTAATTCTTCCATTAGGGTCCCTGTGTTCAGTCCCATGGTTAGCTGCAAGCATCCTTATCTGTATCAGTAAGGTTCTGGCAGGGCCTCTCAGAAGACAGCTATGTTAGGCTCCTGTCAGCAAGCATTTCTTGGCATCATTGTTTACTCAGTAGATAGAATGGGCAAATTTATGAGTCAGAAAGAGATTTTTATCTCTTTATATTGTATGCCATTCAAATTGAGGTAAATACATCTATTGTTTCAAATAAATATTTATTCATGGTGAAAATCTTCCAAAATCTATTGTTACCTTAAATAATTGTTTTCTCAATTCTTTATGAGTGTCACATTATGTACTCCAATCTCAGTCAGATCTCTGTCTCTCCATATCTAAGATGTGACCATGTAAATTACTCCCCTCCAAATGGAGTAAAACCAAACAAGCAAAACAAGCAAGCAAACAAAATCTTGCCATGGAAGATGTGGTGTATCACAGTGTCTCCGAGAGTATACACTTTTTCCTCAAACAGTTTTACTTGCAAATGTTCATTCTATTTTGTAATTGATACAGTTTGAGGCTTCTGGCTTCCATTAGACTATCCATCTATACTGAATCTTTACCCAGACTTCTTCCAGATATCCCGCTCTTGCCTTTGTACTTCCAGAATATTTTATTAAAGTCATGTTGAAATGCATTTATTGCCTTTATTCATGTTTGTTTTTAAAATAATAGATAATCTTGTACTTTTCTCATATTAATGGTGAGCTGGTTTGAATAGGAATAACTTGCATAGATTCCTGTGTTTAAATGCTTGGCTCATAGGGTGTGGCACTCTTAGGAGTTAGAGCCTTGTTGGAGTAAATGTAGCCTGGTTGAAGAAAGTGCATCACTTTGGGATGGGCTTAGATGTCTTCTGTGCTCAAGCTATGCTAAATGTTGCTCACAGTCTCTTGCTGCCTAGATCAAGATGTAGAACTCTTGGCTCTTCTAGCAACATATCAGTCTGTCTGCATGCTGCTGTGATTTCCATCACAGGAATAATGAACTAAACCTCGGAAACTGTAAGTCAGTCCCAAGTAATTTATTTCTGTTATGAGAGATTTCTTGGTCATGTTGTCTCTTTACAGCAATAAAACCGAGTTAAGGTCAAAGGAGTAACACATAGTATTCCAATGCATATTATTCATTCACTGTGGAACGTTTGAATCAGGTTATACGTGTCCTATTTATTGAAACACTTGCTGATTATATCCATTAGATTGTTATGGGGTCTCATGGTTTTGAACAGAAGACATGGCATGACTGCTATTTATAGTTGTCCTCCGATGATACAGAACACCAGGACTTTTTCTCCTATCAGTTCTATAGCTCTACTTTAGTACCGTGGAGGGAACTTCTTGTGTACTGTATGAAAGCATCACCTGTCAGTAAAAACCTGGATGGCTGATTAGCTGAGGCAGGAAATAGGAGGTGGGAATTCCTTTTCGGAAAGAGGAACTCTGGCATAGAATCAGCTGCAGGAAGAGATTCACACCAAAATCTGAGGAGACAGATTCAAGGAGCTGAAGGGAGGTAACCTGCTATATGGAAGAACTTAGATTAGTTTCAATGGAATAATAGAGTTACAAGCTAGCAGGAACAAACCAGAGCTAGTGACCTAGGCATTTATTCATTAATTATAAGTCTCAGTGTCACTATTTCAGGAACTGGGGTGCTGGTGGGGAAGCCTGTGGATATATAGTAGTCATTAATAAACTTCTCAAAGATGTTTCCCCTGTCCTCACCCTTCTAATTGAGATAAATATCATTTTATTTTAAACTCCCTAATTTATTATTATTATTTTATTATTATTTTTTATTATAATTATTATTATTTTAAACTTTAGGTTACTAATAAAATAATGTGGTACATAAGGTTCTCTTAACTTAATGACTTACTTCTCTTATCATAATTATCTGAAGTTCTTCTTTTTAGCCAATAAAATAAACATATCCTGTTATTGATACATTTTATTTCCATGATGTATATTTGCCCCACTTTCTGATCTTTCTTTAAGATTTTCATTACCATTCTTATCAGTAAAATATTATATTAATCCCTTAAAATTATATATAATACATTTTTATCATATTCATCCCTCCTAGCCCTGGCTGGTCTGAGATCCATCTTTCCAGCTTCACCTGGTCTTTTTCTATGTTTAGGAAGAGGCTGTCTGATAGTACATACCCTGGTCTTCTGATGCTTAGTCTTGGATGCCCACTTTCAGGGTGTTCCCTAAACCTTATGTCTATGAATTGTGCTGCAAATGTATTATTCGGGTATAGCACCTCACAGTCAGTTTCTATCTGCATTTTCAACAGTTTCCAGAATGGTCTTTGCTGCAGAAAAAAGAAAGCCTTTTTTGATGAGAGGTGTGAGTTGCTCTCATATGTAAGTAGAAAGTATAATATTTATGATGCAGGCAGGAGTTGTACTGGTGTATAAATAAAGCACCTGTAGCGTTGCCTTCCTGTGAAGCCTCATCACCCATGGGAAGTTGGATAGGTTTGTGTTGAATGCTTTCCTACTGAGTGAACATTAAGTTCAATTGGATGGCTGTTGGTTACTCCTAGGACATAAGTGTCACTGTTGTACCTTTCAGAATATTGTGCTAAGGTCCCAATTGTCATTCATAGGTCTCACAATCTGATAGGACTATTACTTGCTTTCCTCAGTGGCTTGCACACCTCCTTCTAAACCTAGAAAGTACTCAGGGTACAAGTGTTCAGGTCAAATCAAGCTAGATTTCTGCAGGACTTAGCTCTGCATGCGTGGTGTTTTCTGGAAGAGAATAAAGACAACATCAATAAACTATTGGCTTTGGGAGGTCCTTGGATTCCTCCTACAAGCAATATGAAGAAAAGTTTTTCATGCCAAGCACTGAGGGTTTTGTTAGTTTATATTTAACAGGAAGGCACACTGTCACCTTGGGATGTTCTACTCTCCCTTTTCTATGGTTTCTGTACCACATTTACTTCTCCTGTCACTGTGCCTTCTTATTTCCAAGCAACTCCAATTATTCCAGGTTATGGGTAAAGGAAATTGTCAATGTTTCTGTTTTTTGATCACTGAAGATTGTTACAGGCAACAGTATTGCAGATGTCACTTCAGCACACCAAATTTATTGTCTTTGGATGTGAAGTTAATGTAACCATTTAAAAGCATGCAGTATATTTTTTCATGAATTGTACTAATTCACATTCTGTGACAAGTAACTTTTCTACTTCCTCATCTTTGCAGCATGTCTAACTATAATCTCTTTTCTTGTTGTTTATTAATTAGTATGTATTAGTTGTACAAAATGTTTGGTTCCATTATGTCATTTCCATATATGTGAATGAGCTTCCTTGATCATATTTGTTTCTTCTATCAACTCTACAAACTTACAGTGTGGTACCTTCTATTCTTCAATAGCTTCAGGACCACTTTCTAGTGTTTTAGGTAATAATTAATTTTTAATGGTAAGTTTAAATCAGCATACACAGTGTAGATTTAAAAATGCTTCATTTTTGATGGATGCTTTCCTCTGTTCCTTTACTCTTTCCCTTCTTTTGTGATTCCCTGTAAGTTTGTCTCTTTTCCCATTAATATCATTCTGTTATCATGTTATATTCATATTATTACCTTCTTATTATAACACTTCAACCCAGTCTTAAGTCTTCTTTAACTCTTTCTTGAATAGTCCCTTTTTAGTTATGACTAAAACTATGTGTGTCTGAGAGAGAGAGAGAGAGAGAGAGAGAGAGAGAGAGAGAGAGAGAGAGAGAGAGAGAGAGAGAGAGAGAGAGAGAGAGAGAGGAGAGAAAGAGAGAGAGAGAGAGAGATTGTATGTGGATTGTGTGGGCTCATATCTAAGTAATTGGTTTTGATTTCCTTTTGCAAGTGTCTGTTTTGATTTATTCTTTTAAAAAATGCACTGTTTGGCTTAGTTTGATGTGATATTGAATGCCTTTTATTTCTCTGTATTTAATACTGGATTAGGTATAGTCCTTTGAAATATTACATTCTCTCTGTCCATTGTCCGCTTACACTTGTGATTATTTTCTCTACTGTGCAAAAAGCATTTAAAAATTCTTCCCTTTATTTTAACTTGTTAATTTTATATTACTATTGTATTTCTTATACTTTTACAGTCTCATAAAATCCCCAGAATGCATGTATTTTTCAGAACCCACAAGAGAGGCATTTATCATTCTTCGCATAATAACTAGCACAAACACTTCTCTAGTGTGTCACATATTTTATAGCATATACAGCTGGTAATTTATACTAGTTTAGAACCCAATTATTTCAATTTGTAGATACAGAAATTTTTACCCAGAAGAAAGTTGGTAACATATCAAAGGTCAGTGAGTTAGAACATGAAAGGGAAGGTTCATGTGGTTTCACCCATTTCTCCTTTTCACTAAACATCTTTCTCATGTGCTGAATTTGTTTATTTATTGCAATGGTGAATCAATGGAGTGTCTAATTCTACTTAACTGCCTCAATAATTATGCAGTAATTTTAAACCATTAGCCTGACAATGAATCCTCATTTAGATAATTCAGTGAGTCTGGAAAAAATGTGTGATATTGAATATATATTTATTCATCTTCTCAGTAAATGTCCAGTCTACCAAGTGGGCTAAGTGAGCATAAGTTAGTAAAGCATTAAATTTCCTTGAAAAGCAAACATTCAGAAGAAAATCATATGTTTCAACACAACAAAACCATAACAGGAATGCTGGGAGAATTCTAAAACAAACACTTCAGAAAAAGGTAATACTGTAACAAAGAAATTGAAGACTGGTAATAAAAGATAACATAACCAAGACATAATAAAACTGACTAGAAAATAAAATAAGACGTATTCTCCCAAGGCTATGGAGTATATCTAATAATTCCAGAGAAAATAGTCAAGTAATCAATTTAAAGTTATATAGTAACTACTGTAAATGAAAACATAGTAGTATAAAATAAAACTGAATCTTTCCTAACACACATTTTACCAGTGGTGTCACTGACTTAGGAGGAAAGAGTTATTAAACTGAAGCACGTTGTAGATGTTAAGTATATTGATGGTAGCAAAAACCTCCTGAAGGCTAACTTTAGGTTGATGACTAACTTTGTGTTTAAAAGTTTAAATCTTTTGGTTGTGTGCCGAGCTTTTAACGGATGAGTTATCTCTCCATCCCAACATCTAACAAAGACATATGCTCCACTATGTTCTTAAGAGCCTTATTTATAATAGTCAGAAGCTGGAAAGAACCAAAATTCCCTTCAACAGAGGAATGGATACAGAAATTGTGGTACATATACACAATGGAGTACTACTCAGCTACTAAAAACAAGTTCATGAAATTCCTAGGCAAATGTATGGAACTTAAAGCTATCATTCTGAGTGAGGTAATTCAGTCACAAAAGAGCAGTCATGGTAGATACTCACTTATAAGTGGATATTAGCCTCAAAACCTCAGAAAATCCCCCCCCAAAAAAACTATCCACAGAACTTATGAAGCTAAAAAAATGTAAAAATGTGGATGTCTGTCTTAGTCTTTCTTAGACAGAATGTGAATGTCTTAGTCCTTTTTAGATGGAAGAACAAAACACTCAGGGGAGGATTTACAAGGGCAAATAGTTGAGCAGGGATTGAAGAAAAGATCTACAGAGACTGCCTCACCTGAAGAACCACCCCACATACAACTACCAAACACAAGCACTATTGTTGATGCCAAGAAGTTTTTACTGGCAGGAACCAGATATAGATGTCTCCTCAGAGGCTCTGCCAGAGTCATGTAGATACGGCTATATGCAGCTAACCATCAGACTGAACACAGGGACCCCAATGAAAAAGCAAGAGAAAGGGCTGAAGGAGCTGAAAGGTTTGCAACCTTATGGGAAGAACAACCTCATAAACCAACCAAGGCACTGAGGTGGAGAGGGTGATCAGAAGAGGGAGCACCTTCATGGTAGCAAGCTGAGGGGGAGGCAGGAGGGGAGTGGGGGGTATAAGATTTGAAATGTAAATACAGAGAATATTCAATAAGATTAAAATTACTGTGCTTAAGAGGATTTTATACAGTAAAAATGGATTTCAAATGTTAAGGGTTGCTAAGGGTTCATTTTTGTAATCACCTGGACTTGTACAACTTTGACAAAACTGCTGTTACTTTTTTTTCTTACAACTTTAGTTTTAAAAAAACAGAGATACATGTGCAGATTTTTAGAAACATTTTGGTATAAAACTATATGAATATATTTTTGTCAATACTTGATTTTTTTAAGGTTTGATAGTATGCATTGAAATCTTACTAGTTACAATGCATGCTCTGTTTCTGCCTGCTTTTAGGCCCTTTGCTTGTAAAACAAGGAACGCAACGTTGTGATTTTTGTTTCTAAAAGCAGCAGAACTAACTTGACTGGCTCTGTTCTCAGGGATCCATTATTTCTAGTGTAGACTTGGCCCCAGGATATCAAGAAATGCCTCTTCTTTGTTAAAATTTAGTAATGGTCAGTCTCTGCTAAATTTCTGAATGACCCCAGACCCATAACAACATGCACATCTGAGATCCCATCCCAGAGATTCACTGAGCAGTGTGGTCTAGGTGATCTGTACTTGAAAAGTCACAGGGAGAGAGGAGGCAGCAGGAGATTCCATAGACTCTTTGGCCAGTCACAACACAAGGCATGAGCACCCTCTATGTACCTATACCAACACATATATGCTCTCACATACACAATATTACATGTTTTGAATATAAAGTGATATGGTAAATCATTTACATGGAAAACAGGCCTACTCTAGAATAGCACCATTGCATCAAGATAGCAGATAGCCTCACAGAAACCAAAATAAAAAGACTCCAATAGCTAAAACTTTCAAAGAAATAAACAATTTCCAATTTGCTGTTAGTTAAGGAAAATTACACTAGGATGTGACACAAAAGTAGCCAAGATTTATTGCATGTTATTTTTCTAGAAACATTTTATTTTCATGACACTCTGTGATGTAGTTTTCAACAGTGCTTCTATTTTACATAGTAAGAGACTATCCTGGATCCTAGGGTAAATTATCCGAAGTCCACACCATTGCATTTCCCCTTTCTGAAATATTCTGCTACTACATGGGTAATGAAAAATGCAGAAGTTCAGATTTATTAGGAGCAAAAAAAAAAAAAAAAACTACCTTATCTCTGATAATGTCAGCAGTAAAATGCAGTGGCAGAGTCTGTTATTGTGGTATGTTCATAAGCAGCAAGTACATAAAATAAAGCTCTAAGTTCTAATGATATGAACTAGCGTGCTATTCATTAAAATCATAAAGTTGTTTGGAACTTCCACACTATGAAATGAGGTGTTAGGAGGTCCATGCACAGTATGGAAAAAAGGCAGAAGATGGTTTTGATCTTATGATCTGAAGACCGAATTGATATCTTGGTGGTAGGAACTTAAGAGACTTCTTTTCATGCTAATAAATGCTATAGAAAGAGAAGAATGCTCATTAGGAATAGGAAAATACCATTATCTTCTGCTAACTCTCAGGATTGGGAGTTTTCAGGTAAAACTTCTAAGGTATTTATGTGGCTAGAATCACATAAGGAGATGATTGTGTATCAAAGAAGAGTTTTCTAAATATTAGTTACTTACATGAATGATTTTCAAAGAACTATGAAAAAATAAAGGTTCAGAAAAAAGTCCACCTGATATCATATATTTGAAGGTTTGATACCTATAAATTATTAAATATATGTACCTATATTAACAGAATAATTTTTTTAATTCTAGTCATTTCAGTAGATGTAAAAAAGAAGCAATTGTATGGTAAATAAAATATGCTTTCGTAATAAAGACACATGACAAATTAGTTATAGATGATAAATTACTCGGGCTATTGGAGGTAATGTATACAATCCTCCAAGCCTCATTCCTGGAAAGATGGAAAAAACAGAAAGAGAAGGATTCTCACTCGCTAACCTCTGTTCCCCATAGAGAAGGACATTTTAGCAATACAGGCCAGCAAAAGAAATGAAAGGCATCAATCATGGGCACTATTTAAACTTTTTAAAGAAGAAGGTAAATTTTCTGTGACAGGGAAGAGACCTTAAAATCAATTGTATTTCAGAGTAGAAAATCAAACAACGGAAAGGAATTTGTACTTATACACTTCAATACACCCCAAAATAAAAGTTAAAACAAATTCTTTATAATAACATTTGAATTAGGAATAAACTCAATAAAGGAAGTAAAGGACTTTAATCCGAAGATCCACATTATTAAAAGTGAATAAAGGTGATATGCAAAGCAATTGCTAGGTAGCCCATGTTCATCGCTTAAAAAATTAATGTCACTAAAATGACCGTATTGCCCAAAAAAATTATGTAAAAGTAACTTGAGTTACCAGATGTAATTGTTGTTCTAGCATCTTACTGATGAATAAGCTCACCCCTTCTAGTTCTTTCTGAAGTCTAGCTGACTGGTTGAACTCACCTGTTCTGATTTAAATTCTTCTCAAGCTGACTAATTCAATCTGGCATCTCTTAGCATCTCACTGAATTGCTCTGCTTAGCCTCAAACTAACTCTGGCAATGTGTTCTAATCTTCTGGCTCTTTTTTATACTCTGGCTTCAACTTCCTCTGCTGACCTGCACTGAATTGTATGAACTTAGGAAAGAACTCTACTCCCCTGCCCTCCACTCACTGCACTGACTTTCAAATCTGACTCATGTCAACTAAGCTGCACTGAACAGACTAAACTGAATAGGCCCCAACTACAGTGGCTGAACTCAACTGAACAAACAAACTCCATTCTCTCTGTACTGAGCTTAATTAGCTGTTCCCGCAGTTGGGCATGTCCTATCCATAACATTCTGTCAAATCTTTCTCTGATTCATGATTTTGACTTTTTATATTTAATTTCTATTGAAATTTTGATGACATTCTTTGTAAAATAAAAAAACTACTAAAATTCATATGAAATAACAAATAACCATGACTATTCGAAGAAAATTTGACCAAAATAACAACTTTGAGATAACGTGTTACTAGATTTCAAATACATTAATAAACAATGACACTGCAAATATTTTATCTTAATAGACCACTGTAGAGTCCTAAAACAAATGCCCATATCGACAAAATACTGATTTTTAATACACTGAGAAATGATCACAAAATAATCAAACAAAAAGAATTATGAATGGATTAAAGATTAAAGCAAACACTATAAAAGCTATATGCAAAAGTTCATACTGCAACCCCAGGACTCAGGATCCTAAGGGAGGATGATATCCAGTTTTAACTAAGCATGGGGATTGCCCTAAGTTAATCAGAAAATGGGTCAGTACTAGATGAATAATCAGGTCCAAAGCTCTGAAACAAGCTTCTGAGAAATGGTTTCTTATGGCTTCTCAGCTATGACTCTAAAAGTGTAGGTGACACAAGCAAATAAAAACAAAAGCGAAAAGGAAATGTCAAAGTCTCCAACCAATGATGGAAACAAAGAATCAAGGTAAAATCTTCATGAGACTATGGGTGTTATTAATGAACTTTAGCTCCAAACTGCGTGCATGCACACACACACACACACACACACACATAAACACACACACACCCATACATGCATACACACAGGTTAGTCATAAATGAATTACAATTTTGGAGGGCATAAAAAAATGGGCAGTGAATACAATGTTTAGAGCATGATATCACAGGATAAAATATGTAATTGGTGAACCCTGCAAATCTTTATTTCATCCAGGTATGTGGTGAACATTAGCAGTTCTAGGAATGAATGATATTATCAAAATTGTGATAAATACTCACTCTTAAGCCTTTGATCGAAATAGAAGTTACACTTTCTTAAGCATTTGGTAAAAGGGAATAATTGAATTATTGTTTTAGACATACTGAGTTTAAAGTATGTATGAACTATCCAACTGAACTTATGTAATAGACAGACAGATATATAAATCTAAAAATGAAAAGTGTCTAGGAAATAAAGTTATAATAATTTAAAAGTACTGTATTTTTTCTGAGTTTAATGACATTAGCCTTACTGAGACTTTCTTCACAAACTCAGAATTTCTCTCAATCATTGTCTAATTTTGGTCCCCTAATCTATCCCTTGAATACTAGCCTGACTTTCAAATGAATGGTATTTCCTTCAAAACCTAAATTACTTTTATCATTTTAAATTAATATTAAAAAGCATTGTTAGAATGTACTAGTTCTTACTGAATTTTTACTCACAAAATGGATGATATATCAGGTTATTTCATATATATAATTATTTAAATATATTTATGAATCATATATATAAGTACTTAAAGCCTTTAGAAAATATTTAAAATAGCTTCCACCATTATATGTAATTCCACATCTTTATCAAAGAATAACCTTTTCAATGGTTTTTCTGTTAATACACTCATTTTGAAACAAATTTATACATAGTGAATGGCATTTTTTATCACCAAGTGTATTACAGTCATTTACTTTATCCTTTGAATATTTATAAATACACTTAAAATTATCTTTTATTACTCTGTAAAGAAAAGTTATTGGAAACCTTTTATTGTGTGTGTTTGTAGAATTATTTCTCCAGAAAAACAATCCAGAGGGAGGAAATTTATCAAATGAACATATTAAATCCAAGTAACTTAGATATGCCCCAAAGATTCAATGTTGTTACTATTTCTCTCACTTTCTTTCTGAAAGTTTTAATTTTATTATACCTCAAATATTTCTATGTTCCTTATCACCATATTTCCAAGTATTGCTAAAAACATTTCTTATTTCCAAATTCAATTTTATATTTCTTCATGACAGAATTATATTCTAATAAATATTACTGTAAAAAGACCATATTGTGTGAATATCTATCTTAGAGAAAGTTGTTTTGCAGTTGTCAAACATCATAACTAAGGACAACTTAGAAGGAACAGGTTTATTTATGATATGCATCCAAATTACTGTTTATTATTTTTATCATTGGAGGAAGCCAGGGCAAGATCCCAGGCAAGTCAGGAACCTGAAGGCAAGAGTGATGAAGAATTCATGGAAGAGTGCTGCTTACTTGCTTGCTCCTCAATTCTTGCTCAGTCTGCTCTGTTATAGAACCCAGGACTACCAGCCCAGGGGAATCTCCATGTACGGTGGTTTGGGATCTCCCATATTAATCACTACTTAAGAAAATGTTCTTATGTGTTTGTATGGTTTATCTTCAGGAGACATTATTTCAATAGAATTTCTCTCTTCTCAAATACCTATAGCGTTTTTCTTTCTTTTTTCTTTTATTGGAAATTTTCTGCATTTACATTTCAGATGTTATCTCTTTCCCACAATCCCATCCCTCCTTTCCTCTCCCATTGCCTCCATGAAGGTGCTCCCTCTCCCAACCACCCTCTCCCACCTCAGCACCTTAGCATTACCCTACCTTGGGAAAACAGGCCTTCCCTCGACAAAGGCCTCTCATCCCACTGATGTCAGAAAATGCTGTCCTCTGTTGAATATATACCTTGGCCCATGGGTCTTTCAATGTGAACTAATTGTCTGGTGTTTTAGTCTCTGCGAGCTGTGGCAGGTTTGGATAGTTGATAATTTTCTTCTTCCCATGAGATTGCAGATCCTTTCAGCTGCATCTATGCTTTCTCTAGCTCCTTCACTGGGGCCCTCGTGGTCAGTCTTATATTTAGCTGCAAGCATCCTCCTTTGTATCAGTATGGCTCTGGCAGGACCTCTGAGGGGACATTCATATCAGGTTCTTGCCAGTAAGCACTACTTGGCATCAGCAATAGTGCTTGGGTTTATAGGGCACATATGGGGTGTATCTTCAGGTAAGGCAGTCTCTGGATGATCGTTTCTCAAATCCCTGCTTCACAATTTGTCACTTTATTTCCTCCCATAAACTTTTTGTTCTTTCTAAGAATGACTGAGGCATCCACTTTCTGGCCTTACTTCTCTTTGAGTTTCATAACTTCTGTGGGTTGTTCCTTGGGTATTCTGAGATTTTTGGGCTAGTATCCACTTATAAGTGAGTATATACTATGAGTGTTCTTTTGTGACTGGGTTACCTCACTCAGGATGATAGCTTCAAGTTCCATCCATTTGCCTAAAACTTTCATGAAGTCATTGTTTTTGATAGCTAAGTAGTACCCTATTGTGTATATGTACCACAAATTCTGTATCCATTCCTCTGTTGAAGGACATCTGGATTCTTTCCAGCTTCTAGTTATTATAAATAAGGCTGCCATGAATATGGTAGAGCATATGACCTTATTAGATGTTGGAGTTTCTTTTGGGTATGTGCTCAAAAGTGGTATAGCTGGATCCTCAAGAGTACTATGTCCAATTTTCTGAGGAATCCCCACACTGATTTCTAGAGTGGTAGTTCACAGTCCCGCCAGGACTATAGCTCTACTAAAGTTGACATTAAACTGGCTTGCACAAAGTCTATAGCTGGAGTAGTGGCATAGCACAGTTAGTAGTTAGGGAAATCTGAGGTAGAGGAAGCCAATGCTAACCATCATAGGTATAATGTAAGACACATGTATGCTTACACACTCACACATATGTGCATGTCTCTATATACATACATATATATATATATATATATATATATATATATATATATATATATATATATATATTCATATATACTGACATTTATTTATGGTTGCTTTATACACCTTATTTTCATTGTTATTTGTTTAATTGATATTGTCATGGATAGCACAAAATACAGATGGTAGAAAATATATAATTAATGTATTTCTGAGTGTGGATTACCTAACTATATCTGTGTCTGTGTCTGTGTCTGTCTGTGTCTGTGTCCATATCTGTATTTGCATCTGTATCTGTGTCAGTATCAGTATCAGTATAGTATCAGTATCAGTATCAGTATCTGTGTCTTTGTCTTTGTCTGTGTCTGTATCTGTATCTTTGGTTCATTCATATAAACTATGGGTGCATTTTGTTTTATGTTTTTTTGTCTTGCTACAGGCTTTCTGTACATAGCTGGGCTGTGCTGGAACTATGTAGACTAAGCCAGTCTCAAACTCATAGAAGATACACACCTCCCTCTGCGTCGTTAATACTGAGATTAAAGACATGTAATACCTAAGCCAGACCATGAGTACACTTTTTATTAATAACACTTTTCATTTATAAAAAGTAATTTATTATCACCATCATAGGTTATAAATTTAAAAATGGATTTTAGAGGTAAAGTTTGATACCTATGTTATTATACAAAGATAAAAATCATCCTACCAGATTCGCATAGTTAGTATTATTAACACTGAATAATAACTATTACCACTAACAATCACATTCATAATGTTTGTGAGGTCTCTATTAATTAAAGTATAATAATTTCCGCAGAATATCATGCCTATAGCTATATATGGAGTGACCTTAAGAATGCTCTGGTTTAAACACCTCCATGAAATGTATGCGTAGTTGTTGAATTAGTTTGTTCTTCTTGGTTTTAGCTATACGCTGATATTATTTTTGTTACATTCCTCACTTTATGTCATCTTTCATTTTAATAGACTGACATTAAAACTTTTAGGAACTAAAAAATAATAAAGTGTTATGAACTGTATATAATTGTTAGTGCTGTAGACATTTATGATCTAAAGTGGCAATAGAATTGTTTATGCCAGCATCCCACACACACATGAATCTTATGCTATGATTTGATGACAGCTAGGTCATCACTACGTGGTAAAAACTTTTCCAATATCATTAATCTTTTGAAGTTCTTACCATATATAGTTAATGTGCCCTGACCACAGCATTATTTTAACAATGTGTTTCTGAAACTCTAAATAAACAATGACAACCTTTGGAATAATCTTAGAATATTTTACTTTTTGCTAATCACCCACTTTCAAACTAAGGCTGTTTGTTTTATCCTATCGCAATTTCATAATTTGGTCCCTGATCTTACTGTATTTTAAGTCTGTTTTATGATCCTTCTTACTTACTTGACAACAGAACACTATTTCTCAATCTTTATCAAAGTGACACTTATAAAATTAAAACATTTATTTATACTCACCTCTGACATATATCAAAAAACATGTCTTTTCTTGTTATAATATTGTTTATATTCCCTTACTATCGTTGACTATTTACTAGATAATTACACATTTTCATGTTATTTGAACTATATAATTTTTTTCAGATTCCACATCCCATTTTGGATACATGATTATCCTGTGTAATTATAATTCAAAATCAATTGTGATTTTTAAAATCTATGCCTCATTCCCTTCTCTTTCCTTGATAATCACGTTGTACTTTCATTAACCATTTCTACTATTTTCTCAAATTGCTTTATAAATATTGGCTATAAATCTACTGTTGTTTCTTTCTCTACAACTGTGAAGTAACTACAATTTGACATCACTGAAGATAACCAACATCTCATATGACACGTAGCAGATATTGGATGAATTCTGATGAATAGCTGAAGCTGTGGTTAGTGGACAGAAGAAATTGTGTGATGGTAAAAATATATGATGTTTGTACAGTGAGCATCTAATAGTAGAAAAGCAAATACGTGTATACTCATTATCAAAAAGTGTAGAAATAAGCAGAAAGTCTGACAAAAACAAATATAGAACCATCTCAAAGTGGGGTACACCTAGACCTTAAATCATGAATAATTCAAGAGCTAAGAATGTAGCCTTATGGCAATTCTTGGTATTTAAAAATTATTATGTTTTATCTTTGTGCACCAAGAAAACTTTGACTATTTCCATGTTACACTTTATTTTACATGCACTTTATGCTCATTGTAACTAGTAAGATCTCAATGCATACTATCATACCTTTAAAATATCACGTACTCACAAAAATATATTCATATAGTTTTATGCCAAAGTGCTTTTAAAAATCTGTACATGTATCTCTGTTTTTTAAATAAAGTTGAAAAACAAACAACGAACAACAAAGGTTATGTTTTTAAAAGGTAAAATGATTAGCTATTTACACTATTAGTTATAGTCAATAGGGATGACAAAGTTTTTAAGAAACTAATACAATGAATTCATCTAACATTTATGTTTACTGGATGTTCTATGATTAGTGAACAACTAAGAAATAATACAAAATAATCTATAAAATGTTGTTAATTTTTGTTTAATAAGCATATTATCATGATGATCTATATTATTTTAGTCTATGTTAAGAAATCAATTCAATTTCAACTCTAATAGACACTGGTAACACTTATCCAAACCAAAACTAAAATAACTCAAATAAGGCATACCACACACACACACACACACTAATATATACATGAAATGTGATTCATTAATTATTTTTAAATCTCCATTATTATATATAAGACTCTTAATTTTGCCTAATATTGACTACAAGTTCCTAGAATAATGTAGTATCAGGGTCTAATAGCTACATGAGATAAGTAAATGGGGGTTCATTTTTGTGGCTTTCGTGTTTTTTTTATTAATCTGCTTGTTTTTATGTTTTTAAGAAATCCAGAATGTCAATGTTCAAGTTTGTTGGTAAGGACCTTGCATGGAAGACATTGTTGTAGACATTATTGTCAAAGGCTAATAGCCTACAGTGTGAACACTGAACTCCTAAAATTCAAACTCTTTACCCAAAATAATATTGTTTCCATTGTTGAATTTATCTAGACACTGATACTAGGTCTATTTGTGACAATGTATTTCTGTCACCTAGGAGATATTCACAGCTGAAAATTGGATTCAGGACAGGGAAGCCTATCTATTTCTGCCTGATACCTAATCTATCAAGTCCCAAGAAATTATTTATTGAAAGAAATACTGCCTAATAAATTGAAGAAAGTACATCATTAATTCAGAAATTCAACAGAAGAAAAGAGGAGTACATTCAGTTGCCATGTAACAGTTCGTTTTGCTAATCAATAATGTCCCCAGTGTTTGAGGACTGACAGTGGCTTCCTGCATGGTGCACACATAGGTTCAACTCCCTGTCTCTCTAGTGAAAGATATCATCACCTTCATTGTGACAGATGTAATTTACAGTGGAGATTGTTATGCTGTTATTGACTTGACTAATGTCTCATCATAGATTCTCCTTGCAAATGAAGATCAATATTAATTTGTCCCTGTATGTAACATTCTATACTCTATTTTCCTCATGCCTCAGCAGCAGTAACCCAGTTCTCCTGTGTTCTGCCCTGGTATATTGAGCTTGACCTTCAACCATCCCTCTTTTCCAAAATAGTTAGAGTTATCTATTACAAGAACTACTTCAAGTAGTAGAGCACACATAAAACAAGAGGAGGTAGAACGGAGATTAGTTATTAAAATTATAAGTAGTTCTGCCAGAGTCTGCAGTCTACAAAATCCACAATTCACTAAGTACATAATGACTTATGTGGGTCTGTTTGTTGGTTATCCAAAGAAATATCTCAGTTATAATCAAGTAAAATTATTAGATCAAGTATAATGGCAAATAAAATATAGTCAAATATTTATTTCAATTTTAGGGCAATTGAATTGCAAAATATATATCACCTGTGTGTGTTTTTACTTGCTTCCTAGAAGAATCCCATATATTAATATTACCAACTGAATATAGATTAAGGATCAGATTGAAGGGAAATGTCATTAGGCTGGACCTTGTTTAAGAATTTTGAACATTTATTTTAATTAGATAATTAAAGATAAGTTATCTAATTTATCTATGAATGACAGGGACTGACAGAAACTAGACATCTTATATCTGTATTGTTGCATGTAGTACTTTGACCAGAACACATTTTTCTATTTAGATTTCATCTGTAAACTTAGAAAGATAACATAGTAACAATTGTAAAACAAATGGTATCTTAATTTAGCCACAATGATGTAAATGTATCAGTAAGTTTAACAACTTATTGCCTGGCATAAAAGAATGGGCTTAGAGACCCAAAGGAGATGCATGTGTCAACCTACATATTTATGATAAGACTTCCTATTCAAGTAGTCTCTAATACAAACTATGAATTTAACAAAATACAATGTACTGAGATGAGGAAATGTCAAGAAGAGCCCACATCATCACCCCTTTTGTCATGGAACAAGAAATTCAATAGTGCCTGAGCTTGGCATTCAAAGAGACATGAAACATGTAAAGAAGAAATGGGTTGCTTCACAATACCCATGACACAGAAGGACTTGGACACAAAGACATGATTCCATTCACTGTGGCTGGATTCTTTAACTTTCCAAGGACAATTGGCTACAGATGCCATGTTTCTGCATATTTTTTCTTCCTTTCTGTGAGTTTTTATCTATCAAAATTTTATGCATTTATTTATTTAAATGTACAACCATTTATTAGACAATTTAGTTTCAAATTAGTTTCATAGAAAAGAAACTTCAGAAGTTGTCTTTTCTAGTTTTAAATTCATGTGCTACTTATCATTAAACCCTGTTAAGTAATACAAAAATGTTTTATATATTTATGTGTTTGTGTTTGTGTGTGGATATATATGGATACATATATATATATATATATATATATATATATATATATATATATATATATATATATATAAAGTATGTGTGTATGTATATACTGAATTCAACAGTGAATGTATCTCTTTTCTAGAGAAAATATATTCAGAAAAGTAGAGCACCAGGAAGCCTATAAAAACAACTTTAATAATTTCCCTTTTCTTGTTTTCTCTACAATAGGTTAGTTATTCACTCTGTTTCTAAATGGCCCCAGTTGAGCAATTGTGGGCATGCTGAGGAAATAAAGAGTTCCATATGTACAGCTCTCCTTTATGTTCTTCTGTGTACTTATACATCATTGTCATTCTGATTACGAGATCTCAGAGAATTTATCCCAGTTGCCTCTCAGATTCTATCTTTCATCCTGTCTTTTCTGACCTATAAACAAATGGGTATTGAAAATATATAAAAATACTACTAAAATATTGAGGCATTCATTGAGAAGCAATGTGAGATATTTTTGTAAAGTTATGTGGTATCCCAAACGTGAAGATTTATGCATACAAGAATCACAAGAAGGGAACACATGCTGAGACTCAGTATCTGGTCACTGCATAATTCTGTAACTCTTCATACAGTGGATTTTCACAATAAGTGACATAGTCACTCAAAATGGTCAATTTATGCAACCACAAAACGTGTTAAACAAAAGACAAGAGAGTGTTCTGCCAGCTAGCAGAGCCTTCCTTATAGTATTTATGCATTTATTTTATATAGAGAAGGAATGTATAATAACATAAAAATGTATATACACAAACCAGTACCATATAATGTCATGATCTCTTATAAACTATATACCATGTGTATACACTGTACTTATATATGGATGAAATACAGGAGGTATGTTTATTTCATTATCATGAGAAACATCTACAATTTCTTATCCTGTGATTTTTTATGATGGCTGCAACATAGTAAGACACTAAGATTTTAGCTATATTTTATGGAGCTACTATTGTATAGCCATTGTACAGCAGGAACTCACTCTCTATGAAGCCTCATCATAGGCCTTGGAACATAAACCTTCAAATGAAAGGCATCTTGTGATTACAGATACTCAGGAAAGGAATCTTATAGGTATCTTTGCAATTTAATATATAGCACTTTCTTCAGAGACTTTCTAATAACTATGGGTTGTTATTTTCAGAAACCATAATTAGTAATACTGATTTAGTATTGTTTGCCAAAGTAATATTTGATTTTCCATGATACAGAGCCAGTGCTTTAAATATGTGGTCTGAATTAGCATTATTTTCATCTTTTAATTCTCTCAATACTAAATTCCTTCAGCATTTTTTGCCTACTTCCTATTTTTAAAAATATCAGTGGAGGAATGGGTTGTCATCCCACAGTCAAAATCTCTGAACCAGAATTGTTTCTGTCTAAAAGAACTGCAGAGATAAAAATGAGAATAGTCTGAGGGAAAGGCAGTCCATTGACCAACCCAATTTGGGGTCCATCTCCAGGAGAGACACCAAGGCCTGACACTATTACTGATGCTGTAGTGTGCTTACAGACAGGAGCCTGGCCTGGTGGTGGGGTGGGTGATAAGGACATCACTTTGGAGACAAAGTGGAAGAAGAATGGGATGATGAACTGTGGAAAGGCAGACCACAAGAGGGATAATGACTGAACTGTAAAGTTAAACAGAATACAAAAATATCAATATAAGTTTCTTTAAATTAATACTAGTGAAAGTAATTGTTATTCATATAATCCCAGAATTCAACCAAATCTAGAATATGTATGGGCTTTTTTAATATGTTGAAACCTTGCTTCTCATTGGTAAAAACAAACTTTACATATGATACTGCCATGGATTTCAGGTGACCTCTTGAACCATAACTTAAACTCTCATGACACTTGGACCTGAAATTTGCTTCTACAGTGCAAAAATCTCCATTCATGCCCTATTGTGTCTCTCCTCTTACTTTTATATTTATATCTTAGAGGCAAAATCCAAAAAGGCCACCTGCAGTGATTTGAACAATGTTTCTATATTCTTGTCTGATACTGCTCATTAGGTTGCAATAATACAGTAACTAAAACTATCTCAAAATGTATATAAACCTCATTACAGTTTAAAGTCTAGGAAGGTTGTTCTTCTGTCAATCTGCTTTGCGAGTGTGACTTATTATGATGGGTTAGGATGTGTAATTTAATCCTCCAGGTGATTTGTAGGCTGAATACAATGAAATAACATTTGCTACTTGTCTTGATTCAAGAATAGATTTTTTTAATGTACATTTTATTTTGTAAATCAAAGAGCAAATGAGAATCATTATTTTCCACTACTTAGGAATCAACAAGTTTTACATGTAATTAATCGATACACCAATGAGATAATTCTTTTAGTATCAACCAAAGACATTGCGTTCAATGAGATAACATTTATTTGCAGGCTGTCCATCAATATGATCTCGAATTTATTTTATGATTTTTCCTTGCTTTTTGCTTAGAATAACTTAGTTGGATTTATTTTTATTTCTCCATTTTTTATTAATTTCTAATAGTATCTGGTTTCTTACATGATGTAATACACATAATTTTCATGCCTTTGTTTTTCTTTTCAACCCATTTGTCATATATTTTATTTACTTTCTCAAAATGGTACATTTTTTACTTAATCATCTTTTAGATAAAATTTTATTAGACATTTTAATCAAATTTCTTTTGATTTTACTGGTTTTAACCAGTTTTAACTTATTTTAACTACCAGTAGATTATATCCAACATATATTTAAGTGATGTAGATACAACCTATGTATACTGGCCATAGTTTTCCTCTCCAGATGTTCAGTGGATTGGTTTAAGAAATTATATTTAAAGGCTGGTAATTTCAAACATTATCACAGGAATAAATGAATATTAATCATCTCATGTACTTGAATTTCTGCTCAAATATTCAATATTTCTGCATCAAGGAATAATTGTATGACCAAAACCCAGTTGCTGTGTAAAGGGTACACCATACCAGGGAACCTACTACATTATTTTTTCTATACGTTTTTACTAGATACTCTGTATTTACATTTGAGATGTTATCCCTTTCCCCGCCCTGCTCCCATCTCTCCACCTCCTCCATTTACCTTCACAAGAGTCCATTACCTCCTATTCACCCTCCCCACCCCATTGCCTTGGCATTGGGAAAACATGCCCTTCCTGGGCCAAAAGCCTCTTCTTACATTGAAGTCAGACACTGCTATCTTCAGTTACGTATGCAACTAGATCAAAGGTCTCTCAATGTGTGCAAAAATATTGGTGTTTTAGTCTGTGGGAATTTTGGAGGGTTTGGTTAGTTGATAATGCTGTTTTTCCAATTAGGTTGAAACCCCTTTTTCTTCTTGGGTTCTTTCTTTAGCATCCTCATTGGGGTCCCTTATTTCTGTCTGATGGTTAGCTTCGAGCATGCTCAACTGTATCAATATGACTCTAACATAGTCCCTGAGGAGGCATCTCTATCTGGTTTCTGCCAGTAAGTAAATCTTGGCATCAGCTATAGGGCTTGGATTTGGTGGCTGCATAAATGGTGGATCCCAAGGTTAGGCAGATTCTGAGTAATCTTTTCTTCAATCCCTATTCCTCTACTTGACCTTGCATTTGCCCCCATGAATGTTTTGTTTTCCCTTCTGAGAAGGACCGAAGCATCTCCATTTTGGCCTTCCTTCTTTTTGAGCTTCATAATGTCTGTGAATTGTTTCTTGGGTTTTGGGTATTCCAAGCTATCTGGGGCTAGTATCCGCTTATCAGTGAGTGCATACCATGTGTGTGCTTTTGTGACTGGGCTACCTCACTCAGAATGATAGTCTCTTGTTCCATTCATTTGCCTACGAATTTCATGAAGTCATTATTTCTAATAGCTGAGTAGAACTCCATTATGTAAACGTACCACACTTTCTGTATCCATTCATCTGTTGATGGATATCTGAAATCTTTCCAGCTTCTGGCTATTACAAATAAGACTGCTATAAACATGGTGTCCTTGTTATATGTTGGAGCATCTTTGGGGTATATTCCCAGAAGTAGAATAGGTGGGTTTTCAGGTAGTACTATGTCCAATTTTCTGAGGAACCACCAGACTGATTTCTCAAGTGGTTGTACCAGATAATAACCCCACCAACAGTGGAGGAGTGTTATTACCTGAGTTTTTGATCTTAGCCATTCTAACAAGTGTGGGTTAGAATCTCAGGGATGTTTTGATTTGCATTGCCCTGATGACAAGGGATGTTGAGCATTTCTTTAGGTGCTTCTAAGCCATTCAGTATTTTTCAACTGAGAATTCTTTGTTTAGATCTATACCCCCATTTTAATAGGATCATTTGATTCTCTAGAATCTAACTAGCATCCTGGGTCCTTTTTATATATTGGATATTAGCCCTCTATCAGATGTAGTATTGGTTAAGATCCTTTTCCAATCTGTTGGCTGCAGTTTTGTCTTCTTAACAGTGGCCTTAACCTTACAGAAACTTTACAATTTTATGAGGTCCTATTTGTCAATTCTTGATCTTAGAGCATAAGTCATTAGTTTTCTATTCAGGAAATATTTCCCTGTGCCTTTGTGTTCTAAGCTTTTCCCTACGTTTTCTTCTAATAGTTTCAGTGTACCTGGTTTTATGTGGAGGTCTTTGGTCCACTTCAACTTGAGCTTTGCACAAGGATATAGAAAAGGATCAATTTGCTTTCTGCATGCTGACTGTCAGTTGAACTTGCACCACTTGTTGAAGAGGCTGTTTTTTTTCCATTGAATGTTTTTAGCTCCTTTGTCAATGATCAAGTAACCATAGGTATGTGGGTTCATTTCTGGGTCTTCAATTCTGTTCCAGTGGTTTACCTGCCTATCTCTGTACTAATACCATGCAGTTTTTAATCACAATTGATTTGTAATTTGGTTTGTGATTAGAGATGATGATTCCCAAGAGGGGATTTTATTCTTGTTACTAGATTTTGCTATTCTAGTTTTTTGTTATTCCAGATGAATTTGAAAATTGTTCTCCCAACTCTGTGAAGAATTGACCTGGAATTTTGATGGGGATTGCACTGAATCTGTAGAGTGCTTTTGGCAAGATAGCCATTTTTAAAATGTTGATCCTTCTAATTTATGAACATGGGAGATCTTCTTCAATTTCCTTCTTCAGAGTCTTTAAGTTCTTGTCATACAGATATTTCACTTGCTTCATCAGGGTCACCCCATGGCATCTTATACTCTTTGTGACTATTGTGAAGGGTGTCAATTCCTTAATTTCTTTCTCAGCCTGTTTATCTCTTCAGTAGAGAAAGGTGGTTGATTTGTTTGAGTTAATTTTATATCCAACCACATTGCTGAATTTCCTACTATGTTATTTTGATAAATGCTCTGTAATATCCTCAAACTGCACTCTGAATATTTATATTTATGTACAAGATCTGGGCTACGCTCAGCCTTGTGAAAAACGCTTCTTTGGGTAGTAATCATTTGTTAATGTTGAGACTCTTAAGTAGTCCAAGTGCTGAGAATAAGTGACTATGACTTCTAAGCTCTATACTGCATATCTATATATACTCTACCTATTTCTTGAAGCTCAGAGATGAAACAGAAAGGCTGGAAAAGCTAGAGGATGAGGAGAAGTATATGAATTGCTATCTTGACGATATGCAGTCATAAACACACATAAATTGTGGTACAAATCTTCCATTAATTTGTCTTTTTTGAATTGAAATATTTCTTCATTTTTATTGGATATTTTCTTTTTTTTAAACGACTTTATTTTACAAAACAAAGATAAATGTACAAATTTTAAACATTTTTTGCTTAAAATTATACATTTTTATCAGTACTGTTTTTTCAGACATTAAATTAATTTTTACATAAAACCATGTGAATATATTTTTTTTAGTCAGTACTTGATTTTTTTCAAGGGCTTGACAGTATGCATTGAAAACCTAATAGTTACAATAAGAGTAAAGTACATGCAAAACAAAACGCAACATGGAAATAGTCAAAGTCTTCTTGTTTTGTGAATATATGTATATTTTTTTGTTTTCTTTATTTCTTGGACTTCATACAGTCTGTGAGTTGTTTCTGGGGGAGTGCAAGCCTCTGGAGTTAGCATCTCACTATCAGTGACTGCATATTATGTCTGTTCTTTTGTGACTGGGTTATCTCACTCAAGATGATATTCTCTAGATGCAGACATTTTCTTAAGAATTTGGTTAAGCCATTGTTTCTGGTGGCTGAGTAGTATTCCATTGTGTATATGTACCACAATTTTTGTATCCATTCGTCTTCTGAAGGACATCTGGGTTTCTTCCAGCTTCTGGCTATTATAAATAGAGCCGCTATGAACATTGTGGTGCATATATCTTTGTTGTGTATTAAAGTGTCTCTGGGGTATATGCCCAGAAGTGGAATAGCTGGGTCTTCAGGTAGTACTATATCCAATTTTCTGAGGTATCGCCAGACAGATTTCCAGAGTGGTTGTATTAGCTTGCAACCCCACCAACAGTAGAGAAGTGTTCCTCTTTCTCCACAGCCTCGCCAGCATCTGCTGTCATCTGAGTTTTGGATCTTGGCAAATCTGACTGGTGTGAGGTGGAATCTCAGGGTTGTTTTGATTTGCATTTCCCTGATGGCTAAGGATGTCGAGCACTTCCTCAGATGTTTCTCGGCCATTCGGTGTTCCTCAACTGAAAACGTTTTGTTTAGCTCTGTACCCCATTTTTTAATAGGGTTATTTGATTCTCTGGTGTCTAGCTTTTTGAGTTCTTTGAACACCTTGGATATTAGGCCTCTATCTGATGTGGTGTTGGTAAAGATCTTTTCCCATTCTGTTGGTTGCTGTTTTGTTTTCTTGACAATGTCTTTAGCCTTACAGAAAATTTGCAATCTCATTTAGTCCCATTTGTTACTCTTTGACCTTAGAGCTTGAGCCATTGGTGTTTTGTTCAGGAAATTTTCTCCTGTACCTATGTGTTCTAAGGTTTTCCCTAATTTCTCATCTAATAGTTTCAGTGTATCTGGTTTAATGTGGAGATCTTTGATCCACTTACACTTGAGCTTTGTACAAGGAGATAAGAAAGGGTCTATTTTCATTCTTTTGCATGCTGAGTGCCAGTTGGACCAGCACCATTTGTTGAATAGGCTGTCCTTTTTCCATTGAATATTTACTGCTCTTTTGTCAAAAATCAGGTGACCATATACATGAGGGCTCATTTCTGGATCTTCTATTCTATTCCATTGATCCACATGCCTATTTCTGTACCAGTACCATGCAGTTTTCAGCACAATTGCCTTGTAATATAGCTTGAGGTAAGGGATAGTAATTCCCGCAGATGTTTTTTTGTTGTTAGGATGGATTTAGCTATTCTAGGTCTTTTGTTATTCCATATGAAATTGCACATGGATCTTTCCAATTCCATGAAGAACTGGGTTGCAATTTTGAAGGGGATTGCAGTGAATCTGTAAATTGCTTTTGGTAGGATGGCCATTCTTAAGATGTTGATTTTTCCAATCCATGAGCATGGGAGATCTTTCCATTTTCTGAGATCCTCCTCAATTTTTTTCTTTAGAGGTTTGAAGTTCTTGTCATACAGGTCCTTCACTTGCTTAGTTAGAGTCACAAAAAGGTATTTCATAGTTTTTGTAATGATTGCGAAGGGTACCTTTTCCCTAATTTCTTTCTCCACATGTTTGTCCTTTGAGTACAGGAAGGCTACTGATTTGTTTGAGTTAATTTTGTATCCAGCCACTTTGCTGAACTTGTTTATCAGCTGTAGGAGTTCTCTGGTGGAATTTTTGGGGTCACTCAAGTACACTATCATGTCATCGGCAAAGAGTGATGTTTTTATCTTTTCCTTTTGATTTGTATCCCCTTGATCTCCTTTTGATGTCTAATTGCTCCGGCCAGGACTTCCAGTACTATGTTGAATAGGTAGGGGGAGAGTGGGCAGCCTTGTCGAGTCCCTTATTTTAGTGGGATTGCTTCAAGTTTCTCACCATTAAGTTTGATGTTGGCTGTTGGTTTACTGTATATTGCTTTTATTATGTTTAAGTATGGGCCTTGGATTCCTGTTCTTTCAAGAACTTTCAACATGAAGGGGTATTGGATTTTGTCGAATGCTCTCTCAGTGGCTAGTGAGATGACCATGTGATTTTGGTCTTTGAGTTTGTTTATATGGTGGATTACGTTGATGGATTTCCTTATTTTAAACCATCCCTGCATCCCAGGGATGAAGCCTACGTGGTCATGATAAATGATCGTTTTGATGTGTTCTTGGATTCGGTTTGCAAGGATTTTGTTGAGTATTTTTGCATCAATGTTCATAAGTGAGATTGGTCTGAAGTTCTCTTTCCTTGGAGGGTCTTTGTGTGGTTTAGGTACGAGGGTTATTGAGACCTCAAAAAATGAGTTGGGTAATATTCCATCTGATTCTATCTTTTGGAATATTTTGGCGAGTATTGGTGTTATATCCTCAATAAAATTCTGATAAAATTCTGCACTGACCTGTCTGGACCTGGGATTTTTTTTGGTTGGGAGGCTTTTGATGACTTCTTCTATTTCTTTAGGTGTTATAGGGTTATTTAGATGGTTTACTTGGTCCTGGTTTAACTTTGGGACCTTGTATCTGTCTAGGAATTCATCCATTTCCTCCAGATTTTCCAATTTTGTGGAGTATAAGTTTTTGTAGTAGGATCTGAAGATTTCTTGAATTTCCTCAGTTTCAGTTGTTATGTCCCCACTTTTCTTTCTGATTTTGTTAATTTGGATACTCTCTCTTTGCCCTCTAGTTAGTCTGGCTAGGGGTTTATCATTCTTGTTGATTTTCTCAAAGAACCAACTCTTGGTTTTGTTTGTTTTTTTCAATGGTTCTTTTTGTTTCTATTTGGTCTATTTCTGCCCTAATTTTGATTATTTCTTGCCGTCTACTCTTTTTGGGTGTATCTGCTTCCTTTTGTTCTAGGGCTTTTAGCTGTGCTGTGAGGTTGCTGATGTGAGTTCTCTCCAGTTTCTTTTTGGAAGCACTTAGGGCTATGAGTTTTCCTCTCAATACTGCTTTCATTGCATCCCATAGGTTTGGGTATGTTGTGTTTTCGTTTTCGTTGAATTCTAGAAAATCCTTAATTTCTTTCTTTATTTCTTCTTTGACCCTGCTATCTTTTAACAGAGCATTGTTTAGTTTCTATGTGTATGTGGGCTTTTTGTTGTCTTTGTTGTTGTTAAAGACCAGTCGTAGCCCATGGTGATCTGAGAGGATGCATGGGAGTATTTCAATCTTCTTATATCGATGGAGGCTTGTTCTGTGTTCAATTATGTGGTCAATTTTCGAGAAGGTGCCATGGGGTGGTGAAAAGAAGGTGTATTCTTTTACTTTGGGATAGTATGTTCTGTATATATCTATTAATTCTAGTTGGTTCAAAGTCTCTGCTAGTTTTGCAGTGTCCTTGTTCAGGTTCTGTTTCCCTGATCTGTCCATTGGTGAGAGTGGGGTATTAATGTCTCCCACTAATATTGTGTGGGGTGAAATGTATTTTTTGAGCTTTAGTAGGGTTTCTTTTATGAATGTGGGTGATTTTTTATTTGGAGCATATATGGTAATGATTGAGAGTTCCTCCTGACAAATTTTCCCGGTAATGAGTAAAAAGTGTCCTTCCTTATTTTTTTTTGATAACTTTTGGTTGGAAATTTACTTTATTCGATATTAGAATAGCCACTCCATCTTGCTTCTTGGAGCTGTTTGCTTGGAAGTTTTTTTCCCACCCTTTTACTCTGAGATAGTGTCTGTCTTTGTCTCTGAGATGAGTTTCCTGTATGCAGCAAAAGGCTGAATTTTGTTTATGTATCCAGTCTGATAGTCTATGTCTCTTTATTGGGGAGTTGAGACCATTTATGTTAATAGATATCAAGGAATAGTTGTTTCTGTTTCCTGCCATTATTGCTTTTTTGGGTTGAGTTGTGTCTGTGTTTTTTTCTTCTTTTAGTTTTCTTGTTTAGGAGTTTTCTTGTTCTTACTAGGCTGTATTTTTCCTCATTGTATTGGGTTTTCCACCTATAATTTGTTGTAGTGCTGGGTTTGTGGTCAGATATTGTGTGAATTTATTTGTCTTGAAATATTTTCATCTTTCCATCGATGGTGATTGATAGTTTTGCTGGGTATAGCAGCTTGGGCTGGCACTTGTGCTCTCTTAATGAGTGCATGATGTCTGTCCAGACTCTTCTAACTTTCATAGTCCCTGTTGAGAATTCGGGTGTGAGTCTGATTGGTCTGCCTTTATATGTTACCTGACCTTTTTTCCTTACTGCTTTTAGTATTCTTTCTTTACTTTGGGCGCTTGATGTTTTTACTATTATGTGTCGGGAGGTATTTCTTTTCTGGTCCAACCTATTTGGAGTTCTGAAGGCTTCTTTTATGCTCGTGGTCATCTCATTCTTGAGGGTAGGGAAGTTTTCTTCTATGATTTTGTTGAAGATATTTACTGTGCCCCTTAGTTGATACTCTTCTCCTTCTTCTATTCCTATTATCCTTAGATTCGGTCTTCTCATTGTGTCTTGAATTTCCTGGACATTTTGGGTTAGGAGCTTTTTGTTTTTTGCATCTTCTCTGGCTGTTTTGTCTATGTTTGCAATGTTGTTTTCTGCCCCCGAGATTCTCTCTTCGATCTCTTGTAATCTATTGGAAAATCTTGCTTCTGTGACTCCTGATTTCTTTTTTTGGTGTTCTGACTCTAGGGTTATCTCTTTTAGTGTTTTCTTTATTGTGTCAATCTCTGTTTTAATTTCCCTCTTCCATTCCTTTATTTCTTTGGTTCTGTTTTCCTCTAGTTCTTTGAGTTCTTTGAGTGTTTTTCTTGTTTCTTCTTTAAAAGCTTCTGAATCATTTTGCTTTTCCTCCCTTTCTTGTTTAAGTAACTCTATCAGCGTCTTGAGGTATGATTTCAGGTCTGTGTCTTCTTTTTCTGGAGTATTTGGAGTTCCGATGTTTGCTGTTATAGGAGAGCTGGGCTAGATTGTCTTGGTTCCCTTGGGATATACTCTTTCTCTTTCCTCTTGCCATTTTGTTTTCAGTGATATGTTCTTACCTTTCTCTTGTATCTGGTCTGTGTCCCTGGTTCTCCACTGGTTGATGTGTCAGATGGGTCGAGCCCTGTTTTATGCCTCAGAGTTGTTGGGTGTGAGCAGAAGTTCCAACGTTCTGTTTCTGTTTGCTGGATCAGGCACGGCAGGGCAGGGCAAGGCAGGGGGTGCACTTTCCTGGTGTACTCCACAGAGATCTTTCTGCTCCCCTGCAGCCCAGGTCTCCCACCCACCAGTTGCTCAGCCTCTAGGAGCCTCCGATCCGGGTGGCAGATGTGCCAGGCTCTGCTCTGCGTCCTGAAGTCATCTCCGGGCAGAACAGATGTTCTAATTTTCTGTTCCCAATCGCAGTTGCTCAGCCTCTATGAGCGGCTGATCCGGGTGGCAGTTAGGCCAGGCTCCGCTCTGAGTCCGGAAGTCGCCTCCGGGTGAAAACAGAAGTTCTAATTTTCTGTTCCCAATCACAGTTGCTCAGCCTCTATGAGCCTCCCTCCTGCGTGGCAGGTAGGCCAGGCTCTGGCTATTATAAATAGGGCTGCTATAAACATTGTGGTGCATCTGTCTTTGTTGTATGTTGGAGCTCTTAAGAAAATGGATGCATCTAGATAATATCATTTTGAGTGAGGTAACCCAGTCACAAAACAACATACATAATATGCAGTCACTGATAATTGGATACTAACCCCAGAAAGCTCTGAACACCCCAGAAACAACTCACAAACTATATGAAGTTCAAAAAAAAAAGAAAATGAAAAACCATTGTGCTTAATCTTTACACACCAAGAAAACTTTGACTATTTCCAGGTTACATCTTGTTTTACAGGTACTTTATGCTCATTGTAACTATTAAGATTTTAATGCATACTATCAAACCTTTAAAAAAATCAAATACTGACAAAAATGTAATCACATATTTTTATGCATAAATTCTTAAAATATGTACATTTATTTTTGTTTTTTAAAATAAAGTTGTAAAAAAAAGAAAAAAAGAGAAGTATCTCTCCTATACTGAGCAGAAGTTAATGCATAAAGTTACATTCAGTTTAATTCTGAGACTATGTGACTGTGAGCACTCAACCCTAAATGTAACTCCAACCTCAAGCCATCTAATGCTCAAGTATAATAACAAGAGGTGAGAAACAGTAACAGTTCAAAGAGCAGGGGAAGTACTATAAGATACTCTTCTGGGTATTACATGGCCACTGCATTCAGAAAGTTACAGCAGCTTTGATGAACCACATAAAACCTGTGATATCAAGCAAGTTCAAATTGCAACATGGACAGGAATGATGCTTCCTATCTCTATCCTAAAGACTCCAAATTGTGGCTATTAGGGCAGTACTAGTCATTAACCGGGCGCATTGTGGCCAAACTACAATAAGCATAGTCTGGTGGGCTAGTTTAATTTGGTAGGAAAAGGTAGTCAGGTGGCCAGCCAGTGTTAATATTAAAATCAAAAGATGAATGTGATTATATTATATTATACATGCATAAAATATGTTCTAAGAATACATATTAAAATATAAAATATTTTACCTGAATAAATAAATATTGCTAAACAAATTAAATACAAGAGTAAAAATAATAAAAGTATGCTTTCAATATCTCAACATTTATGTTTAAGTTTTGTGTGAACCTAGGTTTCATTTTACAGGTAAATTGATTAGTGAATCACTTGGTAATTGTATGCTTAAAAATAAGATATTCACACATATACAGTCACTTGATATTTGACAAAGGAGCTAAAAACATCCACGGGGGGTGGGAAACAGCATTTTCAACAAGTTGTGCTGGGTCAACTGGCGGTCAGCATGAAGAAGAAGGGAAGTGGATCCATTTTAAATTCCTTGTACAAAGCTCAAGTCCTCCACATAGAACCAGGTACACTGAAACAAATAGAAGAAAAATTGGGGAAGACCTTAGAATACATAGGCATAGGAGAAAATTTTCTGAACAGAACACCAATGACTTATTTTCTAAGATAAAGAATGGGACCTCATAAAATTACAAAGCTTCTGTAAGGCAAAGGACATTGTCAATAGGACAAAAAAGCAACCAACAGATTAGGAAAAGATCTTTGCCAATCCTCTATTAAATACAGAGCTAGTATCTAATATATACAAAGAACTCAAGAAGTTAGACTCCAGAGAATCAAATAATCCTATTAAAAATTGGCTACAGAGATAAACAAAGAATTTTCAACTGAAGAATAAAGAATAGATGAGAAGCACTTAAAGAAGTGTTGAATGTCCTTAGTTATCAGGAAAATGCAAATCAAAACAACCCTAAGATTCCATGTCACAACAGTCAGAATGGCTACAATCAAAAACTCATGTGAGAGCAGATGCTAATGAAATTGTGAAGAAAGAGGGCGACTCTTCCATTTTTGGTGGGAATGCAAGCTGGTACAACTACTCTGTCTGGCGGTTCTTCAGAAAATTGAATATAATACTATTTGAGTACCCAGCTCTACCACTCCTGGACAGATACCAAATAAATGTTCTAACATATAACAATGACACATGCTCAACTATGTTCATAGGAAACTTATTTATAATATCAAGAAGCTGAAAAGAACCTAGATTTCCTTCAACAAAGGAATGGATTTAGAAAATGTGGTATATTTACACAATGGGGTAGTACTCAGCTATTGAAACCAATGACTACATGAAATTCCTAGGCAAATGAATGGAACTAGAAAATATTATCCTGAATGAAGTAAGCCAGTCATAAAATCATAAAGAGTAGGCACTCACTGCTAAGTAGATATTATCCCAAAAGCTAAGAATACCCAAGAAAAAAATTCACAGACCAAATGAAGCTTAAAAATAAGGAAGGCCAATATGTGGATGCCTCAGTTCTTCTCGGAAGGAAGAACAAAAGGAGGATATACAGGGACAAAGTGTAGACTAAAGAAGAGGCCATTCAGAGACCACCTTACCTGGGGATCCATCCCATTCATATGCAGCCACCAAACCCAAGCACTGTTTCTGATCCAAAGAAGTGGTCACAGACTGGAACCTGATATGGAAGTCTCCTCAAAGGCTCTGCCAGAGCCATACTGTTGCAAATGAGGATGCTTACATTTAAGCATTAGACTAAGCATGTGGACCCCAATGGAGGGGTTAGAGAAATGACTGAAGGAGCTGAAAAGTTTGCAACTCAATAGGAGCACCAAACCCCAGAGTTCTGAGGGACTAAACCACCAACCAAGGAGTACACTTGTACCCATAGCTCCAGCTTCATAGATAGCAGAAAATGACATTGTCATCTGGCATCAATAGAAGGAGAAACTTTTGGTCCTGTGAAGGCCCTTTCCCCCTGTGTAGGGGAATGTCATGGGAATGAGATAGGAATGGTTGGTTGATATAGGAGCATCTCTATGAAAGAAAGGGGAGAGGAAGGTAATATGGGAGGCGGGGAGGGGATAACATTTGAAATGTAAATAGATAATATAACCAATAAAATGATTTAAAAATAAGATGTACATTATAAGTATGGTATATTTCTGAACTTTATTGCCTGTTCCATTGACCTCTGTTCCTGTTCTTGCCCTGTACATCATCATCTTCAATTTTGGAAGCGCATATTAAGAATTAAAATAGAAAACTGCTTTCAAATTATATACTCTTTATACATCTGTAGCCACATATAGTTTAGAATAAAATTGTAGACATTTACAATTTGAAATAACTCACTAAAACAAAATCATTGAGTTATATATTTTATAAAATACTATTTATTTGGATGTTAACAGGATAAATTTGAAATATAGCAAAAGCTCATATTTCAATCTTCTATCTTCTCTGAATACAATATTATAATGCTACTTTCCTGCCATTAGACCTCGGAATTGTGGAAGTGAACGTACTGACCATTGTGTGAGCTTTTTTCTGAAAGTTTTGTGACACTGAAGACATGACAGAAACAATGTCCATGGTTATAACATCAAAATTAATTTGTTTGGTTTTCTATATTATGCTTGGACAAATAAATCTTTTTTGCAAATGTTTATCTAAACAGAAATGAGTTCTACTTTCCTTTTTCCTTCTCAATATTCAAGAAATCAGGTCTCTTGCTAAAGAAAGTTCTTACCACTAAGTTCCTTGGTTAGTGTTCTTTGTGTCTTAATGCTTTCAAATAAGTAAATATTGTCTGATATTACTTTTAGTTTTCAGTAACATCAGAATTTCAATGTAATTTATATAATTTCAGGATTTTTCTATCATATTACTTCGAGTCACATAATTTCTTTGTAATCTTCATATCTATCCAATTGCAGTTTCTACTATTGTACTTTAGTTATAGTAAACTAGACAAATGTTACACTGTGATGTTAGTGTGCCATCCCCGTATTAATCAGGTCCAAGGTGAAAAGAAATGTTTAAAATAATCAGCCTAATTCAAAACTTTGAACTGTTGATAATTACACAGTTTAGCTGCTCAGATAACTCTCTGTGCTTCATGTAGACATGTTTCCAAACATTTAGTACGACACATAAAGTCATTCTAAATTTTGTCAAAGATAAACAAATATATTTGCCAGTATAATTCATTACCAGCAATTATAATTACTTAAATTCTAAATTTATTTTTTCCATTAAAATATTAGTATTGCTTTCAAATGTACATGAAATAGTAGTTTCATAAACAATGCACAAAACAAAGTTAAGTTACCTGGGAAGGTATGTGTTCCTGAAATTTTGGTTCGAATAATGTTGGTGCTCTTTAAGCAGTTTTAATGTTGTTTTGGAAATCATCTTTTTTAAAACTTTTGGAGAAAACTTAAATGTTACAGATATGAAGAGTATCAGAAGGAAAAAGTGGAAATCAAATCAAATCTACTTAAAAAAGATTTGAAACCCAAGTAATTTGAATCCCAAAAATAATCAGTGGTTCATATCCTGCTCCAAATGTGAAGTCTTCCTTCCAGCCAATTGCTTCTGCAATATTCAGTGATCTCAATGTCATACCATCACTGTGTATTTTTGCCACAACTTAAATAGGTTCACCTTATGATCATAGCATTATAGAAAAATATGTGTTGGGGAAGTAGATTTAGGGATAACTTGGTTCCCTAGAGGATTTTTTTTTTTTTTTTTTTTTTGCTGTCTTTACAAAGTTGTGAAAACTCAAAAGTCTGGATTTAGGATCTCCTCTGTAAAATTCTGCTAACAATCAAGAATCTTTCAGAACTTTTTGGGTAATGAGATGCCATAGTTGATATGAAGCACAAAATAAGCAATATTATGGTTAGACATAATTACTATCACATGATTGACTTCCAGTTCAGCTTCATCTGCATGGTGCTGTACAGCAGCAATAATATTCAAGATGACAGTTGAGAAATGTAGATGCTTGTAGTTTCTTCTTATCGTTTATAGTGTCTTAAACACATGGCACTGGGAGATAAATTGACCTAAGTATTTTCAATGTTTTCTAATATAGAGAATTATATATTAATTTATATTTTAATTTTATTTTATTTTAATTTTCTCTTCCTATATTTTCTTAATTAATTGTTCATACTCTGTTTTAAATTATTCTTTTCCAATATACTATGTCCCAAACAGTTTCCACTCCCCCACTACTCTTAGACCCTCCAGTGTCCTTCCTGCTCCTTAGATTCACTGCACCTTCATTTCCCTTCAGTAAAAGAGCAGGCATGCCAAGGATATCCTAAAACACCACATATCTAGTCACAATAAGACTATTCACAAATGTTCATATATATGTTTATATATATATATATATATATATATATATATATATATATATATATACACATATATTTATGTGTGTGTGTGTGTGTGCGCACGTGGCTAAGGCAATCCAGTAGGAGAAAAAGAGGATGCAAAAAGATTCAAAGAAAAGCCCATTCACACTCTTAGTAATCCCACAAGAGTGCTAAGCTCTACAATTTTAACAAATATGCAGAGGACCTAGCTTAGATGCATACAGGCTCCCTGATTGTTGCTTCTGTGTTCTTGAGTGACTATGAGGATTGCTTTGTTGATTCTGTGGGCCATGACCTTGTGGTGCCCTTGACATATCTACCTCTTATAATCCTTCCTTCCCATTTTAGGCAAGGTTTCCTGAGCTCTGCCTATTTGGCTCTGAATCTCTGCATCTCTTCCATCAGTATCTGGATGAAGTCTCTCTGCTTACAACTGACTAGGGTTGTAAGTCCATGAGTATCAGCAGAATATCATTATAAATATGTCATTGATTTTTTTCTTATTGATTATGTAACTGATTGATTGTTCAGTCATGTTTGGTTCTATCTTATGCCTCTGGGCTATTATGCTTAATTCTCTACAGTAATGTTCTGCCACAACATTGCTCCAGATGTGCTTTGATAACTCTCTTTGCCATCCTGACCTTTTCCTATTTACTGCTTTCTCCATTAAGATATGCCTGTCTCTTGCATTGTTAACATATTAGAAACATGTTCATTGGGTTGAACTTGTTCTACACATTTTTCTAAGAAAATTTTCTGGAGTGGTGGGGATGGAGAAAGATAGGTGGGTCGGGGAGAGCCCTCCTTGAGGCAAAGGGGAAGCAAATAGAGAGGGTGGATTTTGGATAGGTGTTTGTGGAGGAGTAATGTGGAAGTGCGATATCATTTGAGATGTAAATGAATGGAATGATTAATAACTAAAAAGGGAAACAAACAACAAACAAAAACAAAGAATTGCCTGTCTTTGTGTCTGGAGCAGAAACCACATTTTTTTTCTAGTATGAAAAAAATGAGTTAAAATGCTTCATAGGTTTTCTGGCTTATTCATTCAAAACTGGGTAACCTTTAAGCTTTAGGTTGTTATTAGAGATAGGAAATTCACAAATGCACAAAGGTTCATGTCAAGATGTGAGTGATAGTGACCAAGAAAAATTAAACTTAATATTTCTATGCAATAGTATTTAAGATACGTAATAACAAGCATTAATAAGGCTGATAAAATTATTGGCCTGAACTTGAATGTATTGTGTGGATTTTTTATTTTTATTTCTTGTGATTTATTGAAATTGGGCTTAGTTTGTCCTTGTTTATTCAAATTCTTGGGTGTCATTTTTATTTGTGTTCTTTCTGATTTTTTTTAAAAAATTATTTATTTTGTTATTTGTTTATGTATTTGTTTATTTAATGTTATGACTACATTGTTGATCTCTCCACACACACCAAAAAAGGGAATTGGATCCCATTACAAATGATTGTGAGCCATCATGTAGTTACTGGAAATTGAACTAAAGACCTCTGGAAGAGCAGTAAGTGCTCTTAACTTCTGGTGACATCACACCAGCCCGCTGACTTGTATTCTTTCAAAATATGATATAGATTTAAATTCAGAATTTTGCTCTCATAGGATTGAACATTTTATTGTAAACAAGATAGTTGAAGATATATTCAAATGAAGATAATGTAGTCAATCTGTGGGGAAAATACTTCAGTATATCAAATGGTAATTGGAAAGTAAAATAGAAGGACAGAAGTAGTAAGCAGTTTACAATGCTTCAAAATTAATGAACCTTAAGTGACCGGCTAAGTAAAGAAATATAGATAACAAAAAACTGCATCGGTTTTAAAGGAATTTTCATGCAATATCAAGAAGTGACAATTGCTCAATTGTGTCAGGGCAAATGATGAATTACTAATAATAAGTCTCTTTCTGTGTCTATCAATGTCTAGGTTTGTGTCTTTGCCTCTGTCTTTGCTGTCTGTCTATGTGTCTGTGTGTGTATCAGTGTCATTGTCTGTGTCTGCCTTTGTCTAGGCCCATCTAGGTCTCTGTGTGTCGTTGTCTGTGTACATGTTTGTGTCTGTCTTTGTATCTGTATCTTTGTTTCTCTCCCTCCCTCCCGTGTGTGTATGTGTGTGTGTGTGTGTGTGTGTGTGTGTTTCTGTGTTTAAATCTATATCTTCCTGTGTCTCTCTGTCCGTTTTTCTTTCTTGCTCTCTCTGTTTACTCTCTCTCCCTTCTGGTACTAGTCATGAAACCTAGAGCTTTGTACCAATAAGACAGGCACTCTACCATTGTGCTGTTTTGCTCTTTTGATGTTCTATTTGATTATTAAAATTGTTTTTGAGAAATTTTAAATTAATGTTTATTGAAGAGCCTGCTCTACAGTTTTATTTCTATGATGATTTTTTAAAGATCTTATGATGTATTGATTATCATGTTCCCTTTCATTTCTTCACTCCAAGTTCTTCCTCCCACCCCTATGTTCTCATTCTCAATTTATTTTCTATTCATAAAACACCTTTCATGATGTTATTTGTATGCCTGAAATGACTCAGGAAAGACCACTTGGTGTTTTTCCAGAGAAGACGTCTTAACCGCATCTCTGCATTTCTCAGTTGACCACAGTTCTTTGTCTATTAATGAGGCTCCATATGATTTCCCCTCACATGTTAGCATCTCACCTGTGCCATCATTTAAGCAGCCATGCTGATGAATTCATAGGTAAAATATCTCTGACATTTTTAGAGTCACAGACCTTCACCAACCACCTTGTTCCTCTGACTCTCACAGTATTTTCACTCCACCATTGTTTAACGTTCCTCAACCTTTAAGTACAAGAATTGTGCTTTAGATGTAGCAGTTAGGACTGGTTACCATACAATCTCTTGTTTTCTGCTTCTGGTCCATTTGTGTTTTCTTCAGTGGTCTTTGCTTTATTTTCCAAGGAAGAAAAAGTGCTGTATTTATCTGTTTGGCCCTAGGTTAGAAAGATAAAATTGTGGTGCTTGATTATAGTAGATGCCTCAATTCGTGTTATACAAAATACAAGGAAAGAGCCAAACATCAACAATTAAAAAATGTAACAACCAAACCAAGAAACAAAATGCCACTAAATTTTATACCTCAAATATACAATAGTGTAAATATTATACCTCCCATAATTACATCTCAAAAATAGAAAAGATAAATAAGCTAAAATACAATCACAAATTCAAAAATAACACTAGAATTTACCAAACTATTGATCTTCTATAAGATCAGATGGTGTGCACAGTAATCCTGCTCCGCAACCAACTGTATTCTTCCAAATTATTCTTTTATTCTTAAAAAAATTCACATCTTTTCTTGTCATGTCAGCTCCCATACTTTATCCTGAATGCTTATGACTCCTTCCTACCATGCCCCTCTCTTCAATTTTAAGGCTCAGAAACCATCACACCATCACAGAGAGTGTAATTCACTGTTCCTTAGTTCTGTGGGAGTATATATTTAAATAATACTAACATTTTTTACTCCAAGTAATCAACTTCCCATAGTTTCCAGGGGATAATGACCTGTGCATCCCCCTCCATGCTCGTTAATCTCATTCAGGTACACTACAAACATCTACAGTTGCCATGAATTTATGAGAGTAATGAGTCCTTCATGTCTAGAAGATAACCTTATACTCAAGTAAGAGCCTACTTCTGGACTTTACAATCGTACTCCCCTCTCTATGATGGTCTACAGGGCCTGGGGAGTGGATGGCATAGATGCTCTATTTATCACCAAGCACTCTGCTGACGCTTATTCTCAGCACTGTGTAAAAGAGTGTATTTCAGCAATCACCATCCACTGCTGAAAGAGACTTCTCTGATGAGGACTGAGGACTGCACAGATTTAGAAAGCACTTTGAAATAATCTCCACTTAGCAGAACAATAGTAAAAGGGCCATGCCTGGGGCCTATGAGCTTGCCAGTCATGAGTTTGGGGACACATTTACAACACCAGCCATGTGTCTGAATTTATGGACTTTATATCAGACAATAAATTCAATCAGCAAACTTCAGGTTACCCTGTTAGTATTTGTCCTGTTATGGAGCCCATGGGTATATCTTGCCATATTGGTTATTATTGTAGTTCACAGGGTTTGAGATGGAGAGGACTATTGGACTTTGGTTGTTGCTGTTTTCTCTAGAAACCACTTCTGCTATGAAAGGTAGCCACTGAGAAAAAATTATCTAAGGATAACTTTAGGACACTTGAAAACATAACATTAAATATAAAACTATTTTATAAGCTTCTTACAAAATGTAATTGGAGTTACCCTGCACATATTATGATATCCTTCGAAAAAGCCAAAAAGGTGTCAAATTAAGACTGCACTGGCAGACACAAGGTATTTCCAATTGATTTGTTGATCAGCTGTTTCATTGTGACTCAAAACAATACAGGTAATGATTATTTCTCTTGGACTACCACCAAAAGTTTATAGTAATGTACTACCTGTGAAAGACACCACATAGTTTATTCATAGGACTTTGAGGAATCAACAGGAACTGACGAGTCTCCAGATGTTTAACAAAAGCGGTGTGGATTTCAACCCATTGATTCCTTAATGTATTGATACTGTCTTCCTATAGTGAATTATATAACACAATTGTACTTTTAATATAAAAATTCTAATTCAACAGTGCATAAATTTAGAAGGACTCTAATGTTTCCCTAGTAGTATCAAAACTAAAAAGCAAATAGAGATTTTCAGAGTATTTTCATCTTTATACTGTGTATACTCTTGTCTCCTTCATAATTTGACGTTGAATGTAGAATGACTGGAAATTTGCAGGGTTAGCAAGCTGCCAAGCCCATGAATTCAGCTCTTTTCACACACATCAGCTAATCAGGGCAGTTTTTTGAACACTCTATGTAACTTCCCAGTCTCCTTTTTTCTAATAAGGAGGGTTCTTCAGTGTCTCTAATATTTTGCAGTCTTTAATCTCTTTGAAAGTGATATGACCCACTGTGTGGTTTCCCCCTTGTCAAAGCAAATGTTCCTTAAATGTCTCGCATTAAACATTGTCTTTCAATTCCAGAAGAATTTTAGTTCAAATAATGAGCACACTACTACAAACTTTGCTTTAATTGCTGCATTATAATCTCCAGAGTTGAAAAACCCTGGAGACCAAGATACATAAGATGCCTTTCAGAAACAAAGGTGCGGAATTCATTAGATGTGCTTTTTAAGTAGAAAAGTATTTGAAACTTGCTTAAAGAATATTATTGTCTTTTGGGTATTTGATAACGTGGGCTATTATTTAATGTATAACAAGTATAATATATTAAAAGAAAGCAAGAAAGAATGCATCTAATTACTATTTTGAAGATGTGTATATACATGTACATGTCTTTAAGGGAACAAAATATTAACAACAGCCTTTTTAAAGAGGATACAAAATTTTAATGCCACATGCCCAAAGTAATGATATTAACTCTTTGTTTTTATATGTTGGCCTTAATAGATTAATAGAAAGTTTAAATTTTTAGTTTCTTCTTAGTATAACAATGTTGATTTAATTATATGTTTATGATTCTGATGGAAATACCAAAAACATTAAAGTATTAATATCAAATAATGTAAGCCTTTAACAAAAAAAATATTTTGAGTACCAAATCTTGGGGGGGGGGTTGTCTCTTGCCTCACTATTAATCTAAAAGTGTTGCTTCTATGATATATTCTTCTCCCTTACACTTAAGTCAATGGCAAACACTTCTGCACTACTTAACAAATTACAGAATCATATACTCACATTTCAGTATTTAAAACCCAATATTTGGGCCAGTATTTTTGTTCCATTGTATAATGCTGAAAAATCCTTCTTAGTCTCGCACAAGACAGTTTAAAAGTAGTACAGCTCTCTATCCCTCTTGCTTCCCCCTTAGTCACATAAAAACCCATGTCATTAAATTAACTACATGAGTCAGGATAAAAGAAAGAAGAGTAGTGTTACAGCATCTTGGTGAATGTATTAATTGGCTCGTATGCATTATTTTTCTTTGATGTCTTAATTTAAAATTATTTTTCCCGAGAAATCTTTTGAAAGAGAACAAGTAATCTTCAAAGGAAATTTGTTAATCGAGCTCATCAAAGTGCCCATCAGCTAGAATAACATTTAACTGTGGGTGACCTGAAAATCCTCATAATGGACCTTAATCCCATAAAATGGACAAACAAAGCTAACAGCATACATGAACATGGTGAGAAAGCCCTCTTGTACCAATCAAGCAAACAAGGCCTCAGTGCTTCATGAAAGAGCACCAATCAGCTGCTGATGGGAAATCCAAGGAGTTAATGTAGTGTACCTCCTTATGCCCTGCTGAGAAGACCGATTAGGTATGATGAATGGATGCCCAGATAAAGTAATAAGAAATGGTGTTATAAAGACTCCTGTAAAGCTAACATGTCAACATGGAGACTAGCAAAAGACAAAAACATTCTGCTAACTATAACTCACAGGTACAAATCACGTGTGCAAATCATGGTTTTGACGAGGTATCTGATGGATAGTATCTGAATCCATGCTCAAAGGCCCACTTTTCATCCCTAAGACTGAAAAAATAAAATGTAAAAGATAACCACAAAAATTAATTTTGTCACATTTTTATTACAACTTTGTAATCTACTCATCCATAGTCTTTGCAATACAATATTTTTTAAATGATTCACGCTACATGAAGAACATATTAATGTTTCTCTGTGTGTGTGTGTGTGTGTTTACAGAGAAAAAAATCTCCAAATCAAATTCATTCATTATATAAAAATCATGTTTTTTCTCTCCAATATACTATATATACTACATTCCATACAGATAGCACAATTCTGTTTCCCAAGTATATTAAATTGCTTCTTTGCAGAAGCTATTAATACACCCATATGTTTTTACTAAATTAATATCTATCCCAACAATATTACAAGTAAGATGGTGTTTGTCAAAAAAATTGAATTGGCTGAAGTAAATGGTAAGTGCAAATGAACTATGTTGTTTTATATATACTCACATATCTCTTAGTAACCCAGTACTCAGTTTCCATTGAAAGACCAGGGTGCTACACTGTTTTGTTGATTATAGTCATAAAAAAATCTGTGGGGATTTACTGTAGATGGTCTTGAATTAAAATTTTAGCTGTACAAAATCATCATTTCACAAATTTATAAAAACTCTTTTGGTACATGCCATAGTGATTAAGGATTTCTATGTTTAAAAGGCTGAGAACGTTTAGAGGTGAAAGTCCCTTTTGCAAGTGAGTATTAATATGTTTTATATATGAGTATGCAAAGAAATACTGTAGGGTTGAAGTTGTTTTAAATGGAGTGAAATACTACTTTACATTTTTATTCATTTGCAGTATAGATTTAGTTTTTCATTCAATTTGAAAAGAGTCATTAATAGGACCAATATTGAAATAGCCATCCAAGCAAACTACTTTTTATGTTTAAGAAAAGGGAATATCTTGATTTGAGTCATCCTTTGGGGAAAATGTGACTTTTTCATACATTGTTGAAAGTTCCATGAAATGGTGCCTTGTTTTTATTCCAAGCCGCATTTCCTCCTCAGGAAAAGGGTCTGTTTTATATTTCAGGCTCACAGACTAGAGAAAGCATACTTGTGGTAAAGCCATAGCAGTGGGCAGTGGGATGTGCTATTCTGGGATAGCAAATCAAAACCAGACATAAGTTTGGTTTCAAAAGTAGGTTTTTGTTATAGAGGATTTATCTAATGTTGGAAATGCTGAGGAACTATTAGACTGAGGTTTGGAGAAGAGGTAACAGACTACATTTTTGCCAACATATTGGTTTACATTCCACGGAAAAAACCTTTTACTTATTTTATATTTTTCTATATTCATCAAAAAAGAAATATATGCCTTGTATAAATATACACATTTGACAAAGGATGGATATGAGGATATTGAAAGAATGAATTTCCAAGACAATTTGGATTTGATTTAGTTATGAAACTTAGCTGCTGTTGCAGAGATTTTTTTCTGGGTTTGATTAAAGCTCAGAACAGCTACCTATAGTCTCCTGTATCTTTTAAATCAAACTAACATAGAGCTTCAAATTTTAAGTTATCAGTTTCAAAACAAAGTGAAGACCAGAATACCTTTCTTCTATGAATTATAAACGTGAAAAACTGCAGGAATGTTATTCCCATCCTCCACATAGGTGCAACTGAGCTACAGATTACATCAGAGCACTGTCTCTGTTCTTTGTTTCATATACATTTCTTGTTTTTAGAAGTGGTTTCTCAAGCAAATTAAGCAAACTGATATTCTGGAAATAATGGAAAAAATCTACTATTTTATTTTACAGTTTAATATAAATTTTTCCATGTAAAATCTATTGTTCATGTAAAATAGCATATGAGAATCATGTTATTCTGTACCAGTGACTGGGTTCTGGCAAGGTGAAATTAGGTGAACATAATGTTTGTGTCATTCTAATTCTGTGAGAACTCTCAGAATCACAACTTCCCATTTTGTACACTATTTCCTAACAGGGCACCTGCGCTGTCTCTCAGGTTGAATAATCCAAAGTGGACCTTTGGACTTTTCTTTCTTGTATCTTTCCAACGTAGTCAGTTTGTCAGAACATATTCTACTTACGAAACTCCTTTTCGTTCTTTGCAAAAGCAGAGAGTTCAGTAGCTTTACCTGAAAATATATCTATCATCCAGACTTTCATCTTTTTATTTCTTTTTTTTGGATGCTTTATGTATTTACATTTCAAATATTAGACCCTTTCTCTCCTCTCCTATCCTTTATTCCCCTCCCCTGATTCCAGAAAGTTGTTGCCACCCAGCCACCTACAACCACCCACCCATCCACACTTCAACACCTTGACATTCCCCTACACTCAGAAAATGACCTGACTTTCATCTTCATGTGACTCACTTACTCACCTGTGCCTAGGGTTTTGATTTTAATAGTAGAATGCACACTTAGCGCACAAGTGAGGTTTGAGGTTGAAATCTCAGAAGAACACATACTGAAGATCCAGCTTGGTTCCACTTAACTTACTATAACGGAATGATGCTAATAAACATGACCTAAAATTAATTAAAATCATAGCATTTTTAAATGCATCTTATTCAAATTATTTTAGTAGATTATCAAATTGACACAAACTGAATACTATAAATATTAATAATAGCTAAAGATATTTGAAAAAGTAAATATATAAAGTTTTACTTTATATGTAAGTATACTATAATAACAAATATGACAGTTAATACTCAAACCATAAAGCTAAAATTATGTGAAATGACAGAAAAATTATTCAGAGCTTACTGTGCCATTTAAATACAAGGCTCTGCAACCAAAGTCTAAGGCCGAATCTCTATTTTTTTATGCATATATGAAAATAACAGGCAATAAAAGAAAGGCCAAAATTAAAAAATATTTTTAATCTAAATTTTCAAAATTTAACTAAACCAAATTAATTAAGATAAGTCAACAACACACAGATCGGAACATTACAAAACAAAACAAAAAATATTCAAAGAAAAAGCAAAAAAAAAACAGTGTATGCATGCATGCACACACACAGACACACACACATAGACTCACACACATACACAAACACACACATACACACACACACACACACACACACACACACACATTTTGTATTCTAAGGAATGTCACAGAAAGGTCAAACTAGAAGTCCTGATATATACTCAACGACATGTATGGTAGGAAAAAAAAATGAAACAAATCAAACTCTCTGACTTAACATTTGAGACAACAAAACTCCCAGAATACTTTTGAGTTCATTTTGATGTTGGCAATATGGTCATGGGGCCTACATTAAGGAATGCTGTGTTTCCCTAATGGGATTTTAGTGAAGAAACAAATTCTGCATTTGGAAGGGTCTATCAGTTGTAGACTGCATCTACAGAGAGGTCCTATCTGGTACAGGATCTGTGCCGGTCCTGTGCGTTCTGCTACAGCATCTTGGAGTACACATGTGCACCAGCCTTGTTGTCTCTAGAGGGAGTTGATTACTTGGTGTTCTGATTCCTCTGATTCTTACAGTCTTTTGTCCTCCTCTTCCATAGAGGTTCCCGAGCCCCAAAGGGAGTAATTTGGTGGACACGTCATGTCAAGGGCTAAGTGCTCCCAGAACACTTACTCTCTGTCAATTGTTTGATTGTGTGTCTTTGTATTTCTTCACTGGTTCAGAAGAAAGCTTCCTTGATGATGACTGACCAAGGTTCTGATCAGTAAGTATAACAAACTGTCTTTAACTCAAATATCTTATTTTTCAAAGCATAATTCACTAATGAATATTTAAGGTATATGTACTAATTTAAATGCTCTAGTATTCACAATTGGATATTTTTAACAGGTAAAAATATTTTTAATGATTAACATATCTTACTGTCTATATTTTTTTCTTTATAGTTATATGGTTAATCTGGTTGTTGTATCAATGAACAAAATAAAAATAAAGTGAATTCTTGCTGCAGCCAAAATATAAAAGTGGTAGGCTGAGGTAGCATTCTATGCAATTTTCTGAACATTTTGATACTCTTCTTTATATATCTGTTTTTCTTTCTTTATTGCTCCTATAATTCTTTATACAAATATAATAATATATTTAGACATGGAGTTTGTTCCAAAAAGTGTTTGAAAAATAAAACGAAATAATGTTGCATAACTAATTTTTAATGTCATAATAAATGACATTATAAATCATGTGGTTTCGTGTAAATGGAGATTAAAATGCTGAGTCAGACAAAATACATTTCACTTTCAAAATACAAAATATTTTATGTTATGTATCAATCAGTCATCACTTGTTTTCTCTTAAACTAGTTCAACTCACTGGAAAGTATTTCAAGTTATTTTGCTATCCTTATTTAGTTAAAATGTGAACTCAGCATACTTAAATAACCCATGTTTATTTTAGCTTTTTCACAGTCTCTTATAATTTTTTTAGAAGTTCAGTATCTCACAGGTTATGTGAGTTACCATGATGCATGGATTTGAAATAGCTGTTTCCTGATTTCCTGTGAAATATACCTATTACTTTATACTTATTACTACCCTCAGTTAATTTTTCAGAGTAGGGTTTATATTTATTGTTTAATAATTCTAGTGTCTTTTGATCATTTCCACCTCTCCTTCCTTTTCCTACTCCTCACATACTCTCCCAATTTTCCACCCAACTTAATGCACGCCTTATGTTTATTCCCAGAGTCCACTTCTTACTACCAGTATGCAAAGGAGTAGGTCACTCCCTGGAGTGTGGGCAGCCCAGCAGCCATATTTACAAAAAAAAAAAAAAAAAAAAAAAAATGACTGTCTTAGTTGGCTTTGGCTATTACCTTTACATGACTCAGAATCATTAGGTGATGCTTCATTTGGCCAATTCCCCAAATCAAATGTTTCCATGCCAGCTTATCTAGACTCATATTTCATATGGGAGAATACCTTCTACTGTGAGTAGCACCGTTCTTATACAGATCTGGCATAGTATATATAAGAAATCTAGTTTAGCCTGAGCCATAGTGCAAGAAACCACAATGGTTTCTGCTCTGGGTTCTTGGTTTTAAGTTTTTCCCTTAAGTTTCTCTTGATTTCCTAATTTCCATCAATGATATATTATGATCTGGAGTTGTTAGATGAAATAAACAATTTCCTGTACAAGTTGCATTTTATAGTCTTGTTGGCACTAACCACACCAACAAGAGAGTGGCTGGGGCACTGATTTTCCCTCCAAGAGGTACTCTCAGTTGCCAATAGCTCCTCAGATAGGGCTGGGACTTCACTGGTCCCTCCTACATGTATGCTGGAATTTTTGATAGATTGACCTGTGGCAGATTTTGTGCATATGAGAACGGTCATTATTTCCATGGATACAGCAGCCTGCCATGTCCTGAAAACACTGATAGATAATACTACGCTGTAGCTTCTTAAATGTTCTGCCACTTCCATGATAAACTCTGAGCTTTGGTGGGTAAGGTATGTTATTTTGGACTAACTCTCAATGGTACCTTAATCTCTGAAAATTTATCAGTTTGTCCCTTCGTGACATCTATTATAGAAAGATGCTGATCAGGTAATGGTTAAAAGCTAAACTAATATGTGGTAAGTATTAAATTTAAGATATGTATTTAGAATGTAATTTTATTTAGCAAAACAATTTAGCAGGCCTTCATGGAGAATCTAAAGTTTTATATTCATCCAATGATTCCTAGGATCAATTACCTAGTCATGGGATATCGATTAACAGTGTTCAGTATTACTTTCACATTCTGGAGCAGGCTTTGATTCAAATTCAATAAATGTTTGTTACACCTATGACTGCCATGTTACTATTTCACTAAAGGGCAAGCTTTACCAGGCTGGTTATTATTACACTCCACAGGGTCCATGAGATGTAGGATTCATAGTATATTACAACAAACAACTAGCTCGTGTGGATCAAGCTTCTGTGTTATTACCAGCATGCTATCTCCAGAATTTTACAATTCAGGTACGTGGTGTTTTTACTAATTGGTTCTTAATCAACTTCAGAAAGGTAATAAAGAACATAGACAACACTCTGAATTACTTTGAGGTTTATGAGACACCATTGACCAATAGTTGAAGGTAGTAATTCATATTTGCCACTATGACTTTTATTTGCTAGTTTATGGACACCAAAACATGCATTATATCAATATATGAAAGAACTCCATGGTAATTGGGTGTTCTTTAAATATTCTATAAAACTTTTGTTGCTTTTTACAGTTTTGGTTAGGGTTTGTTTGCTTTCTGTGAAACACAGTAAGCAAATGAAAGTAGTTATAGTTCATTTTGGACAGAAATTAAGATGCAGGCTTATTTAGCAATACTCAGAAATTGTGAGTATTAACATAGTGAACAAAAAGTGACTTACAGCACCAAGGCAGGCATCATTCTAATTTTAATATTAATATATCTTAAAGATAAAATACCAAATAGTTCCAAAGAAAGAGCTAGAGAAATAACTGAAGGAGCTGAAAAGGTTTGTAACCTCATGGGAAGAACATTATCAACCATCCAAACCCTCCACAACTCCCATGAACTAAATCACCAACCATTGAACACATATGGAGGGACCCATGGCTCCAGGTGCATATGTAGCAGAGGATGGTATTGTGTGCCATCAATGGGAGGAGATGCCTTTGGTCTAGTGAAGGCTTGTTTTCCCAGTGTAGGAGAATGCCAAGGTGCTAAGGTGTTAGAGGGTGATTGGGAGAGAAAGCACCTTCATGGAAGCAAGTGGGGGCGGGGCGTGGGAGCAGGAGAAAGGAGAGGGTAACTTTTGAAATGTAATTACAGAAAATACCCAATAAAATAATTAAACAATAAAAAATAATAAAATAATTATGTGACAGCAAAAGATCTAATGCTTTTGAATGGATTGAGAAGATGCTCTCTATTATTTTCAAATTAAAGGACAAAAAAGATAAATTGTATTTAGAATCAGAAGTCAAGTTGATGAGCAATGCTCAGGGAGTCTAAAGGCAGCAAACTCTACTAATAATGAAGTAAACCTTCAGAAATAAGCCTGGGGAACATCTATCTGGGAAGCCATTGTCTATATTTTAAACTTAAACCGTTTACAGAGTCTTTTTGCTCTCTTTTTATTGGATATTTTATTTAGATTTCAAATGTTATCCCCCTTTCAGGTTTCCCCTCTACAACCCTCCTGTCCTATCTCCCTTTCCCTGCTTGTATAAGGGTGTTCCCCCACCCACTCTCCATCTCCCTCCAAACCACCCCGGCAGGCTCTACAATGGAGCATCAAGCCTTCACAGGACCAAGGCCTCTCCTCCCTTTAACTCACAATAGACACCCTAAATGGAAACTAGTCTATATGGGATACACTTTATGACTCAAACGAGCTTACAGACAAGCAGAACACAAAAGAACAGTAAGTGTGCTTTCTGAAGACATCATCAACAAATGCCCCAGAGAAAGGCAGGCGCTGGATGCATCTCTGAGCTCAGAGAGTGAGGGATCGATTTTATTCTCGTATCATACAGTCATTCAAGGAAATTCAATGACTGAAAGAAAACCCCAAAAGGAAAACTAAAAGTTAGACGGTGCTCTCAGTGACTTCTCAAAATTGATGAAGACCATGGGGCAGCTATATAATACTTTTAATATGATTTAAGCAAAAGTATTCCAGAATATCCAGTAAAACCAAGGCCAAACCCTGTAAAGCTTCCTTGTCTGATTCCATTACTGAAAATTTAAGATAAAAATATCAAAAAAAAAGAAGTTTAATATCCAGAAGATCCTAAAGAAAAACTGTGTTTTTAAAACATAAATGTTTTCAATTTTCTATACTTAAAACATGAATTACAGGGTTTAAAAATACTTTCAGTATCTATCTATAAGCATAGGAAATTTAGATATTTAGACATCATAAAGTGTTCTCAAGAAACTGAGCAAAACCAACAAGCTTAAATAACATTGAGTAGGATTTATACTATAAAAATGAGATTTCCTGTAGTGGGGGTTGTTAAATCCAAGAATAAGAGATAGAAGGAAACTGTACTTTTCTTTGAAGGGGTAGAGTATTAAGGTAGCTACCCATCTGTCAGAAAAGTTTAAGGCAGGGTGAATGGATTAGGTGACCTTTCAAAATTACTTCCATCCCAGAATGTATGATGTCACCATAAACCAGCAGGCCTAGATGGAATCATGGGAAGGAAACACTAAATGTTATGCTTGCTCGTGCTATTTGGTGAACACAGGAATAATGAGGTGTCTTGTTTGAAGCAAACTAGCCTAATGCTAAGATTTGAAATAAAGTAGCTTGGGTAACCATTATTTTTATCACAGGATTGTTTCAGAAATTGAGGCAGCATATTTTGAGTAACTTCCATCAATTATGTGTACAGAATTTACACTCAATACACCATGAAAATCATAATCTGGTCCCTACTCCCAGGAATGCTGGGAATTTCTCTGCCAAGCTGTTAGGAGCTCCTGGCACAAATTGCAGAGATATGAACTCTGCTTTGCTTTTCCAGTCTTACATATCAAAAACATACCTCTCAGTGCTAAGCACTTCGTATTTAGTACAAATGACCATTGTACATTTCTAACCCTAGTGTGCTTGCCTAGGCTTATATGTCAATAGCATACATGGGGATTTCCTTGAAGACAATCATTCATATTATTCTTGTTTTCATTTTGCTAATTTGCCAATTAAGATTCAAGGATTGCCAGTTATATCTCCAGAAGTCAGTGCAGAAACACACTAAGGATACACACACACACACACAAACACACACAAAAATACTGACTTACTTCTGTTTTATAGATGCTAGTTTGTTATTTTTAAAATTTCTACCTGAGATTATAAAATATTTTTCTAAGTTCTATGCTTATAATAAAATTTTTAAAAATTCTACCAAATGAAAGAGATTGAGTATATATAATTTGCTCTTTATAATCAAATTGAGCCAACTGAAAACTCATGACTTCTGAACATGTTTCTTTTATTCTCAAAAAAATCAGAATTTATAGACATATTTCATTCATGTAGAGTAATAGGCATGCCTGTGCTGCTGTTGTCTATAATGGGCATGCCCTATTAATCAACCAGAATTCCTTCTCCCATTCACTCCTACACATGGTGAATTTAAAATGTGTTGTCTCCACATAACCAGGAGTTTCAAATGTTACAAAGTCAGTGAGAAGCTCTGGGATTTGAAAAGAAAAACCATTCATTGTGATCTCTTTTATCAATCCATGTTACTGAGTGTCATGAAGTTCTCTAAACCATGCAGGAAAATTAATTCATGTAAATACTGTCACATATATGCACCATACTACATTAAATACAAATGATATAGTGTGACTCATAAAGCATGATGAATCATGTCTAGTAGTGTAGTTTTTAAATTTCTATACTCTAGAATATCATTGCTTAAGTCATAGAAAATGTTGGTTTATATTAAGGAAATGTCCAAATGGTACAATGATGAATTAGAGTCTTAAAAAGACTTTTAAACATTCTATCATGCTTTAAATTGAAATAGAATTATACACTCTCTTCTCTCCTTCTTTGAACCCCTCCCAGCTACCCTACAAAAGCCTTCAATTGATCTCTCCATTCTCAAGTCAAATTCTTCACACACACACACACACACACACACACACACACACACACACACAAACACAATCACTCACATATATATGTATACGTATTTATGAATGCAACACACACAAAATATATACATGAGTGTGTGTGTGTGTTTGTGAGAGAGAGAGAGAGAGACAGAGACAGAGACAGAGAGTGAAAAAGAAAGCCATTTTGTTGGTAGCATACATATGAATTCAAGGTGGGCTACAACTATTATAGTTTCAAATTTCATCTATCTATCAATGTTTTGTTTTTAAATATTGGCTTAGAAATTTTAAGACTTTATTTTAAGTAGCCAGGAAACAATGCCTGCCGCAGGAAATACAGCTAAGATTTAAAATAGTGTTCAAGACAAATTTGTAAAGCAAAACAGTGACTGTGAAAAGCATAAATTAGCACGACTAGGAAGTATTTCCTGACAAGAAGTGTGCTCATTTCTAGCACATCTGTAGAATACATTGGAAGAAATGTGCTATTTTCACAGTTTATTTGGAAAACTGCTTAAGATGGGGATAGCAATGCTTTCTTTTCCAGAAGCATTATTAATTTTGGTTCTCCAGAGAGACCACTGGGTTTACAGCTCATTAACTGATTCACACGGAATCCTTAGAGCCGGAGAAATAATAGAAGTTTCCCTGTTTAGCAATCCTTAATAAAGCAGTCTCCACATCTGTAATATAATGTAACTTCCAATTAGTTTTGTAAGGTCAGCCTGTCACATTGGAATCAACAGTGCTATTGTCAATACTACCAGCTTGTAAATAGCATCATGAGCTACTCTCAAGTTCAATATTAGGCAATTGAACCTGTTTTTTTCCCCAGATATCTTAGAAAATATGTTTTGATATATATTATAAAACAGATTAATAACAATAGATTATATATTTTATCATATAATTTCTACATATTGGTCCATATAATACTAAGTATAACTCAATTCACATTATTTATTCCAAGATTTGCATTTAAAAATTGAAGATTCATGCTTGTTTTGGCAATACACACACACACACACATATATATGTATATATATATATATATTAGATACAGAGATGACTATCATATATATTAGATACAAAGATGATTATCATATATATGTATATATAAATATATGTTAGATACAGAGATGATTATCATGGCTCCTGCACAAGGATTTCATGTAAAAACACAAAGTTTTCCATATTTTTTAGAAAGTCTTGTGGAAGAGTTAGGGGAGTGATTGAAAAACAGAGGAATAGAAACTCAGCAAGAAGATCCACAAGAAGACCAACATAATCAATTAACCTAGACCCATGGTGACTCTCAGGGAATGAACCACCAACCCAGCTACAACAACGGTTGAGTGTAGGGATCCCCCCTTCTCCACAAATATGTTGCTGATATGAAGCTTGGTTTTATATGGCTCCCTCCAACAACTGGAGGAGTGGTTATCCTTACTTTGTTGCCTGCCTGTAGATTCTGTTCCCCTAATTGAACTAACTTTTCCTACCTCATTGTGAAAGATATGCCAAGTCCTGCAATGACTTAAGGTACTAGGTAGGTCAGTACCCAGGGGGAATCTCCCATTTCTCAGAGATGAAAGGAAGGGATCATGGGAAGAGAGGCAGTGTGAGGAGCAACTGAGAGGAGAAAAAGGACTACAATAGAAATATAAAATAAACAAACAAATAAACAAACAAACAAAGTAATGAGGAAATAAAATAAAATTCAAAGTTTCATTTGGGACTCTACATTAAACCATGACAAAGAATTGTGCTCTTTCTTGTGAATTCTCTCATTCCTTCTAGCCTATCCTCATGGGTGGGTTTCTATCCCTAGATACCTAGAAATATTTTCTACCTGGTCTCACCAGTGGCTACAAAGAGCTGAGACTCAGCTGATTCACATTATCTTTCCTTTCTTCTATTGTGATTTTTCTTTCCTATATTCAGTCCTATAAAACTTTCTTGAGGGGACCCTTCCTCCTACTTCAGCTTATTTCACTGGAAATTCCAGCACTAGGTATAGACACAGAATTCTTCTTGCCCCTTTAACCTTGTTTCTTCAGATTAATCATTGTCTTATTGCATCATTCTCTTAAGAAATCCCATTTCCACCTTCAACACCCGAGGATGAGGATGCTGCCTCTTGAAATGGTCAAGATTGCATTTGCTCCTTCCTGCTTCCCATTACATTCTATTCTCCTAGCTCTTCTGTATTCCTTCCTGCCAGTCACTAAGGTAAAGAATCACTCTCTAGAATTAAACAGGCTTTCCAACAATCCAGAGAGGACAACAGACACAAAAGAAAAGAGTACCAACACAGGGGAATGCCAGGGTGGGGAGATGGGAGGCAGTAGGTGGGTAGAGGAACACTCTCACAGAGGCAGCAGGAGGGGAGATGGGAGAGAAAAATTCTAGAAGAGAAACTTGAAAAGGGGATAACATTTGAAATGAAAGAGAGGAAAATATCCAATAAAAAGGAGTAACAACACAAAAAGGATAGAAACAGATATTCAACACATAGAACAAAATTGACATTTGTAATTCATATAAACCAGCGCAGAAACCACTAATTGTATATGCCACCTGCAGAACCTAATAACCTTAATACAGAGAATGGATGAATACATAAGTTCATGTAAACATAAATGATGGGATGAAATACTAAAAAAACAGTTCAAGATACGCAAGTAGATTTAAAAAAAAAAAATAAGTAGAAAAAACTGAAATAAAACTGAAAGTGAAAAATTAGCGAATCAAACAAAATCCTCAGCAGTACACTAACATCAATGGCATATAAATTTTGGAAGAGAGAATCTCATGCAATGAAGACATGTTATAGGAAATGAAAACTGCACTCAAAGTGTTTCATAGAAAAATTCAAAGAGCTAAGTATACAGAACATCTGAAACACAAAGATATGGTCGTGTCTATGAACACAGTGAAAAAAGAAATTAAGGACAAAAAAGTATTTTTAATAAAATCACAAAGAAAACTTTCTGATTTAGAGGAGACACGTTGAAAGATATAAGAAGCATAGAGATTATCAAATAGAAAAGAACAGAGACAGGCTCTTTTACACCTGGACCAGCAGAGAGCCAGGGGCACAGGCCCAGCGAGGTCACACCAGGGGTTCTCAGAAAGCAGAAGGTGCTGTGCTCTCTGGAATAGGATCTTTTTCGACCTAGAGAAAGAGTGAGTTCTCCACCAGTAGTCCTTAGGACCTGTGGGTAGATATCTCCCAGAACAGCCTCACAAGAGGTCCCACACCTGAACCCACAAAGACAGAACTGAGTCACTGCCATCAGAACTCACTGCATGGCCACAAAAAACACTCAGAAGCAATTTTATTCCTGAGCCCACAGGCCCTCAGATCCACAGGAGAGACAGGCACCAGTCAGTGACAACAAGATCACCTATAATCACAAAAAAAAAGAAAGAAAGAAAGAAAGAAAGAAACAAGATGTCAAGCAGAAAGTAACTTATGCAATGGAAACCAAGAAAACCTTGCAACATCAGAATCCTGCGCTTCCACCACAGCAAGTAGTGAATTGCCAAACACACCAGAAAAACATAACTTAGACTTGAAATCATACTTCATAATGATGATGGAGATCTTCTAGAAGTGTGTAAAGAGCTTCCTTAAACAATTACAGGAGAACCAGGAGAAATAACTCAAAGAACTATAGGAAAACACAACCAGATGATGGAATTGAAAACAGAAATAGAAACAATAAAGGAAATACAAAAAGAGACAACCCTGGAGATAGAAAAACCTAAAAAAGAAACCAGGAGTCACAGATGCAAGCATCTCCAACAGACTACAAGAGATGGAAGAGAGAATCTCAGGGGCCGAAGGAAACAGAAAACATAGACAAAACAGTCAGAGAAGATGCAAAAGCCAAAAAGCTCCTAACCCAAAATGTCCAGGAGATCCAGGACACAATGGGAAGATCAAACCTAAGGATAATAGGTGTTGAAGAAGGCAAAGAATATGGACTAAAAGGCACAGTAAATATCTTCAACAAAATTGTAGAAAAAAAATTCCCTACCATTAAGAACAAGATAACCAAAAAGTATGCATGGGATGGACCTAGACCCCTTACATATATGTAAGAGATTACAATATTGTTCCACAAATGAAGATGTAGAAATCCTAACAAGTGGAAGAGGGGATGTCTTTGACTCTTTGGCCTGCCTTTGGATTTCTTTGACCCCAACTGGGCTGCCAGGTCTGGGGTCCATAGAAAAAGATATGCCTAATACTACCACAGTTTGATATGCCAAGGTGCCTTGATATCCATTGAACACCTCCCAATCTTTGAGTATAAAGGGAGGAGAAGGTGGAAGAGGAGAGGTGCAAGGGGGGGGTGGTCAGGAGAGGAGATAAAGTAAATGAATAAATTAATTAATAGAAAAATAATTAAAGAAAAATAAGTATGAAAAAAATTGAATTTATGGCTGATGTAATGTCCTCGGGATTTGATGAAATTTTTTATTTTGACTCATATTGACATTCAAATATTTATATTTCCAACTAACTTAATTATTATTTTATTCTGTACAGAAGAATTTTATCCTAACTTTAAAAAGTCATTGTTCAGCATAAAATGTTGTTATAATGTTATAGGATTCTTTAAAAAATGAAACCCTCCTTCATCTTGAAATTGCCACTTCGTTGTAGCTTGCTACACTGAATCTCTGCATAGGAAATAATCTCTGTTTTCCTTTATTTTCTTTTTTTGATGAATCACCATAAACATTTTATTTATACATAAGAAATAATTCTGTATGAATATTTATAAAACATACTGTTATTAAAATCACTAATATGAATGAAGCCAAAATGCTAAATATAAAAGTATAACAAATTCCATTAAGTATTGCATTTAATATTACTGGAGAAATATGTTGGAGAGTGCATGTCATTTTAATATTTGTAACATTTCTACTCCTTGGATTTGTTTTACTTCAGCTTGAAAATCATATATTATTTCAATGTTTTTCATAAATAAATAAAAAATGTTTTAATGTGGCAAATACTTAACTGAAACATGTCAGTAATAGATAAAAATACAGACTCAGTAGTTATTTATCTTTTATGTAATATTATGATGAACAGTATTGTGAATGTGTGTTGATGGTAGCAGCAATTGCTGAAGTTGGTGGCTTTAGAGATGAAAGATCTGTGTTCCATTCAGTTACTGTTAATTATGAAACAGAACTTGAAGGATATACTTATCTCTGACTCCTAAACTTTCAAGCATATATTTGTTATAATGAATATATGACATTTTCCTGTACATTTTAACATATTATAAAAGTTAAATATTTTCCAGACAAAGATCATGAGTTGTTAGTTCTATATTTTATTGATAGAACCTATGTTCTCAACTTAATTTTAGATCTAGCTTTATTATTTTAAATATTTATCATATTAAAAATATCTAGTGGTAATACAAATGATACTGAGTGCTATTAAAATACTACAATATAAAAATATTTGTATGAAATGCCAGTGTTTTATGACTGTATATATAAGTAAGGGATCTCCTTAAAGCAGAAATGATAGCATATGCGTGTATGTGTATGTGTGCATGTGTGCCACACTTTCTTGTGGCAGCTTATATGTAATTAAAGTGAGAAGGAACCTCTTGCTCTTTGACTACTTGCCTTCACTCTGGTGGCCAAGTTCTCACTCATAATTTTTTTATTGGTTATTTTGTTTATTTACATTTCAAGTGATATCTTCCCTTCTGGTTTCTTCCCTCAAGCTTCCCACTCCATTCCCTTGCTCCTGCCTCCGTGAGGGTGCTTGCCTTTCTACCCACCCACACTGCCCCACAACCTTATCATTCCCTATGCTGGGGCAGCAAACCTTCACAGAGCTCAGGGGTTGCTCCCCCCTTGATGCTAGACATGGTAATCCTCTGCCACATATAAAGCTGAAGCCATGGGTCCCTCTATGTGTGTCCTTTGGTTGGTAGTGTAATCCCTGAGAGCTCTGGGGCGTTTGTTTTTGATATTGTAGTTCCTCCCATGCGATTGCAAACTCCTTCAGCTCCTTCAGTTCTTACCCCAACTCCTCCATTGGGGTTCCTGTGCTCGTTCTGATGTATGTCTTCAAGCACTCACATCCACATCCATAAAGCTCTGAGAGAGCCTCTCAAGAGACATCTACATTAGCTTCCTAGCACTTTCTGGAATCAGCAAGTTGTCTGGGTTTTGTGGCTGCATGTGGAATGGACCCCATGTGGGGCAGTCCCTTGATGGCCCCTCCCTCTGTCTCAGATCCACTCCTTGTTCCTGCAGTTCTGTGTTAAATTTTTGAGAAGGGTGGGTGACCTCTATCTTGTAAATGGGCAGTGCCTATCATCTCAATATGGTCTCTATAGGTTCTCCCTCCCATGTGATGGGCTTTCAGCAAATGTCATCCCTGTTGGGTCCTAAGAGCCTCTGGCTCTTTTGGCATCTGGAACTTTTTGATACCTAACCCTATTTTTCATCCCCCATTGCTACGCACCTCTTCAATTTTCTGACCTCTGTATATCTTTCCCATTTTTCTCCTACACCTGATATTAGAGCATATATTTGGGGGATTCCAGTGTATAGTGAAGAATAGGTGAGAAGTCCAGCTCAGTTACTGAACCAAGATAGATTTTTGGATCTAGACACACACACACACACACACACACACACACACACACACACACACACACACACACATCTCTGTGGGTGGCCCACATTTAGGATGAATCTAATCTCCTTATATGATATGGATTTAGTATAGGTCTAATAACTTCAAATTCTGACCACACCACATGTCCCAATTATAAAAAATTACACGCAGGTGTGTCCAGAAGTGTGGGGTTTTTTTCAATATCACATGTATTAAATTTGGCAACCAAGAATAGCCATCACATTTATCATTATTTTCCTAGTAGACATAGAACTAAAACTTCAGTGCAAAATGTTGGTTTGAAAATATTGCCAGATTCTGAGGCTAAACTTTTTCAGAGGTAATGATATTTATGCTATTTTTTTCTGTTTATGGAAGACAATAAATGTAGTTGGTTTCTTGGGGGCTTACTAGTGAATAACTTCATGCTTTTTAGCTTTTGATAACACTATCTGACTGGTTCAACTCAGATGTTCTGGCTCATACTCTTCTGAAAATTGATTGATTCAATCTGTGCTTTATGTTAACTAGGTATATGATTAGACAATTGAGAGCTGGCAGCAAAAAGATATGAAAGCAGGAGAGGAACAGAAATGGGAAAAAAATCAAGATAGATCTGGAGAAAGCAGACCTGGATCATGGTGGCCATAATTGGCAATCAGAGTATTTTACGTGATACTATAAGTCTTTTATCTAATATAGAAGTGCAGTTTGTATCTTTGTCCATCTGATGTAATCTTATGGTTTGAAGGGTTTTTGGATTGAGAGTTTGATGTATAAATGTGTATGAAAAGCTCTCAGACCTTAGAGTTAGTTATGTTTGTGCCAAGAGTTGGGGAAAAGAAACACGCCAGGCACAAGCAGCAGGGAGGGCAGAGTGAACCACCTTGGAGGGAATTTCATGGAGACTGTAGCTCATGGACTGAGTGAAAGAGTCCTTGAGCAAGGCTCCAAACTAGAGCTGCATCCACATAGTGAGACTATGGGGGCCAATAAAGAGATAAGGCTTTCAAATTTAATAATTACTGAAAGGAATCTGGTTTCTCTTGGCTTCTCACTGAATTGCTCTGCTTGGCCTGAAACTAATTCTGGCAATTTGTTCTGATCTTCTGGCTTTTTCTCATTCTATAGCTTCAACACCTTTGTATGAACTCAACTCCACTGCACTGTACTGCAACATGTTGGGGTTCAGGAATTGCCACACAAATCTTATGAATGCTGATATAAATTAAGCAGGAATAGTTTATTGAACTTATATCCTGAGACTAATTGATTAATATCACAAAAATGACTTGGGAGCCTAATTTTGTGTTACCTGTATGTCCTGAATGCGGGCTTTTTTAAAAATAGGAACAAGCAGGTTCAAAAGTTTAAAAGAAAAGGCGAGGAGCAGTACAACATTTTTGCTTCCGAGACAGAGTTTTATTATCTAACCTTTAAACTAATTGGTCCTCAATGAGGTGGAGGAGTATTAGATGGATAGTGATCAGGGAAGTTTCAGAGCATTGACGTAACACAGCATGAGTATTTCAACCATACCATTATGACACTTAAGGAGAATTTCTCAATGTCATCTATAGATAATAACTACTGGGAAACAGAATCTGAGAACTTGAACTTAATTTCATCTTTTGAGGGAAATAAAGACAATACAAAATGTTAATAATTATATTAAAAAGGAACAGGTCTTAACCCCCCCCCACTCACCCGACAAATCTCAACTCTACTCAACTAAACTGATCCCTAGCAGACTCAACTCCCTATGGATTATCCTCCTATGCTGCAAGTTAGTAACTTCTTGAGAGGGTAGGGTGTATCCTATCACTGAAATATGATTTATTCTTTCAAATCTTTCTCTCATTCATTAATTTGCCCTGCAGTTAGAAATCATATCTGGAGGGTGATAGTGTGTATTAGAGGTGTGTCTGTATTCCATGAAAATCATACTGCAATCCAGGGTATGTCTATATTCCAACTAGATCACATAGACCTAAAATTTCTTTAAATGAGATTCCTTGCCAGAGCAACCATATTGCTGGATTACAATTCCTGTATATAAGACTCCTTTTTTTCTAGGTTAACTTTATATGTTTTCTTTTTTTTTCATTATTTAATTCATGCTACAAAATAAAGTAACAAATTATATCCCATAGACTTGTATGGTAAATCCCCACAAATATGCTTTAAAAAGTACATGTCTTTAGAAAGGCAGTGCTCACAGACCAGATGCCCAGGTTCTTTTCCACCTGTACCAGCAGAGAATATGGAGTACTGGCCTGGTGAGATTGTGCCTTGAGTACGCAGAGTGCAGAGAGTGCTTGGCAGTGCTTGTAAAAAAAGGTTCCTTTCTGGCCCTCTGTAAGGGTCAGGCCTCTGTCAGAGGGAATCAGGATCTGCCTGAGAAAGAGAGTGCTCAAAGATAACTCCACAGGGGCTTTTATACCTAGGCCAGAAGTGAGCCTGACACATAAGACAAAGGAAGGCACACCAGGAGTTCTCCTAGAGGAAAGAGTACTATGCTATCTGGAAAAGGGTCCTTTTTAGCCTAGAGAAAGAGCCAGGTCCCCTCCAGTAGTGCTCAGGACCTGTGGGCCAGGGGCTGAGCTCTCAGAACACCTTACAAGAGCCCGCCCACATCAGAGCCCACAAAGCTAGAGCTGAGTCACGGCCACCAGAATTCCAGCTTGTCCACAAAACCTGAGCACTCAGATGCACTGGAGAAAAGGGCCAGACAGTGACAACAAGAAAACATAAAATCACAGATAACAAGATGGCAAGAGGAAAGCAAAAAAAAAAAAAAAAAAAAAAAACTTAAGTAATGGAAATCAAGATAACCTGGCAACATCAGAACTCAGCTCTCCTAGCACATCAAGCAATGGAAGGCCAAACACATCAGAAAACAACACTCAGACTTGAAATCATACTTTACAATGATGATGAGAATCTTGGAGAAGCACATGAATGCTTTAAAAATTACTCCCTTTAAAAATTACAGAAAAATACACATAAACAAATAGATGCTCTTAAAGAGGAAACAGAAAAAAAAAAAAAAAACACTCAAAAAAACTACAGGAAAACACAACCAAACAGATGAAGGAATTAAAAATGGAAATAGAAACAACAAAGAAAACAGTAAAAGAGACAATTCTGGAGGTAGAAAACCTAACAAAGAAATTAGGAATCGCAGATGCAAGAATCTCCAACACACTACAAGAGATGGAAGAGAGTATCTCAGGGGTCAAAGACCACATGTAAAACATACACAAAACAGTCAGAGAAGATGCAAAAGCCAAAAAACTCCTCACCCAAAATTTCCAGGTGATCAAGGAAACAATGAAAAGACCAAACCTAAGAATAATAGGAATAGAAGAGGGTGAAGAATATCAACTAAGAGGCACAGTAAATATCTTCAAATAAATCTAAAAAAACTTCCATATCCTTAAGAATAAGTTGACCATGAACATACAAGAATCCTACAGAACTCCAAATAGAATAAACTGGAAAAGAAATTCTTCCCTACACATAATAGTCAAAACGCCAAGGGCCCAAAGAAAAGAAAGAATACTAAAAGCAGTAAGGGTAAAAGGCCATGTAATATATAAATGCAGATCAATCAGAATCACACCCGATTTCTCAACAGAGCCTTTGAAAGCTAGAAGAGCCTGGACAGACACCAGGCAGAACCTAAGAGAGCACAGGTGCCAGCCAAAGCTGCTATACCCAGCAAAACTTTCAATCACCATAGATGGAGAGACTAAGATAATCCAAGATTAGACTAAATTTACACAATATCTGACAACAAACCCAGCACTACAATGAATTATAGGAGGAAAACCCAATACAACAAGGGGAACTACATCCTAATAAAAACAAGAAAACTCCTAAGCAAGAAAACCAAAAGAAGAAAGACACAAAGGCACAATTCTATCTCTAAACGCAAAAATAGCAGGAAACAGCAACCAGTATTCCTTGATATCTGTTAACATAAATGGACTCAATTCCCCTATAAAAAGATATAGAATATCAGATTGGATACATAAACAGAATCTAGCATTTTGCTGCATATAGAAAACTCATCTCAGAGACAAAGACAGACACTATCTCAGAGAAAAAGGCTGGGAAAAAACCTTCCAAGCAAACGGCCCAAAGAAGCAAGCTGGAGTGGCCATTCTAGAATTGAATAAAGTAGATTTTCAGCCAAATGTTATCAAAAAAGATAATGAAGTACACTTTTTATTCATTACAGGGAAAATTTGTAAGGGGGAACTCTCAGTACTTAACATATATGCTCCAAATCCAAAAGCAACCACATTCATAGAAGAAACCCTACGAAAGCTCAAAAAATACATTGCACCCCAAAAAATAATAGTGGGAGACCTCAACACTCCACTCTCATCAATGGACAGACCATGGAAACAGAAACTGAACAAGGATGCAGTGAAACTAGCAAAGGTTATGAACCACTGGGGATTAATAGACATCTATAGAATATTTCTTCCTAAAACAAAGGAATAGACATTCTTATCAGCACCTCACAGCACCTTCTCCAAAATTGACCATATAATTAGTCACAAAACAAACTCAATCGATATAAGAAGATTAAAATACTCCCGTGTATCCTATCAGATCACCATGGTCTAAGGCTGGTTTTTAATTACAACAAAGACAACAAAAAACCTACATACACATGGAAACTAAACAATGCTCTATTAAACGATAACATGGGCAAAGAATAAATGAAGAAAGAAATTAAGGGTTTTCTAGAATTTAATGAAAATGAAAACACAACATACCTCAACGTATGGGATGCAATGAATTCAGCAATGATAGGAAAACTCATAGCTCTGAGTGCTTCCAAAAAAAACTGGAGAGAGCATACACTAGCAACTTGACAGCACAGTTGAAAGCTCAAGAACAAAAGGAAGGAGATACACCAAAGAGAAGTAGACTGCAAGAAATAATCAAATTCAGAGCAGAAATTGACAAAATAGAAAAAAGAAGAACCATTCAAAGAATCAACAAAACCAGGAGCTGGTTCTTTGAGAAAATTAACAAGATTAATAAATCCCTAGCCAGACTAACTAGAGGACAAAGAGAGAGTATCAAAATTAAGAAAATCAGAAAGGAAAGTGGAGACATAACAACTGAATCAGAGGAAATTCAAGAAATCATCAGATCCAACTACAAAAGCCTATACTCAACAAAGTTGGAAAAGCTGGAGGAAATGAGTTAATTCCTAGACAGATACCAAATACTAAATTAAACCAGGACCAGGTAAACCATCTATATAATCCCATAACACCTAAAGAAATAGAATCAGTCATTAAAAGCCTCCCAACCAAATAAAGCCCAGGTCCAGATGGGTTCAGTGCAGAATGCTATCGGACATTTATTGACGACTTAATACCAATAGTCTCCAAACTATTGCACTAAATAGAGTCAGATGGAACACTAACTAACTTACTTTTTGAGGCCTCAATAGTCCTTGTTCCAAAAGCAAACAAAGACCCTACAAAAAAGGAGAACTTCAGACAGATCTCACTTATGAACATTGATGCAAAGATACTCAACAAAATCCTTGCAAACCGAACCAAGAACACATCAAACCGATCATTCACCATGATCAAGTAGGCTTTATCCCTGAGATGCAGGGGTGGTTTAATATACAGAAATCCATCAAAGTAATCCACCATAAAAATAAACTCAAAGAAAAAATCACATGGTCATCTCACTAGATACTGAGAAAGCATTTGACAAAATGCAACACCCCTTCATGTTAAAAGTCCTGGAAAGAACAGGAATCCAAGGTCCATACCTAAACATAATGAAAGCAATATACAGCAGACAAATAGCCAACATCAAACATAACACTGAGATACTTGAAGCAATCCCACTAAAATCAGGGACTAGAAATGACCATTCTCCCCCTACCTATTAAACATAGTAATGGAAGTCCTGGATGGAGCAATTAGACAGCAAAAGGAAATCAAAGGGATATAATTTGTAAAGGAAGAAGTAAAAACATCACTGTTTGCAGATGACGTGATAGTGTACCACATGACCCCAAAAATTTCACCAGAGAAATTCTACAGCTAATAAACAAGTTCAGCAAAGTGGCTGGATATAAAATTAACTCAAGAAAATTAGTAGCCTTTCTCTATTGAAAGGACAAACATGCAAAGAAGGAAATTAGGGAAAAGATACCCTTCACAATAGTCACAAACAATATGAAATAACTTAGTGTGACTCTAACTAAGCAAGTGAAGAACCTGCATGACAAGAACTTCAAATCTCTAAAGAAGGAAATCTAGGAGGATCTCAGAAAATGGAAAGATCTCTCATGCTCATGGATTGGAGGGATCAACATCTTAAAAATGGCCATCTTACCAAAAGCAATCTACAGATTCAATGCAATCCCCATCAAAATTCCAATCCAATTCTTCGTAGTGTTGGAAAAAGCAATGTGCAATTTCATCTGGAATAACAAAATACCTAGAGTAGTGAAATCCATCCTCACCAACAAGAAAATATCTGTGATAATCACTATCCCTGATCTCAAGCTATATTACAAGGCAATTGTGCTAAAAACTTCATGGTACTGATATAGAGATAGGCATGTGGATTAATGGAATAGAATAGAAGATCCAGAAATGAGCCCTCCCATATATGGACAATTGATTTTTGACAAAGGAGCTGTAAACATTCAATGGAAAAAAGACAGCCTATTCAACAAATGGTGTTGGTCCAACTGGCACTCAGCATGCAGAAGAATGAAAATAGACCCTTTCTTATCTCCTTGTACAAAGCTCAAGCAAAAGTAGATTTATGCAAAAATGCTTTTAGAAATCTGTACATTTATATCTGTTTTAAAAATAAAGTTGTTTTAAAAAATAAAAATAGATAAAAAATATTTCTTTTAAAAAAGAGAAAGAAAAGACCAGAGAAGAAATCTACCATGAGAAATTCCTAGGCTAATGGAACAAAAAACCATCAACCTAAGTGAGGTAACTCTTTCAGAAAAGAGCACCCATGGTATACTAGCCTGAAAAATCTCTGAATACCCAAGAAACAATTCACAGACCTTTTGAAGCTCAAAAAGAAGAAAGGCCAGAATGTGGATGCTTCAGTCCTTCTTAGAAAGGAGAACAGAACACTCATAGGCAGAAATACAAGGTCAAATAGTGGAACTGAGATTGAAGAAATGATCATTCAGAGACTTCCTCACTAAGGGATTTACTCCATATATAGCCACTAAATCCATGCACTATTGCTGATGTCACAAAGTGACTGCTGGCAAGAACCAGATATGGATGCCTCCTCAGAGGCTCTGCCAGAGTTGTACACATACAGTTGTGGATTCTTGCAGGTAACCATCTGACTAAACATGGGAACCCCAATGAAAGGGCTAGGGGAAGAACTGTAGCAACTGATAGGGTTTGCATCCTCATGGGAAGAACAACATTATCAACCTATCAACCAACCAAGCACTTCAAAACTTCCATGGACTAAACACCAACCATGGAACACAAATGGAAAGACCCATGGCTCCAGTTGCATAAGTAGCAGAGGATAGCATTTTCTGGTATCAATATAAGAAGAGGTCTTTGGTCCAGTGAAGGCTTGCTTACCCAGTGTAGGGAAATGCCAAGATGATAAGGTAGAGAGGGTGATTGGGTGTGTGTGTGTGTGTGTGTGTGTGTGTGTGAGAGAGAGAGAGAGAGAGAGAGAGAGAGAGAGAGAGAGAGAGAGAGAGAGAGAGAGAGAGAGAGAACACCTTCATGTAAGCAAGTGGAGAAAAGTGGAAGTTGAGCATGAAGAATGAGATAACATTTAAAATGGAAATACAAAAAATATCCAATAAAAAAAGAAAATTCACCATGACATGAAAATCAAAACACTAAACTTATAAACAAAGACAGATACAAAAGACTGCAAGATCATATTAGGTAACATATAGGGAAAAACACATTAGAATTATACCTCACTTCTCAAATGTATTGTAAAAGCCATAAGCTTCTGGAAAGATGTTCTATAACGTTTAAGATACAAAGCATGCTGGATCAAACTACAATTCCCAGCAAAATTATCAAAAACAGATAAAGAAAAAAAACTTTCAATAGTAAAACCAAATTTAAGCGATATCTAGAAGAAAAGTTTTAACATGGAAAGATAAACCAGACTTTATAAATGCTAGGAATGCATAATCTCAGACCTACAAATCAAAAAAGAGGGAAAATATACCCACAGAAATTAAATAAGAGCAATCATCAAACTATTCTCATATATAACTCTCAAAATCAATGGTCTCATTTCCACAATAAAAAGACAGAGTCTAACCAATTAGATTTAATAACAGGATTTTTTCTTCTACTGAATCCAATGAACATACCTTACAGTCAATGATAAACACCATCTCAGAGTAAAATGATAGAAACAAAATTTCTAAAAAATAGGCTAACTTGACAATATTTCCTTAAAATCTAAAATAATCATAAAAATATATTATGTAATCATTCTCAAAAAAATCCAAAAATATAATATCACAATTTCAAACATTTATACATTACAAATTAGAACACCCAGGTGTGCTACTGCTGCTAATAATCACATATTGATTCACAAAATTACAGTAGGTGATTTCAGCATCTGACTCTTGACAAGACTTAGGTCATACAAACAAACAAATAAACAAAGAAAAATAAGCAGAGAATCCTTCTGTTAAATAACATCCTTAATCAAGTGTGCCTAAAAGATATTTATAGCACATTTCACCTATACACAAGAGAATATAGCTTCTTCCCAGGAGAAGTTCTCATGGAACTACTTCAAAATCAATCATATGTTTGAATGTAAAGCAATCACAACAGATAGAAGAGAATGACATGGCACTATGCATCCTATCTGACAACTACAGATTGAAGCAGGATACAGACTGGAGTAGTTTGAATGAGAAAGTCTTCTATGGTGCCATAGTCATATCTGAATTCTGGGGCAGCAGGGAATGTCACTCTTTCAAAGAATTGCAAGGTGTGGTATTGTCAAAGGTAATACATGACTGGGAATAGGCTTTGAAATTTCAAAAATCCAAACCCGGCCTAGTGTTTCTCTTTCTGCTGTAGATCTGGATGAATAACTAATTTCCAGCTACTTCTCCAGCAACACAATTTTCTGTGACATTCCATGTTTTCCTCCATGAGAAGGGGCAAATCAGAAACTATAAGCAAGTAAATGTTTTCTCTTACAAGCGATGCCATGACTATGGTATCATTTCACAGCAATAGAACAGACTAATACATTAAGAGCAACAGATACAAACTGTAAGTATACACACTCATAGAAACAGAACACTAGACTATTGAATGGAATGTATGTCAAGACAGAAATAAGAAAGTTAAAAATAGCTACTCTGAGATTTAAATATTCACCAGTCACATCATCATGATTAGCAAACCAAATGATATCTCATGCTGGTCATAATATGGTAAAAGAAGAATATTCATTCACTAGTACTGGGAGTACAGAATTGTACAGCTACTATATAAACCAGCTTTTCAGTTGTCATGAAGCTTTGAATATATCTACCTTAAGATCCAGTTATACCACTCTTGAGCATTTACCTAAAGGACTCAAATTCCTATTAACAGAGATACTTGTTTAAAAATGTTCCTTGCTGAACTACTAATAGCCAAAAATTTGAAACAACCTAGATATCCATCAAGAGATAAATGCACAAAAAACAATACAGCTATACAGTAGACATTTGTTCAACAGTTAAAAATATGAATTATGAAAGTAGCATGTAAATATATATAACTAAAAATATCATCATGAATGAAACAATTCAAACTTACCTCAAAGACAAATATTAAATGTCTTAACTTATACGTGTATATTAACTCTTAAGCCTCTGATTGGCCTGCTGCAATCCAAATTATTATGTAGGTTAGGTATAGAGTAAGCAACATGGATAGGAAAAAAAGAAAGATTCGCCAAAGGAAGGACTATAGTTCAGATACTTATGGAGAGATAGGAAGAATGAGAAGAGTGTGTAAATCTAAACAGAAAGGAAAGAGGTGGGGTAAGGGAGAGAATGCATAAATAAACAGATAACATTAAGGACCATTTGAAAAACCATACGACAACCTATTACAATAGAATAAATATATATTCTACATTATATATATACACACACATATATACATATACATATATATGTATACACACACACATCAAACTTTTAAATAATTAAATTTCTTTAAAGTCAGTTTAAATAGCAAAACCAAGTAATGGAACTGCTTAGTTTTAAGGAGTAAAAATGTTCTTTTAAAAACTGTATAAAATAATAGTTTCTAGATATGTCATGTGATGCAAGCTTACATGGCATTTTGCTGAGGTAGTACCCATGGGAAGACAAGAGATGTTTTGAGAGAGAAGAAATAGCCTGGTATCACAATGGACAGTGAGGACTCACCTGCGTAGCTTGTTGAATGCTTAGTTGGTTTTCTGTCTTCATCTTTGTTGATCCTCATGTTCTTGAGAGAGGCAGAGCAGTGAACTTCTTCTGGTGTCCCAGATGGACCTGGTCACCACCTCTGACTCATGCCAATTGAGCAAAGGCCTGGTTGTTCCTAGTGAATCATGCCACTATGGCCGATGTGCGTTTGGTATCCTGACCCTCCTGAACTAAACTGCTGTTATCCTGAACTACTTCTAAACAGGTCTATATCCCTTTCCCTATTCACCATCTTTTCTGCCCTACCTGTGGATGGTGGGCTAGAAAACGGGTCGAAGCATTTGAGAATCTTTATTAAAAAGTACGTTTGGAAAATCAAAGTCTACAACTGTGTGTAAGCTTCAGTGACTCTTTAGACTTCTTAGGAATATATGTATCAAAATTCTAGTCTCTCAACAAAAAAGACTAAATATCAGTGAACCAAGAATACGAATGAGTTTCTGGGAGGTGATGAGCAGACAGAATATGACTGCAGAGGAAACACTGACATAACACCGCTGCAGAAATACCCTGAAAAGCCTGCTATAACACAAACCATCTCTAGGGCACATGTTGGCCAATATTTCCAGTGCCCGTCACTCTGCATAAACATTCTTTAGAACCGTTTTCTACTATATCATTAAACAGACATTCCTTATTTCAGTTAGAATGTTTTACATAAGTCCTTCATTTGAGTGTGTGTACTTGTATAAATATATTACACAGAATGGATATTTTCTAGGAAAGGGAAAACAGACTGCATATAAAGCAGTAGAGATCAAAACATGCAAGTAGAATTTGGTAGTGTTTCCCTTCAGTAGCATTTGATTATATACAGCAGATGCTTCCAGGTTAATGATCTGAAGAGATTTTGAACAGAATGTATGAGATTAGATATGGGCTGATAATTAGACAAATCATTGTTAATTCTGTAGGCTTTAACTAATAAGCCAAATTCTTAACCCTGGGAGCAATGTTAAGGAAGAACAGAATATTCTTCAGATAGTTAAGAACATAGTTTTAATTTTTTAATTTTAATTTAATTTACCATAAACTTCTTTCATATTAAGTTGATACGGGTTTTCTAGTTGCAAAACTCAGGTTCCTTCAGGAACATAGAGAATTTAAATGACATTTGAATATAAAATACAAAATTCTCAACACATATTGGAGGAATGATGATTGATTTATTTTTCCAAACAATGTAAAACAAAATTGAAAACTAAGAATTATAGTGATAAAAATAACAAGTAGAATTTTTTCTCACAAGTTAAATAAATGAATAGGTAACTGTAACTAATGAAATAGAAAGGGGATAACATCTGAAATGTAAATACATAGAATATTCAATTAAAAATAAATGAATAGATAACTGTAATAAATGAAATAGAAAGGGGATAACATCTGAAATGTAAATACATAGAATATCCAATAAAAAATGAATAGATAAATGTAATTAATGAAATAGAAAGGGTATAACATCTGAAATGTACATGTAAATAAAAAAAGAAAAAAGATCAAAAAAGGCAAAACAATAAAGAAAGAAATGAAAACTAATGACCTAGAGGGGGCTTAGCTGCAAGTTATCTGAACGATTCTTCTCTGAGGACTAGCCTTCATCATACCATAGTTTCAGAGCAAGCTTCCAAAGGAAGGAACCAACCAACAGTCCTATCTAACTATAATGCTTATGAACTGCAAACATCCTCCACTAAGGCACAAAACACTATAGGTTGTAGTGGTGGCATTTATACATTGGTGACAACTAAAAGATTTCTGGTTTTACTTAAGATGCTTTTAACAGGAAAAATAGCATGTGTGATACGAGAAACCTAACCAACTAGCCAGGGCTAATGATGTCTCAGATTTGGGAGCAGAAGCATCTACAACCACTTTTGTATACCAGCACAATCCCTACTACTATCTATTTTTTAATACCCCCAGAAAGTAAGAGTTTTCTTTTCAGCGATAAAACTTCTTTACAATCTGTAAAGATCATTTCAGAAATCCTCAGCCAATCAAAAGCTCAGTTATCAATCCCAAACCCAATGGGTATATGTATAATGCAACTCTTGTACTGAAGGCCAGAGATCATTGAGGAAGACAAAGCAAGAATATTATGAGAGCCAGTGGATCATAGGGCTGTTGATGAGATTGGGTCTCCTTGTAATGTCAGAGCATCCCTGATAGTTCAGCGACATGACTGCTTAAGTGTAAGCTGATCAGTGACAACAAAAACAGTTGTTTTCAAGTGGATGGTGAAAATTCCTAAAAGCCTCATCCTTACACAAAGAATTGGAGATAGCTAAAGAATGCTGAGATCAGAAACAGTCTTCCTCAAAAAATAGCACACTGCTTCCTTATCTAATAACAGAAAGTAAGCCCTGAAAATACACACACAAGAAATATTATAGAAATTGAACATGTTGTATTTTTATATTTAAAAACTGTGTGGGTGTAATAATACTAATAATTAGTGAGATAAGCAACTATGGATATTAAAGAGTTCAGGGGCAGAAAGTAAGACAGAGGGTTTGGAGTGAGCAAAGGAAGGAGAAAGATGATGTAATTATACTGGTATATAAAATATATAAATTTATTATTATATAAATAATAATAAAAATAAAACACAGATGTTCAAACTTCAAAAACATCATAGTTTTAATGAGAAATATTATAAATCAAACAAGAATTTAATCACAATTATAATCAGTAAAACAGAAATAAAATTTTTATCAAGGTAAAAAGTTTTAAAATATCAAACAATGCTTTTATAAACCTTTAAGGATTACCCAAAAAAATTCCACATACACTTTATAGTAAAATAATAGGAAGCTTATGAATGAGAAAATATTATAGTTAGCTGTGCTTTTCCAAAAGGCAACAAAATGACTGAAAAGTTGAATTTCAGCAGAAAAAGAAAAGAAAAGGGACAACGAATGCGGGAAATTGTCTGGCACTAGACTGAAGAGAATAGCTACCAATCAGACAGCTCTGTCTAACAAAAGCCCGTTGAGAATATGAATCAAGGAAAAGGAAATTTCAAGCTGAGCATAATAGTTCATACCTGTAATTCTAACTCCGGAGTGTGGAGGTGCATTCTCGCCTCCCTGGGCTAGAGTGAGGATGAGGTCAGTCTCGCCATGCTGGGAGAAATACCAAGGAACTGAAAATTACCACAGATGGGAAATTTTATTTTCCATATGCAAGACACAGCACAACAAATAAAACAAGAAATAAACTTAAAAAAAAACCCTTGAATTTCAATGCAAAGGGAGAAAAAATTGAAAGAATCTGCAGTAGCATTCTGAGTTCACTTTTTATTCTTGAAGCAGAGAACAAATGATCTGATGGAAAATGAAGGAAAAACATGAAGTTGGGCAAAATATTTTTAAAATCACATATGCTTATAATCATGATGATATTTAAAATTAACAAATTTGAAAGCCTGTATTCAATTGATCAATCAAAAACGAGAACGATTCCCAGTATATTTGCACTGGCGTGACATTATGATAGGAAAAGTCAGAGCTAAAATGTACCCAAGAAACAATTCACTTATGAAGCTCCAAAAGAAGGAAAGCCAGAAGGTGGATGCATCAGTCTTTCTTAGAAGGGAGAACAAAGCACTCATGGGAGGAAATAATGGGACAAATAGAGGAGCAGGGATTGGAGAAAAGATCCAGAGACTGCGTCACCTGAGGATCCATCCCATATGCAGCCACCAAACCCATGCACAATTGCTGATGCTAAAACGCAGTGCTTACTGACAGGAGCTTGATAGGGATGCCTCCTCAGTGGCTCTGCCAGAGCCATACTGATACAGAGAAGGATGCTTGCAGCCAACCATTGGACTAAACACGGAGATCCCAATGAAGGAACTAGAAAAAGGACAGAAGGAGCTGAAAGGGTCTGCAACCCCATGGAAAGAACAAAATTATCAACTAACCAAACCTACCACAGCTCGCAGGGACTAAAACACAAACCAGTAAATTCGCATGAAGAGATCCATGGCTCCAGGTGCATATGCAGCAGAAGATGGCGTCGGTATGTGGAGAGGACTTTGGTCCACCTAAGGCTCGTTTTCCCAGTATAGGGGAATGCCAAAGTGCTGAGGTTGGAGAGGGTGGCTGTTCCCAGTGCAGAGGAATGCCAAGGTGGGAGAGGGAGATTCAGAGAGGGAGCACCTTAATGGAGGCAATGGGAGGGGGAGGGGGAGATTGGCAGAAAGGGGATAACGTTTGAAATGTAAATATCTGTATTTAAATATCCAATAAATTAACGAAAAAAATAATAAATGTATTCTTGAAAGTTCTGCCAATAAGAATACATGTCTGCAGTGTCCAGCTTAAACACTGAGTCTACATCAGTCTTGAAGCCTGAAGCTTTTAGATTCTGCAGGAGAATTGAGGCTTAGGCTGCAGATTCAAGCCTACACCTGTAAATCTCTGTCCCTCAGTAATGGCCCTATTTGCGGTTCTATGATGACCTGCGGTATTTGATTTCTCCTTCCCACTCATGAGAAGCATCCGTTTTCCTTATTTATGAGTTATACCCAGTTACTGCCATTGCTTCTCTCATTTCCTTGCATCTTTTTAAGGCTTTTTTTTCTGTGAACAATTGTGTTTGTTGATGTTTCTGGAGTGGAGAGTCAGACCAAGAGTCTGATAACGGTGTATGGGTGGAACCTACCTAGTTTTTGTTCCATTCAGTCCTGGCTTTCATATGTACGTATGGTCTTCTCCATCTGCAGCTTTGTTGTCTCAGGGCAGAGTCCAGAGAGATGAAAGCTTCATCTAATTCGGGATCTTTGTGCCTTTTCAGTTTATTCTCTTTACTAATATAATAAAATGCAATTTGTTCTCTTTCAAAAAAAAGTACTAAAATGCATCATGAGAGAAATAGACAAAGGAGGTAACTATAGACTGTCTTACAAGACAAATCATAAGATACAAACATATAACAACATAAAAAGGTTAGAAGTACTTATTTATAAATAAGAAAGCCAGTGGAAAATTCAAAGCAGACACTGTTTAAACTCAGCATTGGAGTAACATTTTTCGAGCTTTACTATATTTATCCCTACCTTTCAAAGTTTCAGTGATATGAAAATGATCTAAAAATAGGGTAATATAAACAAATAAAAAATCCTAATAAACCATTTTATGCTAAGGTTTTATGAAAAATTAATAAACTGCACATGAGCCAAAATATACACACAAATGAGCCATAGTCCACTGTTTACTATAAAATATTCAGTGTTAACAAAGTGAAATCAGCCTTGGTGGCTCTCACTTGAATAACAAAAATAAATACGCACTATGGAGTTTTATTTAGTCACAACAGAAAATGTAATCTCATATTTTTAAAAAAATCTAAAAATTGAAGTTTCTAGGTTAAGCCATAATAAGATCAAAACTTTAAAAAAATGTGCTATTCACTTGTTTAGATTGGAAAAGAAAAATACATACATATGTATGTATGTATTTATATATGTATGTATGTATGTATGTATGTATGTATATATGTATGTATGTATATATGTATGTATATATATGTATGTATGTATGTATGTATATATGTATGTATATATGTATGTATGTATGTATATATGTATGTATATATATGTATGTATGTATATGTATGTATGTATGTATATATGTATGTATGTATGTATGTATGTAAAGCACATGAATGTTAAAGAGAAACAGTAATATGGAAGTGTGAGAGGAGTCAAAGATTGTATATAATTACAAAAAATAAAATCCATTATTTTATACAGAATACATATAGTATTTGTAGGATCAAGTGGAGTCCCAAATGAAGGCTTGGACTGGACAGTGGAAGGGCATGGCAGTGACCAATGTTTCAGGTCATAGGCATGGCAAAGCCTTGCCCAGGGAGGCACTGAGCGGTGGCAAGGCTGTGCTTCAATCTCGGTGTGTGAGGAAGACATCCATGAGAACTTTCCTACCCTAGACATTACAGACTGAAGCCAGCTCCCTGCAGTGCTGCTCCTACTGAGATTACCTAACCCTGTTTCTTTGTTTAGCTTTAAGTAATAATCCTGCTTCTCTTACTGTGCATAATAACCATGATGAGCTTCTAAAGTGCTGCACTTTCTCCATCCAAATGACCAGAGCACTTTACCACAGCTCTCTGAAACTCCTCTTTTGTTCTTTCTTCAATTCCTTATCAAACCAAGAAGATGCAGCCATACTCTTAGAACAACCAAAATATTAATCCGTTGTTTAAATAAATATTAATAGATTAATAAATTATAAAATAACAAGATTGTATTTTTCAAGATGTTACAGAAATGGAAAAATTATTAAGGAATAATAACTAAAAATTATTGTTAATAATTTAAAAAATTCCAATTTGGAAAATTGCAATTGGATGAAGACCAAATAACTTTACAGAATTTCAATTTACTGCAAATAATAATTTCATTCTTCTTTATGAACAATTTCAACATACACACATATGTACATATATGCACATAAACACACACATATAAATATATGTATATATATATATGAATTAATTTGTATCAACAGGATGAAATATTTTATAAAAATACATTAAGTGAAATGGATAGTGGGCAACAAAATTCTTGCAAATCGAATCCAAGAACACATTAAAACGATCACTCACCATCACAAAGTAGGCTTCATCCCTGGGATGCAGGGATGGTTTAATATACGGAAATTCATCAACATAATCCACCACATAAAGAAAAAAAATTGGACATAGTACTACCTGAAGACCCAGTTATTCCACTTCTGGGCATTTACCCCAGAGAGGCTCCAACATACAACAAAGACACATGCACCACAGTGTGCATTGCAGCTCTATTTATAATAGCCAGAAGCTAGAAAAAACCCAGATGTCCTTCAGTAGATGAATCGATACAAATATTTGTGGTACATTTACACAATGAAATACTCCTCAGCTATCAGAAACAATGACTTTATGAAATTCTTAAGAAAATGAATGCATCTAGAGAATATTATCCTGAGTGAAATAACCCAGTCACAAAAGAACAGACATAATATGCAGTCACTGATAATTGAATTCTAACCCCAGAAAGCTCTGAACACCCCAGAAATAACTCACAGACAATATAAAGTTCAAGAAAAAGCAAAGGCCAAAAAAAATGAAAAACCATTATGCTTAATCTTTACACACCAAGAAAACTTTGACTATTTCCAGGTTATATGTTGTTTTACATATATTTTATGCTCATTGTAACTAGTAAGATTTTAATGCATACTATCAAATCTTTAAAAAAAATCAAGTACTGACAAAATGTATTCCTGTACTTTTATGCAAAAACGCGAAAAATTTGTACATTTATCTTTGTTTTTTTATAATAAAGTTGTTCAATTTAAAAAAAAAGAAAGAATGGACAGTGGGAAGGACACTACTCAGAGGCAGAAATGAGTTGGGACCCTGGGATATTCTCTGTTGCCTCTCGGTTGTACTCTGGCACTAGCTGAAGCCTGAACATGATAGAAAGTACTACAATGCCAGCACTGGGTGGTCTGATAGGTGAGCTATCTGAGCTGATGATAGATAGATAGATTAGATAGATAGATAGATAGATAGATAGATAGATAGATAGATAGATAGATAGATAGATAATCACATGTTCTTTAGTATTCATTCCTCACTGATATATTCTAAGGTTGATTTTCTGAATTTCTCTTGTAAATATAGCAAGTAAAAACAAAGGTGCGGGTATATGTGTGTGTGCTATGTGTATGTGTTTCTGCGTGTATGTGTATGTGTTTGTGTGTGTATGTGTGTCTATGTGAATGTGTGTGGTGTGTTAACCTAAAATCTCTTGGAAGTTGTATCTTAGAGTTTAAGACAGAAATTTTTATCTTTGTCAAAACAAACAAACTAACACAACACAAAAATTATGAAGTATAGTCACAGCAACTTTCAATTTTACATAGCTTTTCATCCAGATATGCAGCTTTCTGACCACTTCCTTTATTTCATTCGTGGATGTGTTTGGCTTGGTCTTTATCTTGTGCACATTGCTATGATCTCTGTGAACTCATGTGTGCTATGTCTGTTTGCTTGAAGTTGTTCACAGCTATGGTTCTTACGGTCGTTCCCACAGAAATAATGATCATTCAGACATGAAGATAATTCAATGTAGTTTTATTCATACTTTACTAATATTTAGTTTGTTTATTAGGAATTTGTACTGGGTATTTTGAAAATTTTATTTCATTGGTCCATTAACTGTATTGGATTTTTGTATTTTCAATGATTACTTTTATGAGTTCTTTATGTATTCTGTAAGTTAGAGCATCAAAGACACAGTTACCAAGTATTTCTCACATTCTATGTGCTATTCATTCTTGTTTTCTCAGATAAGCATAAGCTTTCTTGACATTCAGTTATGTTAGTTAATTTTAATTTTCTTCTTTAAATTACATACAAAGAAATATAATGAACTAAAGACTTAGATTAGAATATTTATAAATTAAATTTTATTTATAAAATTAAACTAATAAAACATAAATTAATAAATCATTAATAAGTATATTTTTTAAACCGGGCACAGTATTTTTTTCAATAAATAAAAAGCTCAAGAAACACATACAGACACAGAGACACACATAATTGTACAACAGGAATCCCATGTATTCTTTAAATGGATGCCATAATATATACCCAAAGAACATGTAACATTAAAATCTGTGCCCTGACAAAATATTATGAGATACTGACATTCCAGAGATGCCACTGAGATCTTTTGCCTGGCAACCTATAGGGCCTGCCATTAAGATCTGCCATTTGTTTCTCCATGAAAACTCTCTTGGTAAAAAATAATTTTCAGGGCTGGAGAAATGGTTCAGCGGGGTTAAGAACACTTACAGCTCTGCCAGACGTTCTGAGTTCAATTCCCAGCAACCACAAGGTGGCTCACAACCATCTATGATGGAATCTGATGCCCTCTTCTGGTGTGTCTGAAGACAGCTACAGTTGTAGTCATATAAATAAAATCAATAAATCTTAAAAAAATAATTTTTATTTGGGAATGGTTATCAATCAATAGAGCATAGCTTCTGGGTTATATATGAAGTCTTTTGTCCACTACTCCTCTCAGCACTGGGACCACATCTGGTCCAGAACGACTCAGGCCCTGTGAATGCTGTTACAGTCTCTGAGTTTATTTGTGCATCATTTCCTTGATGTCTTCCATGTTCACAAGCTCCTACTGTGTCTCTATGTCCATGTCTGTGAAGTTTGCTGAGTCCAGAGTGAAAGGATTTAATGAAGACATCCCACTCATTACTGAGGATTTAAAGGCCTTATCATCTATTAACAATGTCCATCTGTGGGTCTCTGTATTTGTTCCCATATAGTGCAAGAAGAAGCTTCTGTAATGATGCCTGAAGAAGATACTCATCAGTGAGTGACAAGAATATCATTAAGAATCATTTTATTGATGCATTGCTACAGAATAGTACTATTTATTTTTCTCATAGGTCCCTAACCTGTCTAGTCCTGGGATCTTAGCCAGCTAAGCACTGTCAGGTATAAGTTCCACCTCCTGATGTTAGCCCAAAATCTCAGCATAAATAAATTGATTACTCCCACAAGCTTTGTCTCACAATCACAACAGCACATCATACAATTAAGTCACCATTATTGATCCAAGAGTTTGTATCTGTGTTGGGGTTTATCTTTTCCCTCTACTAGCATACAGAATATATTCTTGTACAATGAACATTGGCCAATAGTAGTAAAGTATCCATTTATGTTCTAGCTCAACATCTCCATGGTCAGTAGATTGTATAGGAGATATCTTCGTCAGTAGGGCCTTACCATAAGTTCATGGAGTGCAAACAATTGCTTGGATTATTTGGGTGGTTTTCATGTGGCCTTTTTGGCCAATCACTTGATTTAATGTAATCCATTCCCTTTCCTGAAATCATCACATGATAATGATGAGTATCCAGCTGGAGTTCAGCTTCCCTCATTATGTGGCAAATTTAATATATCTTTATACATGTATATAGTTTAGGAAGCATTTGCTGTGTTTGCATTGTTTATTTCATATCTAACTCTGCTGGTCTTTGAGCCTGGTAAGGCCAGAGCATTCTGTAGTTATCAAGAGTTCCTTCTCCACATTTTAAATGTCTCTCACTGTAAGTTCTTACTTTGTTATTTATTTGAAATCTTTTATCTCCCTTACATATCTGACTTTGATTGACTGGCAGCTTATTCACTACCTGGACTTGAGCAACATTGAATGCGTCAAATACTCTTTTCATTTGCCCGGCCTCTTCAGGAAGCAAGGCTGGATTGTCTGTTGATTCAAATAAACATGTTTTCTGTGCACATGCCATTTTCAGTCATTGAAATTCATGACAAGGGATGAATAAATACTACCCAAAGATAAAATGTGTGCATTTGTCCAATGTATACAAAATTCTTCAGCCTCTAAAACTGTTATGGGTCTTGAACAGGTTTATGTACAAATGAAGCATTACTCAGTCAATCTCAGAAAACTGTTTATTCAACCTCAAAAGCTTGACTGAAACCAGTAAAAGGAAGGTAATTTATAATAAATGGCAAATCTCCATCCTGACACTTCTATTCATTCCGTCGTATTAGTCTTTCCTTTTTCATTTCATTTTTTAGAGTGGAGTTCTATAAAGGCTTGCACATTGAAAAACCCTCCACAGACAATAGTTTAAAATAGCCACAGTACAATACACAATAAGGGAATTTTAAGATGTTTCCTATAGTGTAGGAAAGTCAGAAAGGAAGAGATTAACATTTAATGTAATGTGACAGATCCATAACTGTTTGCTGTGAAATTGGGTTTGAAGCAGAGTTTTTGTTTCAGAACATTTTGTCACTAGTATAACAAAAAGTTAAAAAATAATGGAGATTAGTTTGTCATTTTTAGCAAATCTGTATGTTACTTAGAATAAGCGACATTATGAATATCAAGAGGTGTTTTGTCAGATTTGCTTAAAGAAAAATTACTCTTTCCAAAGATATCAGAGATGCTTTAATCTGAACATAATTTATGAAAGAGTAAATAAAGATATATGAACAACAGTTTCACATTCATATTTATATCTCCATGTTTCTCTCTTATATGTTTCAATGCCCTGAGCTAAATTTCAATAAACAAATGGAACTCTTAAGGAATCAATGGAAAAACTACTTGGAAAAAGCCAGTTGATATTTTCAATTTCTAACTGTTCATTCATTGAATCTGATCATCAAAACTTTGATACATTGCCAAAAAGTATTTTAATTCCTCATTCCTCCATGTTCATTCTACTATGGTAGCTAATTCCTCTTCTTCTTACAGGTCCTTCTTGCTAAAACTGCCATCCCACAGATCCTAGTAAACACTTAGATTATTATACTGTGTGTAAACTCTGAAATTAGAAATATAGAGTGTCCAAGAACATTTGTTTCCTGATACTTTTTTGCAGTGTCATTATTGTTTTCCTTATGAAAAATGAAGTTACTATCATGACACTTGAAGTTCAAGAACTAAGTGCAAGAAATGCAGAGCTCAAGGAAACTGATCAAAATACATAAGAAAAACTATACCTAATTACTTTAACAATTTATTTCTAAATTCCATTTTCAGAATCTCAGATATAGCAAACCTGCTCTGTGCATTTTTATAAAAATAGTAACTATATACCCCTTTGTTCATTAAATACTATCTTGAAAATAAAATTTTTAAAAAAGATTTAGTGATAGATTTTTCCATATTAATATAAGTTTATTTTGTTTAATTCTATATTGAAAGTTAGGTTCACACCTAATGTGAACTTCCATAAATTATTTCACCTGATTCTTTTAACCACAAAGAACAATAAAGTAATATCCAAGCTTTTAATCTCTTACCAAAGTTTTTTTTCAATGACATAAGTTGTTTAAGTTACAGAACATAAATGTATAAATGACAGAAGTTGTGTAAGTTGACACAAGTAGGTATCAAGATACTAATTACTATCATATCCACTAATAGACAAGAACCCTAGTAGTGAGGAAAACATTTCCAGTTTGGAGGCAATGTTTATAAAATAATAATTTTGCAATGCACATCACATATAGTTTGTAACATCTGAACATTGTTTCTAGTGATTTATAATCAACATCCTTCACTGAATTCCAGATGACTACTGGAATATCTCAATGAATAAACATGCCATAGTCTCATCCACTTAAATACCACATTGAAGACAGAGAGTAACAACAGAATGTAAGGATATGTTTAAGAGCCGGCTAGATAAATCAAGTAAGCGAGTTTAAACATTAGGTTGGAAATGGGAGAGGATGTGGCACTAGATGATGCTTAAAGTCACATCAAAAGGGTGAGTTGACTAGCTAATAGATTTTGACAATTTATCATTTGTTTCCCATGCCAACTGTTCATACGGTAATAAAGAAAACTATGATCAAGAGGAGCACAAGAAAGAGGACTGGGGACAGGAAGAGATGTAGAAAGATAAGAAATAATTCATGGGTTCATTTGGTATCCCATGAAACATGCAATAACGACACAACTTTCATGTGTTCATGCTGGTACAATAGCTCTCTCTATCACAGTTCCCAGGATTTCCCTAAAGGAAATTGTAACATTGCTATGGGAAAATGGAGTGCTAGTGCATCTGCAGAGCAGCTTAGCATAAAGTGCACCATCTGGCAATTGCAGATTATTTGGCAATGATCTATAATGACGAACTATAACTGATATTTTCTGTTAATTACTAAGTAGCAAAAGTGATTCTACTCTAAGAGTCAACAGAACAAAATAAAATATTTACGGTAATAAGAAAAGTGCTCTTTAAGAAATGAAAACTGACTGCAGAACTCGTCTGTCTACAATAGTGTCTCCATTCCGCTCTTATTATAGATGAAGTAAAAAATTAGTGTTTGTATTACAACTTCTTAACTTGGATATCAGAGCAAGTTAATCCCAATATTTTAAAGATATACAATTGAATATTTAAACTGAGGTAGGAGAGGATGGTTGGGAGAGGGAACACCTTCATGGAAGCAAGGAGAGTGGTTGTGGGGAGGGGAGTATGGGGAAGGACAATAACATTTGAAATGTAAATGCAGAGAATATACAATAAAAAGCATATATATATATATATACACATACATATATACCAAGTAGATGATTTATGTAAATTTGAATGGTTTGTGTCTTGTCAGAAAACATGAAAACTTTGAATGGCATTCAAAATGTTACTATTTCTCCTAGGTCACTCAAAATGAAAACATAAGAATAACGAGAAACTCAGAAGTAGATGAGGTATCATATTAAGACATCTATGTCAAGGCACACTCTTAGGAAGATTTTTAAATAATTGTCTTGACCAATTAAATACAAGCTCTCTGAGAGTTTGCTTTTTCAGAAATATATTTTTTTTCATATAGATCTGGATGTCTGAAGAAACACTCAAGGAACATAGGTGAACATTTCTCTTACTTTAAAATACATCCGTGACACTGACGGGCT